>NC_136540.1:2633475-3328475 GCF_910591455.1 Pholis gunnellus
TTGTAGGCAATAAATGTTGTTAATGAAATGTCCTCATAAGGATAGATCACATCAGTGTCAGTAGACATTTGTGTAACATTGTTCCCACTGTTGCCATGACCGGGCAAAGGGCAGGCGGGGTAAAAAGCTGGCGTTTCAGAAGGTCTGGTGAACGTGACATCAATCCCTGGAATTAATTCCCGCTGAGTGACCTGATCCAGTTTTCTCTGTGTGGCTGGCTCAGATTGTGCTTTTACTAAATGCCCTGAGCATTTGTTGGACACATTTGGCATTTAGAAAACAAGATAAAAGAATATTTATCTGGAGCCTCTGCAGCAACAGATTAAGCTCCAATTCAACTGTTGTTATTATTGATTTAAATCTGTTTAGGTCACACTGAAATACATGAAAGTAGTGTAGATTGAAAACCTTAATCTGGGATTAATTTACTGTCTTGTCAGTATGACGAGACAATTTCTTTTTAAATTTTGTTTTCTGGCGGCAACCTCCAGGTCTGAAAAGTGAAGTCAATGCAGAAGTTCCTTAAACTTGCATTCTCTCTAATGTCCACCAGGGGGCGACTCCTCTGGTTGTATAGAAGTCTATGAGAAAATGACTCTACTTCTCTCTTGATTTATTACCTCAGTAAACATTGTAAACATGAGTTTATGGTCTCAATCTCTAGTTTCGAGTCTTCTTCAATACAGCATGATGTTCATTTAGCGTTCAGAGCTCCACTCTCATGTCACTTCTGGTTAAAAAAACAAGATGGCGACGGCTAAAAGGCCGAACTCAAGGCTTCAAAAGGACAGTCCACAAACCAATAGGTGACCTACTGGTGACTTATTCCACTTTATTCTATTGTTTTGATCGAAAATACACTAAGTTTGCATTACAATACTCTTCAACATAATGACCAAAGAACCCACAAGCCTGGTGTTTTCAGTGTCGTCCTCCAACATAGTAATGCTTAAGATGACCGTTTCTCTCCTGTTTGTTATCTCCATGGTGCTGAATCTGTCACCGTTATGGAAACGTAAGCCGTTGAGTCGTCTTTGTCTAAAACTGAATGGACCTAAAAAGCCACGTTGGCCATTTTCACCGTTGTTTTGGAGACTTTTTCTGCACCATCAGACGTTTCTGTGGGAGACGCTGATGCAGCTCAACATCATGAGATCTCACGGTATCATCAGAGTAACAGATATGTTGTCTTTATCTCTCACCAGGACGGTTCTGGAGGGCTGTGGGACTCCGTGAAGAAAGCTGCGGTTGTCATCGGATCTGGAATCTTATTCTTGGCTGCGTTTGGCAACTCGCTGACATGGTAGGATTTCCTTACAGGTTGCAGTGTTACTCAACAAAACCAACGGCTTGTCCTGAAATGAACCTGGGGAGTTACAAAATCACAGGTTATTATGTCAACGCACAAGAAAGAAAGGGAGCAGAACAGAAGAGAACCGGATGGAAGGTGTAAGGACAGTGCAGAGCAGGACTGGTCTGATGGGGTCCAAATCAGATAGCTGACCGCACTACAACTATGTTTGAGTTGTCTGTCATTCTTTCAGGTTCTAGAAAGAAAGAAACTGGAAGCGTAGCACCAAACTCTGTGCAGATTTAAATATAAGTTTAATAGTTCCTGTTTCAGTGTCAAGTGCACAATAGTGCCCATAACGAGATGGAATATTAACAGGTGTGTTGTTCTTCAAACATCACAATAGAAATAGAAGGTTAGTTTAGTGTTCGCACTATTGGATCTGCATCACAGAATATCAGCTGGACATACTATAGACTGACAAATCACCAAAGAAAGACAGATGCCTACAATCTTCAGAAGATCCATTCTGACCAGGTGTCTGTTTGGGTCGGTTTTTCATGAGAAGAGAGCACGACATGACTTGAGATCCAGGATGTTTGTGAGGGCGTTCAGTGTGATTGCAAAGGTCTTATAAAGGCGGTTGCTGAAGTGTTTCTGGACAGTTAGTCGGGCATCATTAGGTCGATCTTATCCATCACAAAAGTACTGCAAGTATTGCAATTTAATTAGACCGTTTTATAGTCAGATGCACCAGTTAATGTGTAAATGTTGGTGCAGAAAGGTGTGGGATGAGTTCTCCAGACAAAGAAAAGTTATTTTCAAATCATGTCAAGGAAATGGTCTCGTTTCCTCCTGCAGGCATCTTCAGAGGTTCTGGGGAGCTTCAGGAGATTTCTGGCAGGACTTGTGGACCAACCTGCACGTGACGTTTGAGGGTCATCACACTACTTTGTTCTACTTGGGTGAGGAAAAAAAAATAACCCCAGCCCAGTTATGTGTTCATGTAGAGGAACACGTTGTGACCAGCAGACTGTTATTGACGGCTCATAACGGAGCGGTCTTCATGAGGCCAAATCAAACACACAACGATCTGTTTCCTACACGATAACAGCGTGAATGACCTGCGTTGTGTCGATACACACTTTGTGGTGTTGTGAAACACTCGGACATGGTCGGCTTTGTGGATCCATAGAGCTCTCTCACCGTTCCATTTATCTCTGTTCTCACATTTTACTTTTAAAGTGTTTACTAATGTAGTTTTTAATTGGATTTCACGCGTGATTTCACCTCCGCCAGAGACACAAACGGGGCTTTGTTTTCAGAATTATGAGGCCGCACAAAAGAGCACCTTATTTGGTGCCGGCCACAGAGGAAATACAGTGTGCGTGTGTGTGTGTGTGTGTGTGTAGCGTTGAGAGCAGTTGTTCAGTTCTGCATATCAAGTCATGACCTCCAGTGTGGACTTACTCACTCTAACGATGGAGCCGTCGTGCTGTTGTTGTTGTTGTGTCATGAGCTGTCGAGGTGCGTTTGCACATCGGAAAGTATTTCTCAGTCAGATATGATCTATGTCGGGACATTCCAAAACAATATGCGTTGAAAGTTGAGGCACATAAAGTTTCCAGTGTAGCAGGTGAGGCGTCTTCCTGATGTGAATATGTGATATGCAGCGCGATGAATCAATAAAGCACAGATCAAGTGCAATAAAACTCTCCTCACTGGGTGCAATCATGCTCGATATCAGCGGTGACGTTAATTACCTTTTACACTGCACATAAACAACATCCTTGATCTGCCATGTTGTCCCTACATTCAATCGAATACATTTCATTTAAAAAGAGACCGTGAACATTTCTAAACATAGATTAATGTCACCATTTGATGTAAAACAACGGGACAGAAAGAATGCACAATACAAAATAGCACATCACAAATGTTTGCTTGTGCATGAAGACCATAAGATGGCGTTCAGAGCTGAGCAGCTTTTAACACACTTTCTACGTTGGTACGTTGGAAAGTGCTGATGGAGTTGCAGCTCCTCACAGCTTGATTGCACAAACGCAGCGCTGTGAAATGGTTATTGGACAATCTCGTATGGAGGAAATTCTTGAGGATCTAATAGAAGTTCCTGAGCGAGTACGCACAAAGTGGAGGAGGCGCCAAACCATTTAGAGACAATTTTAAAAATGGAGAAACCAGGCTCAAATTCGTAAATAGTCTAAAATTCTCAAAGCTCGGTTATTCGTGTTTCTTCAGTACCCGACAACGATGAGAATGCAACGGCTCTGTTTGTCCGAGTTTTTAGATTTTGCGTGTCTTTCTCTACAGGGACGATGCTGGTCCCCACGCTGACGTTCGGGGGGACCAATGCTCTGCTGATGCTGGTGGACACCACCGGTAAACCCGCCTTCATCACTCGCTACCGCATCCAGGTGGACAAGAACAACCCGGTACGTTGAGTCTGTTCCCGTATCTCCTCCTGTTTCACTGTTAATGCCGTCCAGTAGTACCACTAGTACTACTACCACTAGTACTACTGTCATTACTGCTTGGGTTCTCATATTTACTACCATCGAGACTTGACTTTGATCTTTAATCCTTCTGCCAATTATGTTCCTGCATGAACTGCTTCTACTGCAGATTTTATATGAATTGATACAGTAATTGTTATCATTTGCAGCTTGTTAATCAAACATTTTAGTAGTTTTATGGCTATTTATGTAAACTGCATCAATGAATGGATAAATAAGTAAATATAACTCTTATTCATACAACAAAAACATTGAGATTAGCTTTATCAGCCATTTCTTTTGTGGATAAATCTTTTTTTTTAATAGTAATTTAATTTAAAAAATCAGCTCTTCGACTTAATTGGAAAATACAGTTATAGTCCACATTGGCATAATTAAGAATTATTATCGTATATATAAAAGTGACACAGGGAATACATGAGTAAATTATTAATACAACATAACATTTTTAAGTAATTATTAAATCAACATATTTCCAAAGATATTGGGTAATAAATAAAGAATATTATATTTTTTCCGTATTTATTGATATCTTTATATTTTATTATTGCATTATTATCACATTGATTTATTAATTTATACATTTCCCCGTTTGTTCATTCATATATACATTAATTTAATTATTATAATAATAATTACGATTATTATATTTGGCTTTGGTTCTTAATAATCATGTCTTTGGTCTTGAGAAATCCTTTATTTATTCATCGTGTGTGTGTGTGTGTGTGTGTGTGTGTGTGTGTGTGTGTGTGTGTGTGTGTGTGTGTGTGTGTGTGTGTGTGTGTGTGTGTGTGTGTGTGTTCGTTCCCCCCTTAACTGTTGCTGAAGCGACGTGCCCACCTGTCTGCTGTCACAAAGTCCTCTCACTGTGATTGATTAACCGATGTTGATGAACACTGTGGAGATAAAGACATTACTGATAATCACAGCTGGAAGGTTACTCCAGTGTAATCAGATTACAAAGTTCACAGGAAGCTCAAGTTTCTTTTGATTTACTAAAAGTATCTACGAGACAATTTCAGGTCCATAATGTACAGTTGTGGGTTGAATCTTTCATAACATTTCTATTTTCCCATGAATAAGCTGTAAAGCCAGAACACTTTGTGTTGCCTATGATGAGCTAGCGTGTGACAATCTGCTGAGTCATCGTTCGTGTCCCGATGGTTTTCTTTGGTCCGTTACTTTGAGCTCTGTGAACTCTGAACTTGCGCCCTGTCGGCCATAAACAAAGCCAGGATGTGCTGCTGTGAAGCAACAATACGACTTTTATCAAGCGATCTATCGATCTATCTTGAATTCAGTTTTTTTTTTTTTTTTATTGTATGTCGGAGCCCTCGGGTCAATCTTCAGACGGCCATTTTTTTTGCTATCATTTCTGTTGAAGTGTTCGTTTTGTTTAACTAAATGAGGAAATATTCGCTACTTTTCATTTGTCAAGCATTCAATTAACACAAGAGTAAACACACCATGTGGTTAGTTCATGTAAACTATTTATTTACAATATTCTGATATATATATTATCGGGATAGAAGGTTTTGGCCATACCGCCCAGCTCTAACCGCATGTTCTAGTTTTTAAGGTGGCATGTTTGTGATGCAACCTTCTGTAATTCAGAATGATTACTGGTCACTTGTTGAGACGATGTCCAGTGTGCGTCCTCTCTCTGACTCCTTCCTTGTCCGCTAGGTGGATAAAGCAAAGCTTATCCACGCGCTGAAGACGGTCATGTTCAACCACGTGTTCATCTCGGGGCCCATGGTGGTGGGGGCTTTCTACCTGATGACCTGGAGAGGGGACCCCTGTGGCCCCGAGCTGCCCACCTTCCACCGGGCCCTGCTGGAGCTGGCTTTCTTCTCCATCTCGGAGGAAATCATTTTCTACTATTCTCACAGGTTTGGATCAGTAATTGTTTTATTTTACACCTGTTGCTCTTCCTACTTTGACCTTCGACCTCTTTTTCTACCCGGTTGATGATAACAAGTCTTCCTCATTTGTGCTTCAGTTGTCATTGGAACACCAAGCTTTAAACATTACTGCCACCTAGGGGCAAAAGGGAAGAATGTGAATACAAAGAAAATATGAGTTTTGCTGTATATTGCTAAAATATTATTATTATTTTATCAGGGCCAGAAAACAGTAAAACATAATTTCACATAGTAGCATCATCAGGTCAAAGTTTCTATTTGTCCAATAGTTTGACTTACTGTCAAACATCTTCCAAACTAGTGACCAGTGATGGAAAGAGACAAAGTAAATGTACTCAAGCGCTACACTTTAGTACGATTTTTAGTTTTTTTTTCATGTTATGATACTTAACACCTCCACATTGTACTTTTTATTCCACCCTATTTGATACCCCTACTTGGTACTTTGCAGATTCTGATTAATAATACAAAATATACTTTATAATGTAAAAGGAGATTTATTCCCAAGCTACCTAGCAGTATATTAAGTGAGTCAATTGGCTCCACTTTTACCAGCTGCAACATTAAAGTGATGTACACGTTGATGCATCAGTAATCATCATCTGATCTGAAATGGGAAATTCTGTGTCAGGAGTACTTTTGGGACTTTACAGTTACTGTGAGGAACTTAGAACCGGCTATTTCTATATGCTCTTGATGCTCGTCGTCGGTGCCACCGGGTCGGATCAGACTGAAGCAGACGGTCAGACGCTGCTGCAGTAAAGCCTTATTATCCTCTTCTTCTTCTCTCTCAGGCTGTTCCACCTTCCCAGCCTCTACAAGCGTTTCCACAAACAGCACCACGAGTGGACCGCTCCCATTGGAGTCATATGCATATACGCTCATCCTCTGGAGCATTTGGTGAATGAAACCCCCTCCCCGGCTTTTCATTTCATTTTCTCCGTCTGTCTCAGTAATGTTCTTGAAACTCTACAAGCTTTGATCATTGTGGATCTTTCACCGTCGTCGTTTGCTGGATGTTCCTCGGTCATTACAACCGGTTTGTTCGTCCCGTTTTTGTCTTTTAGATCTCCAACATGGGGCCGGTGGCATTGGGGCCGGTGATCCTGGGCTCCCACCTGACCACCACCTGCATGTGGTACTGCTTGGCCCTGATCAGCACCACCATCTCCCACTGTGGATACCACCTCCCCTTCCTCCCCTCCCCCGAGTTCCACGACTTCCACCACCTCAGGTGAGTCCACCCATCCAGTCATCCAGGAGTTCCCGTTAATGGGATTTAATGCTTTTTATGCCTCTGCGGTGTGTGTCCCGTACGTCCGTCCCATTCTCATGAACACGATTCCTGCTTCCAGGTTCAACCAGTGTTTCGGGGTCTTCGGAGTGCTGGATCGGCTCCACGGCACCGACGCCAAATTCAGGCAGACCAAGCAGTACGAACGCCACTCGCTGCTCACCAGTCTCACCCCAATGAACGAGAGCATACCCGACACACCCAAGAAGGGCCATTGATGACGTGTGACCCCTCGACTGTTAACTTCAGGATCATGATATAGGGAGCTACGGTTCTCAATCTTAAATGACTATTAGATTTTAATTGTAATCCAGACAAACCCGTTGATCGGTATCAGACTGTGGAAGCGGCCACCATCCGCACTTTTTATTGTTCAGGTAGAAATGTTGCACTTTGAGACATGCAGATTCCTGATAAGGCAGATGTAAGAATTTGGTTGATGAGCGTGAAAACAACTCATTTCTCTTTAATGCACTCTGCATTAACCTCCCTCCTCAGGTGAAGGAGCCATGTTCTGCCTCTATAAACCTTCAGTTAGTAACCCTCGCTGCCCATTAAAACATTCGTTTTTAGGCCTTTTTTTTTTTTTGCCTGCAGCGATTCATTGTCGCTCGTATCATCCTTGCCTGGTTAAACTAATGACAATCTTACTTTTCTTCATGAATCTGAGTTTAAACGTTAGTAGTGTCTATAAACACATAAACATTAATCTCAAGTCGTGTATTAATTCTTATTAACACATCTTGTATTTAAAAGTAGTGTTTAGTAACAGCTTACCTCTCCAGATTATTCTGTTGCGTTCACTTGCTGCTCAGACAGAAGATACATTTGCACTTTTCCTCTCCGCGGCATTAAAACATATCCTTGAATGTAAAACGTGTTTTTATGTATTTCAGGAGGCCTCAGTAATTGTATAATAAGACATGAATGTTGACAAATGACTGCTACTGTGATTGAAACAATATTACAGGAGTGTTTAATATTAAAACATTTTAATTAAAAGATATAGCATTATTGTTCCTTTTATTTTGCTATGGTCACGGGCAGTGCAGTACACAAGCCCGCCTGAACCGAGACCACATCAAGACCAAGACAGCGTGAGACCGAGTCCAGACAAAGACCAGACCCGTGCAAGTCCTACACTGCATGGACACACTTAATGTGGAACATGCAAACCATGGGCCCTCTATTTCATCTGAAAGATCCACATTCACATCAAAGCACTGACAGCACCTCCTCTCTGCTGGAATATCAAATAGCCAGACCGAATCATTATTACGTAAAAGGATCAAGAGTCAGACCATGTTTATTTGCCCACAAACAGCCACAAACATTCACGAGCGATGTTCTCACACTTTGAGTTGACCAGTAAAGCAGACAGAGAAGGTGGACTCTGCATCGAACAGGCAAAACGATAAACCAGTGTGTGTTCAGTGCTCAACTGCCTCTTTATTTGTTACAAGATCAACATGCACTCATTCAGACAGCAGCTGCACACCTAAAACAAAAGGTGGTAAACTCACAGCCTCACACTGTGAAACACCGGTATTTACTGCATTGCACACGTTACGTTCACATGACGCATCGTTAGTTCTCCTGCGCTAACCCATCAGGAGAAGAGTGAAAGTGTCCACAGTAACCAAAAACGAAGCCAACCCCTCAACTACTGGAGCAAAGGAGAGAGACGGTGGGTAAACTACAGTTTCTGGTTCGTTTAAATGTAAACAAAGACTTGTGTCAATATGGTCCAACGGCTCTAAACCTTTACAGCTATTCAGATTCACCAAAACGGATGGTCAGAGCTCCTGTAATAACAAAAATGAACTACAGGTTGCTTGATTTTAATAGTATAATAAATTGAATGCTATGCAGCTTGACCGACAGACCCAGAGAATCTCACCCGGATGGATCTGGGAATGTCTCCGCAAGAGGCGGCTTGTTCCTCCCTGTTCACAATAAAAACAACTAACAAAACACATTTTATGCACCGTTAACGTGTCTGTGAAATACTGCTCGTATGTGCAATCAATGTTCCGTTTCTGCTTTGGACAGAAAGGTCAGAACACAGACTATTATGGGATGATACACTGCTCTCAGGTCCTTTATGTATTCTTTCACAGTCCTCTTTGCTTTGGACAGCTGCAAACTAGCAGAGAACACATTCCGTATGGAAATGTACTGTAGATGTGTTGAGTTGTTAAAGCAGCTGCAAGAGGAATGTAAAAATGGAATTCATTGTTTTAAGGTATTAAAAGCATCTCATGGACTGAGTTAGGAATAAAGATAATGAAATGTCTCGGTAACACATTTCTAATATTTATTTTCCATCAAAAAAAGTGATAGAGCATGTCAAGTCAGTATTGGTATTTTAGGTCTAAAAATGTTATGAAAACAAAAAGGATAGTAATTACAACAAAATCTCCTCGCTCACCAGTCCGGCCCGTGACCCCTGACCTTTAACCTCAGTTTGTAACTCAGGCTTCTGTAGAGATCTCCTCCTGTGATCGATACAGCGTCAATATTTCAACAGGACTAAAATAAAAAGTGTAAAACACGACAACATCAAAACAAAACCTAATGAAACTGCTCCAAACATGCCGACGCTAAAGAAGTAAGAGATCCGATTTTGCAAAGAAGTGTGAAACTACCAAAATTCATTCATTCATTCATTCTCACACACACAGAAATAACCACTCAGAAGTCAGTATTTGAGGTTTTTTTGTCCGTTTTGTGTTTTTTTTTCTTTATTAAGGAAAAGCATAGTTACTACAAATTACAAATAACACTAATAGCGAATCACATCAGCCTACAAAGCAGATATTATGAATATTAAATGTTATAATACAAGATCTTATTCAAGTATTTTACATTTTATATATTTTTTTTTTGTTCCTTTTTTCCTCGTTTTCATCTTTTTTTCCTCATGACAAGCCTAGGATATAGTAATGCAATGAACTATCTTAATTGTTCATATACAGTTATTTCTTATTCATATGGCTTTATGGAATTTTGTCCTTTTTTTTTTTTCAGTCTCCAGACATCCAAAACCAGCCATATTCCTCTGAGCAACATCACAAAGCCCAGACGGGCTCTCTCTCTCTCTCTCTCCCGCTCTCTCTCTCTCTCTCTCGTTTCCTTCCGCCTCCCCTCCTACGTCCTTCACTCATCTCCTCAAGTGTCCGGCCCGCTGGCCTTGTCCGTGTGAAAGTGACGAGCGGAGGTGCGGCGCCCCCTAGAGTCTGTCTGGACAGCTAGCAGCAGTTCTGTGCTGACAAAGAGAAGGCCGAAAAAAATTCCCAAAGCACCTGAATCCCCTCCAATTGTCCGGTGACAGGCGACGACCACGTCAGAGGGAGGGATCATGTGACTGTCATGTGACCCCTCCTAGTGGCAGACTGTCATGTCTGCAGCCACACACCAGCCCCCCCCCCCCCCCCCCCCCCCCCCATTCAAAGGCTCCGCTGGTTTTGGGAAACAAGTTTTCCTCTTTTTTTCTGTCTTTAAACCTCCAGTAAACACGTTGATGCATCGACTGTGAGCCTCTGAAAACGGATCCAAATCTCCCTGAAGATAACGCAACGAAACATTAAAACAAACAAAAAAGAAAAATGTAAAAGAAAAAAAACAAGTACAGCTTTGCATTTTCATGTGTCCAACAATTATGGATTTAGAGGAAGAAAGTGAAACACTGAACCTGGACTCTGCTGGAACATCAGCCAACAAGGCTGGAGGACTATTACAAAAAGGACCGAGACGTCCGATACAGTTTGATCTGAAACAAAATGTCCGGCTTCTTTCTAAACTCTTTCGTTCCTCAAATGCATTCAAACGTTTTAACTCGTGTGACGGAGATTGTTTAAGATTAAAATGATTCATCAATCGGGAGTTAAAGGAAACATTGAAGTGGGTCATTTCACGGAACATCTGGAGATCCAGATGCTTATTAAGACTCAAGAAGTTTTGTGAACTTCCTTCTTAAATTCTAACTCCAAAAATCAAACAACTTCTATGAGTTTTTAGACTTTGCAAACAAAGTTCTGAGGCTGAAGATTTAATAATTAGTTTGTTGCTGGAAGTTTCATTTTTGGCGAAAAACATCGTAACTAAAAGAAAATGATTTGATTGCAATCTGAAACACTCTTAAGCTCACAGATTTAGTGTTCACACTGAATAGCCGTCGACGTCCTGATGTCAATTTTCCCTTTTTGTGTTTCTGAAAGATCCAGATGTTCTTCAAACAGCCCGACACAAACCCAGCCTCCATCATAACAACAACGCTAGAAACACTGCAAATTGAAATTAAAAAGCATTAATCATGAGACCATTAAAGAGAAAAAAAAAGAAAAGAAAACGTTAAAGAGTACGTTCACTTGTAAGGCAAATATATAATCTGTTCTATAAACAATAAAACAAGTAGCAGGGAGCTGTGATCGTCTCTCTTCATCTGTCAAATTCACATTTACATTAGTGGACGAACACAGAGTCACTCTTCTGTTTGATATCACCGAGCGCGGCCGACTGTAGGAAGCGTGACGACAGAACAAGAGTCCAGTTCGGATTTTTTTTTTTTTTTTTGTTCACAGCGAGGCAAGACATCAAGCTGTGTGTGTGTGTGTGTGTGTGTGTGTGTGTGTGTGTGTGTGTGTGTGTGTGTGTGTGTGTGTGTGTGTGTGTGTGTGTGTGTGTGTTTGACTTGCTCACACTGCTACATCTGTACCTGCGTGCGACCACACCCGTCAAGTGTTCATGCTTGTAACTGATGTGTGTGTGTGTGTGTGTGTGTGTGTGTGTGTGTGTGTGTGTGTGTGTGTGTGTGTGTATCCGTGGGTGGAACAGGCAGAGGTGGCGAGCGTCCGAGGCGAGTTTCGGTTAATCACTGAAGCCGGATGGCCGAGCCACTCCTCCCCCCCCGTAAGCATCTTGTGTGCCCCCCCCCCCCCCCCCCCTTTTTAAATCACCATCGCTTCTTCAAGTAATCCAGATTTAGATGATTCCAGTCCCGTGTCGTCGCGGATGGATGGATGTCAATAACGGATGGATGAACGGATGGATGCGGCTCATCTGACGGGGGAAGAGAAGGCGGCGAGGAACTCAGGAAGCACCCGGGGAAAAAAAAAGGGATATCGCCGGTGATTCTCCCTTCCCAACTCTCCACCCCAGTGTTTTGTTGTTGTTGTTGTTGTTGTTTTGGGGCGGGAGAAAGAGGAGGAGGAGGAGGGGGGGGGCACACAAAAGCCACGACTTGCAAAAACACAGGGAAGAAGAATTACAGGACTTGTAACAGACCGGATGACACTTGGAAGACAGAAAAAGTGACGGAGTGGAGCGAGCGAGCCGGGAGGGAGGGGTGGGGTGGGGTGGGGTGGGGTGGGGGGGGGGGGAAACTGTTTGGCAGACACAGCCCCACCTAGTGGCCTCTGCCGGGAACAAACGGTCCGAGATTAATGGATGATTCCAATGCTGTACAACGGACAACGAGGTGGCGGCACAACACAGAAGCAGTAAAACCATTAAAATAAGGCAACTTTCAATGATCGTGTCCATACTGAGGGAAGTCTTTTCTTTTTCCTCGGTTTTTTTGTATCATTTGGTTCTTTTAATAATTTCCCCCCTCAATGTTCAGCCGTAAAGTAAATCAAATATATTTTAGTTAATTTGTAGCCCCTCGACAGAGCGCTGGGGGCTTTGCGGATGGAAATGTCAGTCGCTCGGTTTCAAACCACTTTGGTCCGGTTGGATGCGAGCAGCGGCTCGGCCTCTCCGGCTCGGCGACGCTCAAATCGTGTTCAAACTATTTCCAAAGTCTGCGATCTCTCTCTCTCTCCACATGCCGAGCAAAAATAATAATCATAAATCTGAGATCGGGGGGGAGGAGTCAAACGTCTTTCAGCCAGCGGGACAGTGACGATCAAGAGAGGGTCCGCGTGGAAATGTAAGAAATTAAAAAAAAAATAAAAAGTAGAAGAATTTCCAGGGTAGTAAATCACCACTGAACCGTCCACCGAGTGGACTGGCAATGATTTATAAAGAAAAATAAAATAAAGTGTTCGACACCCATCTCCATTCCTCGTCTCATCAAGACAAAAAAAAAAAAAAAAAAAAAGGTATTTTTCTCTCAAAATCAGAACTAATTAATAAACCGTAGCCGTATTAATTATTTGTCTTCCTTATTTCTCATTCAGAAGTCGTAGGGGTGTAAAAAAAACTATTCTCATGCTTGAGTGAAGAACTGGACGCCCCCCCATCCCTCCCTCCCTCCCCCCCATGTGGCGCAGAGAGAACCGGCGAATAGCAGACGTGGTTGAGTTGATCCATGTGGGCCGGCGTGTTTTGTTGGGAGTTACTTCAGTGTCTTGGCATCTGGTGCGGGGTCAGCGGCGGTGACGGCGGCAGCGGCTTTCTGGCTGACGGGTTTGGCATCATCCTTGGCTGCGGGGCCTGGGGCAGCGGGGTCCGGGGCCGGGGCGGCGGCAGGGGCCGGTGCTGCGGCAGGGGCCGGGCCCGAGCTGGCCTGGCTGTGGGGCCGGCTGGTGGGCTGAGAGGGGTGCCGGCGACGACCGTCCCCGCTGGACGAGTGTCTCCTGCGGCCTCCTTCCTCCATCGGCGGCTGGAGGCAGAAACAGCCAGGGCGGAGGTTAGAGAGAGACACTTTCAAAGCACAGCGTTCAGAAACAGAAACACAGTCGACTCCATCGACTAAACTAATGTGGCGTCCACACAGCAGGAGCAGTAGCACCAACCATGATAAGTGCTCTATCAATAAAATGTTAAGATAGATTATTCCACTCACGTCAATTCTGAAGTCTTCCAGACGTTTAAACTTGCTCAGGCACTCCTGCAGCTTGGGGTCGATCTCCAGGGTCTTGGTTTTGGCGTATTTAAGGAAGGCCCAGAACTTCTCCAGTCCATAAAGCTGGCCTGAGGAGAGACGGTCAAGATGCTTCACCAGAAAACTCTTGACATTTAAAACATAATAGAATTGCATTGTGCTCCTCATTTAGCCTCCTCTGATCTGTGCACACCGTGTGCCGTACACATCGCAGGGTTTCTCACCAGCCTCGTAGTCTTTCATCGTCTCCTCCTGGAAATCCTTAAAGATGTCCGGCCTGAACTTCCTCTCTAGACCGTAGCTGTAGTACCTGAACAGGCACTCCAATCCGTACCTGCAACACACACAACAAGTTAACACTGACTTTTATTCGAAAGACAGGACACATGTTGTTTTGATAAACACAATTAAATATAAAATCCTGAGAGATCGGCGGCCGAGGCTCTCGTACCTGTATCCTTCTTTCCCGTCCTCGACCACCAGCTGTCTGAACTCCTCGTACATCTTCCTGTTGAAGTGATCGCGCAGGAAAAACGACCAGAAGCGGAAGAGCGTGTTCATCTCCTGCGATTGGCCGATTCCCAGCCGCTTTCGCTCTGCGATTGGTGGAGAGGAGCGAGATAAGGTTTACTTAAAAACAACCAGACATCCAGTATGACTTCACAATCCTGCAGAATAGATTTCCACTGATGTGAAGCAGCAGAAGAAATGATAAAGTAGAAGTAACCGTGTGTGTGTTTGTGTGTGTGTGTGTGTGTGTGTACCATTGAGGCAGCGCCGGCGGTACTTGTGGTAGACGTGTTGCGTGAAGCCGTTCTCCTTGAGCAGCTCGTGTGACGGGTGCTGGAACTTGGGGAGGGACTGAGGCGTGCAGCCAACGTTACCCAGGGCGGGGGTGCCCTCTGACGGGCTGGCGGTAGAGCTGGAGAGACGCAATCACATATTAGAAGTACTTTGGTGAAGTCAGCCCCAAAACCCCGGTATCAAACGGTGCTAAATTATTAAAAAACCAGGTTATTGATACGCGCCGACGTTATTGTTATCAGCAGCGGGAGGAGAACAGACTGATGACTGCGATCTTTATGGACTTCACTCAGGAATAGGATTTGTTTTATTCGTTTCCAGTGAGACATTAATGACTTTATATGATTTGCTGCTGTAAACATTACTGTTGCTGCTCTGGAAACATTTAGCTATATTTTAAAAAAGAAGTATCGATAAAGAACCGAACAGATAGTATTGATACCCATCCCCACCGGGCAAGATAAAGGTCCCTTTAATGGGTCGTGTTTCATCCCTAAAAGACCAAAGTTAAGTCCTACATGTAGTTTTTGCTCGACACATCAATCATTAAATTCCAGTTATATATTAATAACCGATTAAAATGAAATACGGGAGGAGTTGTCCAAAGATAAACAGCATTACTAATTGCCGTGTTGTTTTCTGTAATCGTGTAACGTCCATTTAAAAAGAGAGAGAGAGGTCTCACCTGACTGAGGCCGTACGGGAGCGATGCTCTCTGGAGTCCATCACCCAGCCGACGTGGCACTCCATGGGCGGGTTGGAGCTGTGTCGGGTCTTCCTCTTCCTGGGCGTCTGAGAGGATGCAGAGATGCGTCACATGTTTAGTCAAACACGTTTGGTCAGTGTGGGTTTCTTTATCACCGAAAACCTTCAAAACCGCGGACCCCCCCATCTTACCTTCGCGTCTACGGGTCGACTCTCCTTCACCACCGGGTAGAAGCGCGGCGTCATGGTCTGGTCCTTCCGGTGAGGCGTGCGAGGCGTGCGGGGCGTCCGGGCACTGCGGTAGTTGGGCGAGTCAGGCACGGTAGTCGGGAGCGAGCGAGCTATCGAGGAGGGCTCGGGGGCGCCGAAGAGTTTGTTCGCCAAAGCGTCTGTGGGGACTGAAGACGAGAGAGGAAGATTGGGGTTTTTAAAACGGTGACATTTACATTTTGTAACTACTTTAAGACGAGGGCTGTCCTCCGCCAGAGGAATTCATCGACTCATCTATTAGTTGATTTAAATGAACAGATCTGTTCTTAAAACTATGATGGAGATGCTCTGCACGTTTAAACATGGATTTAAGGCTTTTTAAGATCCTTTTAATGCCCGTTAGAATAAAAAACAACTGTCATTACTGAATAAACTGAATGAGAGCAATCCTCCTTCTACAGACTCTAAATACTGTGTTTTCTCTGGAATCTATGTTTAAAAAAAGTCATATTCTTTTTGAGTGGAGAATAACACAGGCTAAGTGTTGCATTATGGGTAGTTTTTAAGTCTCAAAAGGACAGCAAGTTAATGATTAGAGGCCTAAGTATCCAGATTTCACAAGAAACAAACAAATACAAGAGAAAGGTCAGAACAAAATACAGTTATTTGTGTCCTGTTGTTTTGTGACCCTATGATTAATCTCTGTATCCTGTGTCGGGTCAGTTTTAACTTCATATCACATGTAAAGGCAGAATGTTGATGTAAATACATCGTGCGAGTGCGTTTCCGTGTCCTTACTCTGCTGGGGTTTGGGGGGCCCTGGAGGGACTTCCTGGTTGGGGTCGACTGGGGGTTCAGGGGTCAGGCAGTCAAACTCTTCTCGGCTGATCAGGTGGACCTTCTTGAAGTTCTCCACCTCTTGCTGTAAAAAAAAAAAAAAACGGAGAAAAACAGGCGTTAATATGACGACAAAATAGATACATTAAGAGTAAATAAAAAAATAACACAACAATCCGGGACAAACGTTCAACGCGTGGATAATCTACGGACCTGATCTGCAGTAACCTGGACATTGAGATGCAGCAGCAGAACATGGCTGCCAGAAACAACCTTTTCACCTTCATGTCTGCGACTGTTCTGACTCGAGTGAACCAACCAGCTGAGTTACAGCTACACACACACACACACACAGAACCCTGAAGCTTCCACCAGTGGAGATGTGACAGATAACCAAACCTCCTCTTCCAGCAGCAGCTCAATTTAAAACCTCCCCTGTAGACCGACGACGAGTCTGCATCGCTGCCCTCACACTCACATTCCATCGCGCATCCTCAGATCTTTCAGCGTCCATCTTTGCCTCCCCCCCCTGCGGCCCGTCGGCTTCGATCCCTCAGGCCGAGGCCTCGTGCGTGGGGGGTGTATTTATAAACAAGCCTCCCCCTGTTCCACACGCAGCTGGATGTGTGCCGGAGAGCACGTGAAGGTCCCCCACAATGAGTTAGACAATGCTACAATGGCAACAAAAACAAAAAACAAACAAAACTCTTCTCTTCTGTGTCGGGTTTCCAGCTCTGAATCTACTCGTCTGGTTTTGGGCAGAAACACCTCCAATCTGACAAAGAAGTAACGTGGAAGCTGTCAGAAGAGCCCGACTCCAGTCACGCTGCACTAAAGGTCGTTTTTGTTTTAAGGTGGATCACGTGATCCCAAAACTCTCCACTAACACTCGGATACTGTAGTCGAGTCTTCGTTGTGTAATAAATGGTGATGGTTCATCATGCTAACATCTAAAAAGGACTTCATCTATTGGAAACGTTATCAGTTTAAACCGGTCGTCTACTAGTATACATTTTAAAAAAATGATGAAGTTATAAATAGTCTAAATGTAGGGTTAACATTGGTGTGATTAAAGATCATGTTTTCACATTGACGTTATGTTTATGGAAGATTTGTTGAAGTTATGCGAGTTAACTGAGAAAATGAGACGCAATTAGTTTTGTGTCCTTTTTGTTTCCTTTGTAAACACGAAAGACACGATTATTTTGGTAGACGTTAAGATTATTAAAACCAGAAGTGTCTTTTCTCAACGGTGGACTAACTGTCTGGTTATTTTTGGAGCTATGGCTAAAGCTATGTGTAACATTTAAATCAATATTATAATCGTCTATTCTCAGACTGTATTAAAGCAACTTATCATCATATAACTGTTCATATGAGATCTTAAAATACTCGTTTTTCAGACGGTTTTCTACGAAAGCCAGAAATGTGTCAATTTCCACTCGTTACACGCATACGGTCTTTTCAAAATAAACCTCCCTCTTCACAGGAAACTCACTTAGGAATATATTTCGGAAGCTTATGCTAATTTCAGCAAACTTTGTTTGAGGAAAAGATTGTGAAAAGACTTAAGATCAAGGTTTGAGTTCAAATAACCAGGGATGTGCCGATAGTAATAACAAACGTTACGAGACGAAAGCATCAACACCGACGCTTCGTTTCAAACAGGAAACTCACAGCCGTCTCCTGGCTGATAGATCGCTGTTCGTTGAACCCATCCACCTCCAATCCCTCCTGCAGCACATGCGCTTAAGCAGCCTTTAAACTTCCTCGTTCATGAATATGTGGCTAACGTAAGAAAAATCGAATCACGGCACATTAACCGTTTTGGAAACAAAGACTGTACTTTGTGTGCATTTGGAACGCTCGGCAGTAACGGTTAGAATCAAACCCATGAAGACGGGGCCTCACCTTGATGGTGGCGTACTCGGGCTCGTACGTGTCGTCCCACAGGTCCCGCTCGTAGTAGAACAGCCCGTCGTTGATCACCTTCACCAGCTCGCCGGACAGCTTGGAGCGCGACGTGTGGTGTCCCGTGCGGTCCCCGCCCGGGTGCTTCCTCAGGTAGGGCGGCGTCTGCGTCACGATCAGGATCTTGTTGACGTCGTGGTCGTCGATCTCGCCGTCCGTCTCCTCGTCCGACCAGTCGGTGAAGGTGTTGCGCCGCCCGTCCATCTGCTGCATCTCCTCGTCGAACATGAAGTCGAGCTCCTCGGGTTCGTCCGGCTCCGCTCCGTCCTGAAAGAAACAAAAAAAGGAAAGAAATGATTAGAAGATCGCCGGGTTTGAACACTCGACAATTACCAAAATTCAACTATAGTCGTGTTGTAGATCAATTAATCATTTATCTTCCTCACCTTATTCCCTGTGGTAGCCGGGGAGGGCGAGGAGCCGGGCTGAGGCACCGGGGAGCGAATCGAGTCGTCCTTTTCCTTCTGCAACGAGGGGGCCTTCATCAGCCAACCAGCACCGACCGCGGAGGAAGAGGAGGAAGAGGAGGAACGATACCAACATGACAAGTTAAGTATAAGATGGGGACTGTCGTTTTCTTGTGCAAAAAGAAAACATAAAAATGAAACAGGATTTTATTTGAATCCATTTTGTTTCTGCAGTAACACATTTTAAAATGCAACGTTAAAGTCGATAATATTCTATTTAAAAAGGCACTTTTCTCCGACTTCCTAGTAAGTGGCCCACAATGCATCACGGTCCATGTAAAAAACGTAATGATCCAATGATCATGAGTCTCACCTTCTCTGCGCTGATCTTGGGTCTGGCCGGGGAGGGTCTGGGCCTCTTCTTGACCTCGATCCAGCACTCGGAGTCCAGGTCGGGGAGGCTGGCGGAGAGGCCCTTGGGCATCGTCTTGAGGTTGGAGATGTCTAGTTCGGTCTTGCCGCGCTGCTTGGCCGGCGTGGACGACCTGGGAGAGCCTGCAGCACACACACAGATAACATTTTATATGGTCTTGTTTTCAAAAGCAGTACACAAAATAAGGCAGATCTAGCTACAGTAGAATCCAGAAAAAGTCCTTCTTTTAACAGCAGATCTGACGGTTCACCTCTGGGCTCCTCGGTCGGCTGCCTCGGGACAAACTCGGGGCAGTTGATGAGCTGAGAGAAATCCGTGTGGGTTTGGTTGAGCATGGCCAGGCCCGGCAGAGGCCACTTCTCCGGGTCCACCTTCCGGCGGATCTTCATGTCGATCACTTCCACTTCCTTGCTGTCCTTCAAAGCCTGAGAAGAAAAAGTGCATTTTTAATGAAGATGTACTAAAAAGATCTCCCATCACACGGTCCTCTGCTTGATCTGCTTTCGCATCACAAAACAAACAAACCACAGGTCCTGAGAACTGGACCGAGGTCTGATGCTAGCCTTACTGGAAATTACCCTTAATTAGAGGAATAGTTTTGGGAAGTAGGCATGTTCACTTTCTTGTTGAGATTAGACAAGATTGATACCACTCTCATGTCTGTCCAGGACACGCTGCTGCCAGTTAGCTTAGCTTAGCACAAAGACTGGAAACAGGGGCGACAGCTTGCTGTCAAAATCTTGAATTCTTCCTCAGCTTTTACCTTTCGACGCTTTCAAACTTGTTTTTTTCCTGCGATTTTAAATGTGTTTTAACTGGAATTGTACGTGTACTTTATCTGTACATGAAACTATCAACAATAACAAATCAAAATAACAATGTTCAAAGGGTTAATGGAGGAAAGTAGTTCCCCCTAAAACCACAAGTTGGTTCTAAAAGTCTTCTTCTTCTTCTTGAAGGTGACTTTGGTTTCGTTGGTTTGCTTCAGTGCTGAGATCAGAGTTGTGAAAGTTCTCCTCATTGATTATTCAGAGAAGAGACATGAAGATCTCATCACGTCTGCAGCACGTCTGCAGCTTCATCGGGTCCGTGTTTCTACTTTTATTGGGTTTAACAAAACAGCCTTCAGGCCTCGTGTTGACGTGGTTTTGGTGGCTCATCACTTCACTTCCGCCCCAAATTTTGAATACAAATCAAACCAGTTTTGACTCCATTGACCACATTATCATCTCCCATCACTTTCCCCTTTAAGCGCGCTTACCTCCATGATGAGGTGGACGTCGGTGGTGAGAGCCTGAACTCTGTGGAAACTGGCGACGAGTCCGATGGGCAGGAAGCCCTCCTGGTCCATCTTCCTCCGCAGGAAGAAGTCTCGCTCCAGGTTGTCCAGACTGAAGTAGTACTCACTACAGGGGGGGGGGGCAGAGAAACAAGGAAACTTATCAGCCGTTTTGTTGCCGTTCCTTCACGGACTGAGACTAACAAATGTAAAAACACTGGAAAAATCGCTGCATTGTTGTTAATATTGTGCCACATTGAACCGAATACCTTCCGAAGAATCACTAATCCAAACCAGAATATCTGACAGCGTTTCAAAGTCTCGGTAACTTGAGACAGACTTGAACTGAAGGGGGCACCGAGTGCACACAAGGAAACAGTTAACGCTCCTTCTGCTGGGTGCCAAAAAAAACTACTGTCTCAACACAGTGAAGTGTGTTCATCTGCCAAACTGTGACTGCAGACCCGTTGTGGTTGGGTAAGGGGCAGGATTTAAGGGTCATTTATTATCTTCGGTTTGTTGCTTCAAAGCTGAGATCAGAGTTGTGAAAGTTCTCCTCATGGATTATTCAGAGAAGAGACATGAAGATCTCATCACGTCTACAGCTTAGATATCTCAGCCTGCACCCCCAGACCGAAGAGACCGCGCTCTGAAGTTGCAGCGCCGCCTTATGTTCGATGCCATAAAGAAGAAGCTGAACTCACATCTGCCTCTGGATGTAGTCCTTCAGCAGGCCGTGGTCGGCGGAGTAAAGATCGTTGCTGCTCATGTTGTCGTAGTAATAGGTCACCGTGTTGCCAAACTTCTGGGCGGAGGGCCCGTCCTTCGAGTCGTAGGACTTGTAGCCGTAGTGGTAGTCATAGTGGCCTTGACGGGACAGAAACAGAGAACAACATCAGCGTCAAACCTACCGAAATATTTTACGTCATCATGAGATAAAAATGATTTACGCACGAGATGTTATCTCGTTTTCTGATCCTCTTTACTTGTGAATCTTTTTGTTACAGTACTGGTAGTATTTGATGTTTGGAGTTAACCTTATGTATTATATTATACCACATTATGATGAATACAGCCGGGGGCATTGACACGCTGAATCGAGTTGCAAGTAGATAAATTATTTCACTTTATTAAGTTTTGAATCCAAACTTTCGTTTGTTGAAACTTTTCATCAATTATGGCCAAAATCAGTTCAAATTTGATTAAAAGTTGTGGGAGAGAGAATTAAAACAAAACTGCAATCAAAATTGCCCTTTTTAGTACGGAGCAGAATATAAAATCTACACTAAGATACACAACAATCATCTACAATGGACAACAACGGTATTCAAAAAAAGTATAGAAGATCTATTCTAATGAAATACGCCTCCTGGATGATGCTTGAGGTTAAATTATATTAAGAAAAACATAAAAGATGTCATAAAGAAATGACATTAAAAGAGCGACTGTAGCCACTGAAAGGTGTGTGTGTGTGTGTACTCTAGTTTGTGGGAACACACACACGCGAGAGCCGACTAAACACACAAAGACAAAGTTCATCTGCTCGGCATCAACTCTGACCGTTTCTTCAGCGCTGCTGAGAGTCAACGTGTCCTCGAGGAGGCAGGAGGGACGGAAAACTGGACCTAACAAGACGGTCACGCTCGTTTCATCCGCCGCGGTTTCAAGCTTTGTTTTCTCTCACTTTCCTTTCCTCTTATGAAATAAAAACAAAAACCGGTAGCAGTGCTCTCTCTCCTTCAGTCTGTCGAAGGAGGGGAGTAAGGAAGGGAGGAGGCAGCAGTAAGAAAAGATAATGTGTATGAAAAGAGTGAATAACAGGGAGAGAGAGAGAGAGAGAGCGAGAGAGAGAGAGAGCGCGAGCGAGAGAGAGATGCCAAAACCAACAGGTCTTGGGGGGGAAACCTGCTTCTCCAGCTAGTCCAACGGGTCTTTTCCCCATTCCTAAACTCACTGGTTGTTATTGCACTGTTTTGGGGGGTTTTCACTGAAGCCTCAGTGGGGCCACTTTAGGGTAACCTCCACCCGGGTTGAGCGCAGAAAGAAAAACCTGTAAAAAGTTCTGCAAAGTCCGGACACCATCAAGTTGAGCTTTTGTAGCTCTCTCGCGTCTGTTCGCTAATTGTGGAGCAACAGTCTGGAGTCGATGAGCTGGAACAAGCTATATCTTGTTGTTGTTTCGTCATTACCTTAGAGATTACGTGTGTAATGTATCATAATGAAACTATCAACACCTTTTGCAGTGTGCTCATAAAAATAAGCATTCGGTTTCTAAAAGTCTTCTTCTTCTTCTTGAAGGTGACTTTGGTTTCGTTGGTTTGCTTCAGTGCTGAGATCAGAGTTGTGAAAGTTCTCCTCATTGATTATTCAGAGAAGAGACATGAAGATCTCATCACGTCTGCAGCTTCAGCTTCAGCTTCAGTCCAATCTGCGTTTCTACTTTTATTGTGTTTAAACAGCCTTCAGGCCTTTCTTCTCCAGAGCTTTTATTGTGTGATTAAGTCGCACATCTATATGTTTGTTTCAAACTGCTGTTTTTGTCATGAATGCTTTTTTCTTTACAAAAGAATTTATTCAAACCGTAGCAACTTTTTCGATCCCGCATTGCTGCCAGTATAAATGGTTCTGATGAGGACAAATTCAGTATTACGCATTATCGTGTCTTTATTTTCTGTATGCAAAGGCCTTTAAAGTGCAACATTGTGTCATTTGACGTTCGTATAGCACAAACTCACTTTTATTGAAAAAGTGTTTCAACTATTGCAAATTTGCATCTCTGTGTCGTTTGTTTAGTAAACCCCAGTTATGAAAAGACCGCGTTGCCTTTTTATCTTGTGCGTCAGTTTGCATATAATGTCTCAATTTCTCAATGAATACTGGTGAGGAACTGAACTGGTACTGAAAAAGGTTTCCGGTGGTGACACACACACACACACACACACAGTGCCAAACACACACACACACACACACACAGTGTCACACACACACGCAGTGTCACACACAGTGTCGCACACGCACAGTGTCACTCACGCGCACACACACACGCACAGTGTCACACGCAGTGTCACACACACACAGTGTCACTCACGCGCACACACACACGCACAGTGTCACACACACACAGTGTCACACGCAGTGTCACACACACACAGTGTCACTCACGCGCACACACACATGCACAGTGTCACTCACGCGCACACACACATGCAGTGTCACACACACACACAGTGACACACACACATGCACAGTGTCACACACACACACACACACACACACACACACACACACACCAGTATTGTTTAAGGAAACAAAAAAAAGAGGCCGATGACCACATAAGAAGAAAAAGTTCTATTTTTAAAACGTTTTCAGAAAACGTCACATTCACTTCTATGCTCGTCTTTCTATTGGAGGAAACAGACGCACACATACCTCTGCCGCCTCGGCCTCGCCCCCGGCCTCTTCCTCTTCCACGTCCGCGACCCCTGAACCCTCCGCGGAACGGCGCTCCCTCGCTCTTCACGCTGGACACCTCGTCGTGGTCGTCGCGCCACTCCCGCTCGTACTTTTGACTGTGCCAGTCTGCAGTGGGGGGGGGGGGGGGAAACCAACACACCTTCCTCGTTAGCACAGAAACGCACCATCACACTGAACGAGTGGGGACCAAACTAACATGAAAAGGGAATTTGCGGGATTATTACCGTTACTTTTAACTCTTAATCTCACGCAAACCAACGGATCAAACGTCCTCTTGGACGGCCACACATTTAACTTCCTCAGTGAATAAGAAACACGTTCTTCATACTGTGCATTTCAAAACAGCTGAGCTATCAAAGCAGAAGTAGATTAGTAGGAGCTCCTCTGTCCACATCCTGCTGCTGAGTCATGCATGCCGTAACGATAGCTCGACCGCTACAGATGTAGCAACACAGACACACATTCAGTGCAACAAAGTAAAGCCCGCTGTCACAAGTCGAACAGCGCAACTGCCGCCGATAACTCGTGGTAGTTAAAGCTTAACGTTAAAGCAGCTTGGTGGGATTTCTTTGTCTGACCTCTGAGGTCGTTCCTGGCGTTGGGAGGCAGGCGGGGGTTTTCGTTCTGCCTGCTGTTGTTCCTGGAGGCCGAGCGCTCCCGGGGACCCTCCGACTTCACCTCGATCATCAGGGGAACCCACTTCTGCTTGTTTCCTGTTCGGTACGAGACGGAGAGGCGGCGCAGTTAGAAAACATTTTGTCATTTAGGCCTTAAATCAGCATTAAAGTCTGTCATTGTGGTTTCAGTAAACTAAGATTTCTTCAGATGATTAGTCGTTTGTTCATGCTGAATTACTCGTTTTGAAGAAATGTATAAACGCATATCTTTTTGTTTTTGTGTGATTCTTTGAGGAGGAAGTTTTACAGATCTGTCATTAAATCAAATAAATGATTAGTCAACTAAAGAATCGTGTGTTGAGGACTGAAAGACGTCTGCTAAAACCTTTCTACTCACCACTGAAGAAATAAACAAACCAAGTAAACCTTCACTAGAATGAATTGTGATTCTTTTATTGGTGAACCGGTCTGCTGCAGTACCTCAGGCAGCCTGCAGGCGGCATCAGTGATCTACGGTTTAGAGCAACATCTGGATGTGTGTGTGTGTGTGTGTGTGTGTGTGTGTGGCTGAGTGTGTGACAGATAACAGACGCAATGGGGGAGAGGGAATGCCAGTTTTAGGAGACGTGGCCCTGTATCTGCTGACTGAGTAGGTAAGAGGAGGAGGGAGAGATTAGAAGGTGTAAAATACTCATTGAATAAATGTCAAAGCCAGCTCACTACACTTCACGTACTCAGGATCTTTTGACAGAAGCAACGTAGGAGATCAGGGCGATGACGGAGCAAAATGTTGGAGCGACATTGTTGATTGACTCAAAGTGCGTACCACTTAAAAGTAGACGTCACACAACAGCCTGACGACCTAAATCCTAGAGTTAGTCAGGGGAGGGGCTGTTAATTCAGGGTTTAAAATGGGGCTTAATGCGACTAGCATGAGTGTGTTTTTGGTTTGCTTCAGTGCTGAGATCAGAGTTGTGAAAGTTCTCCTCATTGATTATTCAGAGAAGAGACATGAAGATCTCATCACGTCTACAGCACGTCTGCAGCTTCACTCACACACACGAGCAGGTTTGGTTATATTGAAACCACTGTGGTTTAATTGTGGTCCATGAAGACTGAACAAGGCTGTTGCCTGTTTGGATGCTAACATTAGCACATGCTACTGTTCAGCATCTATCGATTTTTGCCATTTTCACCTTTTTTCTTGGGTCCGTTCTTCTGGGAGTCGTCGTCTCCGTTCTTCTCCTCTCCGGAGTCGTCCGACTTGGCCTTCAGGTTCTCCTTGCTCTCCTCGTTGCTCTCCCTCTTCTCCTTCGACTCCTTCTTGACCGCCGCCGTCGTCGTTGTCGTTGTCGTCGTCGTCGTCGTCTTCTTCGGAGCCTGAAGAGAGAAAAACAAACAACAAAAGAAACGAGTTCAGACGTTTAGAAAGAGAGCAGCAGACGGAGACTGAAGACCGATTCAAAACAAAATAAAGAGTTACGGTAACTTTGTCATTTCCCGATTCAGCAAAACAGAATCTGAAAATATTAAGTTGGTTAAACACGCACAAGATAACAGTTAAAAAAAAACAGACTGTTCGCTTAACCTCTCCACTGAACAGTGACCGCTCAATCCTGACAGGCAATATCTGAAGCTATGCTAGTTCTGTCAAACCACGGAGCTCTGCTGAGAGAGATCTTTGGCATACAAAGAGTCTGAAGGACGCCTGAGATATGTAGCTTCAGCGTCAGTCATTCACAATGACATCAGGTACGTAGCCTACGAAATGCACATTTAAGAAACTTAAAAACGAGTCAGCTGAACAGAGCTAACATCAGATTAAGTAGTTAGCTTAGCGATAGGCGATAAAAGCAACTTAGCGGTTGTCGTTTCAGCCAGCTAGAGGAGGGGCTGTTTCATCTACGTCTGTGCAATCAACTGATTGTTTAAAAAATAATTGAGTGTTAAAATCTGCATAGCAACAGTACCGAGGGATGGGCTCAGCGAACGGACGACTGGACGTTTTCTTGGTCGTGTCTAGATGGTTAACGTAGATTTGTAGGACGATGACGGAGCAAAATGTTGGTGCGACAGCCTCATTGTTGATTGATGGAGCGATTACTCAAAGTGAACGCCACACCACAGCCCGACGTCCTTAATCCTAGAGTTAGTCAGGGGAGGGGCTGTTAATTCAGGGTTTAAAATGGGGCTTAATGCGACTAGCATGAGTGTTCTGTTGGTTTGCTTCAGTGCTGAGATCAGAGTTGTGAAAGTTCTCCTCATCGATTATTCAGAGAAGAGACATGAAGATCTCATCACATCTACAGCACGTCTGCAGCTTCACTCACACACACGAGCAGGTTTGGTTATATTGATTTAAATAGAACAAGACTTAAGACTGGATATTAAATATATTGAATCTCTCCAAACCTTTACGATTCGAGGACGATCCCTAAACTTAACCGTCTCGTGAGAATTTAGCAATTCGAGGGTCGCCGTCTAGACACGACCGACATATAACAGCATTCCTTCACATGTTCAACAATACACAAGCTAGAGGAGGAATACACTGACATTAGTACATAAAAAAAGTTTTGCATTCAGAATGAGAGCTTTTATATTCAAATCAAACAGTTTGAGATGCATCCATTCAGGGAACAATAAAGTGAGCGGGACAAAGAGGTCTTTGCATGAGGTTTAGAGGTTTCTTTAGTCCGGTCTCATCACAATGTCCGAGTTCAACCGAGCCTGAGCTAACCACGCAGTAAGGGACACAGTTCACCATACATGCACCGCCTTATCTTCTTCTCACAGAGCTGATACCGGAGTTTATTCAAATAAAAAGTCGCTATCAGCGACACACACATACACACACACACACACACAGATATCTGCAAAGGTTGCAAAAAAGGAGGCATGCAAAGCGTTTGACTCGGGAGGTTTGACACATTTCAAGCCCCCAAAACCATCGCGTCCACACAAAACACACACCGTGACATGCTCAGCCTTCAAGGTATCATATCGCTAAACAATCTATAAATCACACTGAACTCCAGAGACCCACTTCAAACCGGCTCCGTAGTTCTTCACAACAGTTTGTCTCACCAAACACAAAAGCAGCAAAAGGAGGCACGAGCAACTCTGTGGTGCAAAATAATGACCTTTATGAAATGTACCAATTTTAACAAGGATTGTGATTGTGGAGAAATGGATTTAAAAGCTGAAGGAACACATTTCCAAATCAAACTAAAAGTAAGCGTTGTACTTATATCCCCCCCCCCCCCGCTGCAGGGCTTCTGATCTTTGCCCTCTTTACTTGTAGTCGCCTGCGGGGCAAATAGTGTGTGAAACGACGTGCTGGGGCTTTTAACTTAAAGCTCTTAAATACTTTCCACCCGAGAGGGAAAAAGGAGGATCCACCTCAGGCTGCGTATCAAAGTGGATCAGGAACCAACAATTACATGTTATTCATGTGTAGTATTCACAATACTGTTTGTTTATTTCCCTTTCAGACGGGGAATGAGCGACATCGCTGGCTTGTTATTTGTTAAAGTGATGACTTTCTGTCGTCGTGACGGTTTTTGTGAATGTTTGTTTAATTTGGGCATTATGGGACACAGAGAAAGATCCACAGTGCACGCGTGCCTTAGATGCACCAGCTTCATTGTTTGGTAAATAGTGACTCTCGCTGCCTATTTATAACGTCTGAATTAATCTAATTCATAAGTGATCACACGCTGAATGTTACGTGGTTTTCTGGACTAAACGGTTTGTTTTTCCCTCGTTTAGCCCACACTGAGGGGGGAATGAATCATTTCTACAGACCGATTAGAAATGAAAATCTTTCTACAATTTGCCATCTCATTTGCATAACTAAGTGGTTCTTTAGAGTAGCAGGAGAACGCTGTTGTGGCACAAACATTTACATAAACTGTGGTGGAGGAGGAGTTTTTCTTGTGTCTGAAACTCTTTTCTTGTGTTTTGTTGTAGCGTCGCAATATATTGATGTGCTGATCTTGCGATATGACACTAGATATCGTCTGGATATTGTAATAGCGTCTAATAGTCTATTTCTTGTTTTTTTTACCCTCTTAGTCATCATATCCACATCACTGATTATTGATCAAAAATCTCCACGTGTAAATATTTATTTATTATCTATTTAGCAACCGACTCGGACATTGTTTGACGTCTCCTTTGTGCGGTGTTGACTTTTTTAGTTGTTTTAACTCGTTAACTCGGTTTCACAGGCTGCAGGTTGAACTTACAGTGAATCTCCACGAGTCTCTGACCTGCCTGACAGTCGGCGGGCAGGACTCGGTCCGTGTCACTGCCTCGATCTGAACAGAGGGAGGGAAGAGCAGTTTAGAGAAGACAATGAGGTGGAACGTGATGTAGACACACACACACACCCACACACACACACCCACACACAGTATGAAGAACAATGTACAAACAACTGGCATGGAAGTGGTTAAAAAAATTTTTCAGGCCCTAAAGGGAATTTACAAGTCTTTCGTTGACATAATCTGGTTATTTTCAAAATGATTGCCTCTTTAAAAGCTCTTCTGTGTTGTTGTGCGCTCCAACAACAACACCACCAGGCCCATACGCTTCATCCTGCTGCCATCAAACACAATGAAAATGCCAAATGGATGGTGCACACACTGTGGATAATAAGAAGCATCTGCTGCGTCTACAGTCCACTAAGCTCCCTCTGGGTTTCTACAAAGTACATCCCATATCATCTCAGCGGCTAAATGGCTAAAGTTGTGTCACTAAATGAAGACGGGCACACACGTTGTTGTGGCGGTTTATCGCTTTGGGTTCTGCACAGATGGGAACACGGGACGATTGCTTTCAGCGAGGACAGAGAGGTGTGAAATGAGCCGCTCAGAGCAGACGCCCGTGTTTAAAGCTCAGGTGTGTTCTCTGAATCGATGAAGACGTGTGTGGGGGGGGGGGGGGGGGGGGGGGGGGGGGGGGCAGAGGAAATGGCGACAGTAATGCTGAGATCAGAGGGATGCTGATTCATTCAGGAAGCCACCGACGGTGCTTCTGTGACGGTTAATTTCATCACCAGAAGTGAAAGAGACGCTCGGACACGACTGCTGCGGTGTGTAAACCACCGAACAACGCAAGAAACCCACCGCTGTGCTGACAAACCTCTCACTCAGGACACAAAACAGACAGGATGGAGTGAAGACAACTCAACACTCACACAAAAGCAGAAGCAACACACACGGTGCTTGTGTGACATTCTTCCAGGAGGATTGTAGGCAGAGAGGGGCTCTTACAGTTATTAAGGCCGCACATTCTACCCGTACAAACCACTAAAATACCCCTTTGATCATCGGTGCAGAAGGCAATGTGTTTGTTGTAAAGACGATTTCTAATTTATTGGTGTAGATCGTGCTTAATTTGCTCACAAAGCATATTTGCATCTCAGTTTACCAGCAGTGTACGAAAGTTCTGTTTTGTTAAATAAAGTTGGAAAAAAGCTAATTTTACTAAAGTGTCCGAATGTCTTGATTTGTCCGATCAGTCTAAAACCCAAAGTTATTACATTTACCATCAAAGACAACATTTAAGAGGTTGCAACCAGTAAAACCACCAAAATAATAACATGACTATCACAAAAAATCAATCAATTAATCAACTAATTGTTGCAGCTTTAATTATAACAGCATCTGCCCGTGGTGCTCATTCAGCAGTCCGAACTCAAAAATATTCAATTTACAAAAACAAAAACAGAGAAAATCAACACATCATCATAATCCGAGTCGCTGACGATGACCAACGCGGTTGTCAAAAGTGATTTTCTGTTTGTGGTGCTTTAGGCACACACGCAAAATTCATTTAAAGTTACAGAATCAATGTTTTATTGCATGAAATCTGCAGTTAAAAACCCGAACCCTTCATCAAATGTCAGCGTCTGTTTCCCAGCCTGCATAATCAAAGAATTCAGCCTCTGATTTACAGCTTTAAATGTTACGTGGTGCACAGTGAACTGCAGCCCCCTAAGAATAGCACCAGCAGCGCTGATCCAAGGGGGGTTTACTGAAGGGGGGATCCCTAAAAGGACATCCCTTCCCAGGCCTTGGTCACCGTCTCCCAACTCCTCCCACCAATGATTCCTTGCCACCGGAGCCACCGGTTATTCCTGGCTCTTGGTGATGTGACCCACATTGTACTCCCCCTCTCTCCCTCCCGCTCTCTCCCCCTCCCGCTCTCTCCCTCTCAGACCTGGCTGCCTAAAATAAGGGAGGTTACCGGGATCGTTCTCCTCCGCTGACACACTATCGCCCCGGGATCAGAAATAGAAAACGATGGATTACTGCTGCTACTGTAAGGCGACACAAATTAGACGCATCCCATGTCGGACCAACAGCTGTAAGTGGCGAGAGCATAAGTATAAGAGGCTCAGTTCAATGTGTGCTGGAGGTCTAGACTGTATATGTAGAGCTTGTAGCAAAACTTATTTCCTTAATTACTCAACCTGTGGTTTATCAGTTCAGTGTGCAGCTTTGTAGGGATGAGCTTTTAAAGCGAAATCTATTCGGCAGCCATCTTTGTTTTGCCTCCTAAGTGTCCGAGAGGTCCTGCCGTGGTGGTGAGCATGGACAAACTCAACCCCCCCTTAAAAACACAAAATAAACATCCAGTCCTGAGGACACAAAGTCGGGCCAGCAGAAGCAGACTGCTTTGTCTGAAAGAGCTTCTTAGCTGCTGTGTAATTACAGCCACAACCACAGAAATACCCATTATAGAAAGCTCCACAAGCTGAGCGGCTTCCTCCGATTGGTTGCTGAAGATTATAATTTTGGACTAGTGAGATTCTCTTTGTATAGAGAACACCTCACTCTGTGTTGACACCCGTGTTGATTTAGTCTTTTAAAGCTTCCTGTTCACCAGTAACCACTAAAAACCAGGTAGCTTTCTACCTCTACCTGCTCGCAGCAATCATTAAGGACTACTTCCTGAACCTGTATTCTCTCTAATGGCCACCAGGGGGCAACTCTACCTCTCTCTTGATTTATTACCTCAGTAAACATTGTAAACATGAGTTTATGGTCTCAATCTCCAGTTTCAAGTCTTCTTCAATACAGCATGATGTTAATTTAGTAAATGATGGTCCAATTAGAATCAAATAGAGCATAAAGCAGAGTATGCTTTAGGGTGGGGCTTACTGTGATTGACAGGTTGCTACCGCGGCGTTTTCCGGTCTGCGAGTTGTCCGTGTTTTTGTCTTACAAATTTAACCCTTTCACTGTGCGTTATCAGCTCATGAAAGTTAATTGAAAGCTTTTTGGTCGCATAAAAATGTCTTAGTCAGCATTCGATTGTACTTGGCTCCACCCTCTCGTGTCACTTTTGGTTGCAAAAAAAAAGACAAGATGGCGACGGCCAGAAACCAAGATGGTGATGCCGAAAAACTGCCAAACTCGAGGCTTCAAAACTAAAACTGCAGGCCAAAAACCAACGGGTGTCATCGCGGTGACTGTTAACACTTCCTATATAAATTCTATGGCGTCCTGTTGGTATTGGTTCCTGTTGTCCAATCGCTTAAAGACAGTGAAACAAAAAATACATTGGCAGTAACATTCTTAGATCTCAGGCTCCTTTAACACCACAGAAACAAATGTGTATAAGAGAAAGATGCGCAAGTAAACATGAGAATCAAAAAAGGAGCTTGAGACATGGCAGCCCTCTTCTGCGCCATCCAACAAAGATCAGCAGTTATGAAACCCTTCAGTGTTCAAAGAAGCTCAAAGACGACGCCCCTTTTCTCATCAGTGTGCCGTCTACACTGAATATCTGGCCGACCTGCGACTCAACGCTTCTCAAAAAAACAAAAACACCCACCTGCATGTCTTTAGTTGCGATCTCCCCGGGTGTCGGCCAGCTGTTGGCGTCGCCAAAATCTCCAACCTGAGCAAAAAGAAAGCAGAATTAGCAGCGTAAACAGAATCCACTTCCTGTTTACACCGGCACCCGCATGCCCAGTATACGTGAATAGTCACGTGACATTCTTTTTGCAGGCTTGTTGGTGTGGACGGAATTCCTTTCACAAACGATGCTTAAAAACGCCCGCGTGGACGGTTTTAGTTTTAGTGGTGTGGACACGGCCGTAGTACACAATCACCGTAAGCCATTTGTCGCCCGTGATGTGTCGATTTCTGTCGTTTGTTTCTGCAACGCCGCATTTAACGGCGGGGCGTCATAAATAGTTTCTGGTCAAGGTGTGGTAAACAACCCTGGAGTGCAACAGCCTGCATTCCAAGGTAGGAAGTTGTGAATGAAACGCTTTGGGGGGGGTGAGTCTGTCTGCTGTATGTGCAGGGCTATTGGCTCACCGGGAACTCGCATTTGCATTCCAGGAAGTGTGAAGAGAGGTTTATACACAGCCTGAGGCGCTCCGACTGCACACATCTCCACTGAGCTCTGAAGAAGCTCTGAACTATCCAAGACGTTCCCGTTTAAATTCGCCCAGATTTTACGGTACACAAGTACACGTATTAATACATTTAACGGACGCTGTGTTATATTGTAAAACACAGTTTTAATCCTCACACAACTACGTGATGACATGAAGAAAACTAAGTCCATAACATGAGTCGTTCCCCTCACCAACATCTATTCCAGTACGCAGTAAAGATACTTTATTTCCATTAAAAATACTCGAGGTTAATGATTTGTTAGACTGAAATAGTTATTTAATTTGTTATTAAAGGACCTTTGACTTCATTCCTACAAGTTTGATCAGAATTTCTCTTTAAAAAATTATCAAATAGTTCTTCAATAAAACTAATGATCCCTTAAAATCACCAATATAACGTAAAGTGATTGTAATTCTATATTACAAAAGCAATTTCAATACTTTGCATGTTGACCAGAAAAAGCTTTGATTATGGATCAGTGTCCGTTTTAAATCATCAAATTGGGCTGACGTTGAAATTGGGGAACTCTTCTCTTTCAAATGTATTCTGCCTCCAGTACTCAACCCCAGAGGATCCGTACTTTAAGTTGTTTTGTTAGTACTGCTAATTCCTACGAAGTCTTTACATTCTTCAATGGATTATCATTGAATATATATATATATATATATATATTGTCATTATTGTTGCTATTAACCAGTATTTTCTCACAGAAACACAAACACTATATATATATATATATATATATATATATATATATATATATATATATATATATATATATATATTCTCATTATTGTTGCTATTAACCAGTATTTTCTCACAGAAACACACATGCAGAACGTTACCTTTCCTCCACGTCTGGGTTTCGGGGGGTTCCCTGCTCTCACCACCTTGGCCGGGCCGGTAGACTCTGTGGAAACACACGAAGACGGTCGACATTACAACCGGCTCTGCAAACATCAACACAGAAAATGACGACAAAACACAACAGAGTTTGTCGCAGTTTAATTAGTCTCATTAGTCTTATCTACCTGTTGCAGGTATGCTCTTAATAAATCATCTGCCTCTTTGGCTCTTTCCTCAGATCTCCTTTACGTAACATTCAGCTGTGGCTTCAGATAAACTGAACTAAAACAGCAGACGCCAGTGCATCATTGTTTTCTGCCCCGTCATTATTAGAACCAGGTATCATTTGAAAACAAAACACACAATCACAACTGGAGCAGTGACTCAACATGTCAACCAGCAGCGTCATAGATGCTGGGGAAACTGGGCCAAAAGCAAGTAAAACAGTCAGCTGGAAGACATAAATCATGGGAGCAATTCACAACGTAATTCCATAAAAAGTGATTTATCGAGTCATTAATTAGTCGATAAGTTGAGTGAACAGCTGGTCACAGCTCCCCAGAGATCTTCAAATTAATCGTTTTGTCTGACCAACGATCCAAAAACCAAAAGTGACAGAAAAACAGCAAAATATTATCCTTTAAACATTAAACCATTTGTGATTCGATTAATCACGTTTTCCCTGTTTGCATGTTCGTGTATAATTTGGCCTGGCAGCTAACAGTTTGCACCCGTTAAGCATGCACCTTATAGTTTATTTAACTCATTCCTGTTAGCCACCAATGTAGCGTTCGCTAATCTTCTAAAGCCAAACACACTTGTTCAGTTCCACAGAAGATGTTTTAAAAAAGGTTCATCTTGGTCTGCGAGTAAACGACAATCAGTCACCTCGAGTTAGACCACAGCGGGATAAAATGAAGCTGAAAAGAGATTCCTAGAAAACAGTTTCCCTCATGAAAACAATGAATAACTGAGCAGTCCTGGTCGTTCCTGCATTAAAAAAACAAAACGAACCTCAGAGATCTTTGAAAGTCAGAGATCTTTGGCTGCAGCGTCGCCGCGCTCCACTACGAGGGAGCGATCGCAGCTCACCGTGGAGACTTTCTCCGAGCAGTTTTGGGCAGAGAGAAACCCTCAGTAAGCTCCTTAAGGAGGATCATGTCGAGGGACGACGCCAGAAAGAGAGTGAGAGAGACAGAGAGGAGGGAATAGAATCCTCTGGTGGATTACCAACTATCTCCAACCAACACTAAGAGCAGCAGCGTACCGGGGACTCTTTACAGACATAACCAGCACAGGTTTGAAGTTTGTGCAACAACAACAGGAACATTTTCAACAGAAAAACGTTGGAGAGAAGCCAGACTCTTCAGCAGACTCTGGAGCTACACAAAGATCTGTTTCTCCACAGTTGTACCTCCGTTACATGTACAACAGCTCCACTTCAGAGACGGTTCTCGTTACCAACGGCCTGAATCTGTTGTCGTCCTTTGGCTCGTCAGATATGCGACGTATGTCGTCTCCCCTTACACGACTTCTGAACTTTAAACTCACAACTGTTTGTTTAGTTTCCCCTGGAAGCTTCCCGACGTGATTGTTTTGGACTTTGCTTCGTTTTCGTTAAAACTGTGTCTTGTGTCCTCCGGAGATTTTTTTAACAGACGCTTTTTTGCTGGCAGGAAGATTCTTTTTAACACAGTACAAAGTTCGAGCAAAGAATCAAAGAGACGAGATAAAAATCTGATGACAATCATGTAAAGTGAGCCCACAACAGGGTGAGGTGTCCCTTACTGTTACAACATTGGTTATACTGTATATCTAGATAACATAACAAAAGGATTAGTATTCAACATGCTGCTTCACTGTGGCCTTTAAAACAGTCCTACTCTCAATACTAGAAGAAGAAATGAGAATATTGTGGAAAACTAAATCACAGCTGAGGTTCAAAGACGGTGAAATATTTACAACTTTTCCTACTTTAAATAAGTACAATTACACCTCTCATCAACGCCAGAAGCAGAAAGGATCGTCGTCCTGGAACAAATCATTTGTGACAAACGTTAATGTCAGCAAAAAATAACCAAAACTAATCTTCAAATTAACAGACATTTCAATCCAAATCACTTCATTCATGTCTCGTTTAAAATTTCGCCCCCCCCCCCCCCCCCGAAAAAAAGACCAGAACCCGTAGAAAACGTTCAATTCTATGCAACCATGAATGAAAAATGCATATAGTTCAATATGTAAAGCATGTGGAGCTCACATTGGTTTCAATATGCAACAGTTGTGGACACGTGATACAAATGTGTATAGACTACATTTTTCCCTTTTTTGTCAAAGAAAGTCAGCTGACTTTTTAAACATTTTATATAAATTTTAAAATTTTTAAATTGATAGCATTATAACCGTTACACTGCACAGAAGACATGTTTGAGTTCTCTCCACCAGCCGTGACTGTGCTGTTTCCACAGCGGTGAAGGAACGAGGCCACGTCGAGTCACATGTGACTGTCCTGAAACTGCTCGTCCATGATGCAGTTTTGCACATTATTTTGCAGAAGCAGTCGTCTTGCCATGGACTGCCGGTAAATCACTTCTTTTTAATCTGCTCTGTAAAAATAGTTTTATTACATAAGTGAACTAAACCAACACTGAAATGTCTGAACTTCTCAACCTGCCTACAGTTCACTGTTGAATAAAAGCTTCTTATGAAACGGTGACGTTTCCAGCGGTTAACTCTTAATCAGTCAGCTGATTATCCTAAAATCACCAACGACCAGTTCAACAAAACTCAAGGCCCAGATTCAGGATCCGGTTTTACATTTTCTGACGGAAGATCGACCACAACCGGAGTTCAGACGTTTTCTACAAACGTCACCTGTCGAATTAAGATAAAGCTTCAAAAACCAGCCGGGGAGACGACAAGCACAACAAATGTATCCGTTACTATTCAAACTTATCAGCTAAATGTGTCATTTTAATTTGAATAGTGCAGGAGATTATGGGATAGACATGCTGGCTTTAAACACAGTGAATCAGTACAGTAAGCAAGTCACATTAATGATTAATAATCACCTGTATATGAAGGTTTAGCCCATGTTCCAACCTTCCACCAAAACATTGGTTTTATTTTATAAACACCCTGTCGCAACAGAATTAAAAAATGACAGGAAACATCCCAAATATCTGATAATGTTTCAAGCGTTCTTCACCTTCCGCTGACAACAAACGTTTGTTGAGCGACCTATGACCCATGACCCTCTTTAGAGGGAGTTTTACACCATCAGTGGAACTACGTGACCCATATGTGGGTCACCTAAACTCTGCACAGAACGGCACAAACTCCCGGTCGCCTCTAAGCCGCCCGACGTAGAAACTTTAGCCTGCGCGACGACTCGGTTGCTAAATTAAGCCGAGGAATTCCTCAAGTATTTATCTGCTTACTACCAACAGAAAGAGTGAACAACTTTAGTCTGAATGTTTGCTAATGTCACACTGCTGCTGCTGCTGCTGCTGCTTATAAAAGCATGACGGCGCATGTTTCACAACACACACTGATGGTGTTACCGTCAGACTTGTCCAACAAAGCTTATCACTGTGGCCTTTTTTAATGCCTATAAGTGGGGCAATTGATCAAGTCTTTCTGCTTAGTCAACATTAAAGAGCACTTTGACAGGCTTTCAGAGTAACTGTCTGGAGGGAGGTGATTGTTTCTACATCATTCACATAAAATAACTTTTTATTTATTTGTTGGCTGACCTGGAAATGTTCATCTCACTCATTTAATTAGCTTTAAAACACTATTTTTTTAAAGGGGGGATTGTGATTCAATCTAAAAAGGACACTTTGACATCCCGACTGGGAATCAAACTGCCAACCTCGAGTTTAGAGGACGACCCGCTCTGCCCACGGAGCCACAGTCGCCCCAAATACCTGCAGAACTAACGACACCCCCCATCGGTCTGAGCCGGTCTTTGCCTTTAGTGCTAATTAGCAAATTTTAGCATGCTAACACAGCAAGCTAAGATGGTGGACGTGGTTAACATTAAACATGCTAACCACTAGCCTGTTAGCATTTAGCCTTAAGCGCGACCTCACAGAGCCGCTGTCGTGACTGTAGACTCTTGTTTAATTAGACAAAATTAAGATAAATGAAAAGATGGAACAACAATATGGAGATAACCATTCAAATAGTATTATTGTCGCATTAGAAGTTGCACCAGGCAAGCTGTTATTAGTCATTACTCATTAAGAAAGCAGGTTATATGAACATGAAGTACTTCCTCTGATTTAGAGGTCAAATGTGTGAAATTGATCCCAAAAATAAGGGGCCGTGACATTCTGACAATTTACAGACCAAATAATCGTCATTCGCAGTAAAGCAGTTTGTCGGTTCGTATCCTTTGAAACAACTGGACACAGAAACACCATCATCGCGGTCGAAAGTGACCATCGATTGATTTTTGTCGCCCGTCGACGTCTGCGAACCGAGTGGACAGACGGTGTTTGTTCCACGGTGAACGGCAGGTTGTTTTTTATTTTTAATCAGCTGACCAGAGCGCTCCTAACCCCGGGGACGCGTCACTCACGGGGCCGCTCGGTGTTCGCTGCATATCAGATGATAGTTTAAGGTCGGAGGAGAGCCTCTCAAAAGGCCACCGCTGTGAAGCTGCTGCTGCAGGCGGTCACACAAGAGTTTTTTTCATGTAATTCATGCAATGATTTATTGCAGTTTGCCCCCTTTTGATGTTGCCGTTACCCCTCAACCTTTTTATGATATTTAGTACTTCGGTTAGAGACTTCAAACGCGTCACACATTATTGAAATGACTTTCTACTACAGCAGCTAATAAATATAGAATAACTAGAGACCATCCTGCACTCCGGGGATCTCAACACCCATCTTCATTTCGATCTCGACTAATACTCTGACGTTAACAGACTGCCTCTTGCACAGCTAATCGCCCACAGACATAAAATACATATCTTTGTAATCTAGAGGTTACTCGATGCTTTGACGATGTCGTTCCTCGTTACGTTCATGCCAATAAAAACAAGAATCGGCAACTCACACGGACAAAACGACGCCAGCTGGCAATCAAGAAGTATTTAGGAGCTTTGCCAACGTTTTGACCAAAAGTATCTGCTTCTAGATTTTGGTTACTGGTTCCCAAAAACATCCCGGCTCTCTGGGGTCAACGTCCATCTCGGAAACACTCAGATTGTGACGGATTAAAACCTGTATTCACTCACACTGCAAACAAGCAGTTTACAAGACTCAAACATCAACATTCAGACTTTAAAATAGGAAATTTCAACGTTGATGCTTGAAAAGCAAGTTATGCAGCAGACCCCCAACTATTAAAAGAATTCATCGTTTTTCCAATTTTATCCAGAATAAAAATTTGCAATTGACAAAAAAATTGCCACGCAACTTTAACTTTCAGCTTATTTTGAGATAAGATGTACCAAAAATCAGTGAGTCACACGCACACACACACAACAGCGTTGTGTGCTCAACTGTACAAGAGCGCTGCTGATAAGTTCTCTACAACTCAAGGACAGGTCGTGTGTGTGTGTGTGTGTGTGTGTGTGTGTGTGTGTGTGTGTGTGTATGTATGTGTGTGTGTGTGTGTGTTACAGACGCATATGTTTAACTATCATGGAACATTTTTGCTGAATCTGCATCTAATTTATCACAGAGATGAGTCAGAATCGAGGAAATACACGAATCCTTCAGACAAAACACTTTGCTTGTATTATTTTTCCATATTTCCTCCAAACCTAAGTCTCTGCTATAAAAGCAATATATCCTTATTATATCCCATTTCTCTAAAAACCTGCAAGAGAAAAATCACAATATCATTCTGAGACAAAGGCAAAGGAATCAAACGGCACTAAATCTCTCTACACACACACATACACACTAACAAATGTGACTACCTGGTTTGACCTGTAACTGTATCACTCTGTTGAAATTCTGAATTAACTAAACAAACGGCAGGACAGAGCCGGATCAGCTGTACCTGAAACATGACCCGAGAACCGAGAAGCCAGTACACACACACACACACACACACACACACACACACACACACACACACACACACACACACACACACACACACACACACACACACACACACACACACACACACACACACACACACACACACACACACACACACACACACACGCCAGTGCAACCGCAAATAAACTAAATCCAAATAATAAATGTGTTTGTGTACTTAACTTGAGACTGAAATGTGTGTTTATTTGGTTTATCATCTGTATTATTTGTTTTGAAGTCATTTATATGCAACTGTGTGTTTTGTTGGACTTTGGTAAAATACTGAGTGACTTGGAACCCTGACAGAGGAAACGAAGCGTTCATCCTCTACCTGCTTTTCCCTAATCACCAGTTTATCCAACACACAGTAGTATGTAGTGACTCATCTCTCTCTCTCTCTCTCTCCTGTCTGTTCATCCCTTCTTCTTCAGAACTCTTTCTCCTCTACCTCTTTCTTCACAGCACACCTGACTGCCTGAGGCCAACATTAACATTAGGCCCCCACCAGTATTAACTAAACGTTACCTCTCCAATCCTTGTTTCTTAAAGCTCTATAGGAGATCATTTTGCACATCAAAATGCTTTACAGCTTCCTTATTATTTAGATTTTTAAAAAGCAGCTGCAGGGTCTCACAGCGGTTCAAACGCACACACACACACCTCAGGTGGAGTTCAGAGACAGATTCCCGCAGCACACGCCGGTGACGATAACCCGCTGCAGAGCCCCACGGGGCATCGCTGGTGGAGCCTATAAATAAGCCTTGTGCCACGTCGGCTCTGCAGTCTTAGACAAACACAGCGGTGGTGAACCAGAGCCGGTCCTCAACCAGATGGTTTTTGTTGTCGGCTCTGGCGAGTGAGTTTGTTCTCCTCCCACATGTGTTGCATCGTCATTCTGAGGAGATATTGTATTTTTAAGATGAACTTATTGGAAGTGAGTGTTGTGGGGTTTCCCAGGGCAAGTTGAAAGTGGGGGGGGGGGCACTCTGATATCTTCCTCACAGATACTCAAAAAAACATTCAGTGTCTGAACAGGGAAACCCCCGCACACAGCTCACACAGCTCCCCCAAGAAAAGGTACTCCAGATGCACCAAGATTACAGGAAACTGTGACAATCACCGCATAGAAGGTCACTCAACAGTTGAATCAGAGTGAAACTTAAATCAGCATCGTCTGCTGGCTGCTCGCAGTCTTGCAGCTGAGTGACGACAGCCGAGGGAAGCCTCTCTGCAAGAACCAAATATGGAGGAAACGACAGTGGAGGGCGTACGCAGGTGGACCGGCTGCGTGCAACACACACACAGTAAACTATCTGCGACGTCACATGATCAGTGTGGTGACATCAGCTCTAGCGGAGTAAAAAAGCTCAAACAGCAGAGCACACACACACACACACACACACACACACACACACACACACACACACGTCTCGTTGTAGAAGAAGCGCACCGCTATCAGAGTAACACTGTGTGACAAATACACAATGTTTCTTGTAGCTTCTTGCCTTCTTCACTAGAAAACGTTCAATAAATCTGATATCGGAGAGTGAAACTCGGTCCCAAACCCGAGAGATTCAGTTACAAACTACAAAAAGTGCTGAGAAATGAACTTTTGAGACATTTTAAAAAGCAGCTTTCTCTGTAGTCGCAGCACAAGACCGCTCGACATGTGGCCGACAGAGTGCCCCGATTAAAAGAACATTGTGTTGCAGAAACGACTGGTTTTGGATTGAACCCATGAACTTGCATCACACACGAGAAATGCGGAATAAATCCTGATGCATTTCATCGTTCAACAATAACATTTGCAGTCTCGTCCTGTCTGTTGTTCTCTTAACTTCATGTTTTCATGTTTAGATTTCCAACATTACATCCTCCTTTATGAAAGACTACAAGTACCAGCTACCCTCTACCTGGTCAACAAGCTGCAGCAAAACATATTTCTGGTGAATTTGAGGCAATTTTTTCATGGATGAAATGTGAATTAAGTGCGTTTACATGAACCGGTGTGGAGCGAATAAACTCAGAGGTTGTTGCTGTCGGCTAAACGTGGCTGTGATCCGCCAGTAAACAGTAGAAGAAGAAGAAGAGCAAACAAAACAGATCGGCCATCTAACCGTCTACGAGATAAAATGGAGAGAGGTACTCTAGGAAGTTTCAATTGTTCTCTCGTGTCGGCTAGTTTTGGTCACAGTTCATGTGTTCTCGAGAAAACAAACATTTGTGAGTCATGGGAATATCCGGAAAGACTCCGACAGAAACGTCTAAAGCCAGTTAAATGTTCCTAATACAGCTGATGACTGATCTGCTACTGTATTCAACCAACCAATCCTGAGTCCCAGCAGACAAACACTCCACATAGTTCAGCTTGGAGGAGACATTAGTGGACACGTGTTTGTCTTCATGGCCCCACCTGCTCATTAATACACATTTCCAGGGAAGCCTTTGGCTACATGGGGCTTTAAGTGACACCGCTAACTAGACGATGCTAACGGACTACACCCTGAGAGGACGCCCGCTCGGCCCAGCCTCCACAGAGGGGATGTGGCCGCTATCACCGAGTCCAGACACAGATAAAGACGCTGGGGTTGGACGAATTAAGAGAAGGGCTGCCCTGAAACAAATGACAGTGTGTGTGTGTGTGTGTGTGTGTGTGTGTGTGTGTGTGTGTGTGTCTGTGTGTGTGTGTGTGTGTGTGTGTGAGATGAGTGGGTGTGTGAGGTGTACAACACACACAATCTAGCTTAGCATCTCCACTCTTGAGTTGACAGTCTACAGCCTTGTTTTTGACGAATGCTGCTCATTCATATTTCCTTCATAAGCATCATTAGTTGAAAACTAAAGGTTTCTTCTTTAGTCCATTCGTTATTTCAAAGACCGTGTGAGCTCATCTGTAATATCTAAGGCTGCAATTGACAATTGTTTTCATTATCAATAAATGTGTCGATTTTAATTAATTAATTGATTTAATTTAAGTTCTAGTAATAGTGAGTCTTTGGAAGCTATGAATGTTGTGTTTCATCACATTATCGCTCTGTGGAATTAGTTATAAGAGTTACAGCGACACACGGATGAATCACAGATTTAAAACAATGACGATCTATAGGACGAAGACAAACATTTGGAAGCATTGAGCGGCACATCAGATGCGAGTTAACGAGAGGACGACATCCTGACCAATCAGCAGAGGAAACATTAAGCAGCAGCAGTGAGCTCCACTTTACAAAACCACAGCACTCCCTCCAGGTTTGTGACCTTTGTGACGGGTCCCCACGGATCGTAAAGCACGGCTTCGACCGGCCTCTCGAGGTATCCGATGACCGGGGGTGTGGGGTGTGGGGGGGTGTGTGGGGGTGTGTGGTGGGGCCTCGACAAAGAGGACAAACGAGTCGAGGCGCCCGTGCTAAATTTGAAACGGCAACTCCGAAGCAGAGGCGAGAGCTGCAGGAATGTAAAGCAGCTCCGGAACATCTCCCACACTTCAGTCCTTCAAAATTCACACAACTTTATTTAGAGCCAAACGCACAGAGCGGAGGCTTGTTAAAAAGAAAGAAAGAAAGAAAAACTTGTCACACTTCAACTTTAACCCCCAAAAGTAACGTTACCCAAAGTGTGACGGCTTCATTCAACAGTCTCTGTTGGCTTGTACATTTGCATGTGTTAATGAAGGGTGCTGTGTCGTGCTAAAGGTATGCTAATACACCAAATACACCAAATACACCCACATTTACATTTATTCAACGGACAGACCAGACCCGTCGATTTCAGAGCAGTGAATCCTAATTCATAAGACAATACACTGTACTAATATCAGCCACAAACATGCATAACTGGTTGGGCAATAATTTCTAATGTTTTTATCAAAATGCAAGAATGTTTAATTAAAGGACGGTTAGATTCTCGGTCAAGGCGATGAAGATCGATGAGTTCACATGACGTCGGCACTTCTTACAGGAGCTGCTTTACACACTTCCTGCAGCTGTAGAGCCACTCGAGTGCTCATGCACTCATTCAGCCATTATTACAGTAAAAGTATAACAAGCCGCTCAATGAACGTCCACGTGCACTTAACTCTGAATCCGTGCCCGTCATGTGAACGACGACGCTCAGTAATGAAGGAAATAAAGCAAACAGAGTTTAGTTTGCAGAACTTCATTCAGAAAATGGATGAAAACACCCACATGTGCTCTAATAATTAACAAAGATCTGTTCCATTGAGTGTTATTAGTTATATGGGAATATTTATTTTCTAAATCAGTCCCTTCAATGACTGCACGTGTTGCAATCATTGCCTAATAACATTATGATGATCCATTAGTCATGCAATCCTGCAAAATGATGAGTCCAAAGTGTTTAAAATAGTATATTTTGGTGAAGAGGCATGTGTTTTGCAAGCGTTAGGATAGATAGATAAATGAGACTTTAATTATACTGCATGAGTTGCATAATATTAATAATTTAGCTGTTGCTAAATGCAACAATTGTTCTACAAAAAGCTCATTTTGTGGACGATGTGTCCCTTTAACGGGTCAGCTAGCGGGACGCTAACTTGCTTAAACAAAGTGGCTGCATTTTGCTGGGAATTAAGAGTCAATTTTGTTTACTGGGCCGTCTGGTCAGTCGGACAATGTGTTGCTCAGTATGTTCTTGTTTGTGAACTGGATTTGTTTTATACCAAACCTGCTGTTAGAATCATCTGAGAACAACGTTTGCGTCGCTTTTCTTTGCAGACGTTCCACCGTGTTGACTGGCTGAATGACTGAAATATATCATTTAAGAGGGCCTGCTTATAAAAACACACTGGCTCTCTTGTTCTGTGGTGACATATTGAAACGAGGCGGGCAACAGCACCGCTAGCATTTAGCACTAATTCACCATTAAAACTCCCCCTGGGGGGGGAAACCCACTGGTGACGTTAGGCTGTTCAGAGGAACTGAGCCCACTTGTCTGGGAGAGTAACTCAAACTCTGGACCATAAACCTCGCTGTTTCCGTCTCTACATCTCTGCAACGAGTCCCGATATTCAGAGCGACATACTGTACATGATGTTCACCGCTGCACCAACATGGTCACATGACAAATCACAGACCGAGGAGCCTTTCAGCTGAATGCCAGAAGTTTAAATGTCAGACCAGCGTTGACGCTGCAGTCCGAGCTTCCCCTGTAACGCTGCGGTCAGACGGGATTTTCGCCTGCTGAGATTTAAGTTGCGTGATCTCTCGACAGACCGGTGGGATAGGAAGTATTGCAGCCGAGCAGCATTCCTCCTCTTGCATTATTTGACTTCATCTTTCCCAGAGTGAGAGGCCTTGTTGGACGTCGGAGAGTCTCGTCTACTTCGGACTAAACGCACAAAACGTGCTCAAACCTCACCTCCCATAAAAATGAATGGAGAGTGAATCGCAGCTCCAAAAAAGGTACCTGCATCGAGATTTTGACCGAAAGTAGCGCTACGGAGCAACGTTTTCAGAAGAGGGTCACAGATTTGTTTGTGTTGCACACGCGTGACTCAATGAAACTGTGCAGTTGGTGACGATAACGCACAACAAAACCAACTAACACACCGACATGGGCAGCTACCAAGCAAACATAGATGTAAACTAAAATATTGATACACCTCAGTATCGCAAAATTGTGTTTAGTGATCCTGTAATGATTCTAATGAACATTTCCCATTTGATGATTGGTGGCAGAAAGTGGCACAGACTGTTTAAGCTCCTGACCGCTGCATGCTTACGAGCCTCGTCTATTATTCTGCGACAGTTTTCCTAAAATTATATTTGAAAAAAGTTGAAATATATAAACCGCCTTGCTTTAAGTGTATTGGATCATAAACTCCTGTGATATGATGCATGCATCGCCCAGAACACGGCGCCTTAATGTGAGCAATGCGCTGTGTAATTATTTTCTTAAATCAACTTTTGCAAATGTTTTATCAGGACGACGATCGCATTGAACCGGTTTGTCTGGCCTCAATGCGACATAGCAGGCATTCCGGTGTGACCGTGAACCGTTGAGTCTGTGGCCAGTGCTGCAGACGGGACCGGCCTGAGGAACATTGTTGTGGTTTTTAATGACAGTATCGATACAGCCACACCCCCTGGAGATGAGACACTCACGGGCATGTTTACTACCAATATCACCAGCAACCAAACATAGGTGAGGCTACCTTTTTGAAGCTATTTTGAGCGGTAACAGTTATTTGAAAAAGCCTCGAATCATTTCTCAGAATAATGTCCTCTTTGATCTCTCTTTGGAAAGAGTATCAAAAGGTCAGGGTGAAGAGAATATCACGTCACCAAAATCATTTGATTACTGGGTGAGAAGGCGACGGGGTGATGTACTACAGCAGGGGTCACTAATAGGCGGACCGCGGTCCGGATCCGGACGCCGTTGTATCCGGACCCAGGACCTAAAACCGATAAGATAATTGAGAATTATAAAATGTAGCTTTTTCAGACTTTACGGCACTTGTCCAGCGGTGCAAATCCCATCACGTGATGCAGCTCAGCCAATCAAATATGGGTATTCTGACAAGTTTCCTGATTTGAGTGAGATGTACACAAACGGGGGGAGAGACGAGGAAACAACGAAGAGCAGGAGAATAATTACGTGAGTCACAGAAGTTATTTCACATGACGTCCTCCAAAGACACTCCAGAGTCTTTAACCAAGAGTGAACAGACTCTTATCGGTGAATTCTTCCCACGGACAGTTTAAAACCAGCACGTCTCATGTGTTCAGAGACCGTGACGATTAATAAAAGCGGTGATGTGAAGCGCCACTACGAGACAAAGAACAACTCTTTTGAGCCAACGTACCCACTGACATCTGAAATGAAGTCACAGAAAATGAACCTCAGAGCCCAATATGATCAGAATCCTGACACATTAGTTCACCGACCAACAAGGATGTGAATAGAGATGAAACAAGTGGTTTAATAACCACAGATAAAGTCCATGCACACACACTTATCTCATTAGAAGATGAGAAAAATTCACATCGGGGCTTTTTATTGACATCACTTCACACTGAATGAACTGAATTTAAAGCTGCAGGACAAAATCAGTGAAATCAATTTTTCTAGAATGAATTACTTTATTTTAAGACACATTTTTCAAAAGCTTTCTGTCAGTTATTCTTTCATCCAGCTTTCTCAATCTGGACCTTTTGGAATTTGAATTGAATACCCCTGTACTACAGGTTTTATGATATTGGTGTCAATTTATTCAAATTTCTCTTCGGGGAAAAACGAACTTCAAAAAAGGGTGAAAGTTCAGCAATCCAATAGCCAAAATATTAAGTCACCTCTGAAGAGACAATAACAACACTAAAAAGCATTATACCCCCCAAATAAACAGTAACACCAGTCGGTAGTAGGGTATCCGAGGCGCTGCTTATTCGAAATCCACAATCCATTTAGGATCCCTCCCACTGTGATCCTGAAGCGAGCTGCCCGGGCCGTGGAAATACGTTTCCAGCCTTTCAGCTGGTGTTCTTATCCTGGACACGAGTTCAGGGTCTTGTTGAAGGACACACTGAGTACACACTGCAGATTAGAGAGCCGTCTACCTGTTCAAGAGACACAACTTCTCACTTTTTGGTTACACTTTCTAGGACAATAACTTTGCGAGGAAACTGCCGTCTTCGTAAAATAAACGGTTTCCATATTTGACACTAAGAGCTTAATTTCATGATACAGATGCATATTTGCTTTTTTTTGTCCTGTGAAATGTAAAGAGTTATCGTGCGTCTCCACAAATTATACAAATTTAACCTGAGAAGGAGCCTAACTGTCTTAAACAACAACTAGATGGTTTAGTATAAGGGGGGGGGGGGGGGGACATAATTCTCTAAACAAACAATCAACAATCCAACTTACAATCAGCAAATAGCCGATGTTAGTCTTTGAATCCAACATAAAAAGCGGACACTACAGCCCGGTTATCTCAACCTCTGGCTCCCAGCCCGGCTTACTTGCTGATGTGACAGCTTTTGGAGCACATCCACCCCAACCCACCCACCCACCCACCCACGCACAGCTAGAATTCAGGGTACAGGCTGTACCCTGAATTCTAAAGTCTACATCAGTAACAGGCGGCACAAACAAGCCAGCTGGTCAAACGAAATGACAATACAAATCGCTGACAGATTCAGTATGACCTGACCGTGCAACTGCAAAGCAGACACTGGCCCAGCAATCCAAAGAGCGCACACACACACACACACACACACACACACACACGGCTGAGAGACAAAAAACCACGTTGCCCTACTTCATAGCAGATAATGGAGCTGTGTCCACGAGCATCACCAACAACAACTCCACACTATTAGCTTATTTGATAACATGCCTTTTATTGTAGAACACCCATGTGTATTTACATATGTATACACGTTTTCGACTAAACCAGTGGCATCATACTGAAGCCACGATGACTCTAGTCTACCTCAGCCCGTTAGCTCTCATGCTAACCATCGCTAGCTGGGTGGACAACCAGACATTAGCCGGTTTATTTCCGCGCTGACAACAGATACACGACGTGACAGCCGGGTTATTAACCACAAAACAGACGGGCTGCCCCACACGACGCGCGGCCTCCCGAGTTTGCACGGATCGAGCTCAGTTTAGGGTCGAGTGCTAGCTAGCTTAGCTAGCAGCGCCCATGCCTTTCTCTCGGGGAACACGTGGAGTGAACACGTGACGCCTCACAACAAGGCAGCTCATTTTTTTTTTTTTTAAAGAGATTAAACGAGCAGATGTTTCACCTTTGGGGTCGTGTTTTCGGTGTGGGGGAAACGATCTTTAAAAGTGGCTTTTAAAAAGCCTGCCATCTGTAAATGCACAGTAGCAACATGGAAGCTAACATGCGAGTGGGAAGGGCTCCACGACGCACTAGGCCAAAGAGGACTCGGTGTGCTATTGTTAGCCGGCTAAAGCTAGCTTACTTAACACAGCCGGCCAAGCTCGTGGCTTTTTTTTTCTCTTCTTCTTCTTGTGATTGATGAAATGGGAGACGTGGGCGGATGTCTCACCAATGTGTGGCGAAAAACCTACCCCCCAAAAAACAAACATGTAAACAGTAGTGAGGACCGGTTCTTTTAAGTATTTAGTATTTGGCAAACACAGAGGGGAGTGTGTCAGCTAAGCGTTGACTGGGTGGAAGTAGACGAGACACACACACACACACACATAGAGAGAGGAAGAACATGGTGATGAAGCAGGCTGAACATGAGGACATGTATGTCCTAAACGTTTAAAGTCACTGCAGCCAAGCATGCACGGTGACACTGCTCAAATCATCACCCCCACCCCCACCCCACCCAAAAAAAAATACACCAAAACTTGGATGCACACGTTTGCCTGGTGTGATGACATGATCACAGCCATTGCACGATAACACAACGTGCAGAGAACAAGCACAAAGTACACGTTGAACTAGAGACGCACAGACGCAAATAAGCAAAGTTGATATTGTTGGGGTACAGACACTTGTCCCGTGTCATGTGACAAGTACCTTTGGACATTTTTGAAAGATCATTTTGGTGCATTTTTCGATTATATTTTAAAAAGGGTGTAATAATCCCTTGTGCACACTAATGGCCCCAGAACTCCAGGAATAGCCTTCACTAGGAGGAGGGGGGGCTTTCACTCCAAATATATCCAGCTTGCAGGGAGCAACAAGAGGGCGACCACAGACTGGGCTTGTTTATGCACTTTTTTTTGTATTAATTAAATGCTATCTGACCCCCCCTTCCTCCTCGTCCTCCTCCTCGTGACAGCTGCTCGGCCATCTCGTGTGACCACACCTGGACGGACAGACACTGGAAACACAACACTGACAGCCACTTAAAAAACATGAAAGGGAGGGTACGAACCGTGGTGTGCTTGTCCATTCACGCTGACCACGGTCACCACCGCATTCATTTTCCTAGTCCACGGGTTCACCTTGGGCGGGGGAGCTTCTGTGAACTCCTTTCGGCCTTTAACACCGTCCTCGTTTTGCTTATCCTCTTCCTCTGTCGCCTCGTTGGAGGTCCGCTCCTCCGCGTCCTCGGAGGTGGTCCCTCCCTGCTGCCCGGGGCTGCTGCCGCCGCTCCCCGGCTCTGCGACACCCGTCTGCCGGCTCTTGGCACCGTCGTCGCCCCGTGCGTCCTCGCCGCTCCGCCGTGCGCCCTCGCCGTTCCGTGCGTCCTCCTCCGGCATCACTTCTCCGTGGTCCTTCGCCAACAGCGGGTTGCCCGGCAGGAGAGCCTCCACCTGAGTGGCCATTTCCACACACCGCCGTCTTTCTTCCCCCTTCAGGATTACCAGCCCTCTTCTCCCCCCCCCCCCACCCTCCTCCTCCGGGCCCGAATTCGCCTTCAATTTCAAAAAGGAAATGTGAAGTTGTTCCGGCGGAGTCTGCCGCTCCTCTGTCGCTCCTTAGACCAAAAAGATCTCCAGCCTAAGACGCAGAGTAGTCGGCAATAAAAACATGTATACAAAATAAAGAAACGTGTCCCAGGGCCTCACAGGATTACAACCTTATCTCCACCACTAGCAGCAATATGGATGATCCCCACCACGCGATATAGGGGTACGCGCACGCACGGTGTACTGGGCGGGAGGGGGAGTAGCTACGTAAAGACGGGAGCGCGCTTTGGTTTCAGGTCGAGATGCTGCTTTCAAGTGCTTCCTCCACGTAAAACCTCTCGAAATCCACAATTTCGGAAGTCACAAAGTGGCACTTAAAAATGCTGATAGTACTAAATGTATGATGGATGGAGAGTAGTTATTTTTTTGGGTTTAATCTAGTTTAATTTAGTGTTCAGTTTTGAAGACGTAAATGAGAAAATGCTCACTATTTTATGCACAATTTTGTCCTATATTCTGCAGCAATAGATCTTGGCCCAAACTATAACTTCCATCATGTTTACTACCACATAGCATTTATAACATATAACATATGGACACAAAAAATAGAATAAAGATGGTCCATGCATCTTCATGTCACATCACAGCAACTTTAGTTCCAGAAAACTAAACATTCACCAGCTTAGAACCAATATATACACTGTGTGTACATATATATATATATATATATATATATATATATATATATATATATATATATATATATGTGTCATGTCTTCAACGGGTGATTTGATTGCATCAAAACATCCTTTGTCCTGAAAGCAGGGATCTTTTTCTGTAGATACACAAAGGTCTACATAAGCCTATCAGTGCAGCACATGACCAGAGGACTCTCCACAATCAGTCATAGATATCAAACCTTAAAAGCTTGTGACACACATTCATTATATGTGCGGTCAGTTTTCGCTGTAACACGTTTGTTACATTTCATGTTACACCAGATAAAGTCCTGAAATCAAAATCATACAGCAAAATGTACTTTACGTGTCAAAAGTTAAGTTACTCAGAATGGTCACTTTAAGAATAGTTTAAATTATATATTATATAAGGTTATCATTATTGAGCAGCAGCCTTTTAATGCTGGAGCTTGTTTTATTTAGTGAACAGTACATGTGTTTATTTAAATGTCTTAATCTGTAAGGTATTTATTACTAAAGTTGTCAGATAAATGTGTTCCAAAAGCACCTTCTGGAGTTAAATTATTCATTGTTCATACCATTTGTAATGCATGTAAATGTTGGAAGGAACCATGTACAACTATGTAGACTACAGAAAACACTAAAACAAGTAATAGTTGACAATACCACACAGGCATATGTATTTCTTGAATCATTTATTTCTTCTTTCACCTCATTTACTTACTTATCTCACTTATCGATGGTGTGTTTCTGCAACAAATAAGATTTTTCCGATAGACTTGAACGCAGCGTGAAGCCCCCAAGATGACGTCGGTCTCGCCCTCTGAACGCGTCCACAAATCACCGTTAGCTCATTAAACATCTGCCCAAAACACAAGGCTTTTACTGTGTTTTCATGTTTATGAAACGCTGTGAGGGTGACTTGACGTTTGGCCGTCGCTCTCTTGCGCATTTCACGTCACTTTGTTCTCTAAAATATGTAAATAAAAGTGGTGGAAAAGGGCACCTAAACCCCTTTTATTACTGTTTGTTCCTCCAATGTACCGTTGCACACGTGTCCACACCGGAGCTGCACGTGTGCGCTCACGCTCTCTCTGGTTTCCCTAATACTTTTATAATAAGATTTATACTTTTATCACACCAGACGTGTTCGTCTGCGCTGATGCCATTTCTGTTGCGTGTCTGTGAGAGTGTGTTGTGTTCAGTGACACCAAACGTGTGGCTCAACATTAAAGGGCCCCTTTTTTTAGCCTGTGTGGTGGGTTACATAATAAGACTCAGAGTCGGACTTAGCGTGTGTGTGTGTGTGTGTGTGTGTGTGTGTGTGTGTGTATGTGTGTGAGTGTGTTTAGCTGTGCCTCTACCGGTGCTGGAATGTAAGAAAGTACACTTACAGTACTTCAGGCTATACTTCAATTAGAGGCAGCCCACTTGTACTTTGAGTATTTCTATTTTATGCAACTTTATACTTTCACTCCACTCCACCGATAAAAAAGATCCTGCTTGATCTAACCTTACTTGAAAATGAAGGCATGTTTTGCATCAGATTATGTAGATTTAAGCAACTTTGTATAAACTACTTAATTTTGTTTACGTAAGAACTACATTTTCCAAGTAAAGTCAACTGAAATGTTCAGGTAAAATCAACTTAGCATGTAAAGTCACTTGAAATGACTTGTAAAAGTAACGTCTGACCGTTCTTATAAAAATATAAGAAGTGCGTTGTGTTAAAGAAGTGCTGACAAACAGCGCGGGAGCTTCTCTCTGTACAGACTTCAGCTGCTGCACACGGCCTGCAGGATTCCCCGAGTGGATCTGACTAAAGCCTGAAATATGCCGTCAGTCAGTACAGGGATCATGACATGAGTGTGGTTTCTCACTGCCGACCGTACGCGGCTGCATTACTATGAAGGGTGCAGCGTCGGCGTGTTGGCGGGTGTGTATACAGCAGAGAAAAGAGAAACTGTAGATAAAGAAAGAAGGGGTTTAACGTTTAACATGTAAGATAGTTCATGACCCCATGAATTCACATCCATCATACTCACACACCCCTTTCACAACTCTTCCTCATACCTGTGCTACTGAATCATGAGACCAGGAAGAAATGAGGCGGGCCCGTCAAACAACTGATTTAATGTCTATAAACATGACACGCTATTATTTAACTGACCTCTTCATCATCAGAGAAACGCCTCACTAAATCTTCATTCCTTGGAGTCAAAAATAAACACAAGACCTTTAAAACGTGAATTTTTCTTCTTTTAATGTAGAAGACAGTCTTTAGTTTTTCATTTTAGCTACATTTTAAATAGAAATCTTGACTTTTTTGCACCTACAAATCGCCTAAATGTTCCCTAATGTACATTCAGAGTCAATCTGATCGCAGCATTGTCCTGAGTCCAGGCCATGAGGTCATACGTTCTGGTAAATACTTCACCAAGTAAACTTAAATGCAGCACAATACAAAACCCCTTTAGAATATGAGATTCTGCAAAACGCAGCAGCACCGACACCCACAAAGTCCCACATGACATGAGGCTCTCGCGGCTCATAAAACCCCCCAAACTCAACGGTGTGCTGAGGACAAGACTGGACCGGCCGTAGAGCCTCTGGCTGTGGCTCACAGTTTTTAATCAAATCACCGTCAGACGTCCAGTCCTCCAGGTGAGAAGAACAAACAGTTCAACGTCAGGTTCCTGCCTCAACGCAATGTGCAGGTGTGGACATCAGTGCCAGATAAAAGCTGGTAGGTTTCAGTCTTTGTGTTTTAAAATGTTCATTGAGTTTTGTAGTTCTTCATTTAGGTGGAAAATAAAATAAATCCATGAGTGTATGTTTGGCAGCAGTTCATTTAGAATAAAATGATTAAAAAACAGTTTTTAAAAGGTGCACCTACAAATGAATCCCATTTCAAACAAAAACTCAGATTAAAACAGCAGATACTTTTACTTTCAGAATCCAGAAAAGGTTTCGGTGTCTGTTTTTGTGTGTTTTTTGTGGTCGGGCGTGGTCAGAGAAGTGTTCTGTGGCACCTGAAAACCACACCCAACAGTGATGATCAGCAAAAACCAAAATTCTTTAGGCGGCTTTAAGTTACTCTTTTAAATAAACAAACAAAAAGAGGAAAGCCTACTGGGGATAAGTGTGGAGTGTGTGATCGTTTAAGTTTGAGTCCAGGTTAAGATTCTTTGCAGTCATCTTAATATTATTATTATTCTGTCATGAATTGGACGTTTTAGAAGTCATGTTTTGACGGTGAAATGGTAAAAAATGTCATTAAACGCTATGGTTTTTGATCCTCACATGGAACAACAAGCCATGACACATCAGTGTCACACCAGTGGTGACAATCCCTTCTAATCCCTCTGTTCTGCATCATTCTCTTTATGTCTCGCTCTCTATTATTTTGTCCCCGCCAGGCTACCGTTTGTCCCCGTTCATAACAACATCAACACAACATACGAGACCAGGACACACACACACACACACACACACACACACACACACACACACACACACACACACACACACACACACACACACACACAATTAATAATAATTAAAAAGTAAACACATAATTAGGGAGCTTTAGGGGTGCTGTACTTTTTCCCATTTCCATTTCTTGTCTTTATCATAGACTATATGTATATATAAGAAGTGGACGTCACCGTGACATCACCCATTGGTTGGTAAACTGCTATTTTGAAGCCTCGGGTTTAGCACTTTGGCCGTCACCATCTTTTTTTTTAGCGACCAGAAGTGACAACCAAAGTACAACCAAAAGCAGAATGAGACATTTGTGGGTGACCAAAATGTTGCCATTAACTTTGGTTAACTGATAACACACTGTGAAAAGGTTAAAGTTCTAAGACGAAAAAAAACGGACAACTCCAAGAATGGGAAACGCTCTGGTAGCGACATGTCAATCACAGTAAGCCCCGCCCCTAAAGCATCCCCTGCTTTATGGTCTGTTTGACTCTAAATGGACCATCATTTACTAAATGAACATCATGCTGTATTGAAGAAGACTTGAAACTAGAGATTGAGACCATAAACTCATGTTTACAATGTTTACTGAGGTAATAAATCAAGAGAGAAGTAGAGTCATTTTCTCATAGACTTCTATACAACCAGAGGAGTCGCCCCCTGGTGGACAGTTGAGGTTTAAAGCACTTCCGCATTGGCTTCACTTTTCAGACTCAGAGGTTGCGAACTGGTCGTTATGCTGAGCTGAGCTCACTGGCTGCTTCATATTTACTTTCCACAGATTTGAGAGTCGCATCGTCCTCTTTAAGTAACTCTCGGCAAGAAAGCGACTAAACAGATCTCCCAAAATGTTTAATTTCCTTGTTCATAAAATATGAACAAAACATGTCAAAATAGAAAACAAAGGTAAAGTAAAGTCACGTCATTAAAAGGTGCCAAATGTTTAGATTAGGAGCATTTCTGTTGCCTCTAAACGACTCAACATGCCGGCGGCTAGCTGCTAACAGCACTAACAGTGCAAACAACAGTGCTGACAGAGCTAACAGTGCGAACCTTTTCTGCTCAGTCAGACAATACTTCACTATATCTTTACTCAGCCAATAGGTGTTTGCTGCTATATTGAGTGTTGAATTTAGCACATTTCAATTTGCTATCACTAAACACATCCAAAATTGTCTCAGTAACACGGCTCCACAGACGTTCAGTAACTTGGATACACGTCTTTTTGGGGTTTTTGTTTGGGGAACAATACGTGTAGCATCATCACTCCTCAGAAAGTTACGTTACAGAGGCGTGGTAATGCAGATGGAAGCCGGGGGCCATTTTGAAAGCGCTTGCGAGAGCCTCCGACATCCGAGGTTTGATTGCTCAACAAGCATTAAGCATTCATAAGCTACATGTGGATGTGTTTTATTACTGAATTAAAAACACTTTTGTGAGTGTGTATTTTTTTACATTTGACCTCTGTTATTATCTGCAATAGCAGAACAGCGGCGTTTGACGTGATGACAGACCTCACGCCATCTGCTGTGCGCCGGTTACTTCACTCGTGAGTGTTGTGTTCATCGCGAAAAACACACCAGTTTGTTTTTGTGCAACTGAAATGAGCCCCTCTCACCGCCAAACCCCCCCCCCCCCCCCCCCCCCCCCCCCCCACACACACTTCTCTGTCTCGGCTGTCACACCCGTCACACACCCTCCAGTCCACACAATCCTCCAAACACACACCAAAGACTTTGCATTAACAGTCTCCTGTAGGTATTGACATGTAGACACACACCCTCACACACACACTCCCCCCCTCGAGGCCCCTCACTGTAAACAGGCCGATATTTCGTTCAATGGCGGCGGCCCATTCTTCGCGTCCGATGACACTGGTGACATGTAAAGCTCTCGGGCATTGTCCGGCTCTCTGGAGCTCTTTAGCGGTGTAGTCACCAGTGAAATGGCAAAGGGCAACCGGGATGAAAACACAAGTCAGCAGCTGGTCAGCAAATCACAGTTGAAAGCGGTTAAATGGTGGATTTGCCCACGTAAGCAGGACGGGCTCGGGGGGGCCTTTGTGGGCCCCCGGTCTGTGAGTTCACAGAGACGCTTTTTCATAACCGTTCCTACCGGCTGGATCCGTGCCTCTGAAATATATTCAGGATGTCGTACTTTTACGTAGTGTTGCCTGAAGGTCATTGCCGGAGTAGAGGAGCTGGATGTCACACAGACACGACCCCACACCGTGTCTGTGTGCATCTAAAAACTCAGATAGAGTATCTGGAATACATATTTTGAAAACAATGTAAGATTTTGTTAAAACAATGAATGGAACATGCATCTATAAATTAAATTTAATTAACATTTAATGTGGCTTTATTGGCATGAAAGTTTGAAAAAAAAACAATGAGATAACAATAATATTAATAGGAATATTAACACAACATTACAATTGTTATATAATAATCTGTCTTTCTGTCTGTTTTAAAAATAATAATAATAAATCAGACTTTCAGGAGTTTTCCAAAGAATGGAAGAAATATCAGTAACAAAAGTATAACAAATGTTTAAATAGGATTTAACATATTAGGTAATAATTAATGGAAAGTGGTTTAAAAGAAGCTGCATGATGATATAATCAATGGGTAGGACATGCAGCTTTAAAACCTTATAAGAAGCATGTCCTTCCAACCAGAACACAACCAGAACTATTGGTATCAAAACATTTAATCCTATTTGAAAAAGTACCAAATTGAACACAAAAGCTAGAAGATAAAGAACTTCTCTCTTTGAGTCCATGTGTTTAAACGTTCTGTATCTGAGACACTGTGATGTAATGGACTCAGGCAACATGTCACCATGAGGCAACTCTGCACTCCACCTAGTGGCACAGAGGTCAGTGCACAATAAAACAGACAAAGTGCAAACAACTATAAAATACGTATCAATACACACTTTTGGAGTACTTGAAGCTACAGTTTCCACAAACAAATGTATGAATCTATTTATGTCCGGCGTTCCTGTTATAAGCAACACAAGCCAGTTGTTGTTCTTGTTAAAGGTCATATTCGTTTACAGAACTTCCTCACGGCCTGCGGAGCTCTGAACTAAAATGATGTCTGCTATTCTTTAGCTGCAACAGTCTTTGACACGTTCCTCGTGGTTGTGACAGACTCACACAGTTTTGCCTACAGTGAGCTCTGCTGTTGCAGCAGCATGCACAGTCTTGCCAAGAATGCTTATCAAAACCCTTTAAGCAACAAGTTTCCTAAACACACACACACACACACACACACACACACACACACACACACACACACACACACACACACACACACACACACACATCACGATGGGTAAAAAAGCCTAATACACAGGCTGCTACTGTATAGAAAGGAGGGGTGGGACTAATGCAGCTGTTAACCTTTTATAAATGTAGTGACTCGTCCATTATGTGCTCTGCATATCATGTACTCATCTTTTATTCAGCTCCTTCAACTCACTTCAAGTCACGAAAAAAAAACAACTCCCATCATTATCTGAGTAAAACCAGTATGAAACACCAGTATATTGGGGGCTATCAGGACGGGGTGTGCCAACCCTGAAACCAGCTGATAGTGCTGCTGGTTGAACTCACTTCCAAGAAAGAAAGCATCCCTTAGAAATAGCCAGAAATAGGCAAACCCGAACCCTGCTTCATGCATGTAAACACACACAAATTAGTTGTGGGGTGGAAAAAAACAACAACAGCAAAATAAGGAAGAACTGGAATTCTCAATATTTTATTAATTGTCCCATTAATATTGATTTACAGATATCTCGATGAAGCCATCAAGTCACACAGCACTGTGCCTCCATCTAGTGGCCACGTGTACAAACGTGTTTCCAACGTGTTTGAGCCTCTCATCGTCATCCCAAGCTCCATTTATAGATGTGGCCGACAAGCTCTCACGAGTGTACATTCAAACGCTAGTACTTGTTTAGCGCTGCTCCAGAGGAGTTTCCTTGAGTTTTGTCGATAAAAGTTAAGATTTTTAATGGATGTATCAACTGCGTGCACATGTGCCGAATTGAACACCGTTTTCTCACGGAAGCACAACATTGCATTCAGTCACTTCACAGCGTACACCGACATGTTGATGTCACAGTCAACGCGTATTAAATCGCCACGTTTTTGACCGGAAAGTTGGCGTTGTGTCGTTTCCGTGAGCTGAACTCTCACCAAAGTCACGTGCCAATGTGCGCATTGTTCACATGTTGAGACACGGAGGGGTATGCTCCTCCAGTAGATGGGCGGTGTCACTTGGGCGGTGTCACCCACATCTTCGCGTGCGTATATCTTTGCAGGGATCTCTCTTTCAGTTCTCCAGTCTTCTGCACCCGAACAGATGACAATGGCACTGAAAGGTAAATCCGCGGTGGTGACTGGAGCAGCGATGGGGATCGGAAGAGCAATTACGGAGATACTCCTGAAAAACGGCGCCAAGGTAAAGCTTGTTTGTATCAACATATAACATGCATGCAGAACAGGAAGTGGTAATAGGCTGGGTATCACAAGTACAAGACAAACAAAAAAACAACAAACGGCCTATGAGTCAGTCATTTTTCAACTTGCTTTCAATATAAGTGTATCTTCAAAAATAAAGTTTTTCATCATCTAGTCCTGCAACATGCTTTATTCTTGATTGAAATTGTGCAGGTAGCCGTCCTGGATGTGAATGAAGCTGCAGGAAAGAGTTTAGTAGAAGTCCTCGAAAAAGAATATGGACAAGAGAGAACTTTGTTCCTAAGCTGTGATGTGGAATCAGAGGAGCAGATCAAAGGTAACGCAAGCACACACACACACACACACACACACACACACACACACACACACACACACACACAGACACACACACACACACGGAAGAGAGGAAAACAGCTGTAAAGTCTCTTATCTAAATAAACAAGCCTAGGAATGCATGAAGCTGAGCTGCAGAGTTGTGTGATGTTTTGAGAGAACCAGATGAGCTTGACGTATTCGCTTACATTAATTATAGTTAAAGTTGTGGGGCACATTCCTTTCCTGTGCCTTCAAATTGTCAACAATAGGGAGAACAGAAAAACCGCTCTGAGGCCTTAATGTGTTTAAAATTCAGGATTGTTTGAACAAAGGTGCACTCTTTTGATATGACTATTTGCTCATGAACGTTTGGCGGAAATCACACAAGGTTGCAACCTGTTTCAAACTATACAGAGATTATGAACAATTTATTGTACATTTATGTGCTGGATTCTATATTTCATGTTGTACGTTATTTTTTGTTACATACACTTTTATTGTACGCGACAAAAACACTTGACCGTGAGTGATTTTAAAATGCAAAAGAAATGAACTATTCGTCTCAAATAACCTGAATTGAACAGAGCTGGATGCGACACTAAAGTAGGCCATGAAAAAACACACGGAGGGGTAAAAAGCTCAACCTGATAATGAGATTGAAAAGATAACTAATAACTGTTTCTCTCTCTCTCTGCTCTCAAGCTGCCTTTCAGAAAACCGCAGACACCTTCGGAGGAATAGACATCCTGTGCAACAACGCCGGCATCTTGAATGAGAATTTGTGGGAGAAAGCTGTCTCCATAAACCTGGTGAGAAGAGTAACAGACTACAACTGGTTCAGTGGCACCACTTCCCCAAGGGCAGTGACACCTCAGCACAAAATAATTAATAATAGTCTTCCACGAATCACTGTCTGCACATCCGCCAAACAGATTTACATTTCCTCTATTTTAGCAGTTTGAGTGTGAAAAAACAACACCCTAACAGTTAATTGTAGCAGCTTTTTACATTCAGCAGTTGAAACACCAAAGTGCCCATGAGCAGAACCAACGGGACTCAGGCTTTACAAGGCCGTGGTCAACAGTAAGTGTCCTGTGTTGTAGATGGGGGTCATCAGGGGGACGTACCTGGCCCTGGAGCACATGAGCAAGTTGAGTGGAGGACGCGGAGGGGTCATCGTCAACACGTCGTCCCTGGCAGGTACGACCCACAATGCACTGCATGTGTGTTGTTGTTGTTTTTTTTATACAAGAAAAGAAAACGGCATTCTTTGCGTTCCTGATGTAGAGATAATAGTAGCGCCATTTCTTAACAAGGCATCTATGATTGCTTTGATTACAGCGTTGTACGGGCAGTTCTAGTTATGACACGCATTACATTCAACACTTTATATACAGTCCGTGCCATGTGTCAGTCTCGTTAACTGGATTTAGCAGGTAAAGAAAAGTCAGATAACAAAAAAAAAACTGCACCCAACAGAAAAATATTCTTCTTTACTTGTACATGGTGCCAAAATAATATCATATGGTTTGCAAAGAATTCCTCATTTGACGAGCACAAAATAAAATGGCGATTGTTGTGTTAACCTCCAGCCCGCTGTACGGCTGCTTTTCTTTAACCAGTGTAGCATTAAAGCATGCCTAACTAGCCACCTTCCAGCTAGTTAGCTAGCGTGTTCATTCCACCATGCTTTAATGCTACACTGGTCACAGAAAACACACTGTTAGCACGGTAAGACAAGGTAGAGTTTTGTGCATCCTTTATGAGTCAGGATTTAACCCTAAAGTTGGCTGATATATCATCATGCAGGTCTCGGCCCTCTACCAAGCTGTCCGGTCTATACGGCCACTAAGCACGGAGTGGTCGGCTTCACTCGGGCCATGGCGGTAAGGACGGTTCTCCAGAAGATAGTCCAGGAAGATTAAGAAAACATCTGCTTAAAAGAAGTACAGACAAATTATATTTTTATATGCTATATAGCTTTTAGGTCCTAGCTTTGGGATCACAAGCTTATGCTGAAGCAACTTATGTCAAAGTCCACCAGCTGGTTTGACAAGGTCAGACTTGGGGTGTGGCTTAATAGGAATATAATTAAATTGCTATTATTCAGGAGTGAAGTGTTTATACATTGTACCTCTGAACATTTGAAGCATAATAGTGTGTGTGTATGTATGTGTGTGTGTGTGTGTGTGTCTTTTTACTAGGCCGCCTCCACCGCATCAGGTTACGGTATACGCTTCAACGCCCTTTGCCCAGGTTTCATCCAAACGGACCTCTACGCCTCTATTAAAACCAACCTGGGGCAATTCTCCCACATGGCTGATGCAACCGACCAACTGATCAAGCTGTTTGGGGTCGTAAAGTAAGTCTTTGCCTGTGTCGTTATGTTAAAGGTGATGCAAAGAAATCTACATTATACAAAAAATGAATAAAGTGCATCATTTTTAGACCTCTCTTGTGTTCTACATGTAGCGCTGAATATTATAGTCAACTTCTTCAATCTTAATATAGGTGATTTCATATCTCCTTAACGATATATAGCATGATGGAGCAGGTTTTCTGGTAAGTCAATCAATAAATAGTCTGTATGAAATAACCACATGGTTTGTGTGACTTAGATATTTGACAAATGAAAAGTATTTTCTCATTCAATTAAGAATTTTGAGTTGGAAAAAATCAGATTTCCTGAGAAGTTTGAGTTAGCGTGTGCTTGTTATTATCAGTTTAGATGACGTTATTGTGTATTAGTGTAGAGCTAAAACTAAGGACTATTTGTATTATCTATTAAAAACAACTCAAAGATATTCAGTCTGCTGTCATAGAGGAGTAAAGAAACCACAACATATTCACGTTTAAGAAGCTGGAAGCAGAGAATTTTGACCTTTTCTTTTTTTGTCTTGACTGGTTCCTCAAACCGATTCAATTCAACACCAAAATAGTTTGCAATTAATTTTACAGGTGACAACTGATTAATCTTTTAAACTCTGTATCATAAAATATGAAATATCCCGATATGGTTCCGTTGAAAGACGATAAATTATCATATTGAAATATCGCCCGGCCCCGTGTACACGTTCAAGTACATTATCGTGACCATTATTCACTCGACCCTTTTTTTATTTCAGCATGTCTGACGTGGCGGAGGCCGTCCTGGAGATGGTGACCGATGAGACAAAGAATGGAGAGGCCTGCTTTGTGTCCCCGAAAGAAAAGAAATACGTGAAGTTTCCTTCATTCGTCCAGTAACTTTACTGGATCTTGTGATCAAAGCAGCAATGTTTCTCAGTGCTTTAATGTGCAAAAGTAAAACTTAATGCCTCAAGTGCTTTTCATACAGCAGACATATCTTTGTAAGTAGTCAATACAATGTACACCAAAGGTCCAAGCTGTAGGCTTTTAGCATCGTCTACAGGTTTTTGTTTTCATTTTGTTAGTTTAATTAATGGTGAATTATAACTGCAATAATGTGTCCTTATGTCAAGATTCAACAGTCCACTAGTTCAACACCGATCTGAGGTGGAACATTTAAAAAATGTCTGTGACCAGATTTAAAATCCAGATTGTATTTTTACGTAACGTCGTATTTAACTGAATCATAAAAGGGTCCCCCAAAACATCTATCTGTTCTTTGGGTAATTCCTGCTCATTTTATGTCAAAAGCACACGTCATTCTGCACGTAGCATCATGCAATTCTAGTTTGTAATAAATACCTTGATTCATAATGATGTGGTTTGTTGAAACGTTTCTTCCCACATCACTGTCTACGGACAGAAGGAACGCACATCAGCAGGATGGAACCCGTGGACGGATTAATGGGAGACTTCATCTCTTTTGACATCACGTTATAAAGTTTGGTCCCAATGATGTTTCTGCACAGTATTGATATTGGACGGGCAAATTATTGCATTTTGGTGTCTGAGTAACTGCAAATGACTGGAAACAAAGCGATGGGAAGTTTATTTGTTTATTGACATTTGTTATCATGTAAGTTAGACTGTTTTTTAATGTAGTTCATGCATTTCATAAACAACTCGAACACATGTTGCCAGATAATCAGATGATTGAACAGATTATTCTTCAACATGAAAATAATCAATATTCCGTCTGTCCTGCAGGTTCTGGTCACCTGGACTGCTTCGCTCAGACTGGTACTATTAAAGATGTGATGTCAATTTTTGTTCTGGCATCGTGGTGAGTCGCTGCCAGGAGCTTCTAGCTTAATACAGGAAATGTCATGTATTTCTTTTCGTTGCATTTCACTATGAAGGCCGCTCCATTCTTCGTCTCATTGGTCACCAGCTCGAGGAGGCCTTCGGCTGCCTCAGACACACTGAAACAAAAAAAGTACAGAAGTAACACAAGAAGCCTGTAAACGGTAAACATTTTGGTTTAGACTTCTATACAATCAGAGGAGTCGCCCCCATATGGTCATTAGAGAGAATGCAGGTTTAATAAGGAACCTTCTCATTGGCTACACTTTTTTTTTAAACTCACTTCAACACCCCTTTGTCTGCAACAATTTTTGTCTGAGGAGCCAGCTGGGAAAATTGTCCCATTCTGTCATAAATGCTGGCGTAGAGGTCCGTTTGGACGAAAGCTGGGCAAAGGGCGTTGAACCGTATCCCGTAGCCCGAGGCGGCAGAGGCAGCCTGGAAAACACACACACACACACACACACACACAATTAGGTTTCAACTGCTCTGAGGCTAAATGTATAATGGGAGCAATAAAAGGATGATACGGTCAAGCTGTTACTTTGTTTATTAATACACTTTATTGTGAGAAAAGCCGTCCTTACCGCCATGGCCCGAGTGAAGCCGACCACTCCGTGCTTAGTGGCCGTATAGACCGGACAGCTCAGTAGAGGGCCGAGACCTGCAGGATGTTTTATCAGTCAACATCATTATTTTATTGTTTTCATGCCATAATTTCCCTTTTAAATACAACAATCACGCCATTTGACAAATTTGTTAAATTTTCCATCCGTGGGCTCTGACACGAAATCTTTCACAACATTTGCAAATGAAAAGCTGGTGGATTTGTAATCATTTCAAGCACAGGATCTTGATGAGAAACCGTCTTTTCAATTATTTTTGTAAAATATTAACTATATTATAAGCCTGTGCACATCATACCAGAGATGGAACAGCGCGTTCAATTAGCTGTCAATTAATAACGTCTATGTTTATTTGTCTTTGTATAATTATCAACAAGAGAGTGTGTAAAAGAAATGCAGAAAACCTGAAATACTAAGTACTTAGTGCTTGAGGAGATACAAAAAAGTACTCTCTGCCATTTAAAAAGAAGGCACGCTACGATGCATTGTGGGCCGTACCTGCCATGGAAGCAGTGTTGACGATGACCCCTCCCCTACCTCCAGTCAACTTGTTCATGTGCTCCAGAGCCATGTAGGTCACCCTGATAACAGCCACCTACAAGGGTCCACACGGGGTGATGTGAGGACCTGAGTGAGTTTATTTTTTAATTGTAGGTAATAAGTAATTCCTTACGAGGTTTATGGAGACAGTTTTTTCCCACTCTGCCTCGTTCAAGATGCCGGCGTTGTTGCACAGGATGTCTATCCCTCCGAATGTTTCCACAGTTTTCTGAAAGGCAGCTTGAAAGCACAGAATAATACAGCTGTTGACATTTAACCTCGCAGCCAAGTTGAACTCTAACAGGCCGGTAATAAAACATTGTCAGTAGTTAATGACATGTTCTGTAAATTAGTCTCAAGCTTTGTCTTCCAAGTGTGTGTGTGTGTGTGTGTGTGTGTTACCTTTGATTTGCTCCTCTGATTCCACATTACAGTTGAGGAACAGAGTTCTCTGTTGTCCGTACTGTTTGTCGAGGTCTTCCTTCAAACTCTTCCCTGCAGTTTCATTCACATCCAAGAGGGCTACCTGCACAGGTGGAGGACCACCATATATATATATATATATATCATTTCGGACAGTTTCCAGAGATACATTTGCAGCACTGAACAGTCGACAAATAATTGCCTTTATATGACTTTAGTGGCACAGAAAAAACTCAAGTAGTTGGTTTATCCCTATACACACACACACACACACACACACAGTATGTCACAGCAGATATATACTCTTACCCATATTTAAGTCATGACTAAACATACACTGTAAGTAATGCAAAACATAAAAGTATGAGCTCTTGATCTTATCTTTCTTTGTGTCGCCTTGTAGTAAACCTATGCAACTATCCAAAAGCTACACATTGTTGAATATTATTATTATTACACTCTAAATGTACAGATTTGCAAAACTGGTTGCTTGTTGCAATGTGCGCAATAAACACACAGGTGCCCACAAAACATGCATAGCATACTCACGCAGTCTAAACTTTACCTTGGCACCGTTTTGCAGGAGTATCTCTGTTATTGCTTTCCCTATCCCCAGCGCTGCTCCAGTCACCACTGCGATTTTACCATTTAATGCCATGTCATCTGTTGGATAAAAAGAGAGGAGCAGGTCAACTGTATAGGATCCCCGCTGGATGAACAAAGAAGGGTGAAGTGAGAGGAGTTAGTGGGCTTTTTAAATGGAGGCAGGGACATATAGTTGATATCTGTCAGAAAAAAAACCCCAACAGTCAATTGATTGGATTGATGTGATCACATGACTGTCTACGCCTCTTTTCTTTATTTTTTATGTCCAATACCGTCTTCCAGACACTTGTCTTAAGAGAGGCAATTGTCAAATAATTAGTTTACTCATTAAAAGAAATGGTTGATGAATAAACCAGGTCTCAGGTTCAGCTAAGACTCAATCGCAGACACAGGAGACGAAGGTGGAGTGAAAACTAGGTATCTTTACTGGGGTCCGAGCCATCAAACACAGTAACAGAAAACAACTCCAACAGGGAGCGGGCAAAAATCCAAACTAAACAAAAGCAAAGTCACAAAAAAAGGCAAAGTCACAAACCATGGAACGTAGAGAGACAACACGATGAGCACACAGCGGGAAGAACAAAAAACGATCTGACAATCATGAACAGGGAAAGCAGGGGAGAATACATGTGTGGGGTGATGAGTAGATTGCAGGCAGGTGAGTTGAATGAGTGCAGTGTGGGGTTGGCAGAGGAAAGAGCCAGGGGCAGCTGATTGAGCACAGGTGAAGTGAATGAAAGCAATCAGGAGACACTCAGACACGGTAGGTGTGTAATATAGCCATAAAATGGTTATATGCACCATCTTAATAAATGCTCAATGTTAATGTTTATGTGTGCATTTAATTTGCGAGGTTGAATGCAGGTGCCGTCCTCTTTGTTGTTTACTTCCGAAACGCCAGAAGTTTTTTTGTTTGTTTTCGATGGCAGAACTTCCCTACTATGCTAATATAGCTTCATTAAGCTTTGGACATCTCGTGTTACATCTTTATCAAGGTCAGAACGAGTGAATGATTGAAAGCACTCAAAAGTGTACCTCAGTACAGGAACTTATTTGAAAACATATCATTCGAACAACCGTATTTATTCAGGTTTCTCACCAAAACTACATTTTACAAGATTATCATTATTATTATAATTTACTTTCACCTAGAAATGAATTTTGGTTCATGACAATAACGTTATTGCTGATGCAAGTGGTTTTAATATAATACAATAAAAACACTGTTGTAAAAGAAGACACTGTTTAATTAGATGTTGCATTGTATGTGGGAGAACAGAAGAACCCGGAGAAAACCCATTCTCGCCTTCTAGCTGTGTGTCGACCACTGTGGAGGAGACCTGGATGTGAGACAGGACTGGAGCTCTTTGTTGGATTCATTTTGAAGGAAAAAAGAAACGTCTTTCACTGGACTTCAATGATTTCTTCAACAACATCAACCTTTCCTCGCCTGCAGATCTTGCCGATGGCTCGGCCCACACACGAGAAGAACCTGGAGATGCGGCAGGTCTTCTTCTTTGGTGGCATCAAGTGACGTTTGAAAGACGAGGCGATGCGGTCTTCAAGTACTGGGTCCCCTAATTTCAAAGAGAGTATCACCATTAGTGTACCGCCCGTCTTCTTGCACAGGTCCTCGAAAATGGACTTGTCGAGGCCCTTGAAAGTTTTAGGCGTGACGTCAAAGTCGACACCCTCGACTTCGGCCCATATCCTTTCAAACAGACACTGAAAGATGGCCTCGCGTTCCTCGAAGGTCAAGATCAAGTTAAGTTTCCTAAATGCCCGAGAAACCAGCTTCTCCAGGAAAATCTTAACTAACATTTTCCTCTTATCTTCCTGCACGCGTTTTGCACGAATCGCTGAAGGAGCTCTGTTCTGGTGGTCGACGTCCGGGAACCGTGGTGGTGCAGGTGTTGGTGTTGGTGTTGGTGACTCGTTGTTCTTTAAAGCTTGTCTCATCCTTTCAGCGAGTATGTCCGCCTGAGTGATCTTCCACCACTCCAACAGTCCCACGAAGTTCAACACTTTGTACCACAACTCGCCGTACATGTCACCATCATAGTCAGACTCAACTTCTGACCATGAGCTGCCCGTCATGTGTTCTAAGAGGAAGGTACTCAGTGCGTCAGTGATTTCCACGGCTTCATCTACTGAAATACTCCTGGACACAGGAAACTTAAAAACCTGGTTTCGAGTCTGTGTTTTTTCATCATGGGGAATGATGCTCTGTATGTCTAACAGCATTAAGGGGCCGTTTGTATCGTTGTAGTTCTGCAGGTATTTGGTCTTCATTTCATCCAAAATGCGATTCAGCCACATTTTGGCAAAGTGCTTTGTAATAAAGCTCTTGAGTTTGCTGCATGTGTTTTTCTTGGCCGACTCGCTCTTCTGTTTGTCATCTGTCTCCTCCGATTCCTGGAGTTCTTGAAAAATGTCGTTATCAACAATTATTTCCAGAGAGCTGTCAAACTGCAACTTCTCATAATCAGAGTCTGACATTTCATCCAAGAAAGGGTCAATGATCTTATTCACCTCCCTCTGAATTATTTCCTGAAAGTAATCATCACTGTCTAAGGATCCTATTGGAGACTCCTCAACCGTTGACTCCAGGTCGACTGACTCCAGGTCGACTATCTCTAGGTCTTGGGGCGGACTTCTTCTCTGCCTTTGCGGTCGAGGTGTGAAGATCCTTCTCATCTCCGCTGTGAATTTCGTCGTCATCTTTAAGGCGTGAAAAACTATTACGTCGAGTCTCCTGGGGGAAGTGATGTGATGTGGGAAGCAAGAGTTTTTAGGGAAAGAAACAACACTGACTGCAACCTCCTGATTGATCAGGTCTAAAAGGTGGTGTGAGCTTTCACACTGGACTTGGCCTGTGATGCCCAGAACAGTTTTAAAAGCCTCTACTACTTCGTCGCCCAGCTGTTCCTTGATATTTTCTATAGTCACCACCACGCCTCTGTCCCACAAAGCTAGCATGAAGGATTTGGACACGTTTAATATTATGTCCAACACCAGATGTGCCATCAGAACTATGGTGGTGTCATCTGGGACGCCTGATTTCAACAGTACCCACTGATATGCTGTCAAGCTTTGAAAGAAGAACTCAATCTGTTTGTGATCATCAATCACAATTGTCATCAATTCTGGTGATGCATTCATGGCGCTTGTCGCCGTTTAGCCTACTTATGGCTGATTCTCTTCGGCGTATTGTGCTCTGAGGACTTCCTGGCTGACTTTCCTCAAAGTCTGTGTTTAGTTTAAAAGCAGACAAGAAGTAGAAATATTTGCTGAAAGCATCCTCCTTTAAAAGTCCAAAGCTATGAAGTCACACACGAAATCCAACTGGAGCGCAGCTGACAAACGTTTCTTTTTCCAAAGCAATAAGCCCCTGTCCCCTTGGTTACTGTTGCTATCATGTGAATACGTTGTTTTTTTTTAATGGACGAGAGCCGCCTTCGAAGGGTACATCCCAAGTCTCTTAATTGTACTTGCGAGGAGAGAGGAAATGAGGAAATGTTGTTTCCTATATATATTTATATTACATTTTGTATATGTCCATATTGACTTTGTGTACATTTCTATTCATTTCTGTTCTAAAAAAACCCCGTTATCAAATGAAAACGATTTAAATAACTCGGAAGTGAAAGGTTCAAAGTGCAAACAAGGCTTCCGGTCACATGACCGGAACTAAACAAACTCGTACATCCGGGGTTTCGGCCACGCTTTGCCTTCGTCCTCAACCACCAACAACAAATCTCTCGCTGTGCAGTAAAAACAGAACAAAACCTCCAAAATGCCGAAAGCCAAGAAGTCAGGGAAGAGAAAGAAGTTCGACTACACTCTAGACCGGAAGAAGATGAAGAAACAGTTCTTCAAGAAATACAACCCACGGATAGAAAAGTAAGCTTGGAACGGCACGTTAGCATGTTAGCTCACGTTGGCTAACAGGGGGCATGTTGACGCCACGTGAGAAGTGTTTACCTGAGCATTTGACCCGATATTTGTAGTATTTATACTACACAGTAGTGTACGTGGTATTCATATCCTTTAGCTACTTCAGTTAAAGTAGAATACTATGGTCTAAAAGATACTCCTTAAAGTCTCACGTACATAAGGAATGAAAGTATTCATTATGCAGAATGGCTCACTGTGATTGTTATATATTCGTTTTTTTAGACACTTGTATGTACTTGTACTACAGTTACTTTAAATAATTCATTATGAATATTTTCTCAGTTAATTGATTAATCCCCTATAACACAGTGAAATGTGACCCATCACACCTAAACCCAAAGATATGCAGATGAGACCGAGCACAAATAATCTTGAGTTTTATTAATCATATGTAAAAAATTAAATTAAATGGAGTAACCATTATTTTTTGTAATTGATTAAATAAATTTTTTTTTCAGAAAATCACAGTGAAGCCCAGAATGTTGCTCAACTTTCAGTCTGCTCTCACATTAATGATTAATGACGGGTTTATTACTGTTATTTATGTCTTATTGTGGCAGGTCTTTGAGATTTAAAGTTTCAGATTAAGAGATTTTAGGGGGATTGGGTATTTGATTACGAATATATATAATATTATATTCTACAACTTAAAATCCCTATATTATCACAGTTCTGTACTTATAGTCGGAATATGACAAGAATTGTAAATTGTATGCAAACAAACACAGTTTTCACTGAAAAGATAGTTGATGCTTCTCATTGGGTGGAACTTCTAGTTTGCTCTGATTATGAGATAAATATATATAATACATTTGTTTTGGCCGGCTCCTGCAGAGGCACTGTTCTGTGTTTTTAGTTTCATGTCATCGTGCGTCTAACTTTTCCTCTCACTTAGTACACAGATCAGAAATGCGTGGGACGACAAGAAGACCACGTACACGAACATGCAGGAGATGGGTCTGGCGTTTGATCCAAACCGCACGCTGCCGATAGCGAAAAAGAGCGTAAGTAACGAGATTCCTCTAAACGGGACAAAGACTTCAGAATGGTGGCTGTGCAACATCACCTGAAAGCAGTTTCTCTATTGATGACTGATGCTTAAACTGAACGCCCTCGCTCAATAATTCATTGTATTTAACATGATCTAAGTCCCGCCCACGAGAGTGGAGGAGACGAGGAAGAGATGTGAGGACAGAGGAGTCGAGGCAAATTGAGACATCCTCGCCTCCTAGACGTCGTTTTTTAATGCGATGTCGAATAAATCTGATTATCTGCTAATTATGACAATTCCACACAAATGTCTATAAAATGATGAAGTGAGGACATTTTGGACAGACGTGGATGTTGGAGGAGCAGCGACACTAATTTGAACTGGTGTATATGTGTATAGTCGTATTAGAAAAATGACGTAAGAATTTAATTAGTGAACGCAGGAAGACTCTTATTATTTAAACGGTAATAAATACGGGCAACTTGTTTCTGGCGCTTAGAGAATATGGTGCTCTATCATTTATCTTGTGGGACAGTTTCATCGTATGGGTATGGTTAATTGAATTAAATGTTGTCCCGCGAGGCAGCGCTTCTTTTAGTTCACTGAATGCTGCGAGCGGCCCATAACTTCTACACTTTGGGCTCCGGAGCGACGACAGTAACTGTGTTGTTTTTCTGTGGAGAAGAATGTTTGTCTTCTTCAGTTAACCCAGAATCCAAACGCATGTCTTTTTGTTCCCACGTTTAGCTCCTCCGTGAAGATAAAGTGACTAAAGCTCCCGTCGGCATCGTGACGAAGCCCTACGTAGTCAACCGTAAGTTGTTTCTTTATTAATAACCTCACCATGTGAAGTAACGTGAACCTTCATTTTGTTCATTCATCTTTTGATAGAACTCTTGTTAGTGGCCTTTTTATACGGATTCCAAGAAGACGCTCACTATGATTTCGCCCTAATTAGACCAATTTGAAAGCAAGCAGAGCTTCACTTCCACCATCTTTGTTTTTGTCGTTCTGCTCGGTGGCATTGAGGCTCCGAGGAGTCGGCCTTCAGCAACAGCTGCTCTGGATTTCAGCGCCGAATGACTTTCACTCCTCCCGTAACGCCACCGGTGCTTTTCCATGTCCTTTTTTGAAGACTGAGTTTTAGAATATATTTTTATGCTCCTTGTCGTCGCACCGAAATGAAAAAGATGAATCCTTAAATGCGAACAAACAAGATGGAAGAAATATGAATGTTTCTGAGATGTCTTTTGTGTTTGTGCGGCGCAGAGCTGCAGGAGGAGGCCGACCGCCCAGAGAAAGACTCCAAGACGCTGTCCTCCGACCTGATGGAGTACGCTCAGTACATGATGCGAGAGCACGGGGACGACTTCAAGGTGAGAGCGCCGACCGAGGCCCGAACGCGTCCCCGGTGGTGATGGTTCTGCACGATTTAGCGCAGTGTTTCTGTTATCATGTCAAACTATTATAAACAGTGGGAGTCCCACACTCCTTTGTTCCCGCTTACATACACGTCTCAGGCTTCTCACCAAAAACTAAATCTTACATTTGTACCAAAGTATTAAGATTAATTTAAAGAGTCGCTCTTTAATTCAGAGCCAGTGTTACAAATGTGTCAACAGAATGGAAAGTGAATTAGACAACTAAACCAGGTGTACCGCAGCACGGGTCAGAGACCTGGCTGTCCAGGTCTTAGACGCCGTCGGACAGATTCTTCTCTCGCAGCTCGTTCCACTTTATTTGTCGCTCACACAGAAAGCCGATAACGGGTCTCTTCGATTTATAGCGTCTCTGCTGGGGGGGGGGGGGGAATTATGCTCCAGTTGTGAAAAATGAACGGAAAAAGACAATCAAATTGCAACTTGGGACAATTTAATCGTAAACTAAAATGTATGATCATGACCGGCGGCAGTTAGCGTAGCTTAGCACGGAGGCTGGAACCAGCTAGCCCGACTGTGTGTGAAGCTAACAAACTTTGCCTACCAGCTCGTCTAAAGCTTGACAATCAACACGGTGTAACTCATTTGTGTTAAAACAGAGAGTTTTCTGAGCCGGCCTCTTCCTGGAGTTCTGTTTTATCTTTAGTCAGAGCACGGCTAGCTGTCCCTCCCCAGAAATGACAAATAAATGTAACAAAATGTTACAATTAACTTCCATGAACTGAAAACACACGGTGAAAAGGTTAAAGGGTTATTGAAGAAGACTTGAAACCATGAACTAATGATTCAAATGTTTATTTAGGTAATTAAATAATATAAATAGGGTCATTTTCTCATAGACTTCTATGCATCAGACTTCTTTTTACAGTGAGAGATCAGTAATTCAAGGTTAAGCTCCTTCAGCCTTGGCTTCACTTCTCTAAACCGGAGGTTGCCGCCTGGTTTAAAGTGTATTTCATGCAGCGGGTCATATTTTAACCGAGGCGTCGAGATTCAATACTTACTGGCTGAACTTGGGCTGCACGATGGTGCGTTTAAGGACACTCTGAGGAATGAGGACTGGCTGCCAAGGTCTAGGACACTTTCTCTGTACTTTCCTGGACGTGCTCAGTCGATGAGAGTCCTCTGTCTGGTTTCAAACGAGGTTTCAGCGGCGTGATATTCTTCCACAGCTGCTGACTTTAGTTTTCCTCATTCTTCAGCTTGAAAGGACACGCCCAGAGGGTTTTTTGTTTTTTGTATGACTCAGAGCGGCAGAAGTTAAAATAGATTTTCTTTATCAGAAAAGTGCCTCGTTCAGACGGATTTAAATGCTGTTTTCGAGCGTGTGAAGCAGGATGTGTTCAAGATCAAGTAGTTCTTAAAGATTAGGCGTAAAAAAGATCAGTGAGCCAAAGTGAAGGTGGTTCAATATTTTACTTTTGCTACGTAATGAGCTTTGAAAACCTCACTGGGGCGCCAGAGTTGTTCTAGATTTTCAATCTTGTTATAATAATATAATCTTAGTAATAACTGTACTGTATGCCACCTCGACATTTTACCATTTTATATTTGCAACAAGGAAGTAACGTAAAACACGGGACTATTTTCTGTGGCGTTAGCTGAAGCTCTTTATTGTCCCTTTAGGCGATGGCCCGGGACGAGAAGAACTACTACCAGGACACACCCAAACAGATCAAGAGGAAGATCATCGAGTACCAGCGGTGCCACCCGGAGCACTACGACGCCTTCGTCCAGGCGCTGGGCGCTCCACCGCTGCCGGTCCAGTAAAGAGACTTTATATATACGCCGCCGTCTGTATCCGGATCTCACTCTGGAGACGCAAACAGGACAGAAGTCCAGTGTGAGGACCGCAGGACTTCAGGACCTTTCTGTTACTGTCCTCGCTGTAAAGATTTCCTGTTTTAATTATTCCCCATTTTGTTTCCAGGTGTGTGTGTGTTTGTGTCACTGAGAATCATTTAAATACCTTGAAGCTCATTTCTCAGATGTTTTTTTTTATGTATCCGTGCATTCACACCGGAGAACTCTGTTTCTCATCTTCTCCGTGTTTCCCTCATCATCACACTGATCTCCAGTTGAAGCTCGAGCGCGTTGATGTCTGAAAGGAGTCTCTGCAGCGTGGTGTTATTCAACGGCACTGGAGATGCGTGCAGCTCTGAGCTTCAGAGTTAACCGATTGGTAGAAGTCTGGTTAGTCTGCACTTTATTGCTTATAATCGTGTGAAACAGTTTCAACGACGACGCTGGTCGAGAACGTTGAACCGCTCAGACTCATGACAAACACTAAAGAGAGCCGCGAGTCATCGCCATGATGGCTTCTGAAATATACAAATGTTTGCGTGAGAGACTGAAGAGAGAGAACGGGCGTGACGGTTTACGGGACCGGCCTGGTTTTATTTAATATTTGTTTCATTGTCAACAACCAAACCCAACAATGTGTTATTCCGGCTCTCTGCGCCGAGCCCATTGGTTCAACATGAAGGTCTCGTAAAAACATCTCAAGAATATAGTTTTTAAAAGCTCATTAACGTCCCAAAACGGCTGGTCCCCTGTAGTTTTATCAAACAATACTCAAACATGACGAAATATATATAATATATTTTCAGCAGTGGATTGATCCTCATTGTAATGGGTCATTGTGTTTTGAGCATTTTGGTGCTCGACCACAATGACCCATTAAAATGAGGCAATGTATAGTTTGAACCCTCTGCACTGGTTCCATACATCTGTGTGTGTTTGTATATATATATATATTGTGAGCGTTTTGGTGCAAGTAAAGAAGAAGCTATTACTGTGGTGACATCTCCATTGCACACATGAAAAGTATTTCACATGTTAACTGCTTTTGTCATTAAAAGATGTCTTTGAGATTCTGCAGTCCTGCCACTTATATATTAATATATAATATAGAAAGTAAGCATGTTCTAAAACACTCAAACCTGTCAAAATTCTGTCCAGTTTTAAGAGACGCTTAATTAAACATCTTTGCACCAAATCTACACAGAATGAAACGTCCACAAGCCTTTTTATTTTATTACACATTAATGGATCCATCACGCTTTGACTCATCCCACAGTCCTCAATGACGCGCTTGTCAACGCTTCATGGAGGACGCAGTCGTTAAAAGGTTTTTATCTTTTAGAAATGCTCCAGCTCCTGTTCAGGAATATAACATCCACAGTTCTGCTTAATTATATCTTTGTTTTGTTGATGTAACAACTCTGGCGTCTGTTAAGAGACTCTCACTCCCTTCAAATGAATTTGACATCTGCGGCAAAACAGATGCATCGTCATCTGGAGAGCTGTGGTTTCGGCTCGAGGGGAGAAAACGGTGAAGTAATCCACAGGTTTAGTTTGACAGGTAGATAGAAACATGCGTCACTTCTCGGGGAGCATCCGATTTAAATGTCGGCCATAAAGCCTCGTGGAAGCAGCTTCAGTGATAGAAAAGCGTTTCTGTAGTTTGTTCTCTAAAAGCTATAGAGCATGTATGAGCACTGAGTCATGTAACATCCGGCTTCATGTGACTCACGTACACTGTACTGTTAACGCCCTGTTGGAGTTTATTCCCATGGCTGCAGAGCGTCGACAGAGTAACACAGCAGGATTTAACTGAAGTGACTTCTGAAACATTCAACAGACCGAAACCTTCAAACGATTTCTAAACTTCCTTCAGCTTGTGTTCGACACCCTCGGCGTCGATGTAAAAATCTAATTGAAAAAAAGCCACGTTTTCCTCAAGGATGCTCAATTCTAAAAGAACACAGCTGGGACCAAAACAGAGACTTTTATGAAATTAAAAAGTACGAGGTCACCACATCACAGATGAAAACGAGAACATGTGGGGTCAGAAAAACTGAAGAAACACGTCCCCGGCTAATTGGGGAACACATTGAACATGCACTGCAGTAACCTTGTTACTTTATATCAGTTTACACATGCCAGTAATTACATTTCTCCCCTAACCCCTGAAACTTGTTTTGGGAACTTGGCTATCTCATTTTAACTGTAAGACAGAAACGGTTACTACCTGACGTTCTTTGTGTCTGTGTGTGTGTGTGTGTGTGTGTGTGTGTGTGCGTGTGCGTGTGCACGGTCTGTTTCAGTAGGTCTTTGGATGGAGTCGTTTTAAATAAACAAACTTATTCAGAACCAAGAAATCGACTTTCTTCAGGAGAAATCCACCTGTGGAAACCAGTTTTTTCTAATCCCCCTTCCTCCATAACGGGAAACCACGTGTCTCGTTTACGTGACATGTATGAGAAATGAATCTACCCGAGAAAGACGACTCGTTACTGAATATATGTGTCAAATCGTAGGGCTAATCCATCCGATAGTTGAGACAACCTAAAAAACAAATCCACCTCACGGTGGCACTAGAGGAGAAATCATTACGGTTCATCCTCTGGGGACCATGAATGTATTCACAAAGTGTAATCGTTAACTAATGACTTTCACGGTGAAACCAAGAGAGGAATTTCTCTCCCTGCTTGTTTCACGTGGACCTTGAGCTCGATATCTTTACTGTCGGCTGCACAAAGTTGACGGCAGAACATATAGTTTGACCTCGTCTGCTGTCGTCGATCATTTACAGCTTCGTTCCAAGAACTCCAAGTTCCTCTGTGAAGCATGTTTGACCGTCGAGGAGCCGTGTGAGGTACGATTGCGCAACGATTCACGCCAGCTGTGGTTGTTTTCTTAAATATGGATTTTTTCTGCCATTGAAATGTGACTTAAGTACAATTGCACATTTGCTGTTTCCTCTGGTGCCACCATGAGGACAAACTTTACATATTTACGTTTCTCAGTAAAGTAATAGTAAACTTTGAAATACTGCAGTCTTAACACATACAGTAAAGACATGACTAGGTGGTAAAGGGTTGGATGGGGTACATTAAATAACATGAGGTCTCATTAAATTGTGACCATGCGGTGCATTCAGCAGTTCTCATGTACAGATAGCTTTATGTACAGGAACCCTCTGCTACTGTCTGAGCCAAAGGACGACATTCTTTCATGCAAGCTTTTAATATATTACTGGAGTAATACATATATATATATGTGTATATGTATTTATTAGAAATGAATTGTTCAATTTAAGTTTGCACACTGCCAACATTGTTACCTTGCCCCATGTGTTAACTTGTCAACACAGGGCATGAAAGTGTTTAACAAATAATGGATTTATTTGGCAAATTAATGGATGATTGATAGATGACAGACTTGGCAGATAACCCCTATATTTTCCCTTTTTAATTCCCATAAATTCCCGTTAATTCCCATGGAGAGTTTCCCACTTGAATATTTAGTAACCCTTAATTATGAATTTAAACCTTATAATGTAAGATTAATATTGTTATTGTGACATGAATACCTTGTATCCCCACAACGAGGGATATTATTTTCACTTAACATCCTGCAGAGCTGACGGCATGCTGAGAAACACACTAACGGTGCCGGAGTGACGCCTCAGCGGAAACAGCTTCCTGTTAACATGTTGTGGAACTCTGCCCCACAAAAGTCAGGTCAGGCTGCTCACAGAGGCCGTAGATTCTTATCTGTGTTTGTTTGCGTCCACATGCCCAGTCAGCAGAGGGAGAAACTTGTTTTCCCAATTCTGTGCTTGTTATCGGTTTGTCTTCTGGATCCATCCGTGTTGTTGGAGAACGTATCGTGTGCACATAGGTTGAGTACATAACTATGTTTACTGGCATGTCTTCTCTCCACATCTTTCCAGTCGTACCTCCATCTGGGCTTCCATGCAAAATAGATTTTAATCTCAAGGAGATAACAAGATTATTAAATAAAGATTTTTTTTTTTTTAGCTACACTACTTCTTTACAGAGCAACGTCGAATCTCACTCTTAAAACATTGTTGGACAGTAAAAAACATATAAATGCAGCAGAACCAGAGATTTTTTTGTATTCCATGTATTCTTCTTCCTCATCAAAACCCCACCGCCTACATTACCCACGATGCAACTAGACTGCTGATTCTGGTGTGTAATGCTAGTAGCGGCTAATGTAGCATCGAGCCTCTGGCCTGCAGCAGAGACGAGCGTCGGGCTACGGAGGTCTGGTAAACTCACTTCTCTCTAACTCATCGGCAAAAGATATTTGTCATTTTCAAACTCGCCGTCTTAAGGCCCGACTGACGCTGACTCGAGTGACATCACTTGAGGACATTTATCAGACTTCACACAGCTCCCTCTGGAGACACTAAAGACTTCACACTATTTATTTGACCCATATACTCAGTAGTGTCCCCCAGCACCCTGGAAACACTTTGATGTGTAAAAACACTTGCTGTTTAAGAAACTGAAGCCGAGACGTTAATAGCGTTTAAAAGAGAATAACAAAACATAAAGACATGCATGAATTCATACCTGACAGGTCCATTTACATTGTTTATAAAAATGATGTACATTCAACAATCCACTGAACTCTTGGTCACTGTGAAAACAACATTACTGCAGAATTACATCAAAAGGAATACAACTTCACAGTCATTAAAAACCTGTGCGTCATAAGCAAACATTGCTGCACACGCACACACACACACAGCATTAATAATCAGACGAGCTAATTCCAGTTTATGTGTAAAGGTAGATTTAAGTCAAATACAGCACTTCACATCTGCATGAATACATTCAAGGACGTGTGCTTCACTGCATACGAGTTCTTGTCTAAAGCCAAGTTTCCATTCAAGTGTGTCACAAAATTGGTCAAAGAAAATGCAAATGAATGCTTGTTTGCTTTCATTTATTTATACGTTTGGCTTGGTCATCTAACTCATCTTCAAGAGAAAAGGGGAGAGACGTCTTCAGGAATTAGTTTCAATCGGGCAAGTGTTAACGGTTCTCTCGCGTCAGCTCGTTCTGGCCATGTTTCATGCTGCCGATGAAGACGGCGGGAAAACGTAAACAGCTGATCGGTAACGTGAGTTAAATGTTCGCTACCTCAGAATTTAGTCGACGAGGCGTTTCTCTAATCCGTTTAGCACATCAACTTTTCTTCAAAAACTGCAAAAGCCACCTGAGGCAAGACAGCTTTCCTCATGCGATACTTTAAAAATATGCAATATATATGTGAATGGAAACACGGCTACTTTAAGCTAACTGTGGATCGTGAGTCCATGTTTGTGTGACGGAGGGAGGACAGCCAGAGAGCACAGGCTGTTCCTTTGATTTAGTCAGATGAAGTGCATTGTGGGAGCTTTCTTCCTTTTGAACATTGACCTTCTACGACTCCTGATTGTCTGTACATATAGTTCTGTTGGAGGTGTCATCTAATTAATTAATTCAATGCTTATTTGTGTGCAATTTGTGTATTTTTTGTTGGGACTGAACACACGACCAAAGACGAATTGCTTTCAAATGGAGAAGCTTAAAATACTCTCTTGTGAAGAGAGTCGTGGAAAAGAGAAGACACTTTCTCTCCCGAAAAGAAAAGTAACAGGTTTTTAAAAAACGTCAGTGGGTCCCTTTAAATCCCCTCATGAAATCCCCCTGGATATCAGCAAAGCCCACTTGTAGGAGTCAGCGAGTTCCTTCCAAACACCCGGTTGATTAAATCACCAGTATTAGTCCCCGGGGCTCCAACCTGGCAACCCTGAATATTAGGCTACCTGTTCTGCTCTGCTGACTGCTCTGGTCACACACAAAAAGGTTTTCAGTAAACAGCAAAACCAGACGAAATCTTTGTAAATGGATCTACAAACGTGACATATTTTCCGTTTATATACAGAACAATACACATGCTTAAATACACCGGTCACGGTTCAGACTCGTCCAAAGCCGGAATCATTGGCAGGAGGGGAACTTTGTGTCAAACCTTCGTCCTTCTGTCCTCCTCGCTCTGCGCCTCCTCCTCCTCCACCGGTGGGGGGGGGGGGGGGGGGGGGGGGCTGTATGGGGGGGAATGAGATCAGACGAGCTGGAGCAGGAGGTCCTGGACGGTGTCGAGGCCCCGGCAGGAGTTCCTCAGGGTCTCATCTGAGCCCAGCTGGGCGGCCAAGAGGAACAGCTTCCGGTCCTCGGTCACAGAGCCCAGAGACAAGGCTTCGTGCAGCTCCGACACGCTCACAGCGTCGGGCTTATCCTGTGAAGAGGGTGAAAACACTTAAACTCTGACAAAAAACAGTCTGTCTCTTACAATTTACAGCATGCTGTACATACACACATTTAATCATTTAAATAATTTGTTGTGGTTTGATGTTGTATTCTTCTAATTATTATAATTTCATCAGTTGTCGCTGTATGCATTTAAAGATACGGCAAGTTTATTTTCCTTTATAAATTAATTATAAAGAATTATTTATCAGCCAAGAAACATCTCCGGTACGACGGATATGAGTTCAGTAAATGGAAAACTCTACCAAAGTCTCTGTTCACCATGGCCTTTTGTGTAATAATGTACAATAACAGTTAACTTTTCTATCAACAAGCAGAAACTGTACATTTAGCCATAATTCGGTTAAAATATAGGTGACAAGAGTACAACATCTGGGTGATAATTGGAATCAGTTGCAACTGTTGTGAAGTCAAGCTGATCCCAGTTGTCCTGGAAGAGGCAAGCTGCGACTTTAAGAGCCTTTCAAGTGTTGGACACTCGTATGTAACCTGATTTTACATTTTCATTTTGTCCCAAAAACAAAAAATCTGTTGCAGCTGCAGTACAAACTGGACATAACCTACATAAGTAATCCACCTTAAAAAGCTGATTTGACTTCCTGAAATAGAATAAAATCACCAATAACTAACATACTTCAAAATGTGTCACTACAAATGATTCAATGCCTTATTTTGAAATGTTGGTTGTCTCAGTTTTGATTATAGTCTGTATGTGAAGGAGGTGAATTTAACGCCACCCTCCTACACGAACCATTCAACCCCGGCTACAGACTCCAGATGTCCCCCCCCCCCCCCCCCCCCGTTTCTTTGCCGCCGAGTCTTTTTCCAACACACAGATTCTTCTGGAAACATCCTTTGTGCTGTTTTAAACAGAGCGAGTGCCGAGGCAGAGAACAAAGCAGTGTGGTGGGAGAGAGCCGGTACCACTGTCCTCCTCCTGAGGACATCATCTTTTTTATTTCACCTTCATCATGTGCACAGCATACAAAGATGTATGTATGTGTATATGTATATAAAAGTCTAGTTTTTTAGTTCGTTTTTTTTGCTGGATGCAGATGTTTTCTATTTTTTAAATTTTTGCTTGGGGGAATTCAGCTTCCATCTACAAGTAACAGGCATGAGTGAGGTGTTTCATTATTATATGCTTTAATCAATCCTGCAAAAACACTTTTCCACGGCTCAGCTGTTTGATCAATTTGTTCCAAATACTCGTATTTTTTGCAAAATATACAGCCTCCATTTGTAGCTGTATTGTTTCAGTGAAGCAGACGCTACCTATGTTGAAATAGTAATTGAATTAGTTGTTATATGTTATGTAGACCTCTAATAAACATTAATTATTTAACCAAATTATGCCAGTTTTAACCTAGATGCCTACCTGTCTCCAGTGTTCACAGCCTGCATGTCTCTGATAGATCTTTTTTGGCTAATACTGCGAGTAGCACTCGCGGCACTGAGGGGATAAAAGCTGCAGCGCTCTGACAGTAGATGTGACAAATATTCCTGCTTCCCTCGGAGGGTCATGTATAATTCCACAAGCAGGGTGAAGAAATGTGAGCTGAGGAGGAAATGTAGTCATGTTTATTCCACGAGTCTGATGGATCATCACTGCTGGGTAAATGAGGAGGGAACAACGTGTTCAAAACACCGGCTCTTTGTTTGAGCACTTTTACTTCAACAGTTTGACCTCATGTCACATTATTTCTTTGTAATCCTGGATCATTTTGGGCTCATTTTTTCCTCCCCTCGGCTCTCAACTTGGCGATGGCTGAGCCGACGGCTAGAAGCTAACGGTGCAAACAGTGCAAACAACGGCAACAGTGCTGGCAGAGCTAACAGTGTTAGCCTAAGATGGAACCAGAAGGTTATCCAGTGGGGCTCAACAGACAGACTCACATGAACTACAACGAAGCACGGACACACCGGTTATGCAAACACATTAGATTCTGACTCGAAGTTCACAGATTACTTTTAGAAAATGCATGAAATGGACAGGTTTCAATTATTTTACCTGCTTGTTGCCCAAGACAACCACAGGCAGCTGGGGCTGCCCCCTCAGCAGGCGGTGCAGTTCAGCCTTAGCCAACGGGAGGCGGCTCCTGTCAGAGGAGTCCACCACGTACACCAGGACGTGAGTCTTTCTCAGGTAGTCCGACCAGTACCGCCGCAGGTCCTCCCCGCCACCGACTGCAGCAAAGAAAACGTATATATATGTCACATTTAAAAAAAGAATTGACTTTCTGCTTTGAATTACAACGATTTTCCACTTTTTTTTTAAAGTGTTCCAAATCTCAAATGCTTTATGAGTTCAGGCGCCGGTGAAAATGTCCAGCTTTCATCCTCAAATTCAAATATTCTTCTCAAAGAATAGTACGTATAACATAACTTCATCTCCAAAATCTGCATTCATTTGAATTGCGTCTCTGGTCTCTAACCCCCTTTTTCTCTCTACTTTTTGTAGTTTCCTTCTTGTGCACGAAAGTATTCTTCTTATAATAATGATTCTCTAGTTATTTTTTGTATCAGTATTGAGGTGTGATTCCTTGATTTGACTTGTCACAAAAAGCTGAGCAGCATCTCTGTCGTCGCGGTTCAAACATGGAGGGTGTCATGATCTTGGTTTTGGAGGATATTTATGACGACAAATGAGTATTTTCAGGTAATGTTGAAAAGTGATTGTAAAAGAAATAAAAAAGTACTGTTCTGCTGGATTATACAAAGAATACTGCGAAGAGGCCGGCTCTGAGATTCTTGGAAAGAGGCTAATCTATGGTTGAGTGATAAGAGATCGGTCAATGAATACAAGCAACACATCAGCGCGTAAACAGATAATGTTCCTCACAAGGCTTTTTCATAATAGGATAGAAATTGTTATTTTCAGGCAGGTGGCCAATCAAATGAAGGTCTTTGAAACGCTATAAAGCTTTGTTGGAGAGAGGCCCGGAGGTCTCTGCTATTGTATTTACAATAGTTTGTATGATTTCACTTTAAACCCACATGATTTTCTACTTATTTCAATACGTGTTGAGTGTTTAGCAGGCACGGCACCATGTCCCTATTTATCCTGCTCTGTGGACTAATGGTTCACTTCACTGACTGATTGATTGTGATTTGATGAAATGGCCCACTAAGGTATAACCCATTCAGTAGCTACGCTGTTTACGCCACACACACAGTCACAGGCCTTCACACATTGCTTAGAACATTCCGTTAACAGCCTCAGTGCCGGGGAAAGTTTCACAGTAAGTGGAGGCTTTCATCGCCCACAATCCCCGCTGTGCCGGAGAACTGACCCGCGGCTGCGATGAGCGTCCGTGCCAAAACGACTCGCTGCTCGCACACCGCCGGGGTTGTCGCCGCCTCCGAGTTGGACGCAGCAGAGCTCAGCAAGAATTCATTAGTGGTGGACTTAATGGAGAATGTTGCTAGGAAACTGGGCAGCGCTGCACCTTTTGCTGATGTGATATGGCAGCAATGAATACCTGTTTACCTGATACAGTACAGAGGGCGGACCCGAGGCTCAGCGGCGTGTGCAGTGCGTTACATTCAGAGGGAGCTCGGCTGGGATGCTGCTCTACGGGCCACCTTATTAGACACACACCCACACGAACACACACAGCAGGCACTGAGTCACACGGGTGTGAACGATGCGGATGTGTGTGTGTACATCGAACTAAGTTGTAGTTGTAGTCCTGAGGGTAAAAACTACCTCCTCCATGTTTTCAATGGAGATTGTGGCTGCACTTTCTGAGTCGTAGTCTCCAAACAAGTTTGTTTTTCCTCCCAAGATTTGCAGCCAAATATGCTGAATCCCAAGAAGACATGCGTGTCGTGTCAAAGTCTGTTTCCCCATTGATTTGTGTCCCCCCCCATCTTGACATGCTTATCTTGACAGCATTTGTGTATATTGTAAAGGCATCCATGCTGTCAGTTTGTGAGCTTGAGTTCAAGGAGTTCCTCAAAGCGAACTAGCACAAAGTGCACGAACACTTGAGTGTCTACTAAGGAGGGAAGCTGGGAATATGGGCCCCAACTCATTTTTTTGTTCCCTTTAGCACGAACCCAAATGTCAGCTGCTGAAAGCCTGAGACTATACTTCCCTAACTGATCCGATGATCTGCGTCTTTTCATTTAGAGTATAAAGGCTCTTAGCCGGATTCCTCCAGCGGGTCTCTGTGCACTGTACTGCTCCTGATGCGTGTAAGCGTGCAATAAGCTGTCAACATGCCTCCGCATCAATGTCGGGCTAGACAAAGACTCCCAACGTTTACCGCACCGGGCCGCTGAAGTGCTCGGAGCGAGTGGGCGGTGACATGTGTTCCTCTGACTTTCAAGAGATAAGAAAGGAATTCTTTTGGGCGCCCACCGACCCCTGTGTTCAGATCATGAATAAATCAGCCGCGAAGCGTGACACATTCCTCCGAATACATCCACAGAAACTCCCTCTGAGGCCGACTGTAGCCGAGCGTCTCGCACTGAAGACGGTCTTGAATGAAGAGCGAAGTGATTTATGTTATTTTTAGTGCGGCGCAGTGGCTTTCAAAAGGAATGCTAATTAGCAGGATTCATGAGTTTGTACATAAATACAATCCAACTGGACTCATCCGCCGCTCCTTTTTGCACCCGTGTGATTTGATCTCCCCATGTTCATTACATGCATATATATACTGTACATATCCACTAATAACATCCATTCATAATTCTGCATATTTGCACACACTGCAATACTGTATTATTGTTTACATTTCACAGATTTTGATTTATAGACATTGTATGTTGCTGTTCCTTGTTGTATTGTGTGTATATATATATGTATTTATCTTCTGTCTTTACTCTTGTTAAGCTTTGGTGTCCTTGTTTTTAGCTGCATTTCTATTTATGTGTTTGTCCAAAGAGAGGTACTCACACCTGGCCAATCAAGCTGATTCTGATTCTGATTTGAATGAAATGAAATAATAATTGTGACAACAAGGCCACAGTTGCAGTTTCTAAGGTTCTCTGTCGCAGATGTGACTTCCGTGCTACTCCGATACCCGGGGAACTGAACAAATAAGGACAGTGCAGCGAGTGTCAGAGACAGCCTCTGTGTTGGCAGTGATGGATGCAGCGAGCTTCGGGGAGAAGATTGGTGGCAAACAACTGAAGTCTGGATCAGCCGAGCTATGAGCTGAATCTGTTCATTGTTCATTCCAGATTCCAGATTATACTAACTACCACTTAGTTACTCATCAACACTTGAAGCTGCTATAATCCTCCTTTTGTTAATTACAATGTGAAAAGACTGTGAAAGGGGCAGCTCGCATTGATGAACTTAGAGAGAATTATCACCCGAATCTACAGCTCCCATCGGATTTACACAGGGATTTTCAGCTCATTGTTTATCTGTCTGCGCCACAACTTCACTGTTCCGGTTCCCTCTTACCGCTTTCATAACATCGCTTTCAGAGAAAAAGCCGTGAAAAGTCACTGTGCACTACCTGCTCAGCAGCAAACAGCAGTCAGACAGTCAGAGACTAGCTGGTGAACACGGTGGAGCATCTAGCAGCTAAAGAGTCAGATATTACCCTAAGGGGCTGGTGGAGACCAACAATGGAGCTAAAAGAGAGAGAATACTGGACTAACATTTGTCACCAAGATGCCAAAAAATAAATCAGTTATTGGAGGTTTAAGTTCATGACAGAATGGAGCGCTTCAGGAATAAGTCCTAAAACCCTGAAATGAGTCAGCAGCACTTCCAGTTCCCTGTATCAGATTTGATCGTTTTCTTTCAAATGTTTTTTTGTTCAATGCCTGAAATAAGGTCTGTGGTTAACAGACCCCCCCCCCCCCACACACACACACACACACAACCTGCACTTCAATCTCCCTCACTGGGGAGTCAAACGGCCGACTGTACTGAACGGAGCAGTAAGAGCTCTTTCCAATTCTCCATTTCATGCTATTTGATAAAACATAAATGCCTTCCAGACTCCAGACAGAGCCCCACAGTGTTTTATTTCGAGGGATAAAGGAGTCTTACTCTCCAGGAAGTCCAGCTGACAGGCGCGGGCGTTGAGGCTCATGAAGTTGAAGCCGCGGGTGGGCCGGCAGCGGCCTCTCTTAGCCGCCGACTCCCCGGGAGTCAAACCCTGCAACATGCTGCTCTTCCCGGCCCCGTCCAGACCGAGGACCAGGACCTGGCGCTTCCCGCGCTCCTCCTCCTCCTGCGGGCAGAGCATGAGAGACCATCACACTCCGGGAATGTTCAGTAATAGCAGAGCAGACGCGAAGAAAGATTAAACACACATATTTAATTCAACACGGAACGGGGTTATTTGCTCAGTTAAGAGGCGTGAGGTGTATGGAAGAATGGCTGGCTTGCCTCAGGGTTACAAATATGATTAATAGTGTAAACGCTTTGGTGCACATCAAACCACAGAGCTGAATCTTAACACAGCGCTATCGGCACATACAACAGGTGGCTTTGTGAAATGTAATACACCCACTGATTTATGGGCAAGCTCCACTGTCCTCCAACATTTCACAGATTATAATAAATAATGATGTTTGATGATGAAATTATTAAATAATTGTTGACCTGATTGTGTAGAACCAAATGCTTTCCCCAGCATCCAATCAACATTCATGAGTGACACTTCTGCAGACCGGTTTCATCATTATGTATCAAACTGAATGCATTGAACAGTTGGGAATTTGACCATCGGTGTGCAAACGACACTTCATAATGTTCAGGAATATGAATCAGTGTCTGCGGAACCTCTAGAGGTAAAAGTCGTGATGTTATACACATCAGTAGGAGAGCGGCGTCCTGATAACGCCTCTCTTTATTTCTGCGTCTTTAGGGCCGACGTGAGAGACCGTGTTCTTTGAGTTGACTGTATCTGTAGAAAAGACAAGTGGTTGAATAAAAGCTCCACGCCGGCTTTGCACCTGAGACGACCACAATCCCTCTGAGATCCCGCACACGTCAGTCATCCCCTTTTTAAAAGTCACGCAAGGTTAGTCATCATTCAGACGGATCTGTGGAGGATAATTAGCAATTCACATCGGCCCCCTTTTGGAGCTGGGATGCATCAGTTTTAGCTTTCTTGTCAAAATATTACACTTGACTTTACATTGTTGATTTAGGATCGAGCCTTAAAGAGGAGTTGAGATCGTTTTAGCTCCTCAGAATCAGCTCTTGACACATAAATCAACCCTGCAATTATATCAGATGAAGAATTTAAAGATGTTTTCGGTACTGAATTTCCTTTCATCTGACATGTTTGTGACCGGTGCTGCTGGGTAAACACAGCATTAGATAACCACGGCTGCTTTGACAGATCTGTAGCTTGCCTGCGTGTTTTTCTCGCTCATGCAGTCCGCTGGGAGACGAACCCGAAACCCTGACAGCTGCTAAAGCTTCTCCTCTTTTCTTGCAGCACTATCAGCACGGACTTTGTGCAAAGTGGTCAATTTTCGTGCATATTTGCGTCCTGTTCGTTTGATTGTATCACCAAGGTTACACAGATGTTGATCTAAAAGCTTTTGACCGGACAAAACATTGCATGTTTTTATTTATTTTCACATTTCTTTGGTTAATAAAAGGATCAGACATTTCAAGTCAAGCCAGCGCACTAACCATTTATCTCCTGCTTCCTTTGTCAGTTCAAAGACTTCAGCGACTCTTTCTTTTAGATTTCAACCTCAGTTCTGTTGCTTCAAACATTTCTCATAAAACAGCAGTGATACTGTATTGATTTCTATTATTTTTCCGCTCCACGGGGGGGGAAAAAAAAAAAAGCCGCCCAGCTCAGCTGCTGATCTGCACTGCTGGATCTGACAGGGATTTAATGTCTTGCTCAAGGACACTCCAGCGAAGCAGACGCCTTGTGACACGTTGGCTTTATCACAAGGAAGCACGAAAGCCAGCTCGCCTGCAGCACTGAATGGAAAACATAGAGCTGTATTTTACAGGGAAGAGAGAGGAGTGATGGAAACTTTGCTCCTTGCATATCATCATCAATGGAACCATTTTCTCCATCTTGTCTTGCTTGTTCTTTGTTAGTGAATTACTACATTACACCCTGAACGCCTCTCAACCAAACCCAGATTTTAAAAAAACTTGAACTTGTTGCGTTCAGCCGTCGGCTTTTAAGCAGCAAGAGTGATAGTGGCGGCATAGTAAGAGCCATTTTAAGTTACAAACAAGTAACAATAAATCAGCTTATTTCCTAGAGTGAGATGAGATGATTGACATGAATCTTGTGTCTTAGCTTAGCTTAGCTTAGCTTAGCATAAAGACTTAATGCAGGTGAACACAGCTAGCCTGGGTCTGTCCAAAGTTCATAAACACACCTACTAACACCTCTAAAACTCACAAATGACCCCGTTGAATCGTGTTCGTAACTAACAAACTGGACAAACACGATAGTACCAAACCGAGAAACCTCGCAGTGAAGACTTCAGTCAGTGCACCCGGCTGTTCAACAAGAAATAGTTCCAACACAAAACTCCCCCTAAAACCATTTTACATTTATGTTCGTATTCGGATTAAAGGTCCTGTGTATTTGGCGGCATCTATTGATGAAGTTGCAGATTGCAACCAACTGAAACTTCTCCTGTGGGCCAAGCGTGTACGAGAACTGTGGTTGGGTTTGTCCCTTCTGAGCTACCGTAGAAACATGGGGGCTGGCTCTATTCTAAGGCAACGTTCTTATTTTCAGGTTGTGGTGTTGGTGGTTGTATATGGTGGTAGGTGGACATAGTGATGTCATCAGGGTTATCACGGCTTGGATTGTAAATTCATAACAGAAAGTTTAAAAGACACGGGGCGTCTACCAGGCAGCAAGGCGCTGTCCTTTTGCATTATGGGAAGTGTTGCTGTGTTTCTGGAGCTTGACCAAAACCAGGCACTAAAAGTCAGGAGATCTCTGCCATTGCTGCTTTGATTTTAATCCATTTTGATCCATTTTCGTTGATGCCAAATCATCTGAATTTTTGGCAAGAATCTGCATCAATAACAAAACTGTTCCTACAGTTCATCCAGCAGCTCAGATCTGTTTCTACTCTTTCGGAGATTGTTCTGTCGCCCTCCCACTTGCTGAAACTCCCCAAGGTCAAAAGAAATTAAATAAATAAAACCCTGCGCAGTTAGTCAACTCCCCTGCTCTCCGAAGCCAAAGACGTGATTACAATGCATCTCGGTACAATGTGGCTCCTGGGATGAAAACATTTACCCCCCCAATCCTCCCTCCTCCTCCTCCTCCTCCCCTCTGCAGCGAGTTGCTGGCAGACACTGACAACATTATCCTCTAAATACAGACTGAGCCAGATAAAGCAGGCTACAGCTTATTACAGGCCGCAGCTGATTGAATGGGAAACAAGATTAGAGACAGCAAACAGATTGTGTTCAGATATTCAGGCTGCGGCTGAACTGCTCCATTGAAGAGTCTCTGACGGCGCTCATATCAGCCTCAGACACACCACGAGGAGCTGAAAGACGTCTGAGCATTTCAAAGATTTGGGAAGCCGTTGTATGTTTTCCCATCTTCGTCACCTGCTTGTCCCACATCATCCACCTGCCCTCGTCATCATCTTTTCGTCACCATCTTCACACTATGAATACCATCATCATCATCATCATCATCATTGCCGCTGTCAGGTCACTTTTCCCACTAACACACGTCTTCATGTTCTCCTCGACTTGATCTTCATCAGCTTCTACTTATTCATTACATCAACCTCTTCATCATTATCATCTTCTTCTCATCATCCTCTTCTTTTATAGTTTCAGCTCCGTCAGGAAATCTATCATCTTCATCGTCAGAATCATCTCTGTTATTTTATGTATAGAAAGCGTCATCATCATCATCATCATCATCACCACCAAAAACCAACATCAAAGCTCCTTCATCATCATCGTCACCACCACTTTAAACAAATATCTGTTGACCTTCTTCATCGTCATTATTCCCAATATTTACTGTACATATTTCTGACCAGTACCATCATTATTGGCATCACATAATCAAAGCCATCATCTTCATCGTCATCTTCATCATCATCATCAGCATACCATTGGCACGTCAGATATTCATGAGCAGCAGACTCTCATTCTTCTTCAGCATCCTCACCATTGTGATTGTTTTTAAAGACCATCTTCATCATCATCATCACTGCCACTTATTCACCAAGCATCATTCCATCATCATCATCACCATCATCTTCATCGTCACCACCATCTCAATTATGTATTCATCAGAATTCTGCAGCGTTGTATTTCATTCATTCATTCATTCAGATGTAATTTCAGTCTCTTCACCACCTCCACGTCCAAGTTAAATAGTTGAATGAACAATAGAATAACATGAAATAAATAAAGTCATAGGAAACGGTCCGCGTCACCTCTTTGATCGTGCAGTACTCCGCTTGCGGTGACCATATTCGCCTCTTGTAGAAGAAGTTCAAGGCGAGGAAGAGAGCGGAGCCCAGGGCGGCCACGGCGGCGGTCAGGGCGATGGAGATGTGCCGGAGGAGAACCATATGTGGAGCGCACCGATCGGACGGCTGGAGCTGGAGAACCTGGAGCTGGAGGAGAGAGGGGAGGGGGGGGGGGTCTCTGCGTCCTGAAGACCTGGACCGTGCTGAGACCGACTGCCGCTTCCTCCTTCTCCTTGGACTCTCTACATGTGACCGAGCTCTCTCTGCTTGTTTTTGTTTCGAGACGCGCAAGAGGAGAGGAGAGGAGGGAAATGCCGCGTTCAAGGGTAGCTTGTGAACTTCGCTTGTCCTCTTGACTCCACTGCTCTGTGACGTTCAGTTGCAGCTTGCAAGAGACAGTGATACAAATGACGAGAGGAGATTGGGGTTGGAAGTGCTTGTTCGACTTGCTTTAAAGGGTAACAGAACAATGTTATTTTCCACCACGTTGCACCTGTAATCAGAATTTTAGAAATACATGGTCTTTGGTTCAGATCCCTCCAACAGAAGCCTCACAACCAGTTATGAGTTTATGGACTAGCAGCCATCTAAACCTTGCTAAATGTTCTCAGTATTTTTTAAATCCCTACGTTTTTATTTCACTGTTGAATTATATTTTCTGTAGCCAATATATTGTCAAAATATTGGTTCAAAGCCCTCTTTAAACTGACAGGTGTGTCATTCTGTCACATTTTATGATATTTACTTTAAAATAATATCATTGTCAGCTTTGGAAAAAGCACACGTTGTGAAATCTGTGTTATTATAGAATGTATATAGTGTACAATTATAATGATGCAGAGTTTGATTTTACCAGCTTCTCTCTGTTCACCTTATAGCTCAGTTAAAGGATTTATGACATCACAACTATCTTGAGCCAATCACGGTCCGGTACGCAACTTACACAAGTGTGATGTGGACACTTGAAACACATACACTATTTTATTAAAGTTGTCTTTGAAGTAGGAGACACCTTGTGTCCAGCAGCTGAACTTCTGGAGTGAACAATATTTGGAAATATCCATTTATACACAAACTTTATTATATTGATTTGTTATTCAAAGCATAGTTTGTGTCTTAAAACATGTCTGAAGGGAATCCTCAATAACTATACAAAAATATGCTGAGGTAGCTGGGTAGTAATATATCACAACAATAACATATACTCTGAATTTTAGTTCACCACTTTGTAGGCTCACGTGGGAGCCAATTGGTAATATTTCCGATAGCACCTGAAGGCATCTGGAGCCGGAGAGCTGCCAGTCAAGCATCTATAAGAGCAGAACCATATCGGGTTAGAACACCCCTCTTCAGTCTATTTTCTTTTTAATATAAATGTATATACTTTGAATATGTACACAAGAAATAAATATTCTCAAGTAAACACATGTATAGGGCAATTGAATCCAAACGTTTTAATTATAAAAGTAAATGTAAAATCTTGTGAAGGGGCCGGTTTTAATTTCCTCCAACTAGTAAAATGCGTATTTCTTTGCTGTTCAAAGATGATTAAGGCCACCATCAAGGAAAATAACTTTTAATTAGTGTGTCAGAAGGCCATCACAAAACGCCTCGTCTCTCTCCATCCATGAGAGGAGACAGAGGTGAAGTGCTCCATCTAGAGTCAAGTCAAGTTTAGTTTTATTTATATATATTTATATCTTTTTATTCTTGCTTTACATCATCTGGCCTCTGACTGAGCACTCCACACAAAGAATCCGACAGGAAACTTTCTGAAAAGTTGTGTTCTCATATTTCTTAACATAATGATATTCTCCTAAACCTGGAACACACCCGAAATAAACAGCGGTTGAGGAAGTATTGCATCTTAAAAATACTCCATTACGAGTAAAAATCCTGCATTGAAAATGTTACTTTTACGTAAAAATCAGGAATATGTACTCGATAAAGCTGTCCCCTGTGACTGGTGAATAATTATTTAGGCTAGATTAGATGAATATTAATAACATGCATCAATGTAAAAGCAGGATAGTTGGTTGATGTGACGCTCATTTTGAACTAAAACTGATCATTTTCATTATGGATTCATCTGCTGATTACTTTCTCCATCAATCGATTGATTATTTGGTTTTTAAAAATTCTGAAAATAGTGAGGAATTATGTCACACATAAAGTGACACCTTCACAGTGTTTGTTTTGTTCAACCAACAGTCCAAACCTCAGGCAAAAGTCTTGCATTGACAATTCAAGTAAAAGTACTTAAGTACTATCAGTAAACTGCACGTTAATTATGAAAAGTAACAACAGTTTATATGTAAGTAGCATTGTGATTGGTCGAAGTGGAGTAAACTTTTATGTTGTCTTTACTGGCACAGTAGTTTAATCAACATATCAATGCAACATACATTTGTGCATCTAAAATAATTGTGTAAAATGAATGGAGAAGAGTAAAAGTATATTTTCGCTCTGGAACATTATTCTATAGAACTATAGCATACTCCAGTAAAGTACAAGCAGGTTTATCAAAGTCATAAATCGGTAAATAAAATAAATCAACTGGTAATTGAATGCAGAGAGCAGAGGGACCTGAGGTGCAGCAACTGAAGTCAGCCTTCATCGCTCAGCAGTAAGAGGATCCATCCGGCAGTTCAACACGTTCTCCTCTAGAGGGCGCTGCGGACTAGAACGTTTGTTGATACAGAAACTTCAATAACTAGAAAACACAGTATTTCTAGGAAAATAAATAAGTACATATTTATAAAACAGATGAATCTAACAGAAAACAAAAGAGTCTAACTGTCTAAAACCACCACTACCTTAAGGAAAACCACAAATAAATGCAATAAACAAATAAGGACAAAACTGTGATGAGCTAAAACATGTCACTGTACAGACAATAAGAGAAGGATACTGATGTCAGTTTACACATAGACACCATAAATGCTGCTGTAGTGAAATAATGTAATACAGTGTCTTATTAGTATCTTGTTGATACCAGCCACAATATAATCAAAGAGCCCATTTAAGTTACGTTGTGGGTTAAAAACCTTTAAAATAGTCTGAATTAAAAAATGTGGACCGGAAGTGTTGTGTTGCTACCTGAATGTGTCAATAGAGGTTTTTATTTTGAAATGGTAACCGGAAGCTATGGTGAATGTGTGCGTTGACTTGACAGCGGTCGACCGGCCGAAGTCACCGGGACTGGGGAGAGACTTTTACCGCCGCTGAACGCCGCCGCTTCCCTCCCGTCCGGTTTTGCAAAACGGATACATTTCAACAACATTTACAGAGAAGTTTCTCGCGGATTTTTTTTTTACCGGAGTTTAAACGGCTGTAGGATCCGGTTGTATACTTTCTTCTCTCCCCGGCGGTCCTTCACACTGCTCGTTACCCCGCGGCTGTGCGGCTATCATCGGTTACTGCTGCACAACATGGTGGCCTGTCGGCGAGAAGAAGGAACGAGTCCAGTTTGGGGATTTTAAGAGGATTTTTTTTAAAGCCACTTTTTTTTTCTTGGACGGCTCTCACTGTGAAACCCACATTACTGCAAACATTTTTTTTTTTTTGTAATCTTTATTTTTCCCCCGGATGTTTATGGACCATCGATGTGAGGCTGCTGTTCTGTTTACGTCGAGACTCGAGTGGCACCGACCGTGTTCTGTGCACCGTGGATAACTATTGTTAGTCTACTTTAAAACAAATTACAAATAATAAGGTTATCAGGCAGCTTCAAAAGTTTTGCAATACAAAAAAGTTGCAACAACATGCGCTCACAACTGTAAAAAAAACCCCAAGTCAAATAGCAACATTGTGTTTGTATTTCGGATGACTTGGTGCACGAGCGCAGCCTCCTGGAACTATCCCATCTTCTGAGTTTATTTTTTTATTTTTAACAGTTCCCTCTTTGAGGTTTGATTCCCTTGTTAATCTGTGGATTATTATGGATTATTATTATCATTACGGCCTAATCCAAACCGCATCAGACCGGGATTTTTGGGAGTAGCTGCTGATACAGTTTGATGGTGGAGGTGATGATGATGATGATGATGATGACAGAGAACAGCGATGGTTTCCCTTCGTTATGATTTTGAGTAGAGAGGAGCTCATTACATGGAGACTCGCCTGACATGCCAAGGAAGGAGTTGCCACTACCTGAGGGTTGGGAGGAAGCCAGAGACTTTGATGGCAAAGTCTACTACGTGGACCACGCTAACCAGTGCACGAGCTGGATCGACCCCAGAGACAGGTAGGAGCTCGTGCGTGCGTGCGTGCGTGTCTGTGAGAGATGTGTTGTAGTAGGCTGCACGTGTCGCCCCTGCAAAATGCAGAGACTGTTCATGTCAGGTGACCTTTAACATGAATGTTATCACAAATCAGCAAAAGCAAAGATGAATTAAAATTAATATAAATCATAATCTCAACAAATTGAAAAATGCAAATATTTGTAAAAAGGGCTCATGAAAGATAAGATACTTTGTACATTGCATGTTGATTATTTTAACCTACAAAAAAATGGATAGACTGGTTTTACTGTTCACCTGAGGTCAGTCCTTCATTGCAGTTAGCAGCAGGTACATATATTAATATTAATAATTTAATATTTAATTTAGCAGAGACTAGAACAAGAACAAGGGGGAGTTAAACACTGCTTAATGTTCAGAAGACTCAAAAGAAGCAGAGAATATTTCTCTACAGGCTGTAGTTGGACGTTACTCTGCTTAATATCTTAAAATAAGACAAAAAGTTGCAGCCACCAGGAGTCCAAAACCCCCAAATATGCAGTTGACTAATATGGCCGCAAACCAGTCAATCACACAAGTTTGTCTCTGCACAACATGAGGGGGATGAGGATGCTGAGTCAGACCTTTTTTAAACCAGACACACGTGTTTAGCTCGTTTATCCCTGAAACTATACGACCGAACATCTAATGACCAGTCACGTCTCTGTGTCACGCTGATAGTGTGATGTCTATATTACATATGTTTTTAATGTCATCTCTCTAATACACTTTAATTTATCTCATAAGCATGTCTTTGTCAGTGACGTCTGCTCTTAAATGAAGGTCTTTATCCACGTCACACCTTCATCTCAGGGCGATTCCTCTCGTGCTATTAGTGTTATTCTAAAGAGGAATGTTGAGGTTTAGTCTCTCAGTCAAACGTCGTCTTTGCATCACCTTTATGCAGACAGGTGTGCACGAGAAGAAGTGATGGTGGAGAGAAGAATCAAACATAAAATCCTCTGCATGAGCTGCAAAGAGTCGTCATTTTACAGATTAATAAGCGACTTTTTCTAATTGTTTCGGTCAATTTTCTAGCAAAAAAAACGCCGATTATGTGATGGTTCCAAACTCTTAAATGAGATGATTTTCTGCCTAATGTTGTAAATTGAATACCTTGTGGTTTGGAACAAAACGGGACATTTATTAATACGTAATTAATAATTAGTTTTTAGCCCAAATGTCAAGACTGATGGTTAATTTGTTAGCAGGGCTCAAGAGTGCGACACATATAGTTGTGTAGTAAAGTGCCGACAATGCACAGGAGCTTATTTTTGGATATCTGGATTATTTAAAAACTGAGACACCGAAATAGTTGCAGAACATAAATACTGAGGGCCACAGACGGTGACGAGCAGTAAGTACTGACCCAGAAAACATGCAGGATCCACTCTGATCTGACACTGTGCTGGAGACCTAATACTCACAGCCAGGGCTTCAGCTAGCGTATGTCATCATCCAATTATTTGCAGATCATTTCCTCGAATTAATCGTCAGAAAAAGACTTCAAATGTCTTATTTTGCCCAACTAACTGTCCAAAACTGAGACACAGCTGAGGCTTCCTCCTGCAGCCATCTTCAATGACACGTCCAGATGGGACATTTGCATAAGAAACAGTGTTGTTTTTGGGTATAAGGTGAACGTGTGAGACTGGAAACAGCTTTAAGTGAGAGTGATGAACAGCACAATGCCAGAGAGAGGGAATCTTTAACGAGAACCCTCGAGCGGTAAACTTTCCTGCAGAAACGACGTCTGTTTCTCACGACTACAGCCTTTTTTTTTTTTTACCATTTTCATTAGAAATTCAACCTTGAAGCTGCTCCACATCCTTCGTGTGTGTGTGTGTGTGTGTGTGTGTGTGTGTGAACTGAATGCATTATGAAGATCTTTGAGATAAACAAGGTGTTTCTTCTCCGTTCACAAGTGATGTCTCATTAGCTTTGAAAGCCAGAGACGGGGAAGTAATCCGTTCAAATCATTAGAGGAAGAAGACGTTAGAATTCAGAGGGAAGAACTCTCGTGAGGCGGTAGCCTTAAGAAATAGCACAGATCGTACCCTCACTAGGGAACGGATGGTAATGGAGCCGAGTTATTTTCAATGTGGTTATGCTACACTTGATTTATACTTTACCCCTTTATTCATCTGTGCTTCTCTGCCTGCTTATTCTTTCTTTTTGTTCTGTATTAGTCTTTACACCTCAATAGAGGCACATTAAAGTCAATAACACCTGCCAATGAACTACACATCACATTTACATCACCATAGCAGACCGTCCCTTTGTGATTCCTAAATGTTCACCGTGATGGTTACTTCTGTGATGAGCAGAAAGAGTCGATTATTGCAAGTTGTTTTTCTTGCCATAGTGAGATAAATGGAAGCCAACGGCTGTAAAGTATATGAAAATAGGAGTCGGTGCTTCTAAATGTTCCTTCTGAGGGTTTTTGGAAATTGTTCCATCCTTTCTCTCTGCTTTCAGACCTCTTGGAGGTGGAGGTAACAGTCTCACTACGAGGCCCATTGAGTAGCTTTTTCTGGGGCTTTCAACTATGTGACATGGTCTTCACTTTAAAGCCTTTCGTAAGCGTGTTTTTGTGATCTTGCCATCCAGGTCCTTCAGCATAAAAAAAACCACCTGCTGGAGGAGATTAGGACGCTAAAATAATTGTAATACTTTATAAACGGGCCTGAGATAATTATTGGGATACTGCGTTGTGTAAAATACAGTAATCAGTTTGTAAGAATATAATATTTACACTGAGTGGATGATTTAGAAAACTCCCATTATACATCTGTTTCATGCCATAGTCGTTTTTCATCTTCACTAGTTCCTTCAGACCCCTCGGACTTTGACACCAAATCCCTTTAATGGCTTATGTCTGGAATTCTGGAAGCTTAGTGTGTGTGTGTGTGTGTGTGTGTGTGTGTGTGTGTGTGTGTGTTTTTCTGTTCCGTGTCTCGGTTTTGGTGTTGAGAGAACACACAAGCTCTTTACTTCTTGCTTTGTGTTCACTTTGTCTCTGTATGTTTAGTAGTTAAAGCTGATTAATCGACTGTACAGTGAGCTTCGGTTCCTCCGACATCAACGCTACAAGCAAACAACCCAAAGATGGGAATGCACCAATCGCCACCACACTGATGTCATAGATTTTGGGTAAATTATGTCGTTAAAGAGAGTTATCCCTTTTTAGGTGGTTATGGTCACATGGTCTGCACGTGTTTTGTGAGATAAGGACGTGTCAGGAAGCCATCATTTTCATCTCTTTGATGTGTATTTGTCCCGCTCTGTCCTCGATCGTCGTCTTCATTCGGCCTGACGGTGCACAATAATCCTTCTATCTCCATCATCTTGTTTTGTAACTCTCACCTCTGCTGTCAAAGTGCACCACGTTGATGCGTTTAACTTTTAAAATGCTCATCGTTTTCTTTCTAAAGGCATGTTTCCCAAAAATAACCCCAGTTATTTAAATGGCAGCAATTCTGTGTGTAGTTTTTTATTTAAATCCATGTACTTTTCATTGAACTGTTCATCAGCAGTGCACACAGTGGGCTGTCATGGAATCTTAAGTGTGAATACGCGACAGGACAACAAGTGGAATGAATACAAACACTCATCAGAAGTGGATAAAGGTAGTTTTGAGTCCTAACATTGTGTTGTACGAGTCATTTAGACTTCTAGACACATTCGTCATGTTGTTGCAGTCTGTGGCAGGTGGAATGAAGACTTTCTCCTTTTTTTAGTGAAACTCTTCTGGTTGCTTTACACTCAGACACTCAGCGGGGAAAAGAGTAGAAAGCCCCCAAACAAAGTCCTTAAGAAAGAAACACACATTCCTGAAACACAACGCGAAGGACCGAGCGGCGCGCAAACCCGATTCATCTGAAAGCCTTTTCACTGCGTGCCAAGGTGCACGGAGTCAAAGTGCAGCGCTGCGAACTGTTAACTGGGACCCGCGCAGCGCTGCAGTGGAGGTTTCTTTAATACATAACCGACCACATCGGAGCCGATCTGACTGCAGACGTTGATGCTGCTTCTCGTCACAAAAGCACATTTTCTTTTGTTCTTGTGGGAGAACAAAATAGACTTCTTCATCTACTCAGCCCATTCATACCCTTATATAAGTGCGGACACGATTAGTTTATTTATAGATAAGTCAATAAATCTTTTTAATGCCATTTCACCCCCTTTTCTATTTTAAACGCCCATCTCCCACTCTTTTTTTATTCTTGTGTTTTTTTGCCATTTTCTAATGTTTCTGTTCACAACCTCCGATTTTAAACGTACTTGTAGAAAGAGTCCTAAACGGTTCTCAGTTCTTCGGCTTACATCCAGTCAGTGTTGCACTGATAAATTGCAGTAAAACGCTCAATGTTTTGTCAGTTACGGCTTCTCTGATGTGAGGAATTGTAGCTTTTTTATGTCTTATCATGAACTGACTTTTAACTTTCCTAAACGTTTAACGTTTGAACAAATAGAAGATGCTACTGTGGGCTCTATGCTAAACATCAACAACCGTTCATAAAAAGAATAATTCATGTTTTTTATGAGCTGCCACTCGCTTGTAAACACTTCTGTGATATTTACCACAGTCACACTTCACTGCTTCTTCAGGGAGGAAGAAGCAAAGATGTTTAATTAAGATTACTAAAATATTTCCTGCTGCCAAACTAAGTCGTACTCTGCCGACATGTTTTACCAGTTATCATCCGCAGGAGTAAGAAAAATACACCAAAACACAAAATCAGCCTAAAGACGTTAGTCACATGCACTTTATCTCTCATCGCGTTCCCCTTTCAGTCTCGTATCACTTCACTGTCGGCTTGTCAGGTGATTATTGGCGTCTGCTGTTTGCTTTGCATTACGACTAAAAAACCTCTCTGCCCCGTTTCAGCATATTTACATTCGTGGTATTTACATTCTGCTCTCAACCGCAAGAAATGTGGCACGAGCGCATTCAGTGAAATGAGCTTGAATTCCTGCATCACAAGGGTTGCGAGGACGACCAAGAAACCGGTTTGAAATGATCCTCGACGAGAGAAGGAGAAGCTGTCAGAGGAGCAAACAGAAGCCGAGGAGACAGGAACATGAAAGACACTCAAGGACCAGTCGGCTTTCAATTGACTGTGAAAACCTTCTCACTATAGAGCGGGGTGTAGGAATGAAGACAGACAGCAAGCCTTATTCTGACACTGACAGCTGTGTGTGAGTGTGTGTGTGAGTGTGTGTGTGAGTGTGTGTGTGTGTGTGTGGGAGTGTGTGTCACAGATATCGGATGATCTGGATTTGAATATCTAATGTACCTGCAGTCATACATGACTTCTAGTGCCGATTTCATGTGAAATATCCTATGACGGCCATCTTTTTAATTTATTTTTGAAACATCCCTCTTTTGGGGTTGAAATGTATTAATTTTTCGATTAAAAAAAACAAAAACGACTAATTAAAAAGACATTCTGTTTCTGAGTCACGCAGTCCCGATTAAAGAACTTTGTGCTGAACTTCAACAGGACTGATGTGAAAAAAATGAAAGAAGTCGGAGAAAAGAAAATCTCAGGATGTTTAATAAAGAAAAAAGCCAAGGTTGCCTACTCTTCAGAGTGCAATAACATCCCTCCGCCCTCGCAGTGACTCACTGAATGCATGTCGTCAGGTGAAAGGAATGTTATCCGGATAACAGCGCCGTCACTTTAACGAGGAGGTTATAACGTGCAGAATGACTGAGCAGATCTCCAGAGTAATTTCTCCTTTTTTATGATGAATAAAAATTTTTATTGGGATGCCTCGTCTGTTAAGCATAATGGATTACACAGTGAGGGTGAAAGGGGTATACTGTATGCGTGTGTGTGTGTGTGTGTGTACTGTTGGACCTTGAAACCCATGAAACATAGTTGGAAGCCTTATAACTCCACTTGAGGAATTTATACGCTGCTCTGAATGAAGGTTTCTCTGACTCACCGCTCAGACATGCAGCCCGCCTCTCTGTGTGTTTGCACTCTGCCGCACGCTTTGTCAGTTTGCATTAGAGCGCCAGGGCCCGGCCTGGCTGTTTACCTTGGTATGTGAAACCTGGAGGTGTGTGTGTGTGTGTGTCTGTGTGTGTGTGGACTTGGCTTGGGTGTTTTTAAAGGGTGAAATTGCACCTGTGTGAATATCCTGCAGATTAACTTTTAGACCACTTTGATGCCAAAAACATGCCAAGAACTCAGTGTTTTCCACAGTTATTCTCTCAGATAAGCTTCTTAAAAAACACGCAGACCATCATGTGACACTCTCAACCCATACTTTGCAATAATTGGTCGATTTAGCAGTTACATAACGCAGAGTTACCCACTCTGGGTATAAGTAGGAGGTCAAACATCCGACATCAAAATCAGTAATTCCTAATTTGTGGTAGAAAAACTAGATGTGCAGAGTAAATAACGCCTGTTTTTATTTACAGTACGCTTTTAAGTGCATATGTTTCTTTAGCAACACTTGACTAACCGGCCATTAAAACCTCCAATGAGCAAGACTTCTTCTCGTTGTCTTCGGCGGTCTGTAGCTGTCACAATTCGTCGGACAACAAAAAAAAACGCATTGTTGAGGTTTAAAAATCTTAACTATTCACAACCCCGAGATATTAATGACCCTAGAAGTGCTCTTTAGTTTAGGAATCAGCTGTAATAAGTGTTCTTATCATATATTATATTCTGCTGTCTGTTCTGGGGTTGTTTGTAGCACCGAGTGATGTCATTGTCACACACACACACGGCGGTTCTTGTCCACTACCTGTTCCCAGTATGCAGGGCTGCAGTGCATCATGGGAGGAAGAGCTACACGTGGCTTTTTTGAATGACCGACGGTGAAATGGAGGGGAGCGCGGTGAGGACGGGGTTTAGTGGCTGAGCGGAGTGAAATAATGGGATGTGGAGACCCGGGCCAGACTAACCAGCCGGCTGGTTTTTTTTTTTTCTTTCTCTGGGATCAGCGCTTTGGCCGAAGCCTCCCCCGTCTTCCTGAGCTAAATTTAGAGCGGAGCTGAGGGGGTCTTCTCCGGGGCCCCTTTCATTATTCATCAAGCTGAAAAAGGACCCAGTTCAGTTTCTCTCTCTCTCTCTCTCTCTCTCTCTCTCTCTTCAGCAGTGAGCCGTCGCTCTGTGTTTGTTTGTATCTGCAGTCACGAAAAAACCCCCAAAAAACTCAAGAGGAGCAAAGCCAAAGAGGAGAGCTTTATACTCTGCTGGTGCTTCTCATCACATTTGTTCATTGTGTTACTGGTTCCTGGTTTGTCTCTGAGGATAAGCGTAGCTTCACCTTTATTTAGACCAGTGCCGATACTATATTTAAGTTTTTAGACCTCTGTGCTGTCTGAATGTTGAAGAATCCCTCGGTGAAGAACGTTCCTTAACTACAACACGTGAACGGCCTTCATTGGGACGGCGGGACGCTGCTGGCTGAGCTGTAGCTCGTCATATTAAAACAATAGTACGTTTATGCTGCATTCACATGGAATCAGGAAACCGTAGACACGGCAGAGGACGATATGAAAATGCATTCAATTTAAATTGTTTTGTGTCTACTATTATATGTTATTATTCTAGTAATGCATGTAGCTAGCTCTTAATGTTCTATTGCGATCTTAAAAAACATTCTCTTTGAGTTTGAATTTTGGAAGGCAATGGCGTCTACAGATACCGTTGCAGGTGTTCTCACCTCTTTTCCGTCTATATTAGATTTTTTTTCTTTGAATAGTATCTTTATGAATGGAGCTTCTGAAGTCTTTATCTTCACATGGGACTAGAAGACACGTTCCCTTCATTACAGGTTGATGCTGCAGTAGAAACTAAACAACAACAACAGGTGGAATAAAGATCTCACTCAGAGAGCTGTGAGGTAGAGTCGAGCGTCCCGTCTGAGTCGGACGCTGTGAGGCCGAGGGTTGCCCCAGAAACCTCCAGGCGATGCGTCAGTGCTGCTTGTGGAATGCCACGGGCCGGTTTCCTCCTATTGTGACCGGCTAGTGAGACCCCCCCCCCCCCCCCTACACACACACACACACACACTTTCTCCTTTCTCCCCCCTTGGAGGTGAATAGAGGACTCAGTGAAACTACCCACCCCCTCCACTCACACTCTCTCCCTGCCTCTCCCTTTCAGCCTGCTGGAGCTGCTTTCATTGAGCCCGGATGTTTTAGTTTGGGCACTTTTTTCAGACTTTGTTCAGACTCTGGAGCATCATGTTCGGGTGACTTTTTTTGGGCTGCAGCTAAGAATCGTTTACAAAATAAATAAATAAAAATGACATATTCCAAATAGTTGCTGTTTTGTCCGACCAACAGTCCCAGAACCAGCAAATCCTCACGTTTGAGAAGCTGCAACCAATTCATGTTTGACATTTTTCCTTCATAGTTGTCTCAAATGATTGTTTAATTGTCAAAATTGTTGACGATTGATATTTGTTGTTGCTTACTACAGCTGTACGGCTGTAGAACGATTCATGTGATTTAGGGCTGCAAAGATTATTTTAATAATCGATTAATCTGCAGATTATTTCTTCGATTAATCGATGAATCGGATAAAAAAACAAAGCATTCATTTCCAACTGAAAAAATGGCGTGACGCTGTGGCGCGATAGCCTACGAGCGTTGAGATGTTTCTCCCGTCATCACTGACGTCCTGCTGTTGAATCAGGAAATGAATACTGTAGCCGTCTGTGTTCACCCAGAGCTCTACGATCCCTCATATCAGTAGAGACCGAACCAAACTATGTGTATAAATGTGTGTGTGTGTGTGTAAACCATATGGTGCAAACAATGAATAGACGCTGCCGTATTTACGTCTAGATGAAGACTGAGCATTGAAAGCTGTGTGTGTGTGTGTGTGTTATGTTTCATGCACACCGTTGTCCTTGATAAATGTTCTATACATGCCAGAGACGTGGACGTACATGTCGCTAAACATCGTGTTAATGATTGAGACGTTATTTATTTCAGTCTCTCAGACCGATGAGACGAGATGTTTGTCGATCACAGCGGAGAGGATTCTGTTTCTGAATCTTTATTTTTTTTTTACGATTGTGTTTTCTTCAGGCAGACGAAGCCTCTGACGTTCGCCGACTGCATCGGGGATGAGCTGCCGGTGGGCTGGGAGGAGGTGTACGACCCCGCCGTCGGAGCGTACTATGTCGACCACAACACCAGTGAGTGTACTGTTGTTGTTTCGCTTCATCTCTCTGCTCATCTCTTCATCTGTGTTCTACATTTCCTCCCCCCATCATTCCTGTTTCCTGTTCCCTTGTTAACTATCTACACCTACATGTATGTCTGATGTTTTTGTGTTGTGTGCCAGAACTGACTTAAGAACTTAGGAGGAGGACTTAGAACTTACTTATTCTTATGCAATATACATGAATCAGAAACCTTAAAAATCAATAGTCCACTGGTTATGTAGTTTGTTTGAATTGTTCATTTGCATACATGAGTTCTAATAATCAGGAAGTGTCTTATCAGTCTGATATGACAACTCTTAAGATGTTTTCACTGTTAAAAGTTATAAAGACAAGTCATGTGATAAGTCTGATAACTCATCTCTGATTTGACCCAGTTTTAAAAATACTCAACAACTGCAATTTGACCACAGACATCTGTAACACACAGCTCCTACATGCCCTTCCTCCTCCACTCACTGTCCTCCTCTCCACCTTTGTCTTCCTCCAGAGAGCACCCAGCTGGAGGACCCGCGGGCCCAGTGGCAGCGGGAGCAGGAGTTCATGCTGCGGGACTACCTGGCCGTGGCGAGCGACGCGCTCAGCGCCCAGAAGGAGATCTACCAGGTGAAGGAGCAGAGGCTCCGCCTGGCGCAGCAGGAGTACCGGCAGCTCAACGACGCGTGGAGGGACAAGTCCACGTCACAGACCAGCTGTGAGTACCAAGTCCACGTCACAGACCAGCTGTGAGTACCAAGTCCACGTCACAGACTAGCTGTGAGTACCAAGTCCACGTCACAGACCAGCTGTGAGTACCAAACCAAGTCCACGTCACAGACCAGCTGTGAGTACCAAACCAAGTCCACGTCACAGACCAGCTGTGAGTACCAAGTCCACGTCACAGACCAGCTGTGAGTACCAAACCAAGTCCACGTCACAGACCAGCTGTGAGTACCAAGTCCACGTCACAGACCAGCTGTGAGTACCAAGTCCACGTCACAGACTAGCTGTGAGTACCAAACCAAGTCCACGTCACAGACCAGCTGTGAGTACCAAACCAAGTCCACGTCACAGACTAGCTGTGAGTACCAAGTCCACGTCACAGACCAGCTGTGAGTATCAAGTCCACGTCACAGACCAGCTGTGAGTACCAAACCAAGTCCACGTCACAGACTAGCTGTGAGTACCAAGTCCACGTCACAGACCAGCTGTGAGTACCAAACCAAGTCCACGTCACAGACCAGCGGTGAGTCACAGCTTGGGTTTATCGTACGTTCAGGGACGTTTTTTGGAAGTGAGAATTGGAAACGGAAAAACAAAGCAGGAAGTGCTGCTTGGATCTGACAGCAATGTAACACATAACAGGTGCTACTGACGCCTGAGCTGTCCACAACAATATTTATACATTCAGGAAAAAATAAATTATAACAAAAATATGATAATATAGTATATGGATACGATAAATGACAGAATAGAGACCAAAGGGAATAATTAAGAGGAAAAAATAATAAAATAAAGGGAAAATAAATACATTAAATCAAAGAGGAACATTTAAATAAGATTAAATTAAAAGAATAATAAAACAAATTTAAAATAAGAACAGATTTGTTTAAATATTAAAGCAGAAAAGAAGGGAACAAATAAAATAGAAATATAAAAAATGGAAAAGATAAATGTTTTATTAAGTTAACTTACTTTAACAAGCAGTTTGCCTTAATTTATGTTTTTTTGAGTGAATATATTCCCCCTCTTGTCACATTAGCATCCAATAATCACTAACGGACTCAACAATGTCTCTGATTCCAGCTTTACCTTTAAAAAGCAGCAGTCGACCAACACGTCAACGCTGACAGATGTGTGATTAGCACCAACAAAACTAGTAATAAAACAGGTGTGGGGAATGTGAATTCTGGTTTTATTACCATATGATGTTATTCTAAAGGTCACCATGCTAGAGGATTATCAGCAGTGTTATGTCAGAGTCGATGTGTTTCAGGGTGAAGTTTGGTGAATTTTGACACACAAATTTTGTGCCGTTAACCAAGTGGGAACGGCCTCGACGGTGCTGACCTAAGAGGGAACGGAGAAAAAGGAAGATGAGGAGGGAGGAAGTGCTTCGTAGGATTCTGTTGATATCAGTGCTGCTTTATTTTATCTGTCTGTCAGAAGACTGTAAAAACATAATTACCATCAGAGAAGTAGATGGTTCCTTATTTGTGATGATTTACGGTCTCGTTTAAAGTCTTGGCAGAAGACTTTAAACGAAGTCTCTCGCTCACATGTTTCTTCTGTCGTCTCTTGCTGGTGAAATACAGAAACAGCTGTGAAATAAACAAATAAGAGAAGCATATAATGGATTCTCTTAACGCCTCGCTCTTCTCTTCTCATCTTTCCTTTCCTGCAGTGAATTCCAGATCGTCGTCCTCCAGCAAGTACGACCCGGACATCCTAAAAGCAGAAATATCCACGGCCAAAAGCCGGGTGAGCGCCTCCCCTTCCTGTTTCTACCTCGTCAGACTGATACCTCGTCTTACTAAATGGAAACGTGTCTCATTAGGGCTTCAACTAAACTCTATTTCATCACTGATTAATCTATATATTGTTTTGCCAATTAATCAATATCAAATGTCAGAAAAGAAAGAAACGTGTTCAGTAGGAACCAATGGGCTTGAGACATAGAGCGACTAACACATTGTTGGTTTAGATTATTTTCATATATAGAATATCACCGGGCTTAGTGTTTCTCCTCATCTGTGTGTCTCAGGTGAACAAACTCAAGCGGGACCTGGCCTGTATGAAGCAGGAGCTGCAGTACAAAGAACAAGGCTTCGAGACCCTCAAAGAGTAAGTGTTGCATCCTGACGTCCTCGCACAGATACTCGGTCAGCCTCTCTCTCTGTTAAGGAGGTATTTGTTTCCGAGTTCTTTCCGTTCTAGCCTCCTTCTCCTTGAACTCTGGCTGAAGGACATTTTGACAGTTATATTGCTTTTTGACAGCCGACTCTGGGATTTGATCCTCACTCTTTATGCGACCACACCGGCCTTCCTAATTTAATTTGACGAGCAAAGCAAGACAGTGAGAATCTGACTTGAATAGCAAGTATATGTGTGACCTTCCCTTTGTCTATACAGATTTATCTTCTGCCGACGAGACACGTTTACTATGTGGTGGAGTGTCTGGGCAATCTAAAGTCATCTCCTGGGTTCATGTAGTATATATATATATATATATATATATATATAAATATGTATCTGTAGCGAGTACTTTACAGCTCCTTTCCCCCTGAGAATATATGTCACATCTTTCTGTTTTGGCCATCAGTCAAGACTAAGCCAGTGTCTTTTTTTTCACAGTTCGATAAAGGTCTCCACTCTAGAGCGGATCATTGTGAAATCTTTCGGCATTGTATTTCAGTGTGGACGGGGAAAATTAGGTTTTTGTGAAACCATGACGCAGGTCGGGTCTGGATCTGTGTGGCAGTAAAGTGAAAGCCCCCTTTGAGCATAAACTGTATGAAGTGGCATGAGTCTCCGTGACGTCACCCATTGGTTTGTGGACCGCCGTTTTGAAGCCTCGACTTCGGCATTTTGGCCGTCGCTATCTTGGTTTTTTTAAACCAGAAGTGACATGAGTGGGTGGAGCTAAGTGCAAACGAACGCTGAATTAGACACTTTTAGGCGACTAAAATGTGAAAGTTAACTTTTACCAACTGAAAACACACTGTGAAAGTGTCACAATACAAAAACACTGACAACTCCCAGACAACAACACCACCACCGGGGGACCCGTCAATCATTAGGTAGTCACACTCTGCTTTATGGTCTATCTGACTCTGAATTGGACCTTAATTTACTAAATGAACATCATGCTGTATTGAAGAAGACTTTAAACTAGAGACTGAGACCATAAACTCATGTTTACAATGTTTACTGAAGTAATAAATCAAGAGAGAAGTAGAGTCATTTTCTCATAGACTTCTATACAATCAGAGGAGTCGCCCCCTGGTGGCCATTAGAGAGAATGCAGCTTTAAGAAACGTTCTCATTGGCTTCACTTTTCAGAACCGAAAGTTTCCGTCGGTTACTTTCTTAATTAAAGGCCTCCATTCATTCTCTTTGGCATCAACTATGTCTGTAATTACAGGTGTGTTTTTGGATCTCTCTTCCTAGACAGCGCTGCTTGTGGTTACATCCGTAGTTATTAATTATTGGGCGTTCAACACTCAAAAACTCTTAACTGCTGTGAATGTAAAAATGGGTTTTTGAGTGACAGCAAAACACACCAACTGTCTTCAGATTTTCGATGAGTCATGGTTGTCCCACTTAAAACCAGTGAGAGTAGATACAGATATCTGTCAAAGAGACTCCACTGTTCATAGTAAGAACCTGATGATATGCTTACTAGACCCTTTTTTGTCTTCCCCAACTCTGTCTGTGATCACCAAATGTAAATGTCAGTAAGCCACAGCTGATGCTCATTGTCTGGCAACAAAGTAACATCGGATGGAAGTTATGTTCACCGTATATGAGCTGTTATCAAATCAATGTTTTGTGCCCATTTAGTAGCAACGGACACAAACACGTCAATGAGAACAGGTAGCCTACACGTGACTGTATTAAAACAAAGCATCCATGATCAGGACGAGGTAGAGGTTTCATCAGCTGAGACTGTTTGTACCGTGGAAATAAAGGATCCTGTTCAACAGTAAATGCGTTGAGTTGAACGGATGAAAGTTGGGTTTGAAACTTCCGTGCAGCGGACTCGCTTATCACCTCAGTTATTGCCTCAGCACTATCGCACATTCCATGCGATCATTAAACACTAACGCCTCTATAAAAGCACCAGTGCAACAACAGCTGAAGAATGTGGATTCTAAAGGGGAAACTCCCCGTCCATCTGACCTGCTTCCACTCCTCGGAGTAACAAGAGGGTTTGTCAGAAATGTGCAAGGTGTACCCGGTGAAGCCATTAGTTGGGAATGTGGATTTGAAAGGGATTCCTTCTTCCCTTTGTTCTTTACGTCAGACTGAAAGGCTGATTTTACTTTGTTTTTTAAATTTGCACACATTGGGAAGTTGACATGCTAAACAGCCGTCGGTTGATTGGTGAATTGAAAAGGAATGTCCGGTCTGCTTGTCTTCATCGTTGCAGCACGGTGAGGATGTCAGTAAAGAGCAGCCGAGGCAGAGCGGTCGGACGGCATTCCTCCGTGACTTTGCTCTCCTGTTACAGTCATCGGACGGCATTCAACAACCAATCGCTGTTTGCAGAAATACGAATAGGCTTAGGCTGGAATGCGGCCGGACATTTCTGCCCCTGTTAAGATTTCAGGAAATACTGCCGCATGAGAGCCGTGCTGTTTTCTGGTTTGTAGAACAGAAAAGTCACAATATAACAAACTGCATGGACAAAGACTTTAGTCTGGGTCTGTGTTTCCAGGTTCAGGTTCTGTCCCTTAATTCGAATGAAGGAGAGAAAAGTTTGAGAGCGGTGGTTCCAGGAAGGCTCTTTGCCTTTTTGTTTCATTTTATTTGAATTCCATAGCGCTTCAAAAACAATTGGTGTCCATATACAAAGGGTTCACAAGTAGACATCACTTTTTTTGGGGGGATCACAAGCCAAAAAGGTTGGGAACCCCTCAATATGACAATAGTGTGCTTCAACGGTTTGCGTTCATCCCTTTTCCTTTTTCAACATCACAATACAGCGCTGCAGGGATGATGCGTCTTTTGTAGAACAACCCGGAAGTTAGCATCGCACTGGTTCACCTGATCTGCATCTACTTACATTCCTACTGTAGAGGGAGGTAGGTATGTGTTTGTGGACCCAACAGTGCCGCTTAGTGCCGCATCACGCTTCACTCAAAGCCCGCCCACTTTCTTGTGGTCCAATCAAATGCAGAGGATTTGATGATTTACATCCCTCCTTGTAGTTGTGAACCCCTCAACTATTTAGTCTCACTGTTAAATACATACGTCACAGCACAGAAGCTAAAGATGCTCTAACTTCAGTCTCACTGGGACTTTGAGCCTGATTTCAGGGGTCTAACCACAAAACCCATAATAACACATTGACTTTTTTGAAGTTCAAAAAAATGCTCACTCATTTCTGGGTTGTAGGACATCAGTGCTGGAAAATCTCAGGAAACAAACCCGATGATGGTTTTTAAGGGTGGAAAGCCGGAGTCCCAGGAGTTTGAAAGCAGGCAGGGAGGGTCTCACAGAGGACGGATGCTTCTTTTTGATCTTGACCCACACTAGAGATTAAAAGTCAGCATATCTCAGCCAGCACCCACACAGGGAGGGATTCTGTGTTTTAGATAAGGGCCCTTAAGAAAAGCAGATGTTTTGCTAAAACGGGGGTACAGCATGGTTACAGTGTGGAACTTTTAAATTGTTGTAACGTTCCAGCTTAGTCAGTATCTCTTAAATGTTTCTCTTTCTCTCTTGTTATTGGAAAGAGGTCGTTGTGATTGTAATTATAAAAAAGGTTCATAACACTGTTTTCTCTCAGCATAAGTCGGTGTTTGAGAAGGACTTAGTGAGGATTACTTGTTCTTTCAGCCTGTTACAGACAAGTGCCTCTCTCTCTCTCTCTACCTCACTTCCTCATTCTCTGTGTACCTTGTTTTCTCTCTCTCTCTCTCTCTCTGTCCAATCCTCCCTCCCCCTCTTCCCTCTCTGAAGAATGTGAAAGGACCTGTTATTCAGATGCATGCATGACTTGCTGATGACAGGGATTACATAGCTGCTGCTGCCTCCGATGGCTGTTTCCTGCAGCGACTCTTCTGTCTCTTCTGGATCCTGAACGCGGGTTCACCACAAGTTACAAGTGCAGCAAGCGTTTAATCCCGTACTCTACCCGGTAGAGAGCGTGTGTCCACAGCCATGGCCATTGTGTCAACACATTTTACCCGTGGAATGAACTCTTAGCATGTTCAGTTTCAGTTGTTGCTGAGTCACCTTCCTGCTTCAGGCTGCACGAACACCTGTGCCGTTCAAACAGCTGAACTCACAGTTTAGTTGTTCTCACTAACCTTTGCTTCCATACGTGAAACATGGCCGATACCAGCTGACATGATGGAACATTTAAAAGTTTCCCAATTGTAACACGTTACTGAAGGGTCTGAGGGTCAGAGGGCCGAGGCAACACGTTTTGTTTCTGGTTTGCAACTTCTTCTCTGTTTCCTGCCAGACAGTCTGACCAAACTATACGCTGCGGTCCAGTTCATTCATTCAAACCAGTTGATGAAAACACGTCTTATTCAGATTTCTATTTTGCAACATTTCAAAATGTTTGAATTGATCATTTTTCGTTCCATCCATTTTCTGCTTCTCCAGGTCCAGTTCACGTTCGTTAAATGAACGATGTCATTAGGAATTATTGTTATCTCCCTCCAGGATGTGATGAAATAATGAATATTTCTAGACCACGTTGTTAATCTGGGGTTTCCATCATACATTCATACGATGACAGGTGTTGAATTGCATTCTATGTGTGTTGACAATACCTTGTCACACATTGTGTGGTCGGCGGAAAAATGATTGTAGATAGAAGGCAAAAAAAACCAGTTAGACAAAAGATGCATATTTAAATCAGCCATCTTATTGTGGAAGCCAGCTGAATGTGCTGCCGTCCTCAGCTCATTAAAATTCTGGTTTTGGTGCTGAGGCTGCAGGTTTCCAAGCTTTGGCCCATCAAGGTATTGTGAGTCTACAGGTTTTTTTTATTTCCCCTGTTGGAGGTAAACTAGAAATCAGCTAGTGCAGCGATGCATTTGGGGAAAACAAAGACGTGCATGTTCGCTGGCCCGAGTGTTTTAATCACAGTATAGCGTTTACAACATTCTTTGGATAAACCCAGACATTATTTCCTCAAATAATATGTAAACACGAGCTCAAAAGAGCAGCTTGGAAAATACATGTGAGGAAACGTGAACGGCCGTCGAAAGTGCCCGTGAGCGAGTTCCTCCCTACGTTTCCAGAGCAGAGCAGAAGGATGCGTTCACCCCGCACAGCTTTAGTGTAACTGTATGAAAAGGAGTCAAAGTGCTGCTGTAATGTGTGTTCCCTCAGCTGAACCAGTTCCTTGTGTGAACATCAGTAAAAAGCAGCTAATTAAGAGTTAATTACATGATCGTCTGTCCCGAGCAGCTGACAGTGGATGAGGTGATCTGGCGACATTGGTGACAGGATGAAACCCTTCAGCTGCTTACATCGTTCTGACTCGTCATCCAAACTGACCTTCATGTATCCTGCCTCTCCCTCTCTCCCCCCTCCCCTCCCCTCCTCCCCTCCCCTCCCCCTGACCCCCAGGATTGACCAGAAGGTGTCCAACAGCCCGTATGGCTACAAGCTGCAGGAGGCGCAGACCATCCTCAGCGAGGTCCGCACCATCCGAGACGCCATCAGCTCCGGGGAGAAGGAGAAACAGGAACTCATGCAGGTAAAAAATCACATTTCTAATGGAGGGAACAAACCCCAAAAAATTTGCTGTGATTTCATGTCAGAAATCACAGCAAGGCCCTGTCATCATGTGCATCTTTTCCCTCACAAATTAAATGAATAAATATCACTGTAGTCGGCACAACCGACTTCTTGAACCACGGCTACAAGGTCTCTGCTGCTCCACAGTTTGGGTTGTAGGGCTACATTTATTTCACTGCGTTTACTTCTCACCCCATAAATCCTCTCAATAGATAGATTAAAATGTGGCAAGGACCAGAATAAATAAAAAAAAAGGTTCTAGCTTACTTACCCCAAGATGGACTCTGAGGTGAGGTACAGTATAACTCTGACTGTGGCAGGCAGTGATCTGTGACGAAGAGTAAGAACAGGAAATGAACACGGGAGGCGAGGAGATGAGGGCTTCAGACGACTCCCAGGAGAGTCTTTTACGCCTTTACGTTATATTGCTGCGAGAGGAGGGCCAGGTGCACTAAAACTTGATTTAGTGACCAGCCTACAGTCGCTGAGGCTGCAGGGAGGCAGGTGGTGTTTTAGTGTCGTCGTGATGACGGCCCGTCGAGTTCACTCAGGACGGGGCGAGGGGGCAGTGTTTGAGAGGATCGGTTCGAGATGAGCTTTCTGGAAAATGAAAACTATCTCGCTGATGACGGCGACATTTGATCAACTGTGAGGTTTCATTTTCGTCGTAGTATAAACTCTTGAGTGGGAGACGGTGAGTTAGGAGCTGCAATCACAGGCCGACGGTCTTTATCTCTGTCAGTGCTGATATTTCAGGTGACACCGTGTCTCAGAAACCACCAGTTTGAGTTTGGAAAATGACTGAAGGATTTAAGGCTGCACCTAGGCAGCATTTTGATTATGATATTTCTGTATTGTTGTTTTTGATTAATTATTTTGTCTATAAAATGGTGAAAACCTCCCATCCTAGAGGCCGAGATGACGTATTCAAATAGTCTTGTTTTGTCCGACCAGCAGTCCAACACCCTAAAATATTCCCCGGACAATATCCAGTAATATAAAACAGAGAAAAGCAGCAAATCCGTCTCTTCAAAACTGCTCAAGGTTGCAGTTAAAGTTCCAATATGCTCCGTTTGCACGAATGTCTCTCCTCCACTGAGCTCCTGTCTTCCACATACAACATTAGTTTCATGACTCCCAACCTTCCTCTGCTCGGCTGCCGTCTTTAGTTGTGTGTGTGTGTGTGTGTGTGACGGCATTGCAGTGCAGCGTTAACTCCATATTTCCACCGTGCCTGCAGTGTGTATTAAAGTTGCATGATGGGACTTGGAGTTCACAGGCTGCAGGTAATGAGGGGAGTGTAGACGAGCGTTAACATCTGTTTGATCTACGTTGGGCTCTCGTGCAACGACAATTAGTTCATCTCTAGTTTGCAAATACCTCATTATAATAATGCCTCCAGGTTCTATTTTAGATTTCAGTCTCATACAATTATGTGTTTTATGTTTCTTAACGGTGCAGATGTTCTTTGATGCTCCAGGCACCAACAGGTCTGCAAAGCAATAGAAAACGTGGAACAACTGTCTATAAATCTTCTTTTACCATTTCACCATTTTAGACTCCAGTGTTGACAATATTCCAACATACGCCCCCGTACACACGTACATATAGATTTACACTATCAGGTCTCATCAGGCCGTTCTGGAGGTAGAGAGAGGAGGATGTGTTCAATAATACATAATCTGCTCTGTGGACTCTACTCTGCCTCCCTCTCTCTCCCGTCTCTCCCCCTCCCTCCCCCTTACCATCTGCAGCTGACAGCTCAGTCTTGAGATTTTCTGTTCACATATGTGTGTGTGTGTGTGTCCCTGCGTGCTCTCTATGTGTGTGTGTTTGTATGGCTGTGTTGTTTTGCACTTCTTAATGCTTGGTTGCATGAAGTCAGAGCGATGACAGCTAGAGAAATGGAGTTTCTTACTAACAGGCCTCACTGACGGCCACAGTTTTGAGCTGAAACAAATAATTGATCAGTCCGGGTTCCCAGACTTATCAGACCGTTTACCGCCGTACATCAGACCCAACTCCCCAAGTAGCACTTTCCAGATACCGACAACGAAACCAAGGAGCCGCCTCGTCTTTGGGACCGTGACCCCAGATTGATGTAGCTAGCCTGCTGACTTCTTTACATGTTGCTAGAAGCGGCGCCGCTCGGCTCCTCTTCAGAATTTAAAAGGTCCGCCTCACTCTGTCAGGGCCGCCGTTGTCACTTTTAACCTCACTTTCTCTCGCTCCAGCTTCTCAGTTGTGAGAATGTGCATCTTTTCTTCATCCCATGTGATGATAATCTGAATATATTTGAGTTTTTTTTTGGACTGTGTCTTAAATTTCGATGTTGTGGATGATTCACACAGGAAGCGATAAATGAAGTCCAGCAGCTGCTGCTTTGAGAGAAAAAGACATCTGCTGAACCTGTTTTTCTTTTTACCAAAGCCTGGAGAGGAAGTGTAGACGTGATGAGCACACAGTACATCATTTGTGGGAATAAAATCGTTTAAATATAAACCTATTTATTATCTCTGGTTGCCACTTGGGGCTGCCATTCTGTTTCACAGCCGTGTGTAGAAACGTTGTTCAATCAAGAGAGAGTCGGTGGAGACATCATCAAAATACTTTGACACTACCGTTATCAAAGAGCTGGTTTGTTCGTTTCCTGCCCTATCTGAAAAGCAAAGATAAGGTGCATTCCACAGCAGGCTTTAAAAACGAACCGCTGAGTCACATAAGATATATTCGTCACGGCCTTCGCTGCTGCGTCACTGTAACAAATGGCGAACGTGGAGCCGACACAGAGCGGGTGAATCTTTTACACCTCACGGTTCTGTCATGTTGCAGACGCTCTTTGCCCCGAGCCGCTCTCAGTCGGGACAAACTTCATAGTTGATTCTTTGTAGCTTCAATTCCCGGACGATCAAACAAAAGATCGGTGTGCAAAGGACGAAACGTTTGATTCAGAAACAATGAGCCATTTACGGTGCTATTAATATTGTACAGTACCACTGTACATCGTGTTTTTATTCCCCTGTTAAACCCCTGTTTTTGTCTTCTGTTCGTCCAGAAACTGGCCGTGTTGAAGGACAGTTTCCAGCTGGACTCGGGCTCCCAGCAGGATCTGTGGGGCAGCAGTCCCTCGCTCGCCAACTCCGAGCTGTCCATCCCTCGGCTTTACTCCGACGCCGGCTCGCAGACCGACATCCCCGCTGAGGTGAGTCCCAGGCGGAAAATCAGCTTCACTTTTCTCTTTTTTTATCACCACGGAGAGAAGTAGCAGCTTTAGGAAAAGCCACAAAGAGCCGCAAGTCTGGGCTTTAGGTCTGGACTGCAGTAGTCGGCACAACATTCAATATTGTCAGACAAGTAAAAAAAAAAATCAGCAGTAGCAACTGTTGTTCTCCACTCGAGTACACCTGCATCATCATCTTTGTGACATTTGTTTCTGTCATCATTGTACATTTTGCTTTTACACCTGTTGCGAACCGTACACATGAACCGTACACATGAACCGTACACATAAACCGTACACATGAACCGTACACATGAACCGTACACATGAACCGTACACATGAACCGTACACATGAACCGTACACATGAACCGTACACATGAACTGTACACATTACTTGAATAAAGGATCTGAGCATTGGTTGATGACTTGATGCATGTTATCGTCCAACTGTGTCATTGTGTTCATGTTCTGTGTGTGTTCAGTTCATGACGAGCACCAACAAACTGGCAGAGAAGGTTCGTGTGAGTCTGAAGTACGAGGAGGCCAAGAAAAGGTACGTTTCTTTGTCTGGATGGAGAGACGCTTGTTAAGATAAGGAGGGAATTTACAAGCTAGAAGTACATAAAATAATAAAAATGAGCTCCGTCTCGACCAGCTACACCATTAAAGTGATAAACGCATTAATGCATCAATGATTAATATCACATAATGATTTATGATTCTTAAATGGTCCGTTATGCATAATGAGGACATTCTTTTGCTACTTTATGCATATTTTGATGCTAATACTTTTATTCTTTTGCTTAAGGTTTTATTTTCTTCTTCACTGTGATTTACTTCAGTAAAACATCACTTTGGTTCTGTTACAATTGATAACTTTGTTCATTCTTCTCTCTTTGTTTGCTCCTCTGATTCTTCTCTTCATGTCCTGCACCTCCTCCTTCCCTCCCTCCCTCCCTTCCTTCCTTCCCTTTCCTTCCCCTCGCTCTCTTCAGGATCGCCACCATCGAGGTGCAGATCGCCAAACTGGACAGCGAGGCGTGGCCGGGCCTGCTGGACCCGGAGCGAGACCGCCTCATCCTCATCAACGAGAAGGAGGAGCTGCTGAAGGAGCTGCAGTACGTCAGCCCCCGCCAGCGGCTGCAGCCCAACGACGCCGAGAAGCTGGAGTCGGAGAAGAAGCGTCTGGAGAGAGACCTGCAGGCCGCCAGAGACAACCAGAGCAAGGCTCTGACTGAGAGGTGAGAGGAGAGGGGGGTGTCTCTGGAGGGCCGGGACACTAAATAGCAGTTACAAATACATCCATGTAAACATACACACCCCTAAGTAATAATAACTCAAAAGAGGAGTGCAGAAAAGACACATTCTGTCTTCAGATGAGAGCATAGCTGACATTAGCTGTCAGTAAAAGCCGGTAACAGCTGGACCAGTTATGGAGAAGGTCGGATCAGGTGATGACAGCGGTGTGATGTGTGTAACTGTGGTCGTTATTGTCTCGTCGACTGATGAAACCACTGACCTTCTACTTGTGTTTGACTCCTTTGGCCTTTAGACCGTTTAGAGACGTCAAACCTCCCTCATGATTATTAAGAGTTAGAGACGAGCATGACAGTGAGCACAATGAGCAGCCTCTCCTCTCCTCTCCTCTCCTCTCCCGTCCTGTCCTCTTCATTCCTTGTTTCTTCTCCCCTTCTCCTCTCCTCCAGTCTCTTCTTCTCTCATCTCCTCACCTCCGCTTGTCTCCTCTTCTCGTATCCTCTTCTCGTATCCTCTCCATATTTCTTCTCCTCTGCTTGTCCCCTCTCCTCTCCTGTCCTCTACCCTCATCTCCACCCACTCTCTTCTCCTTGTCTCCTCTCTTGTCCTCTCCTCTCCTTGTTTAATTTTCTCTCCTATTGTCACCTCTCCCTGTTTTCTATCCATGTCTCCTCTCCTCTTTTCCAGACTTCTACACTTCCATGTTCTTTTCTTTCACGTATCCTCTTCACTCAGTTTTGTATCACTTTCTCTTTTCTGAAATAGCAGTAGGCAGCGAACCAGACTCGCCAAGATCCTGCACGTCTCTCTCCTCCCTCCCTCTCACCCCCTCTTTCTCTCCCCCTCCCCTCTAACAGGACGCCTGTTATTCAGCGTTCAGGTCGGACTCTACCTGAGCTCAGGCTCTCTTTGTGTCCCGTCTCCTGTTCCTGTAACCAGAGAAGCTGCAGAGCCCGGTCACAAAAAGAACCTCTTGTAGTCTGCCTACACACACACACACACACACACACACACACACACACACACACACACACACACACACACACACAAGAAATATGCAGGCACTCATGTATTCAGTGTCTGCAGGTTGTGCAGATGTCAAATGCACTAAATCAGTGTCTTTGAGTGCAGCACGGTCTTTCATTTCGTTTTAAAGTTCTCCACACGAGCCCACGGAGGTCTGATCAGAGACGTGGTCAATAAGACCTCCACTCAGGTCGGGCAAAGCTTTGCTGTGCATTGTGTGTTAGGCTAAAATGAGAATTTGCTTTTCTTCAAAAAAAACCATAACAAAACCAGCAGAAGAGGGAGGCAGATGTCATCAAAGCTGAGCATGAAAACACTCACAGAAAGTGGATCCACTTGAGTTTTAGATGTAGTGACACACGGACTGAGACCTGGGACTATACATCAGGACCCTACCTGGCCCAGTTTGACTGAGTATCATCTCGGGCCTTCCGTACTTGGATCCCGGTTCGGTTCCTGATTACTATAAATATGGTGGATTGCACATATTTCCTTTACTGAGACCTTAAGCACACACTGCACTTAACTGTCATATTGTTCGTAACTGTTATACTCGTTTTTATAGTATTGTTTTCATATTTTTATTCTTTTATTCTATTTATGTTCTTGACTTTTGCAGTACTTTGTCTGTATTTTCATTTCCTCCTAATATGTGTATCGTATGCACCAAACAAAACATCACTCTGAGTGAAAAGATACTTTGCAATAAGTTTGATTCTGATCCTGCAAATGTTCCCAGATAACATCGCCTCAATACAACACAACCTAAACTGTAACATTTTCATTCAGATCAGAGGACGAGTAAACTAAATTAGGAATCTCACCGGATGTCTGGTGACGGCTTTTGGTGCTTGACAGTCGTCTTTGGTCAACACCAAACTGGCATGCAAAAAAAACAGACATATGTACAATATAGAAGAACTAAAAACAAGACAGGAAACACAGTCACAAAGTCCCGTTAGCATGAGCACACACACACACGCACACACATACACGCACACACACACACACACACACACACACGCCACCAGCAGCCTGTAACCTGATCAAAGGCTTCCCCTCTTTGGCCTGTTTCCACTCTAAACATGGATCATAGTAGCAGCTGTTAATGGACGGGGTTTCCTCCAAACAAAGCTCCTCCAAACAAACGACACCGCCGTCACCTGAACACAAAGCAGCCGCTCACAATACCCGAAACACATCGCCGCCGCCGTCTCCTCGGTTCTTAACTTTTTTTTTCCAAGGGCCCACACCTCCAGCGTTAGCAGAGACGGAGGATTACGTTCAGTGTTTTTCTTATTTTCCTGAATGTGAAGGTGACTCATGTCCGACCTGGAAGCAAAGGTCTGTTTTCATTTCATTTCTTAAGATGATTTGAAGTAGATTAAGGCTTTATTTTCCACTTGGAAAAATACCCAAATTGTTTAGAAATATATATATTTTTGTCATTTCAGACTGCGACTTCACTGCAAGAGGAACAAGCTGGTCAGAGAGCTGGAGGAGACGGTTCGACTGGCCTCATCGCTACATACTCAACTCAAAAGGTTCGTCTCATTTCTGCTGTTAATGTCTCAGAAGATCATTTCTGTTTATTGCATCGTGGATGTTATTGTTGTAGAATTGACCATCAGCTATAAGAACACTGTGCTCACCAAGTTATTTCACTGATTCAAAGCATTTCTTCACGCCATTTGGCTTAATTTACATTTGCACAGCCATTTATTTCATCCATCTTTTCTTTAGTTCAGCACATTTCTTACTAGTTCGTTGAGCGTCCGATGACTCACCGCAAAACAAATCATCTCGTTTTTAGATTCAGAGCAGGCAGTCGAAGAGAGCGGAGCTTTGAAGTGAAGTGGGAGGTATTTAGCCTTTAATGACCAAACATTTTCCTGAAGATCAAAGACATTTTGCTCCGTTTCGTCTTTTGGATTTCAGTCGTGATCGCGCCACAAATCTTAATTTTCCAGCCCAACACAGATACGGCCTCAGTATTAAATTTTTTTCCCGAGATGACGCAAGACCGTTGCAAGAGCTGTATATGTTTAATATCCACGTTTAATATTAAACAGTCCTCGATTTTAGGTTTAAACGAGTATTATCTGACCTCCTCAGGCTAGTCCCCCCCCCCGCTCTGATTTCTGTTCTCGTTCATCCCGTCTGTCCTCCTCGTCTGATGGACATCAAAAGTGTCCCCGGAGGACAGGAAGTCTTTTTCTGTCTGCGCTAACGAGCCTCCCTGCTTTAATTAGAGAGCTGTTCATGCAGAGAGGGGAGGAAAGGAACTGAGAGGAGTGTAGAGGATGGAGAGAGGGGAGGAAAGGAACTGAGAGGAGTGTAGAGGACAGAGAGAGGAGAGGAAAGGAACTGAGAGGAGTGTAGAGGACAGAGAGAGGGGAGGAAAGGAGCTGAGAGGAGTGTAGAGGACAGAGAGAGGGGAGGAAAGGAGCTGAGAGGAGTGTAGAGGACAGAGAGAGGAGAGGAAAGGAACTGAGAGGAGTGTAGAGGATGGAGAGAGAGGAGAGGAAAGGAACTGAGAGGAGTGTAGAGGACAGAGAGAGGGGAGGAAAGGAGCTGAGAGGAGTGTAAAGGACAGAGAGAGAGGAGAGGAAAGGAACTGAGAGGAGTGTAGAGGATGGAGAGAGAGGAGAGGAAAGGAACTGAGAGGAGTGTAGAGGACAGAGAGAGGGGAGGATAGTGACTTGTCTCATGACTTGATAACAGGAGGAATCTGAGACCGTAACTGTTTCTCTCTCCTCCAGCCTGTCAGCCAGCACGCTGTCCTGCTCGTCCGGCAGCAGTCGAGGCTCTCTAACGTCCAGCCGCGGCTCGCTGGCCACCACCTCCAGCCTGGGCTCCACCTCCTCCCTCAGCTTCACCGACATCTACCTGGAGCAGCCGGAGCTGGCCGACCCGGACTTCCAGAACAAGCTGGACAGCCTCCTGCAGGAGGGCCAGGGAGGCTACCGGCCCTCCAGCTCCATCACCACCATACACGAACACGAGGTGGTGACGGGCTCCGGAGAGAGGCTCGCCGAGAGGCCCGAGGGACAAGTGGGCGGGTCGGGGGGAGACGTGGTGGGTTCCGCTGGAGGAGGTGCAGGAGGAGGAGGAGGAGGTGTCGGAGCGGAGTCGGGGTCGTCCAGGATCCAGGCGCTCAGACTGTCAGAAACGCCCCGCTCCATGAGCTCTTTATCCCCCCGGTCGTCGCTCTCCTCGCTGTCTCCGCCGTGCTCGCCGCTCGTCACGGAAACTACTTTCCTGTCCGGAGAGACGTTCACGGGGCAGACGGGGCCCGGCGGGCTGAGCCTGGATCTGGAGCTCCACAGCAGGCTGGCAGAGCTGGAGCTCAGCCTGGACTCTCAGAAGCAGCAGGAGGAGCACGGGGGTCCCGGGAGGCTCGGGGAGAAGCAGAACCACAACACCGCACTTGGCGAGGAGGTCAAAGGTAAACAGGAAGCCTTTCTTTGATTCTTGATACTACATAAAGCATCTCATATGTGATGTGGCATTCCTAAACCAAGGGATACATGTGCTGCTGTGACATCCTCCACTCTTCTGGTTTCACCAGATTGTGGTACCTGGTTGTGGGGATTTGCTCCGAAACTGATTTTAAATGATGAGGTCTAACTCACAGTTCGATGGAGTCTTCATGGTGGTGGAAAGTCCTCCAAACGAACTACAGTACAACTCATTGTGAATGGTCATAAAACCTGTGAGTGACTCTGGGACTCTTATCCTCAAAGCAATCACGTCACAACTCGACAGCGATAAAATAAATATGTTTTGCATAATGACTCGGCGGCGCTGCAGGATAACGACTCAAATGATAAAAGCATGAGAATGATAATCGTGATGAATCGCAATTAGAGGAGCACCAATGAGAGAGACAGACAGACAGACAGACAGACAGAGATAGATATGCTGGTGATGTAACACCTTTACTAAGAGAAAACACTCTTTATTGGAAAGCGGGATACCAGGAATCCTCCTCCTCTCCACTGTGTGTGTGTGTGATGAGAAATGTTACACTGTGTGTGAAACCTGATTGCTGGTGGGAGGAGAGCTGAGCGGAGGTGTTGGATTACAGCCGATGGGTCACTTGTGTGTACTTGTGCTATATTTATATATATATATTTATATTTATATATATATACATGTGAGATATACAGCTCCTGTTTGCCCACGGGAAATCAGACCGCTGCCAGTGAAGTGCCTTTTGAAGCCGAAGGAAACTTTCTCAGACGAGCTCTGCAGTTAGAAGAAGTCTTTTTCTCTGAATTTGCAGGTTCTTGGTCTCAAAGTGAATGGGTTTTTTGGTTAGATGCATGAAATGAGGTCTCTGCTGAACATAAGCGTAAGTAGTAGTCTGTTTATAGCCTAATGTTGCCTTCGAAAAGCCAGTCGTCCCTGCAGCACTCTGTTATCTAGATTAGATGTGTTCAGAGAAGAAGCAGCATCGGCTTAACAACCCTAACTGCCTCAACGAGCCGCTGTTGCTCCTGAAATGAATGAAAGCTGAATCGTAGTAGAGGCTCGACTGAAGTTTGATCTGCAGCTTTGAGCCTCGACGCAGCTCAACGTGACTCCACTTGTGGTTTCAGCCTCAGGTGAAAGGTGGACGGTGGTGTCTGCTTTCCTTTTCACTCTCCATCTCTGCTGCTACCGGGCTTTATTTATAAGGCTGTGATCAGGTCGACAGCAGCGCTGCCTCAAACAAACACAGCAGAGCCTTCATTTTATCCAGTGAGACCACAGCTGTTTGTGACGACTTCTAGGAATGCACTACGTTGGCCCAATTAAAAAATAAATTAAAGCTGCGAGCAGCGATGAACGGGCCCTCGCCTCCCTTGCGCGTCGGGGCTTGCGGCGGACTCCGGCCTGCGCGTCGGAGAACGTCCGCGACCGCTGGACTGCGCGTCTGTGAGCGAGACGTCGTCGATCCCGCGTGGGACCGCCTGATGCTGGAAACGATGCTTTGCAGATAGTACTATGCTAAGGAAAAATGACACCGAAATCAAAATGGCCGACTTTGGTAGGTTTGAGAGCATGGTGCCAAGAGACTTATGTTTAAGTCTCCGCAGGATACGTGCGCCTACCCAGTTTCGTACGTGTAGCTCAAACGTAGCGCCGGGGCTGCTCTTTTGAAATATTGTAGGGGGCGCTACAGAGGCAATTTCAAACGGGCAAGGCCGAAAATCATACCACATACTTCTTCCGATGCCTTTGACACATGTGCAAAGTGCCATGAATTTTTGAGCATCCTAACCTACTATGCTATGGAAAAATGACACCGAAATCAAAATGGCCGACTTCTGGTAGGTTTTAGAGCACGGTGCCAAGAGACTTATTTTTAAGTCTCCGCAGGATACGCGCGCCTACCGAGTTTCGTACGTGTAGCTCAAACGTAGCGCCGGGGCTGCTCTTTTGAAATATTGTAGGGGGCGCTACAGAGGCAATTTAAAACGGACAAGGCCAAAAATCATACCACATATTTCTTCCGATGCCTTTGACACATGTGCAAAGTGCCATGAATTTTTGAGCATCCTAACCTACTATGCTATGGAAAAATGACACCAAAATCAAAATGGCCGACTTCGGTAGGTTTTAGAGCATGGTGCCAAGAGACTTATTTTTAAGTCTCAAGAGGATACATGTGCCCACCAAGTTTCGTACATGTAGCTCAAACGTAGCGCCGGGGCTGCTCTTTTGAAATATTGTAGGGGGCGCTACAGAGGCAATTTAAAACGGACAAGGCCAAAAATCATTCCACATTTTTCTTCCGATGCCTTTGACACTTGTGCAAAGTACCATGATTTTGTGAGCATCCTAACCTACTGAAACAAATTTCCTTTAGCCAGTAGGTGGCGCTATGAATTTTTTGAATTTTTTCAAATCAGGTATGTTCAGGCTTGAAGTGGCATCATGCACAAGAAGTTTTGTGCAAATTGGATAATGTACCTTTGAGTTATAACAACTTCAATTTTGCATGGCGAACGATGCGTCGCCACGGCAACAGCGTTCAACGAAAACTCACAATACTTATGGCAAATCTTCATCAATGTCTTAAGGCCATCCTAGCACAATTTGAGACTAATCGGGTCACGTGGCTAGGAGGAATAAATGAAAGTCTAAAAAAAAACATTGCCTTCAGCCAGTAGGTGGCGCTATGAGTTATTGAAATTTTTTTAATTTGTGTGTGTTCATGCTTGAAGAGGCTTCATGCACAAGAGGTTTTGTGTGTATTGGTTAATGTACCTTAGAGTTATAACAACTTGATTTTTCATAAAAATGATGCAAAATGGCCGCCACGCCACGTCAAGGTTCTTCGACGAAAACTCTAGCTTTTAATAATTTTTAATCACAAAGGTCTTAAGAGCATCCTGAACAAATTTGAAGTCGATCGCATTAATTCTCTAGGAGGAGTTCGTTAAAGTGTGAAGGCAGAAAAATGCAAAAAGTCCCAAAATCACAACTTTGCGGGTTTACTGTAGCGCCCCCTATTGGTTGAATGCAACAAAAGTCTCAGGGTATGTTACGGTATGCGATGTGCACATATGCTGAACGTTTAGTGAATTTTCGACCAATGGTTGGGAAGTTATGTGAATTGATATTAAGCCACGCCCCTAAGAAGTTCATTGGTCCATATCTTTTCAACGCAAAGAGATATCAAAAAGCTTTTGATAAATCAGAGTGATCTACATCCACTAATGATCCACAGCAACTTTGGTAGCAATAGGAGCCAGCGTGTAGGAGACGTTCGCAAAGATGTGTTTTACACTAAATTCAAGATGGCCGAAAATTTAAGTAGGCGGAGTTTCGGGGTCTGAGAGGCTTTTTTTTAGATCTAGCGGATTTGGACATGTGTGTTGAATTTCAAGTCAATCGGAAAAACTGGCCGAGGGGCGTGGCCGGTCCGCTTTGTAGGGGGCGCTAGAGAGCCATTTTTTTACACACAAGTATGCAACCTTGCGCAGCAGAGTTTCTCCACCACACCTGAGAGGTGTCCAAATTTGGTGAGTTTTCATGCATGGCAAGTTTTCCAACTAGCTCATTCCCTACAAAAATAAGAATCAGAATAATAATTAAAACTGCGAGCAGTGATGAACGGGCCCTCGCCTCCCTTGCGCGTCGGGGCTCGCGGCGGACTCCGGCCTGCGCGTCGGAGAACGTCCGCGACCGCGGGACGGCGGGTCCGCGAGCGAGACGTCGTCGATCCCGCGTGGGACCGATCGATGCCGGAAACGATGCTTTGCAAATAGTACTATGCTGAGGAAAAATGACACCGAAATCAAAATGGCCGACTTCTGGTAGGTCTTACAGCACGGTGCCAAGAGACTTATTTTTAAGTCTCCGCAGGATACGTGTGCCTACCGAGTTTCGTACGTGTAGCTCAAACGTAGCGCCGGGGCTGCTCTTTTGAAATATTGTAGGGGGCGCTACAGAGGCAATTTAAAACGGATAAGGCCAAAAATCATTCCATATATTTCTTCCGATGCCTTTGACACTTGTGCAAAGTACCATGATTTTTTGAGCATCCTAACCTACTGAAACAAATTTCCTTTAGCCAGTAGGTGGCGCTATGAGTTTTTTGAATTTTTTCAAATCAGGTATGTTCAAGCTTGAAGTGGCATCATGCACAAGAAGTTTTGTGCAAATTGGATAATGTACCTTTGAGTTATAACAACTTCAATTTTGCATGGCGAACGATGCGTCGCCACGGCAACAGCGTTCAACGAAAACACACAATACTTATGATGGCTCTTCATCAATGTCCTAAGACTATCCTTACTGATTTTGAGACTAATCGGGTCATCTGGCTAGGAGGAATAAAGAAACGTATAAAATATGACATTTCCTTCAGCCAGTAGGTGGCGCTATGAGTTATTTCATTTTTTTCAATTTAAGTATGTTCAGGCTTGAAGTGGCATCATGCACAAGAAGTTTTGTGTGGATTGGATTATGTACCTTGGAGTTATAACAACTTGATTTTTCAGAAAAATGATGCAAAATGGCCGCCACGCCACGTCAAGGTTCTTCGACGAAAGCGCTAGCTTTTAATAATTTTTAATCACAAAGGTCTTAAGAGCACCCTGAACAAATATGAAGTCGATCGCATAAATGCTCTAGGAGGAGTTCGTTAAAATACGAAGGCTGCAAAATGCGAAAAGTGCCAAAAAACACAACTTTGCGGGTTTACTGTAGCGCCCCCTATTGGTTGAATGCAACAAAAATCTCAGGGTATGTTGCGGTATGCGATGTGCACATATGCTGAAAGTTTCGTGAATTTTCGACAATGGGTTGAGAAGTTATGTGAATTGATATTAAGCCACGCCCCTAAGAAGTTCATTGGTCCATATCTTCTCAACGCAAATAGATATCAAAAAGCTTTTGATAAATCTGAGTGATCTACATCCAATAATGATCCACAGAAAATTTGGTAGCAATCGGAGCCAGCGTGTGGGAGGAGTTCGCAAAGATGTGTTTTACACTAAATTCAAGATGGCGGAAAATTTTTCCAGGCGCAGTTTCGGGGTCTGAGAGGCTTTTTTTTAGATCTAGCGGATTCGGACATGTGTGTCGAATTTCAAGTCAATCGGACAAACTGGCCGAGGGGCGTGGCCGGCCCGCCTTGTAGGGGGCGCTAGAGAGCCATTTTTTTACACACAAGTATGCAACCTTGCGCAGCAGAGTTTCTCCACCAGACCTGAGAGGTGTGCAAATTTGGTGAGTTTTCATGCATGGCAAGTGCCCCTACTAGCTCATTCCCCACAAATATAAGAATCATAATAATAAGAACCCTTAGAAACTCAATAGGGCCTTCGCCGGCCCGACGTTGTCGGCGGCTCGGGCCCTAATTAAAACTGCGAGCAGTGATGAACGGGCCCTCGCCTCCCTTGCGCGTCGGGGCTTGCGGCGGACTCCGGCCTGCGCGTCGGAGAACGTCCGCGACCGCTGGACTGCGCGTCCGCGAGCGAGACGTCGTCGATCCCGCGTGGGACCGCCCGATGCCGGAAACGATGCTTTGCAAATAGTACTATGCTGAGGAAAAATGACACCGAAATCAAAATGGCCGACTTCTGGTAGGTTTTAGAGCACGGTGCCAAGAGACTTATTTTTAAGTCTCCGCAGGATACGCGCGCCTACCGAGTTTCGTACGTGTAGCTCAAACGTAGCGCCGGGGCTGCTCTTTTGAAATATTGTAGGGGGCGCTACAGAGGCAATTTAAAACGGACAAGGCCAAAAATCATACCACATATTTCTTCCGATGCCTTTGACACATGTGCAAAGTGCCATGAATTTTTGAGCATCCTAACCTACTATGCTATGGAAAAATGACACCAAAATCAAAATGGCCGACTTCAGTAGGTTTTAGAGCATGGTGCCAAGAGACTTATTTTTAAGTCTCAAGAGGATACATGTGCCCACCAAGTTTCGTACATGTAGCTCAAACGTAGCGCCGGGGCTGCTCTTTTGAAATATTGTAGGGGGCGCTACAGAGGCAATTTAAAACGGACAAGGCCAAACATCATTCCATATATTTCTTCTGATGCCTTTGACACTTGTGCAAAGTGCCTTGAATTTTTGAGCATCCTAACCTACTGAAAAAAATTTCCTTCAGCCAGTAGGTGGCGCTATGAGTTTTTTGAATTTTTTCAAATCAGGTATGTTCAGGCTTGAAGTGGCATCATGCACAAGAAGTTTTGTGCAAATTGGATAATGTACCTTGGAGTTATAAGAACTTCAATTTTGCATGGCGAACGATGCGTCGCCACGGCAACAGCGTTCAACGAAAACACACAATACTTATGATGGCTCTTCATCAATGTCCTAAGACTATCCTTACCGATTTTGAGACTAATCGGGTCACCTGGCTAGGAGGAATAAAGAAAAGTATAAAATATGACATTTCCTTCAGCCAGTAGGTGGCGCTATGAGTTATTTAATTTTTTTCAATTCAACTTTGTTCAGGCTTGAAGTGGCATCATGCACAAGAAGTTTTGTGTGGATTGGATTATGTACCTTGGAGTTATAACAACTTGATTTTTCAGAAAAATTATGGAAAATGGCCGCCACGCCACGTCAAGGTTCTTCGACGAAAGCGCTAGCTTTTAATAATTTTTAATCACAAAGGTCTTAAGAGCACCCTGAACAAATATGAAGTCGATCGCATAAATGCTCTAGGAGGAGTTCGTTGAAGTACGAAGGCTGCAAAATGCAAAAAGTGCCAAAAAACACAACTTTGCGGGTTTACTGTAGCGCCCCCTATTGGTTGAATGCAACACAAATCACAGGGTATGTTACGGTATGCGATGTGCACATATGCTGAAAGTTTCGTGAATTTTCGACAATGGGTTGAGAAGTTATGTGTATTGATATTAAGCCACGCCCCTAGGAAGTTCATTGGTCCATATCTTTTTAACGCAAAGAGATATCAAAAAGCTTTTGATACATCTGTGTGATCTACATCCAATAATGATCCACAGCAATTTTGGTAGCAATAGGAGCTAGCGTGTAGGAGGAGTTGGCAAAGATGTGTTTTACACTAAATTCAAGATGGCCGAAAATTTAAGTAGGCGGAGCTTAGGGGTCTGAGAGGCTTTTTTTTAGATCTAGCGGATTAGGACATGTGTGTTGAATTTCAAGTCAATCGGACAAACTGGCCGAGGGGCGTCACCGGTCCGCTTTGTAGGGGGCGCTAGAGAGCCATTTTTTTACACACAAATATGCAACCTATGTCAGATGGCAATTTTCACCAGACCTGACAAGTCTGCAAAATTTGGTGAGTTTTGGGGTATGGGCAATACTCCAAATATGCGCTCAATGTTCTCAAATAAAAATCAGAATAAAAATAATAATTAAAACTGCGAGCAGTGATGAACGGGCCCTCGCCTCCCTTGCGCGTCGGGGCTTGCGGCGGACTCCGGCCTGCGCGTCGGAGAACGTCCGCGACCGCGGGACGGCGGGTCCGCGAGCGAGACGTCGTCGATCCCGCGTGGGACCGATCGATGCCGGAAACGATGCTTTGCAAATAGTACTATGCTGAGGAAAAATGACACCGAAATCAAAATGGCCGACTTCTGGTAGGTTTTACAGCACGGTGCCAAGAGACTTATTTTTAAGTCTCCGCAGGATACGCGCGCCTACCAAGTTTCGTACGTGTAGCTCAAACGTAGCGCCGGGGCTGCTCTTTTGAAATATTGTAGGGGGCGCTACAGAGGCAATTTAAAACGGACAAGGCCAAAAATCATACCACATATTTCTTCCGATGCCTTTGACACATGTGCAAAGTTCCATGAATTTATGAGCATCCTAACCTACTGAAACAAATTTCCTTCAGCCAGTAGGTGGCGCTATGAGTTTTTTGAATTTTTTCAAATCAGCTATGTTCAGGCTTGAAGTGGCATCATGCACAAGAAGTTTTGTGCAAATTGGATAATGTACCTTGGAGTTATAACAACTTCAATTTTGCATGGCGAACGATGCGTCGCCACGGCAACAGCGTTCAACGAAAACACACAATACTTATGATGGCTCTTCATCAATGTCCTAAGACTATCCTTACCGATTTTGAGACTAATCGGGTCACCTGGCTAGGAGGAATAAAGAAAAGTATAAAATATGACATTTCCTTCAGCCAGTAGGTGGCGCTATGAGTTATTTCATTTTTTTCAATTTAAGTATGTTCAGGCTTGAAGTGGCCTCATGCACAAGAAGTTTTGTGTGGATTGGATTATGTACCTTGGAGTTATAACAACTTGATTTTTCAGAAAAATGATGGAAAATGGCCGCCACGCCACGTCAAGGTTCTTCGACGAAAGCGCTAGCTTTTAATAATTTTTAATCACAAAGGTCTTAAGAGCACCCTGAACAAATATGAAGTCGATCGCATAAATGCTCTAGGAGGAGTTCGTTAAAATACGAAGGCTGCAAAATGCGAAAAGTGCCAAAAAACACAACTTTGCGGGTTTACTGTAGCGCCCCCTATTGGTTGAATGCAACACAAATCACAGGGTATGTAACGGTATGCGATATGCACATATGCTGAAAGTTTCGTGAATTTTCGACAATGGGTTGAGAAGTTGTGTGTATTGATATTAAGCCACGCCCCTAAGAAGTTCATTGGTCCATATCTTTTCAACGCAAGTAGATATCAAAAAGCTTTTGATAAATCTGAGTGATCTACATCCAATAATGATCCACAGCAATTTTGGTAGCAATAGGAGCCAGCGTGTAGGAGGAGTTCGCAAAGATGTGTTTTACACTAAATTCAAGATGGCGGAAAATGTAGGTGGGCGGAGTTTTGGGGTCTGAGAGGCTTTTTTTTAGATCTAGCGGATTAGGACATGTGTGTTGAATTTCAAGTCAATCGGACAAACTGGCCGAGGGGCGTCGCCGGCCCGCCTTCTAGGGGGCGCTAGAGAGCCATTTTCTTACACACAACTATGCAACCTATATAATATGAAATTTTTCACCAGACCTGACAAGTCTGCAAAATTTGGTGAGTTTTCATGCATGGCAAGTCCCCCCCAAATAGTCCCCAAGTGTAAAAATAATAATCAGAAAAATAATAATACCCCTTAGAAACTCAATAGGGCCTTCGCTGGCCCGACGTTGTCGGTGGCTCGGGCCCTAATAACCCCTACAATTTCAATAGGGCCTTCGCTGGCCCGACGTTGTCGGTGGCTCGGGCCCTAATAATTAAAACTGCGAGCAGTGATGAACGGGCCCTCGCCTCCCTTGCGCGTCGGGGCCGGCGGCGGACTCCGGCCTGCGCGTCGGAGAACGTCCGCGACCGCGGGACGGCGCGTCCGCGAGCGAGACGTCGTCGATCCCGCGTGGGACCGCCCGATGCTGGAAATGATGCTTTGCAAATAGTACTATGCTGAGGAAAAATGACACCGAAATCAAAATGGCCGACTTCTGGTAGGTTTTAGAGCACGGTGCCAAGAGACTTATTTTTAAGTCTCCGCAGGATACGTGCGCCTACCCAGTTTCGTACGTGTAGCTCAAACGTAGCGCCGGGGCTGCTCTTTTGAAATATTGTAGGGGGCGCTACAGAGGCAATTTAAAACGAACAAGCCTAAAAATCATATCACATATTTCTTCCGATGCCTTTGACACATGTGCAAAGTGCCATGAATTTCTGAGCATCCCAACCTACTATGCTATGGAAAAATGACACCAAAATCAAAATGGCCAACTTTGGTAGGTTTTAGAGCATGGTGCCAAGAGACTTATTTTTAAGTCTCCACAGGATACGTGTGCCTACCAAGTTTCGTACGTGTAGCTCAAACGTAGTGCCGGGGCTGCTCTTTTGAAATATTGTAGGGGGCGCTACAGAGGCAATTTAAAACAGACAAGGCCAAAAATCATACCACATATTTCCTCCGATGCCTTTGACACATGTGCAAAGTTTTAGGTATTTCTGAGTATCCTAACCTACTGAACCATATTTCCTTCAGCCAGTAGGTGGCGCTATGAGTTTTTTGAATTGTTTCAAATCAGGTATGTTCAGGCTTGAAGTGGCATCATGCACAAGAAGTTTTGTGCAAATTGGATAATGTACCTTGGAGTTATAACAACTTCAATTTGTTATTGATTTGTAACTTCAATTTGCATGGCGAACGATGCGTCGCCACGGCAACAGCGTTCAACGAAAACACACAATACTTATGATGGCTCTTCATCAATGTCCTAAGACTATCCTTACCGATTTTGAGACTAATCGGGTCACCTGGCTAGGAGGAATAAAGAAAAGTATAAAATATGACATTTCCTTCAGCCAGTAGGTGGCGCTATGAGTTATTTCTTTTTTTTCAATTTAAGTATGTTCAGGCTTGAAGTGGCATCATGCACAAGAAGTTTTGTGTGGATTGGATTATGTACCTTGGAGCTATAACAACTTGATTTTTCAGAAAAATGATGCAAAATGGCCGCCACGCCACGTCAAGGTTCTTCGACGAAAGCGCTAGCTTTTAATAATTTTTAATCACAAAGGTCTTAAGAGCACCCTGAACAAATATGAAGTTGATCGCATAAATGCTCTAGGAGGAGTTCGTTAAAATACGAAGGCTGCAAAATGCGAAAAGTGCCAAAAAACACAACTTTGCGGGTTTACTGTAGCGCCCCCTATTGGTTGAATGCAACAAAAATCTCAGGGTATGTTACGGTAGGCGATGTGCACATATGCTGAAAGTTTCGTGAATTTCCGACAAATGGTTGAGATGTTATGTGTATTGATATTAAGCCACGCCCATAAGAAGTTCATTGGTCCATATCTTTTCAACGCAAAGAGATATCAAAAAGCTTTTGATAAATCTGAGTGATCTACATCCACTAATGATCCACAGCAATTTTGGTAGCAATAGGAGCCAGCGTGTAGGAGGAGTTCGCAAAGATGTGTTTTACACTAAATTCAAGATGGCGGAAAATTTAAGTAGGCGGAGCTTAGGGGTCTGAGAGGCTTTTTTTTAGATCTAGCGGATTAGGACATGTCTGTTGATTTTCAAGTCAATCGGAAAAACTGGCCGAGGGGCGTCGCCGGTCCGCTTTGTAGGGGGCGCTAGAGAGCCATTTTTTTACACACATTTATGGCACCTATATCAAACCTCTATTTTCGCCAGACCTGACAAGTCTGCAAAATTTGGTGAGTTTTCATGCATGGCAAGTACCCCCAAAATGCTCCCAAAGCATAAAAATAAAAATCGCAAAGAAAAATACCCCATACAATTTCAATAGGGCCTTCGCCGGCCCGACGTTGTCGGCGGCTCGGGCCCTAATAACCCCTAGAAACTCAATAGGGCCTTCGCTGGCCCGACGTTGTCGGTGGCTCGGGCCCTAATAAATGTAATTACATTATAAACAAAGAACTGTCTACAGTCCTCTGCTGTCTATTGAGCTTCCTCTGTGGTTAAATCCTTGTTTTATGTCCCTCGATTTCATTTGTGGGAGTTTTATTTCCAGTCCAGAGACTCACTAGCATGCATTATGAGCAGATTCATATGATATGAGATTAAGTTATGTTTGAATTTTTGATGAAACATAGAAATGCTTCTAACCCGCTGCAATGGGAAGTACCCGAGGAAGTACGATTACCATTTCAGGCCGAGGTTTTTGTGACTGACGTGCTCAAAGAACGGGCCGATTATGAGACGACGGGCCGATTATGAGCACAGACGTGCAAAAGACCCGCCAGCTCTCCTGCATAGGAGCAAGACACACAGACTGTAGAGTTGTTTCTTTGTCTCTTTGTGGTCCGTTTGTGTCTTTGTAGTTGCTTTGTGTCACTTTGTAGTTGTTTTGTGGTTGTTTTGGCGCTCTACATTGTGCTTTTGTAGTCATGTTGTGTCTCTTTGTGGTTGTTTTGTCTTTTGTCAAAGTTGTTGTGAGTCTCTTTGCGTCTCATCGCAGATGTTTTGGTCTTTTTCTTCTTTCTCTTTCTGGTCATTTTAGGTCTTTTTTTGGGTGACATTTTCTTTTTTAGGTGAAGGCCTGGGGGGCCCCTAACACTTTGGGCCCCTCCGCCTGTGGCCGGTTGCCCTGTTCGGTATTGCAAAAGTGAAGGAGGGGTGCATCATCCCTTGACATTGCTTTGCTGAACTGCTTTCACACAACTCGAATAAAATAAACCAACGTTCAGGCTCTCTTCAAGGTCTCCGTATGGGCAGAAATAGCTCATCATAGTTCAGTACTTCATTGTTTTCCGCCCTGATGACGATGATGTTCGGTTGTCAGCTCCATGGCCCAGAGGAATAGGAATCAGTGTGGTCTGGATACACACATGATACTTGTTATAGAATCAGTTCATTGTTTTCTTGTTCATCTTGACAATAATATAAATATAGAATGTCACCAGACCTATTAAAACAGTTAGTCCTTTTGTAAATTTAGCGATATCCTCACCGTGTTTTCCTGCTCCTGTTGTCTTTAGACTTGACTCCCCAACTGCGAGGGACCGGGGCGGGGCCAAAGAAGACGGGCGTGACCTCAGCGGTGTCTGACGAGTCGGTGGCGGGTGACAGCGGCGTGTACGAGCCTTCGGAGCGCAGGTACGAAGCCCCTTTTAATCTACAATACGTTGTGTAAGATGATCATCCAGGATGGGGACTTTTCACCAGCCCTGAACATCGCTTATTTGCACTACACACATTTTTTTTTACATATTTAAATAAATATTTCTTGAATTCGTATCCTCTGCATCTCTGTTCTCTAATCCTTATTTTTTTAACACAAGCCTTTAGCACAATATTAGAAGTTTACCTCAAATGCTACTTGTGTATGTGACAAATACACCGTTTACATCCTGGATGTAGTTCCACTTTCTGTGAAGTCTTCACACTTAAAGACTTACATCTACGATACCTTTTATGGTGTCATTACATTGCTTTTACACAGCATTAACGAAAATATGAAGTCAGTCTCAGTTTACATGATATTTGACGCAGAAGTGTGCATGTCTGGGTGGTTGTGTTTCCTCCAGGCCGGGCCTCCCTGCTGACCTCCTCCTCAGCTCCTACGAGGAGAGGTTGGCGCTCAGCTGCTCTCAAGTGCAGCTCGGCTTCCGCTACGAGTCCAGAGACCAACGCTTCACCATCTACGTCATGCAGCTGTCCAACTGCAGCGCCCTCTGTCTGCCGGCTGACCTCAAAATGTACATCCTTTTTTGTTTTTACTGCTTGTTTATTAGACGACGCTTGCTTATGTAGGAAGTAGGAAGAATAGGAAGTAGACACAGAAAGCTTATATCAATTAACAGTTTAGATATTCAGATCAAACACAAAAGACAAGACACAGTTACAGTCCTCCGTAGACTTCATATTAATGGGGAATATTCGTGGAGTATTTATTTTCGTGAGCCATGTAAACAGCTTTGTGAACATAAGCGAAGAGTGGTGCGAGTTTTACTCCGACAGACTTATTATTAGCACCTGTTTCTGTGCAGATGATACGAGCTCGCTCCTGTTTGTCCTGCAGGTATGTGCGCTCTGCGGTGCTGCCCTGCGTGGAAACTACGCGCTGCCTCTTCCGAACACGCGGCTCTCTGCCTCAGGACGTCGTGGAGGTCAACGAGGTGTTCAGCATGCAGATATCCCACAGTGCATTGCGGCAGAAGACGCTGAGGGTCGACGTCTGCAACACCAGCAAGTCGGGCCATGAACAGTGTCTGGTAAGTGATGCTGATTTTAAAATGCAGGAAAGAAGCACAATTCAAACACCGAGGCAGTTTTCAGAGTGCTGTAGATTCAATTAAACTTTAAAAAATAAGTTGTCTTTCAAAGGAACAAAGAAAAGTACTTCACATAAAACAAATTATGAAAGATCAGGACTCCAAGTTAAGGGTGAAGAATACATCTTTTAAAGTGTTCTATGGGGTTTTATTTATTCCATCACTTTTAATTCTGATTCATAATTCACATTCACACAGCGTTTACTTTAGGACGGTTGAAACTGAATATTTTGGGACAGTGGAGAAAATAGTTGGAGCTCTGTACCTCTGTTATGTTCCTAAAACATTTTGTGCTGTTTTGACTCGTGTGTTGTGTGATAACGCAGTATTGACCAGACTCGCATATCAATCAAACGCTATCTAAAGAGCCAGAATTTTCTGAACTGACACGATGGAGCTGCGATGCTCCAGATATATTTCTGTCTTCTTAACTTTAACGTGATCTACCTTTTCTCCCCCTCCCCCCTCCCCCCTCCTCCCCTCCAGGCCGGGGCCCAGATCAGCCTGGCCGACGTCAGCTGCTCAGAGGAGCGATGCACCAAGTGGTACAATCTGCTGAGTCGGTCGTTCATGCGCGAGATCAACAAGGACAAAGAGAGCAGAGCAGTCGGCGGCTCCGACAGGGTACATTAAACCAGAGTGACGTTTAACATTGAGATTTTGACACCGACCTGTGTTGTTAAAAGCTAGTTGAGTGAAAGCGTTCCTGTTTTTAGTCCGGTAGTTTGTGTGAAAAGCATAGAATACTGCCACATGTCTGCAATGGGCAGGACGAACACATTTTTGGGGTGAAGGATATGATGAGTGTGAGAAAATGCAGAAAACGTCAGACAAAAGAAAAGACGATTACTTGTTTTCCTGTTAGTGAAACACGTTAACAGCTTTGGTGCTGACGTTCGTCTGTTCTGTGTTTCAGACTCGTGTTTCCAGCAGCGACAGAGTCGGAGCTCCGGAGGACGACGAGTGGTGAGTGTCTCCTCTCCAACATGTATTTTGTTCCGTTATTTATTCCCTTCTTCACTCATATTTGTGACCATGCATTCTCCTCCGTCTTTATTCTCATTTCTCCATTTATTTAATAACCGTCCATTTCTAGATGTCCATGTGAGGGCATCATCTGACTGCATGTTAAAGGGACACTTTCACTGTTTTGTAGTGTTTTTTATTATCCGTAGTCAGCGTATTCTCTACAGGAGATGGAGGATGGCTCTCCTGTCTGTTTCTCCTAGATTATATTTTTATATTTGAAAGACGATGTGTAACGCTTCACTGAGCACAAGTAAAGTAGTCAGTTACCAGGCGTGTGTTTGTGGAGTGACGAAACACACACACACACACACACACACACACACACACACACACACACACACACACACACACACACACACACACACACACACACACACACACACACACACACACACACACACACACACACACTCATGGACGGAATGTAACCTGGCAGGTTTAGACAGTAAATAAAGACACTTCTGCCTTTTCTTCTCCCTCCGTCCTACGACCACCAGCACGGTGTCCTCTCAACGCAACTTCTCTCGCTCACTGTATCTGTTTACTATAGTGTATATATACTGTGCATACTATATACTCTATTATATAGGTATTTGAGTCTTTACTCTGAGAAATATAAACACGTACTTCTACGAAACCCCCACTTTTCTTCTTTCTTTTCTTTTTCATTTTTTTCCGTTCAAATGCACACACGCACACACGTCCATCCTTCCACAAAGAGCAGATTATACAGATTGAAGGAGCGGTAGTACCTCATAGAATTACTGCAATCATAAATACTCCATGACATGTTAGTTTACACGTAAATAAGTGTAGAAATAAAAATGAAAATTACACTCTCAGACTATTTTTAGTAAATAAATCAAACCCTTTGTCATTCAACAAACGCAGTTGTTAAATAATAAATGCTGCCACACATGAACTTCACTTCCATAAAAGACAGGCTAAAATAATTTAAATCAGTTTCTAACAGCATCTCTGTTGTTGATCGTCAGGCACGGCGACCCTCTGGACATGTTTGATGACGAGGAAGGAAACGGCGTGGAGGGAGCGGGACCTCTGGAGGAAGAGGACGGGTTTTATCCTGACAGCAGCCAATGGGAAGCCGAGGAGGAGGAGGAGGAGGAGGAAGAAGAAGAAAAGGCAAAGGTGACCAAACCTCCAACAGCAGCAGCAGCCATCACAGAAAAGGTAACTTTTCTGATTTTCAACACCCACTTGAGCAGGAAATGGACGAGTAGCTCTTTCCATTGTCACGTATTCTTCTTCTTTGTCTTCTTTTTTGTCTAAATTAAAACCACTATTGTTTTTTGATGTTTTGTTCTGTCTTCTTAAAGAGTTGAAGTCATTTTCATTCTACCAGATATTAAAAAAGCTCCACCAACTGTCCTTAAAAACATTTTGAGGCTCCGTTCTCTTGATCTTTCGGCGTCTTCTCCTCATTGTCGCCGTGTGCGCTCTTGTCTAGGTGAACAAGGAGACGAGCATGGACAATTTGTTGCCGTCCCACCACTGCTCGGTGGTTCGACCCAAGGAACGCCGCCCGGACGTCCACCAGCAGAACCCCTTCATGAGGGGGAACACCATCATCCGCTCCAAGACCTTCTCCCCCGGACCTCAGAGCCAGTACATCTGCAGGGTGAGTGGAGCTGGTGTCAAATACAATACCAGCACATCAGACAGAGAGGAAAACAGACCAGAGTACAGTTGTGTTCATGAACTAAAATGTCTTTGTAGATTAACCGCAGTGACAGCGACAGCTCCACCCTCTCCAAGAAGTCTCCGTTTGTCCGAAACGCTTCGGAGAGACGCAGCATGCGCATGAAGAAGGTAAAACCTAAAAACCTTTTGTGTGTTTTGAGATGGTCACTGTGTCAGATTTAGGGGACGACCGTGACATGACGACACCACGCTTAGAGATTTTGTTTTTGTAGCTTTTCCTTTTATGGATACTTTACATTCAATTGTATGTTCACAATAAAACATTGACTTTTAGACCAAACTGCACCAAGTTACCGGACCTTCTCTCACTCAAATAAGCCTCAAAGGTGTCATAGATGCTTTTTAAGGTTGTTCCTCCACAGCGTATTTTGGGCTTTTTACCACGTTACTGTCTGTGCTGCTGTGTGCGCAACGTAAAAAAACATCATCCGGCACATTTATGTAAATCTGACCGGCAAAATATGAAGCTCATTTTTGTACGTGAAGTACAATTAGGAGAAAAAAACAAATTCTCTCCCGACGTTTAGATATGATAGCTGCTGGAATCGGGGTTTTCCTGCTCTGTGAACATTTCTCCAAAGTCTCTTAAATGTGTCTGCAGCTGTTTTAATTAGATTTTTTTAACCTTTCAACAGAAACATGTTCTTCGTCTCACTCTGTCATAATCGTACGCTTGTGTACTATTTTTCTTAACATAGTTGCACAGCGCTTAGACAAAGTAGAAACAGTAACATTACTTCATGTCATCAATATATATATATATATATATATATATATATATATATATATATATATATATATATATATACACGTATATACATAAACATAACATGAACTGGAGCTTTAAACCTGAGCTTAAATGACCACATTCATGGCTGTTTATTAAGTCAAACTGCTGTATATTTGCTGTCGCCTCCCTGCTTCTCGAGCTCTTGACAGTTTAATCATGAAGTCAAACCTGCAGGTTTACCGGCGTCCACATTAACTGCCGCCTCCTTTTCTCCAGAGAGAGGGAGACGGAGACCCTATTTGCATTTTTTCGTGTCTCAAAGCCGCCAGACGAATCCCGGTGAAGTGACTCTTAATATTTAATAACCGTCTGAATGTTTAATGCAGCTCTGACATTTGCCAGCTTCTATTAATTTAGAGGCAGGCAGCAACATCTCTGTGTCCCTGCTGGCGCTCTGCAGCAGACAGAAATCCACAAACGTGCATCCCCGTGTCGGTGACAGTGTTTGCAAATATTTGCACAGTTCCCGTACACTCAGGTGACTTTAAATACGTCGATGTCTTCATCTGTTAATGTAACAGCCTTTGGGTATAAGCTATTTGTTATGTTAATGTATTCAAATATAACAGGTCTGTTATATTTAGCTTCTGCCACTGCTAGTTAACGGTGGTGAGTCGGAAAGTAATGAAATTAGAGAAGAGGGGTGTTGTCTCTTTTCTCACAGGCTTCCTCAGAGATGGATTATCTTTGGGTTCCGTTTGTGTCTGCAGCACCTAACTGTATCCCCCTCTGTCCTCCCTTCAGCCTCCTATGCAGGTTAAAGGTCTGGACGGTCTGCTGCGGACGTCCATGGACCTGGAGATGGACCTCCAGGTGTCCCGGACGCGGCAGGCCCGGCTGGCGCAGGAGCTGCGGGTGCTGCGGGAGCTGAAGACGCAGCTGGAGAAGGCGAGGCTGCAGGGCCAGAGAGAGCTGCCGGCCTGGGTCCAAGAAGACGAACGCTTCCGCCTCCTCCTCAAGCAGGCGGAGAAACAGGTGAGTGACCGTCCTAGAAACGAGCTCAGGTCCGATTACCAATGCATCCGGGTGTGCACAGGTGTTCTTATCACAAGCTTTAGTTCTCTGGGAGGCACTTTTCTTTGCGTTTGTAAATGAAGGAGAGCAGAGTGCAGTATCGTTGACGCCCCCTTGTGCTCCGTGTCCCGTTCAGACTCGTGAGGAGCAGCTGCAGGAGAAGCGGGTGGAGAAGATGATGAGGACAGCAGCCAAGGAGGTCCACAAGATCCGGGGCCGGAGCCGCAAAGAGGTCCCCGAGGTCCAGACCTTCAGGTGGGGAGAACCAGCAGAGCAGGGTTCTGAAATGTGACACACACGTTGTATGTTTCTAGATAACGGCACCGCCAGACTACCCAGCATGAGAATGCATGAAATGTGTTCAGCACAGCATGTGTGGAAAAAAGAGACACAGTCACGCACTCACCCCACTCCCTCGCCTGCTTTGTGAATAACAACTTTTTAGAGGTTGCATTTCAGACGGGAAGAGGCAGAGGAAGGAATTTGACGAATGCTGTGAGAATATCTTCCTCACAGAAATGTACCGTCGAGTGAGACAAACGACAAAACACGGAAATGCATTGTGACATAACTTCATAGGACATATTTATCTGTAATCTGACGCCAACATGCAGATACATTCTCAAATACAAGGAGGGATGGTTTTCCACTCGGGGATGTTGTACATGATAACAACAGCTTTGTATGCATCAGACACTGCAGTGCTCCACAACACAGCAGCAATGCCCCCAATTGGAAAGCAGGTAAATGGCTCACATTTGTCATGAGAAAATGTCTCAATCTGATGGGAAATAGTAAAAATTACCACTTTGAAGCCAGGAATTCTGAAGCAGCATGATTTTATGCTGTAATGGCCCAACGATTGTGGTTTTAATGTGTTTCAATGGGAACATATTTCCTGTTTTTATGCTGCATCCTTGCCAGAATTGAAAGCAGTAACACAGCCGAAAACGTCCCACGTGATAGTGCATAAAGAACAAATATACAGCATTTTTACTTTAGCATTAACTGTAGGAATAGACATCTCATTCTACTACTCTAACCACAAAACATCATGAAGTTTGGCATCAGGACTTTGTTAGTAACGCTGTTCGACGGCTTCCTGTGTGATTTCAGAGAGAAGATGGCGTTCTTCACACGGGCAAAGAGCAGCATCCCCGACCTGCCGGCTGACGACGTGTAGAGAAGCATTTCAAAGTATTTCCCTCCTCGAGTCTTGACCTGCTGTTCCCGTATGAAATGAAGCAAACGATTGGCGGTGTTATGAAGAATTTAAAAAAAATAAACAATATGTTTAGTAGAGAAAAAAACACTCAAAGCCGTGAAGAAACACGTTTTTAAAGAGCTCAGCGTTTCTAATGTGGATAGTCTTTGTTTGTAAATTAGTGATAGCACTGCTAGAGCTTTCTTTTTTTTTTTTTATTATTATTATTTCACTTTCTCTTCCACTTTGTGTTTCTGTTACTAACAGGCTGTTTATAGGCTCTTAGGTGTGTAAAATCATTCCAGCACAAAGTCACACAGCTACACGTGTGCATACAAAGAGTTTTGTACTAAAGTGACACATTTGGACAAACGGATATATATATATATATATATATATATATATATATATATATATATATGTGTGTGTATGTATATAGCACAAAACAATGGTACTGAAGCAAAATGAGCAACTTAAGCTGATGATAAAACAAGAATAATTATCAAAGTTAAGAGATGTTTAATATTGCCCTTCAAGTAATGTGTGTGTTTTTTTTAGAGCGTTTTAAAAACTTTATACGCAGACAAACAAGCACACCTGAAGCTCGTCTGATGTGCACAATATTGCCGGCACAGATGGTTCATCTTCATCATCATCATCATCATCAGCAGCAGCATCAGCATCATGCCTTCTGTTTGAGCCTCGTTAGCTAAACGACACGACAGCGAGAGAGGAGAACTGGATTATTTCTTTGCATTACAAACATTGTTGAATGAACTGGATCGGATGAATCGAGAGGTGAGATTCTTCTCGCTTCAGGTCAAAAGTAAAGAAAAGTCATGATGATTGTCTCACCAGTTACACACACACACACACACACACAGTGTAGAAACGACACTAACTCTCACTAACACTCAGGTAGATGATCGGGTAGTCTGCACTTTAAGTAACTTGAGATAAAAGTAACAAGAAAAAAAGAAACTTGATGTGGGTTTTTGGATAATTAAAAGGAAATCCAAAAACCTTTGCCTCGAATGCTCTGGAATAATTGTTGATTGTCGAAGCACACGCAAATCGTCGACACACACACACACACACACACACACACACACACAGGAAGTGAAGATCAAATGTATTTTGATGACTGTGAACTAAAACGTAGTTTTGATGTCAGACTTTCCTTCCCTCTGTTTCCGCTCTGAACTGGATGTTTTGGATTCATGTGTCATGTCTCTTAGAACTGGATGCTCTGCAGCTGGATCTCTGTTGTATTAACATGGTGGCCCAGCAAAACCCACCACATCTGTCTTCTGATCAAGTCTTTAAAGCTGCACCCATCGATATGTTTATATTAACGAGCTCAAATGACTACGTGTTGTTGTGCTGCCCCCTAGAGGCCAAACATATGAATTACCGTATTTAATGACAAAAACAGTCCTGCAACCAATCACACACAAACAATATGTCACTGAGATCAAATACCTGCATAAATCACAGCACCAATGTTCTGTTTCTGGTCGTTAGACCCTTCTTAGTGAATGTGGACATAACGTTTTTAAAAACACAATGCAATTGAAGTTTAAGTTCTGTGTACTCTGCTGGTGCACTGACCAAGTAAATAAAATATTTTCAGGATGTTGAACCTCTAAAAGTCATCGTAAGCAACGTGAATAAACTAATACTTGTGCAGTCAAACCCATATTTACTACCTTAACATAACTGAGCACTGGTTTGGATATCAGAGAACGTGTATTTCACTGTATCTGTGTGTTCAGAGTGACCGTGTGGCGGTCAGGTAACTGTTCGTTCTCCCGCTACGTGATTTCCGTTCAACTCAGTGAAGACTTCCGGACGTCTGACTTTGTTTCCACATCAGCCTGAGTTATAAACCAGCAGCAGACCTCGACTGTGACTCATCTCTGCTTCACTGACTCTTTGTGTTTGTACCTGGTTGTTGAGCAGCTGTTGTACAAGTTGTCCTTTGGTGTTTATTTGAAAGTAAAACACATTTCTTTGGTGATTTACCTCATATTTCTAAACTTAATCTTTTATAATCCTCTAATATTGATGATGACCGACTTTCCCATCAGAGAAGATACGCAGAGGCCAAATTAAACCACTTCAGGAGTAGGAAACAGACCACAATGCATTGCAACAAGACCGTTTTAGTTTTCAATCAGAACTGGAAAAGTGTTCTCATTACTTTGCTTACTACCTCATTTTATGACCAATTTCTTATCGTATTTCTAATACTTAAAGTGTAGTGACCATATATATATATATATATATATATATATATATATATATATATATATATATGTATATGTATGTATCTCACTACAAAAGAGATTAACAACTATTTTCTGGCTGAAATCATCACCTCTGCTCAAGAGAAAACACTACGAAAAACAGATCAAACTAAACTGTACAAAAAAAGGACTGAAACAAGTTGCTAAAAGGCATCCTGGGAAATGTAGTAAATGATTAACTGAAGTCGGGGAAAAGGAGGAAAAAGAAAATTGCAGCCATAGGACCCTAAATAATTAAACATCTTGAGCGTCACAGATTGAAAAGAAGTTAGTTGTTGTGGCTCTAAATCACTGTAAGAGTCTGAGATTAAGGAAACAAAAAAAAAAACTACAAGGACAACCAGGAAGCTCAGCAGCAGAGTAAGAAAAACATCTTCTCACTGCTGACATATAATCACAGAAGGTTTCAGACGTGCTGAGGTCATCATCAGGAGCTTCACGTCTTGCTGGGTCACCATGCTAATCTTGTGTTTCGGGTACGTTGGGTGCTTTTGGATAAAACCCTTCACAGAATCATGTTTCCATTCCCAACAACCAACAACCTCTGTGCTGCTGTCATCCCAGATGTTTCTCTGTTTGTAGCTCAGAAGACTGTTGAACTGTAGATCAGATCCAGTGGAGAGTCAACCTTCAACGTGTTCCTTCTTTTGTTTTGGCCTGTGTAGTTCATGTGTGTCTGTTTAAGACCTGTCTCCGCTCTCTGTTCCTTGTTTCCTCTTACGTCACCCTTCAATCCTTCAGTGGTCTCCAAAATATAAATACTGTAAATGTTTTAAATCCACAAACATACTCGCAGCACATTGAAGTAGAAGTAGGACTATATTGCACAAGTGTTTTATAAGAATGATGAATATCACACAGATACAGAAAGAATCCAACAGCACTGCAGCGGTTCTACACTAGAAAAAGGAGGAAGCTCGATGGGAACTGAATCCGATGCTGTGAGGACGTTCACGCTGAGGCTGCGTTCACACTGCTGGAACGAAACGTTTTATTCTCATATCGGTCTGAGCGGTCACACTTCTGAACTAATCGACGTACAAAAGATCAATACCAAAGATTTAGAACCCAATACTCGCGTAAAAGTACAAGGTGTCTTCACCTTTAACTATGAGCTCAGTAGTAAACAAACTGTATAACTGAACTTACACATTTCATTCAGCAAAACCTGAACATCATGAACGTAAAGTTAGAATTCATGGCTGAGCTGCTGTGTTGAGTTCCGCTAGATTGTACAAGTGTCCTAATGAAGTGGACATAATTCTATTTTAACATCTGGCCACAGACCGCAGATAACAACGAGCCCTGTAGACTAACTCTGGCTCATTTCCTGTTTTTAATTGCTTCGGTTAATTAATGAGAATCGTCCAATAGATTTGAATTAAATGTGTTAAGACTTCTTCGTCTGAGCTGTGTCTCTTCATCTGCGAGTTTGAGGTTGGTGTAGATAATTCTGCATCCTGAAGGGTTGATCCGATTTTAATGCAAAGTTTATTTCTAGCTTTGTCAACAACTTGCACAGACGTGTCGTTTCCCCTTAATATACAGTGTCCGAATACACCTGAACTCCTCACCGTGTCTCCACTGACTCGCTTCATCGTCACGAGTCACATCTAGTTTCCTCCCGCAGTGTGAATGCAGCTCTGAAAGGTTGAACACTGACATTAATGAAAGCCTTTGCAGTTGTGTGAGAGAGTGTGCCTTCTGGAAAGCAACACGGAAATGTATTCTTTCTTTTCTTTTCGTCTTTATTGTCCAAACATGGCCGCCATTATGTGATCTTAAAAGAAGCTGGAAAAGTAGAGAAACGTTTGCATTGATTTTTCTCCGAGTGTAAAGTGTTTGTTTGTTGCTTTTCCTCTGCTGCAGAGCGAGTAGTTTGAAAGAATAGGACTCTCTGTGTAGGAACCGTCTGTTTTTATGTCCATTGATCTTTGTCATGATCGACCGAATGTTGTTTAACTGCGAAATCAAAAAACAATAAAAAGACTCATTTATATATATATCAACATCTGGATGAAGGAATGTAGGTTTTTGCTACAAGAAATCTCGATCATTCAGAGAAAAACAAATGCTGTTAGTCACAAATAATTATTTTTTCATCATGTAGGTTGTGATATAATTCTTGTTTTTTTGAAGTTCAAGTGCATTTCCCCCCCCCCCCCTCCCTCATTTGATTATTGTTTTCCCTGATTAATCTGTTTGTGTTACGACTGGTGATGAACCTGGTCACGTGTATGGAGGCGGCTATGAGAAACATACAGCATGTATTTATTGCACTTTGTGATTTGGGTGTGCTTTTCCTGTTTTTCTTTGTATCGCGAGAGTCCCGAAAAGCTGTGAATTTTATTCTCAGACACTGTACTATCGACCAGATTTGTAAATATTTCACCAGCACAAAAAAAACAACAACAACAACCAAACAATATGTTTTGTAGTTTCACAACAAATAAAAAAAAGTTCTTCTCTTCTATTTTGATGTGTTAAAAATTACTTTTTGTACTTCTTTTATTTATCTGCCTCTCAAAGTCCCTTTTCACGTTCAAGTGCGGATTTAATGCACGTTTTCTTTTCCAGGATAACCAGGGCTGTTTGAAAAATAAGAAACATTTCATGTAAATATTTGCAATATTCTGACTTTGTCGGGAGAGCTGATGACTTTCTTGTATTTTAATTTTATTCATATTTTCCTTTTAAGATTTACTCTCTGAAAACAGTTCATCGAGGTGAGTGTTGGCATACATGCAACATTCTGTATCATAATCAAACAAGAAGCTAATGTCATACATCTAGATCTTATTAGTGAGTACTGAATAAACATTTCAATGTAAAAATACCATATTACAAGTAAAGTCTTGCATTCAAAATCCTCCGTATTACTATTTACAAACTATACTTTCTTACAATATTCTTTTTTTATATACAGTTCGGTTTAGCCCAATTTAAGAGTCACAAGATAGATATAAGGGTTCCTGCTTTTTTTTGAAAGGTGTCACAAGCCAGAAAAATTAATGCTTTTTAACAATGTAGGGTTTTTTTTTTTTATTGATTTGAAATTAAAACCATAGCTGTCATGTATTTAGTGCAGCCAAAAGTACAATATAAACCAATAAAGTGTGGCCTAGTGGACTGTGGTTATCGTTATGTTGCTGTACTTACAGCATACAGGAGGAGGCGCTGTCCTCATTTGATGACGTATAGCGATCCGCCAGGACGCACGAAGAAGACGTTTCCGGTGCCGCATGTATATATAAAAGTTGCGAACTTCCCCATCTGTTTCATCAGCCTCGAGATTCCACACTAAGCTAACGGAAGAGTTTCTCTCTGGTGTTTCACAAAGATGGCAGACCTTGTAACCGAGTACACAGCCCGACTGCAAAAACAGGTAACCGGCCGGCCTGCTCTGGCCTGTGGGGGAATGTAGCTAAAGTTAGCTAGCAGGCTAAATGTGTGCGTGACTGTCGGATAGCGTCACACCTGCAGAAGCCAAACTCCATTAAAGAAACTTATCAATTTAACGTTGTTCTGCTTGTCAGTAAAATTAACTGCGTGGCAGAAGAAAATAAAGACTGTCTACCGAGTAGGTGTTCACCACTCTTAAATTCGGCTAACATTAATTTCACCAAACGCCACTTATTTTTTTTATTAAAATAATACTTTTTACATTTGAGAAGCCACATCAGTGAGTAAGTTGTTTATTGCTTTCAAAAGTGTTTCTATCGTCGCAAAGCGGTGTGTCGTTAAGTTACTCGATGTGTCATTTTGGTGCAGAAGTTAGTATAAAGTTTAAAAGAAAGTATAGAATGAGCAGATATTCAGATTAAATGTTGTGTGAGTTCTGAACTTTGGGTTACTGTGGAAGCTGGTTTCATCATTTAGATATTACTTTAAGGCTGCAACTAATATGTATTATTTCTCTCATCGTTTCATCCTTTATTCAGCTGAACACAGCTTCTGTGTTCTCTGTTAAAAGTGCAAAATGTGATGATAAAAAAAAAAAATTCATCCAGCTAAATCTATTTGTTTTCGGTGTCGTGTGGAAAAGTTTAACGTTCACATGAATTCCAGGAAGTCTAAATTGTAATCTTGATTGTTCTTGCATCATGTTATCATTAAGGCTTTCAGTTTCATTATGATACTTGAGTTGCTATAAAGCTCTTTATGGCCTCAGTTATCAGAGTTCCTCCTGGTGGGGAAGCAGCGTTAGTGGTGGTTTAATACATTCAAACCCAGCTTGGTAGACTAAATGGATAGATTCAGATTCACTGTTGAAAATCAAAGAAAGCACATCCAACAAAAGAGAAATCCACTCATTCGTGTCACTAAAGAACGGCCCATTTCCCGGGTAACACGCTGACGCATACTGTTCTTGTTTCACAGGAGCAGGAGATCCAGAGTCTCTCTGCAGAGATCGAGGGCCTGGGAAAGCCAGGGAATCCGAGTCAATCCCAACATCTTGACGAGCTGCGGGATGAAAACGCCAAGCTGAAGTACCGCCTCAACATCCTGAAGAGGGTGAGTGTTACAGCAGGGGGGGGGCGCTCTTTGCCGCGCACGCGAGTACGACTTCCTCCTGTGCTGCAGCTGCCGCTGCTGACGGCTTTGAGCTGAAAGATGAAGCGTCTGAAAAGAGGTCCGAGCCGTTCGCTGATCCACAGCTTCATCTGTTCGTTAGTTCAGTTGAATATTTATGATAATTTATGTTAAACTCTGAAACAACCTGCCTGAAAACACCAGGATAAAATAATGTCTCAGCCTTTCGTGGTTTATTTAACTTGCTTCTTGTACAAATGTCAGTTTTGTACTATTCAGTAGATTAGAAACTAAAGCTGCTGTCAACACGAGTCAAAATAGAAGCTTTCCTAACTGCTCCTGCAGAGTAAATCAACTTCTCCACTGTCCATCTGCACAGCGTGTTTGTTCCAACGGGCGCCGTAGTTGCCAAAATATGACTTAAAAGATTATGTTTGCACATCATCCGAATCCTTCCCCTCGTCATGATGTTGATGTTCGTGACGCCGATGTGCTCGTGTGTCCCTGCAGGAGGAGAGGGCTGCCAGCAGCGGTAAATCCATGACCAACATAAACCAGTGGCTCCAGGAAGTTTTCGGCGATGCCATCCGGGCTTCCTGCCCCGAGCTGGACGACCCGCCGATGTCCGTCGCGCCCAACCAGCAGGCCAAGTTCGGAGACTACCAGTGCAACAGCGCCATGGCCATATCCCAGGTTAGACCGCCCAGTCTGTCTGGGAAATGACTCTTTAACTGCGGCTAAATGGATCCTCAAATTGTTTAAATGTCATTTATTTCTACTGTTGAATAAATACAACCTTTTAAAACTGAGTCAGGGTTTAAAAACACTGTTATTTTAGTCCTAACCGGTAATCATAAAGGACCTATTTTCACTAACATTGAAGGTTTTTTTTTAGTAGGGCTGACCAAGTTGTTGATTTATCTGTAAAATAGAGTTTTTTCCTTCTTAAAAGCACCACTTTACATCTTGTGTTTACCAGAGATATGCTCATAAATTAGGGGGCGGCCATATTTGTTAGTGATAGGATTGTATTTTGAGGTGTCATTGTAACATTGCAGCATCTAGTACAACTGCTCAACCAGCACAGCCAGCAGCTTTCATCCAACACATCAAATTTAGAAATTAAACTTCTTAAAATAGTTACTACATATACACACACACACACACACACACACACACACACACATATACACACACACACACACACACACACACTGTTCAGCTCTTAGATCTGCAGGGATTTACTGATGTTATCTGTCTGGCAGGTCAGAAAAAGTTTCTTTACGGGATTAAAAGTGTGATTTTTAGTACTTTTTATATCGGTTCATTTTACACAAACCGCCTCTGACTTTATCGCAGATGCTGAAGGCAAAGGGAATGAAAGTCAACCCGAGGGAAATCGCAGAGAAGATCATTCAGAATCTTCCGGAGAACGAACTCGTCCAGAAAACTGAAATCGCAGGACCAGGTACCAAAACGTCTGACTGTGATTCTCTTTCAGGACTTTTCTTTGATGTTGGGGAACTTTTGGAACGCAGCACCGGAGAGAGATTTCCTCACCGAGTTTCAGAAATATTAGCATTTATTTATTCAGACTAGAGTCCTTACTCTGCATGCTCGTCATCCCCTCTGATGTCATTCCGTGTCTTCAGGGTTCATCAACATCCACCTGAAGAAGCCGTTTGTGTCCAAACTGTTGAGCAACCTGCTGATCAACGGCGTGCAGCCCCCCCCACTGGAATCCAAGAAGCGGGTACGTCACACTCCCAACATGTAGTGTGAAGCCAGATGTTGATGTTTTTAAACAGCTGTGCGTCACTGAAGAGGGTGGAGTGAAAGGAGACAGAACATGGGGTAGTGTCTGATGCACTTCAGCCTCTTGTGGTTGAAATGAGTATTACAACAACGAACATTTAGAAAAATGACCTAAACGTACGTCATTATTAATTCACTAATTCTGTTTCCATTGCACTTCATGGCAAGTAAAACTTGAGACTATACATTATGTACAAAATACAAAAGAATAGTTGAACAGATCGGGATTAATAACAAAAAAAAACTGTTTTTAAAGGCCAGTTTTTGGGCATTTCTATTATTTTTGCTTGTATTCGTTTAATTTACATCTGACGCAAAGCGGCTAAAAGCAAAGAACATCGTTTTTTCCTCGTTATTTGGTTGTCTTCAGGAAGAAAAGCTTTCAGACTGCAACACAACAGAAGAATGTGTGTAGAATAGTCATGTACTCTTTAGTTTGAGTCTCTGTTTGATCACATAGTGAGCGATGGAGGATTTGAAGCGGGGTTTAAAACAGAGATGCTCACATAAGACATTTAAATTCCAAACTATTAGGTTTTATGTATCTCAGAGATGTCTTATTTATTGTTTAATCTCTGTGTGTGTGTGTGTGTAGGTAGTGGTGGATTTCTCTTCTCCCAACATTGCCAAAGAGATGCACGTGGGTCACCTGCGCTCCACCATCATCGGGGAAAGCATGTGTCGGCTGTTTGAGTTTCTGGGCTACGACGTTCTCAGGTCAGTTCAGTCGCCGTTCACCAAACCTGCTGCATTTTAAACACGACGACGACGACGCGCCGCTAAGCTCGCTGTCCCGTACTAAGCGTCTTCATCCACATTAATATTCCAGTGAGCCTCGAGTGTTCACTACACACACCAGAACAGAAAACACATTTTTTTGCACGGATGCAAAATAGAGACACATCTTTAAAAAGTAAAGTTTGTCCTGAGAGGTGTGATATTGTTTGTTTCTGCATGTTTTTATGTATTACGGTCTAAATTAAGTCAGAAAGTTGCTCACCTTCTTCACGGCCGTTCTCAGGTTGAACCACGTGGGAGACTGGGGGACCCAGTTCGGGATGCTGATCGCCCACCTGCAGGATACGTACCCAGACTACCTGACATCCTGCCCGCCCATCAGTGATCTTCAGGCCTTCTACAAAGTCAGTTGTAGCTCCGTGTGTTTCTGTCGCTCTGTCTCAATTATGAAAAGTGAAAGTTGATGCCAGAACATTCTGTGGAGCATTTAGTTTCTGCAGTGCAGTGCTGTGCACGTGTATATTGTGTGAATACATTATGTATAAACGCAGAACATTAGCTGTTCTTTCTGCTCTTCACACCTCATTTACTTTTTACATCATCCACCCTGCTCTTTCTGCTCTCTCCTTTCTGTCTTTTCCCTCCTCCTCCTCCTCCTCCTCCTCCTCCTCCTCCTCCTCCTCCTCCTCCTCTTCTTCCCACAACAAGGAGTCAAAGAAGCGTTTTGACGAGGAGGAGGACTTTAAGAAGCGAGCCTATCAGTGTGTCGTCAGACTGCAGAGCAAAGAGCCCGAGTTCATCAAAGCCTGGAACCTCATCTGTGACGTTTCCAGGGCAGGTAGACTGCATCTGCAATTATATTATTATAACTATTATGTTATATTAAAGGAATAATCCTCCCTGAAACACACAAGGCATCTGATGAGCTTCAACCAGTTCTTAAATGACGACGTGTGCGTGTGTTTTTAGAGTTTCAGAGGGTTTACGACTGCCTGGACATCACGATCATCGAGAGAGGAGAGTCGTACTACCAGGACATGATGACGAAGGTGGTGAAGGAGTTCGAGGACAGAGGTCAGTGTGCAGCAGCTCAACGGTCGCATTTAAAATCAGTAAATGTTTTTGTGGGCCTTAGTTTGAGCCCCTGTTGGCTCCGTACACGGTTCAAGTTGTGCCTTTTCGTTCCCGGAGTTATCAAAGGCTTTGCGCCAATAATACAAAAATCCTTAACCTTCAACGTGATGTTGGTCTCTGAAGTTATAGCCTGCAGTTTGTGGTGTGACCACCAGGGGGCAATATTGACTCGCATGTCTTCTTAAAGTACCTTCCTGATATTGTAACTAGTCTTTTTTTTAATATAATCTCCTCTTTCTCATTTTTGCCTCTAATCACACCCAAATTATTGCTCTCAAAACCATCCTTTTGATAATTCTTCCACCCCACTCGCTCCCCTCCTCTCTCTCTCTCCCCTCCTCACCTTTTTGTGTTTCTTTCAATGTCTCTCCTCAGGCATGGCGGAGCTGGACGAGGGTCGTAAGATCATCTTCGTCCCCGGTCAGTCCATCCCCCTCACCATCGTCAAGTCGGACGGCGGCTACACCTACGACACTTCAGACCTCGCCGCCCTGCGCCAGCGAATCTTCGACGAGAAGGCCGACATCATCATTTACGTCACGGACAGCGGACAGGTGGGTGGAGAGAGGGAGGGAGGGAGGGAGAGAGAGGATGGGGAGTTTAGGTAGAAGAAAGTTGACACAGCGTACAAATAAACCTGGAAGGAAGAAGGTAAACAAAAGGGAACGAAAATACCAAAAGGTACAATCTCAAACGTCTAATAGGGAGCAGAGGGACCTTTTGTTTCACAGCAATGTCGCTCCTGTTAGTCCTGAATTATAAGTTTTACTGCACTACTTGTTCTTCAGGGATGAAGGAGGACACACTACACTATAAACTTCTGTTTTTGTCTTCACAGTGGTGGCATGGCATGAAAGACACATTGTTGTTTAATGTCACTGAATTTGTGTGTGTGTGTGTGTGTGCGCGTTTTCTCTTTTAGTCCACACACTTCCAGGTGGTGTTTGCTGCAGCTCAGATGATTGGCTGGTACAACCCCCAGGTGACCCGGGTGGAGCACGCAGGCTTTGGAGTGGTGCTGGGGGAAGACAAGTGAGTTTAAAACGCACAGAGATGTTTTTTTAAAGGGTCAGTTTGAGTTCACCAAAGTCTCACAATAACACAAAGGAACTAACCGATGGAAGGCAGCGGGTTGGTGGGTGTTAAAGGGTTAAATGCGGAGGCTCTTTCGCAGTAAAAGGTCCCGACACTGAGTGGGGGGCCGCGTGTTGCAGCTGCGTGCGGACCAATAACCGTTTAACAGGAATCCAAATCGCCGTCATCAGAGCATCAACAAAGACGAGCGTCTCCTCTGAAGACCGAGGCTCCTCCACCGTCACCACCGCGCTATAATCATCTGATGTCCTTCACTGTGTCTTTATCACCACTGCTTCATGTTTTTATTGCATTTATTGTCGTACATAAAACAGAGATTTTTTACTACACGACTGCATCGGAAAATAAAAAGGGGGACAGTCAGTGTTTTTAACCGATAGTTCAGACACAAGGATGCAAAGCTGTTATTACTCAGCATGAGGGAGCAGAAAAGTTCTGCAGTAGGTGGACAACAGTGATTAAAAGTTAACGGCCACAACACGAGATCGAGCTCCAGAGAGTCGGGACAGTTGTGTAACGATATCTCTTTGCGTGCGTTGTTTCTCCCCAACGCACTTTAGGTGAAACCGCGACCCGTGTGTGACGAAAGTCCAAATGTGAAAGCTACAGCAGCTCGGAATGAGATGCGAGTTATCAAAAACCGGAAGGATCCTCTTAAATACTGCTGAGCACGGTGGAAATTTAACTTTTCATGCTGCGGACTCTCCCCTGACCTCGGCTCGGTCTGCGTCATCCTCTTCATCTTCCTGTTCACCTCTTCCTCTTTTTATCTTCACCTTCCTGTTCTCCTCCTTTGTCTTCTCCTTCTCATTATTCGCTCCACTTCTCAATCCCAGTGTGGTTAACCTGAGTATTTGTACTTAGTGTGCATACTGTACCCCCCCCCCCCTGTGTATTACTTATTCCATCTCATAGTAAGCAGTGATGGAGTTAATTTGAACACTATCTGTCACAAAGTTGTTTTTTTCCCAATCAATCGTCCGGGAGAAGAAGTGCCCGAGGCAGGCAGGAGGTTGATGCTACGCTTCGCGGAGGCCATAACTAAGTGCTGCTAAACGCCCCACAGTAACCTGAGGGGGCGTAAATTGGCCCTACAATGTCTGCGCCACTCCAAAATCCATTCGAAATTTATCACGCTGTTTTCATAATTGCTCATCCAGACAATAAGGGCTGTTCTAGCTACAAGTAAACAGAGGAAAATAAGTGTGGTTATTCAGTTTTTGGCTGATGTTCTGCTTGTGAAGCTCATCTGATTTTGGGTGATTGTACGAAATGTGACGCCCCCAAGGTGTCGGCAAGCAGGAGTAATCTAATGGTTTGTTGTCATGATGGCTGGAAAGTGCGTGTGATGTTGAGTCACAAACCCATAATCTCTTATTTTGTCTCCCAGATATCTTGTTTTGAGGTTTGTGTGGTTTCTTGACTTCAAGACTCGGACCAGCAACTCGCTGAACGTTTCTTCTTCTTCTTCTCGTCTTTTCTCGCTCAGAAAGAAGTTTAAGACCCGGTCTGGAGACACGGTGAGGCTGATGGACCTGCTGGACGAGGGGCTTAAGAGGTGCATGGACAAGCTGAAGGAGAAGGAGAGAGACAAGGTGAGAACTTGGGCTGCTGAGGAAGAAAGGTGAGGAGGAGGAGGAGGCGGCGAGAGGCCGTCGCGCTCTTCTGTCTTCAGCGTTTTGATGTCGGTGTCTCGCATCTCGCCGCTGATTTACAAGGAGTCCGTGGATTGTTTGGCCGAATTTTGTGAGGATATGAAACCCGAACTTTACACGCGAGCTTTTACTTTGAAACATTTCTCTCTGCTGTCTCATAAACTGATGGAGAAAGGTGACATTAATAAAGGGCAAAGACGTTATACTTAATTTTCTTCCCTCTATTGGTGTCTAGCCAGCCAGACAGCTTTGGTTTTTATTTGTCCGGGTTTTTAAGATATTAGTGTCTGACATTTCTGCCTCCGCCCCCGAAACCGAGGTGAATTTCATTTGGGATGCCCACAGAGTTTCAACGGCATGAAATCAACACAAGTTTCTTTTTACTAGTTTCTAATGAGGAGCGTGAGAGAGTTCATTGTTGACCTTTAGGCTTGTGGTTTATAACCCACCGTGGACCACTTCTGAGCATTTGAACCGGTTCCAAATTGTCCGATCCATCAGAATTGTATTAACAATGTTATCAATTCCTTTTTATAAATGCATTTTTTTTTTTCTGACCGTTGCGCATTGCAAAAACAAAAGGTGTGGTGACGGCAAACTTTGAGTCTACGATGCTGGAAACCTGAAACAAGAAGCAGCGTTTCCCATTAATTACCTAGACGTAGTAAGAAATACTTTCCCCTTTATTTTAACATTTTATAATATGTTCAAACACATAATAATAATAAATCGACTACTACTTTTTCCCCATAAGACAATTGAGCAGGAATCAATAAGGGAATGGACTAAAGAATGGACTTGGTGTTGGTGAAATCTTATCGATTCCCGACCATGTGTTGGGATGTTTTTGTCAAACAGAGGCATCGTTTCTGGAAAAAAAAAACTACATTTTTCCGAGCAGCACACATGAAATGCCATTCCTCTCCACTGTATCTGTGAGACGTCTCCAGGACAAATACAGCCAAACCTCGGCTGAACCGTTTTATTAGCAACGGGCAGACGAGCAGCAGAAGGTGAGAAGACGTCGTGTCGGTTAAAGAATTCAACGTTGGTATTAAGCTGAGGGTGGCAGTAGTGAGTACCGCAATGGGACCTTTTGTTACATTTCATACACTTCCCTCCCTTGTTTCCTGTCTTTTCTGTACACGTATCGCATTGTTCCAGAGAAACACAGCTTCACAAACGTTAGATGAATTGCCGGTAACGTTGGTACAGACAGTCGCGTTCCCAGGAGGATGAATTCTACCCACACTGGTGTTCCTCTGACTTATCTTCATGCACCACCAAAAAAGGATGAAAAAGAGGAAATAAAACCTCCACAGAGTCCGTGTAATGGTCGTGAGTGAGGAGTGAGCTATGTTTTATTTTGGCCTGAGACCCCCTGAACTGCCCATTAAAACTGAAAGGATTTACATCTTTTGGAGAAGAAAGAAAGTTTGAGGACAAAACAAGAAATAAACAAAGTCCGTCTGCAGCGCCTCGGTGTAACTATGAATATCTCACTGAGGTGTTTTTGTTTCATATTTAATCACCTGCAGTCTGCTTTGTTTGTCTTGTCTTCATAATAAAAGGTTACTGTCAGAATATAACACACTATTTCAGCTTGTGTTGGAATCAGTTTTGTATCTGTGTTTTGTGTTTAAACCTTTCTGACACGCAGCCGTTCAGTAGCAGGGAGGCCTTCCTGGCGGCTCGTTATTTCCGCTTATCGCTGAGTTTTTGGTTCCCCCGGTAATGACCGTCTGACTCTACAGCAGACGATCTACTTCTTCTCGCCCTCGTCCTGCGCGAACAGAGAAACTCTGGATCTTTCTGATCGCTTTCAGAGACGACCACGTCTGAAATCTATAAAAAAAGAACACACAACGCCACCAGATTTCTTTTCTTGTCTGCTGAGCTCTGAGGACGGCTCGACAGCATGTGGTCTTCTGAACACACTCTCTCTTTCTCCTCATCAGGCTCCTCTTTTCTTCTTGTGAGCTTGAACCTCCTAATGTCTGCAGCCTCACTCACGCCTTTTCTTTTTTTGATGGCTGAAAACGTCTCGATTTTTATTTTTTATTTTAGTTCAAGAGAAAAACTAGAAATGCATCATTCTCACCAGAGTGATCGTCACCTGATTAGCCACTAATACTGAATTACAACACATTAGATAACACTTCATTAAACCCTTTGACGAGCAGGGAAACGCACATTCAACATTTGTCATGATGTTACGAGAACCACAATCCAAGTCGAGGTGGAAAGTACTCCTGTAGTATTAATTCGTTTTTTAGAATGTTTTTTTAATGTATAGACTAATTAAGTAGAAAGGAAACTCCGATCCAGTTCATTTTTAATACCTGAAAGTGCTACAGCTATTATTTATTTCTGTATCTCTGTCCCTGGCCTTGGTGCAGCTCAACTGGACCGTGTTAAAGGAGAAGTGTCTGTTGGTAGTTTAGGAATAGGAAGTGTTATTTTGTTCGCCGTCTGTATTTAACCCAGAAATGATCGGTTCACCAGCCTTCTCCTTCATCCCAGGGCTGTTGTTAGCTGCTGGTTTCCCTTTACTTCTCTTCATTTCACTGCATGTTTGCATCTTCTGATGTTGAGGGGTTTGTATCTGAACTTCAACCTGCAGAGGGAGAAAACGCGCCTGAACCAGCTGACCCAGTTAAGTAATATCTGAAGTACTCGGTGCAGTGTAAGCTGTTGAACTGCACCGGTTTGAATGCTGGTAGGCTGTGGGACAACCGGTGCCAACACCGTTTCCCCCTGCAGGCCCTTCTGGCCTGGTGCTCCGCTGTCTGTCTGGGTCGGTGCCTCCATCTGCTAACCCTGCCTCATTAAAACAAGCCCAGCCCCGGCCTCCATCAACCGCGAACACTGCTGCTCAAGTTTCATCTCTCCAGTTGTGTTGTATAATACTCTGTTCTTCTGTTTTATTATTTACTCCCGTCCTATTTCTTGTGTGTTCAGTGCTTTCCTGTCTGGTCCTGTTGTGTCGTGCGGCTCCTCTGACCCCTCTGGTCCTTGTCCCTCGTCATCGGGGCTTCAACTGGAGCTGCAACGACCGGTCGATTTATTAATAAGTCGGCTGTCGCGTAATTAGCGGATTATCAAAATAGATGCAGATTGTTGTGGATGAATCTTGATTGTCCTGCCAGCGTTAGAGCAGTTTGTTCGTTTCCAAATGAAATCGTTTAATTCGACCGTTTTTCATGGCGTGGTCACCGCTGCAATGGCTCTGAAAGAAACACAAACTATATGTATAATATTTAAACCCTAAAAGTCCCAAACAAAAACAAAACGTTTTTAAATATTCCATGTGTTTATCCGCAGCTGGAAAAAAAAAGTCCCCAATAAATCAATATTTCCTCCATCTTGTTAAAAATGACATCATCAATTTGTGTCTCGTTCTCTTCTGTTATTTCACGTCACGATATATTTTCTGTCTTGTCATATTATCGTGTCTTGTCCTCTCCTTAACTCTTCTGTCTCTTCCTGTTTATTCCAATTCTTTCACGTGATAATATGTCGTGTTACGACCCGTCCCTTCACATCTCGTCACCTCCTCCTCTTGCGCTCTGCTCCACTGAAAGTCTTTTTTTGTTTTTCCAATCGAATCCCCACCATGAAAAGTTTCCGCACAAACTTGCTCCTCGCTCCGTTCGCTCCCTGTGGTATCGAACGTGTCACACACCCCGATTTGGAGGGAAGTCTTAATAAGTCAATTTAATCTTTTATCCTCGAGCTACTAAATTAGATTAATCATTTGGATTAAATTCAACTCGCTGGTTTTACTGTTAGAAACATAAGGTGACGTACTGCCTGCAGTAATTACAAGCTGATAAAAGTGACAGTCGTCTGAATATTTACAGCCTTTAGGATTATTTGGGGGGGTGGTGTGTCTCTTAAGTCGTTTTTATTAAATGAAACTTCTCTTTGCTGAAATTGTGCGGCTGCAGGTCCTGACCCCGGAGGAGCTGACCCAAGCCCAGAGGGCCGTCGCGTTTGGCTGCATCAAGTACGCCGACCTCTCCCACAACCGCATCAACGACTACATCTTCTCCTTCGACAAGATGCTGGACGACCGCGGCAACACGGCGGCCTACCTGCTCTACGCCTTCACTCGCATCAGGTGAGGGGAATCGCTCTAACGTCCACCGTATTAGATTTGAATTCCACCAGAAGCAGCATAAACTAAAAGACACCGTTAAATCTTCATCGAGCCGCTACAGATTCATGATGACGGCTCACTTTGGGACGCTGAAAGTATCTTGAAAGTTTAAATTGAGTTCCTCTTGACACGTCTGTGTCCTCTTCTCCACTTTGCCCTGTTGGAGACCCTCCTGCTCATCCCGGTGTACTTTCATTACCCGTATCAGATCAGCCTGGCCGGCCCCTCGTGGGGAGCTCGCACCGAGGGGATTAGTCTTTTGGGGTCCTTTTCCAGTCAGCAAGACCCAATTTCTCCCCCTTATCCCCTGTATCGAGTGGCCGTTTCCTGGCCGCAGAGGGCTGCGTTGATCCCCCTTCTGGGGTGGCAGCGTGCCCGGCAAAGATTGATCTTTTTTCAGTCTCGCATGAGAGGATTCGATGTTCCTGCGTTTAGTCAATAGAGCACTCTCTGATGGCTGCCGCCCCCCCCAGAAGTTTATTTAGGTGTGTTGGGTTTAAAAGCAGTTTTTAAAAAAAATACCTTTCATGTAAGTGAATATTTAATAATCCTTCTCCATCACAGGAACGTGTATTTAAAGTCTATTCCTTCCTTTTTAGACAAATTGGTCAATCTATATTTAAATGCTCTCAAGTTTCCAGATGTTTTCTCAGGCAAACAGATATTTATTTAATTAATATTACGATTATAAAACAGCTTTTACTCACATTGGAGAAGCAGCAAAGACCTTTTACAATCCGCTCGTCTGGAGGAGATTTACTGTGTGAGCGTGTCGTGTCCTGAGCTGCTTTCAAGACGTAAAATGCTTTTTTTGTTGTTCTGAATACAACAAAGTTTCTCTTGATGTGGAAACTTTGCTGTTACAAAGGTGCGGACACCAAAGGCAGCTGTGTCAGTCTCTGGAGGAACAGACTCCTGTTTGTAATTACTGGAAAGATGTTGGGGAACACTGTTCCTGGATCTGTCTGCTGCTGCACCACCAGGTGTTTGTTTTCTACTTTAACGTTCGTCTCCCGGCTCTCTTCCCGCCCGTGACGAGAGATTCTGGTAGATCCTGCCGTTACTGGGCTCTACAGCAAGCTAATAATAGGAATATTAGGGTAATCTTTTCTCAATATTAATAGGTAAAATGAGTACTACTCACATCACAGGGAAACATCCTCAGTAGTTGGAGATATAATCCTCGTTAAACCAAAAGTTCCCTCTTTCAGGCTGTGATCGCTTCCTGCAAACACACGTGACGTTTTCGTTCATATGTTATATATATATATAGTTTTATTAATGGCGTTATTGGCTTCCTTCCTATAGGTCCATTGCTCGTCTGGCTAACATCGATGAGGCCACGCTGAAGAAAGCAGCGGAGACCACGGAGGTGGTGCTGGACCACGAGAAGGAGTGGAAGCTGGGGAAGTGCATCCTGCGTTTCCCGGAGATCCTGCAGAAGATCCTGGACGACCTCCTGCTCCACACGCTCTGCGACTACCTGTACGAGCTCGCCACCACCTTCACGGAGTTCTACGACAGCTGCTACTGCATAGAGAAGGACCGACAGACGGGTACGTGTTTTAGAAAGATATCGAGATCAAAAGCCACACGTTCATCAACGCTCTGCTCACGATGGGACACGTTAACGGGAGGTTTCACTCTGAGAGCGATTTGACTAAAAGCTGCCGAGCTGCTGTTCGTCCTCCACTTGTTCCTGTTAGGAACTCCTCCCTGTGGTGCTCTGAAGTGCTCCAACTTCAAGTTTAGAGCTGCTTAATTATGCCGAGTCTCACTTTGTCAGCTGTGGCGGTAACCCCAGCTGGAGGTTATTGTTTTGTTTCATCGTTGTCAGACAGCAAACAGTTCAGACTGATGTGCGTTCAGTCCCGGGATACAGGAAGTGGTGCCTTCACTGCACATGTTCGTCATCTTGTTAAGGTTTAATTTGAAAATATAAAGGAAAAATATTTACTCACTTTAGTTGATGTCTCTTATGGATGAAACACCCTGTTTATCCTCAGACTGTTTGTACTTTTAACAGGTCATGGGGGTTGTTTTTACCGAAATATTGAACCAAATTCATTCTCTGCAGCAGCTCGTAGTGACAGGATCTAGTTTGAATGATGGGAAATACTCACAAAGGCCTTTGTCCAAACTGGGCAACTTAGGAACTACTTTAAACCTCAAGATGTTACGTGAATAACAACTGAAAAGTTCAGGTAAAAACGTTTGTTCTGACTTGATTAATCACAAGGAAGCGTAGCTGCACACTCATGCAGGTTACCAAACAGAAAATGTCTGCTCGGCCTGGTTTATCTCCTCGCCGGCCTCGGCAGCGCTCTGTCCTCGTCCTTTACGCTCGGACACGTCCGCCTGTTTGTGAAAATTACAAACCAGCTTTTGCCGTTCAACCGGTTTAATTCACCCTGTCGCTCATCACGACTTCATTTCTATCTGATTTTCTGCTCCGTGTCGCGATCAGGCCTGACGGGGTGGACGGTCATGGATGTTGAGTGTGTCTGCTGCCGTCATTAAAACGTCTCCGCTGACCTTTTGCTGTTTGTTATCGTTGTGTGCTTCACCTCTGACTCTCTCTCTCTCATCTGCCTGACTTCCCAGTCTGTTTATTTTCTCTCTCCCGCTCTTCTCATCTCTTGTGTCTTTAGTTCTTTTTAAATCACCTGTTGAATCTATTATTAGATAGTACTGTATCGGTCATACATCTGTAGGATTTACCTGTGCCACGTGTGTTTCTCTCTGCAGGTGAGGTGGTGAAGGTCAACATGTGGAGGATGCTGCTCTGCGAGGCCACAGCGGCCATCATGGCCAAATGCTTCGACATCCTGGGCATCAACCCCGTCGGGAGGATGTGATGTCACAGAATCCAGAGCGGGAGAAGTGACGACGTGACTATGATCAGTAAACGTTCTCCTTCACACATATCACAGCCATATACTCACTGGGTTATAAGAATCAATTCCAACTAAGTATTATATCCATCCTGGGAGCAAAAATCACGTTTGTTAAGTCCATTCATTAACATCTCATGTAAACCTTCTTTTTTTTTTTATTAAAGAACTGATTTGAAATCAAAACAATCAGCCAGTCTGTTGTCAATTATTGTCTGATTGTGGATCTCTGTTTAAAGCCAGATTTCGTATCGTGGTGCATGAAATTAGATCTTTAACCAAAAAAACAATACTTGAGAAAAAAAGCCTCGATTATCAGAAATTGAAGCTAGAAAAGGTGAATCGGCCCGAGTCGCTTCCTCCTGAGCTGGATTATTTGACTCACTGCTTTGACTTTGTGTTGCACCTCACTGTAACCAGAAACACACACGGTTCAGCCAAATGTGTTTTCCTCTTTCAGAGAAAAAAACCCCCCAAAACCATTGAGATGAAGTGTAAAGTGCTGTTATTCATAGTCTGTTACTGTGAGGAGCTCTTAACTGGTTATGAAACGGTCTCCATTGAATACTGATGCCTCAGTATGATCTACATAGATAATGTGGCCATTAGCGAGATTGGCTAATTCTATATAGTCATTCTTGAGGCTTGTCATCGGTGGAGCCGGGTCGTATTGTGAGATCAGAGGACATCATGCAGTAGCGTCAGGGTCTTCTAAAGGGGACGTCTTCAACTGTGCTCATGAATGAAATGCAGCAAATGCTCACAAATTAGAAGCTGGGACTAAAAATGTTGGCATTATGCTTGAAAAATACAATTAATCAATTATTAACATAGCTGATTAAACACTAACATGAAGTGAATTCATGAATATTATTCGTGAATTATTGTCCTAAAGTCAGGACTGACGCGTCCCGTATTTGTAGGAGTTTCTCCGAACTTGGCCGGTTATGAAGTTCCCTTTAAACTCTATAATGTAGGATGTGAATACTCGCATTGTTTTTCACTTTAAACACTGATTCATGCTTGTTGGATTCTGGTAGGTTTCCTTTTTTTTAAATCGGGTCCGGACCATTTTGGGCCTTAGAATGAATGAAAGCAACACACACACACTGCACCAGTGTTCACCGGGATCGTCTTATTCTCTACGTCCAACTTCAGCCGTCAGAGTGAGTAAGACGCTCTAATCACACATAAAGCACCAGAGAGAGAGAGAGAGAGATTCTAATTGCTTTCTGCTGGGCGTCCTCTCTGCTGAGCAGCCTTTGACGTATAGAAAGTCACATTAGACTTGAGCTGCTTTCTAGATAACGACAATTACAGCCTCTGCCTTCCATGACGTGTGTGAGTAAGTGGGCTTTGTTTGCAGAAATTTAAAGTCCGAGGCAAACAAACCCCGTTTGATGAAGTTAATTATACATCACACGCACTCTGAGGCAGCCTGTAATTGTTAAGCCTGTCTGTACCCAGACAGACAGTTGTGCACTTCCACAGCTATAAAAGCTGTGCAACTCTGGAAATTGCCACAAGTCATACAATACTTGTCAGAAGAGTGCTGTGGGCCCGTGACCCATCTTAGAAAACGGATGAAATATCGTCGCTCCTCTGCTTTCTAGTAGTCTCTCATCGTTCCGTAGGTCCCAGGACTTTATGGCTCATCTCGGTACCTTCTCGGGCAATAATTCCCAGAGCGGCTTCATGAAAGATTCATTAAGCTTTCAAAGAGTCGCGCCTCTCTTCTCTTGAGCTGCTGCTGAAGGACGGTGTTAAAGGTGTTTTGACAGTCGCTCCAGGAGGAGAGGAGAGAGCCTGCCACGCTGCTTCAATAACGCCTTCGGAAGCAATAACGTTCCACCGCCTCAATGGGATGGACGGATCTCATCACCCGGTGCCCTCAGCTGATATTTATTCCCTTTCTCACGTGTCTCGGGGTGGATTAGAGAGGCGGGATGGTGATGGTGATGGGGGGGGGGGTTTGGAGAAACTGCCTGTGGTAATCCAAAGGAGGCTGAGGATTTAACATGCAGGAGAGGAGTTTTTTGGGGCGTCCCGCTGGTGCAGCTGGGACGTGCAGACCAGAAGGAAGGTAAATATGGACGTTTGAGTACCGTGTACAATCTTTGTGTTCTAGTACTTAATTAAAGCTGCACTAATCCACACTTCTTCAGATGAACAAAGGAAAGAAAAGTAAAATGTAATAGTTCAAGATTACGTTTTAACATGACAGCATAACATGAGAAAAAGTGATTTTACTTTGATTTGTGCATTTTCTATTTGGGTCCATTTACTTCATGTTTCATTCATTAATCGTTGGCCACATGGAAGCAGAATGTCTCACGTCTGCCACACTTTCTTTGTTACAGCTAGATTTCCACATCCAGCAGATGTGAAGGAACTTTTATCGTCCGATTGGAGCCGTGCTGGTGTCCACCGGATGAACGTGAGTCTGACGTTTCCTCTTCTCTAAGCTCTGGTTTGGGAGTTAAAGAGGCTAAAAAAGAGCTCCAGGGTTTGTGACGATTCTGTCATTTCAGCACTACAGGCTGCTCCTCGCACATCAGAGTCATTTGATTTAAGGTTCATATCATAAAATATATTGAATGTAATCAAACCATCTGATCTCTGGGGAGCTGGCTTAATAGCTAACCACTTTGTGTGCCTTTAACCTTTGACCTCGAGTTCATCCCAAATACGCCTCGTGGTATTTTAGCACCATATGGGCGCGACAGACTCGTACAGAAATCAAAGCTGCCTGCAGGCACTTCTGTGCTTCTGTTATTCGTAATTTGCATAAATTATCCCTCTTCCTTAAAATCCTGTTTAGACCGGGGCAAGTATTTTTACATCACATATTGTTGCTCGGCATCTGTCTCTCGCTCAGAGTGCCTCTGCACCGAGTGTTTATCAGGAGGTTCAGCGATCCGATCTCAGAGATGAATCAATAAGATATGCAAATAAGCTGTATGCAAATGAGATACAAGTGGGTGTCGTGAGCAGGAGAAAGAGGCGACAGTCTCGAGTTGGTTGGAAGTCGGCAGCGCGACCACAGTGCCAGGCTTATTAATCTCTTGCGCTTCGGTGGCGCAGTGTGGTACCTCGTCTCCACGCTGCCTGCTGTCCCCCCCCCCCCCCCACCTTCCCCTGAAATTACAGTCTGTAATCTGTTTGGCACTTAGACGAGTCACAGAGGAGGAAGAAAAACAACAGGAGACGGGTTCAGAGAGAAATAAACATTTTAATTAGGTGTTTGGCACTGATAAAATCTAGATTTCACACGCACACAAACAAGAGAACGTTTCTCGCAAATTAAATAAGAGATTTGTACGTAGATGTAAGATTTTGTTTTAAGATATACATTAAGTTAAATAATCTGAAATGCGGCATTTGAATGCATTTTACCGTTACATGCACACGCCCTAACTCATAACTCTGACACTTATACTCTGAAATATATAGAACAAGCCAACTTGGACAGCGAAGTAACACTCAAGTGCCGTCACGGAGACATGTGGACATCACAGAGACGTGTCAGAGACATGTGGACATCACGGAGACGTGGACATCACGGAGACATGTGGACATCACGCTCTTGACCAAGAATAAATACGAGTGTTAAGAGAGTCAGGAAGTGTTGAGGGGAAAGTTGTCTGGTTGGATATCCGTCGCGGTGCCGGGATAATGAATAACATGTTAAAGCAAAGTTAAAATGTCACGACTCCAACTTGCTCCATCTCACCCATTTTCCTCAGAAGTCAAATCGGGCCTCGGCTTTTCATATTCCCATCAGAACGTCCTCGGAGCTCCCCAGGGGTTTGCATTATTTTTTTGTGTGAAGCGTAACAGACGCAGCGGGGAGTGCAGGGGGTTGCTGCCGGCAAACTTGCAAGGTCACTGACAAAGAAGGGAACATGTACAGCAAATTGAAAAGAAAGCCAAAGAGAACCGCCGTTCAAATGTTTCAGGGAAGCCCTCACAGGTCACCTTCCCTGCTCGCTGTGCTCTGGGCCACGAGTTCCACTTTGAAAAACTTCGAGAAAGTCTTGTGAAAAGGATGCCGTTTGTCCCCTTGTTTCCAGCATTCTGCCATGAGGAAAAGGGACGCGGTTCAACCAAGACTACAAGTTAGCCGAGTACTCCATCCTCCTCAGCTTCCACCTCTGCATCGACTCATATCTTGGTCTCTTTGTGTTCTGCTCTGAAGGAGTCCCTGATCGCCAGGAGACCGGAGGCCAGAAGATGGCCGCTGACTCTGCTGTGCCACTCTTGGGACCGGCCCCTGGAAGATAAAAACCAACGAGATCTTTCAGCAAAGAAAAGGTCAGTGAAAGACAAACGTTCAGCTCGACTGGTGTCAATGACACGAGAAGCTTCTTCTTCTCTATTTTATTTTGTGTAGATGCTCATGAAAGATTAAACTTACAAAAAGGTAGTCGACACTGAATATTTAATAAAGAAAATAACGGTAATTCTAGATCATGTATCTCGTAAAGACATTCACCCACATGCCTACAATCTTCAGATTAAAGATTAAAACGGCTCTTTGGAATCAACTTCAATGCATCTTAATACCCCAGTCATGAATAAACATGTCCTGTATACATTTTGAAAACACTGCAGCGATAGAAGTACAAACTTTGTGTCGAGTGCTAAATAGGCGTCACATTAGTCTGTGCTCGTTGGTGCTGGATGTCTTCTGCTACTCGTTTAAATTAAAGCTCCTCGTGCTACTTCAATGATGTGGGACGGAGCTGACTTCAAACATTGTAAAACCTTTTTTTATGAGAGACATGTGGTAGTAGGAAGAGCAAAGGTGTAATTATTAATATTGACTGTTCACACAGAAATAAGAAAGGATTTATTAACCCGAAAAAGCTTAAGTGTCAATAAGTGCATATTTAACTACTAATAAATGCCTAATAAAGTATTTATTTATCTTAACGCAACAGGAAATGTTTAACAATGACCTACTAGGTTATTTATATATTATAAACAATCATAAGAGACTCGTAAGCCTTTTATTAACATTCTTATTCAGTCTATAAACTGCTGACAAGTTTCATAAGTTCTTACAAACATCTCATAACAATGAACATGTTTATGATGCTTTTATGTAACTTATTAAGCATCTTATCAGGGTTTATAAAGGCCGTATTACTTATTAACTAAAACTAGTTTAACCTGCTTATTATTATCAGCAGTAACGCTTCTGATATCTTCTTCATTTCACTTTTATCTCGCCTTAGAAGTTAACGAGAACTTCAAATGAACGTCACAGCGAGGTCGCCCAAAACCCGCCCGGCTGTGAGAGACTTCTAGCTCGAGCTCTTGTCATGAGAGGAAAGTTGAAGGCGAGAGGAAGTGACAGAGCGAAGAGCATTCATCCCTCCGGGTGTTTCCACTTCTTTCTTTGCATAACGGGAGCATCGGCGGGCCGCCGGTGCTCAGCCGGCTGCTGGTTGCTTTGTAAATGATCTTGGCATCAAAGCTCGTTTTCACCTCGGCGCTGCGCCGCAGAAACAGTTTCAGCTCTCGTGGAGATTTCCCCGTCAATCCACAACCTCTGTTCTTCATTCAGCACATATACTCGTCGGGGAAAATTAGAAAGAGACGCAAGACGCTAGAGATCAGACTTTAGACTGTTTCTCAATCAGATTTATGACTGACCTTGAGGATTTATGATCAGTAAATCAAAGTTATGGCTGCGATTCCGACTTACTGAGAAAACAATAAATGATGATACAGATTCACATTAATCAACGTTTTCACTCTCTAGGTCAGAAAGTGTGAGCTGGTATCTCGTACTTTTAAGTTTTTATCTTATAATTCAGATTCAAAATTGTTCACCACTGTAGACAAAGCTATAGAATACATTTGTATTATTTTAAATGAACTAGAAAGTACTTAGTTTGTACAGATGCTACCACAGCGATCAGTATTTCAGTCGTGTTGTGAAACGTTAACGTCCCCGTCAGGATGAACCTCCGCCCCTCTGGCTCCCTGAGCTCTCAGCTACAGTAAAACTGTCTGTGTTCATAACCGAATTGACCAAATCTGCGATTGCCTTCTCTTGCAGCCCGTTAGAAAAAAAAGAAACAACAACAGCAGCAGCAGCTATAGTGCAGTTTAATGACGGAGATGCTACGAGCCCGGCCCTCTGTGACAAGAGACACCGCCACCTGTTTTGAGTCGCACAGAGCTCCATTTCATTTAATCAACTGAGACAAATGGAGCCGCAGGGCTCCGCCGGGAGCCAAATTGATCATGTAAGCAGCGGAAAATCTGCAGCAACTTGGTTTCAAAGGGCATGAATCATGAGAAGGAGGGCTGTTCGTCCTCCTCATCATGTGCTCACCTACAGGGAGGTGGTGATTGTGCTGCAGATAGATGTTTGGCCGAGGTCAAAAACACAGACCGGGCTCAATTAAGACGGATGAGATGAAGTTTTGTCTCCAGATATTTCTTTTAATAGACTTCTCACAGCCTTTAAAGCCTCTCTGTAGTTCCCGCTGCTCACGTTGCCCTTGGTTGTACTTCTGACTTTATTACATGAAGGGCCATTTTAAAGTGCGCTAATTATTGTATCAACACATGACTGAAATCTGACAGAGGTCACGAAGCTAAGTATGTCTTTTGTACGTTTTACTATTATAGACAATATGTTGATTATGACTAATTGTAAGCCACACAGTTGTACGTGTGTTTGTTTCTGGAACTCTGATCCTTTAATTTTCAGATTGGGCCTTTAAACTCGTTTTCCCCTCTTTTCTAATACGTCGTCCTGTTTTTTTTTTGTTATTGTATTTCAGTATTACCTGTCCTCTGTCTCTATCCAGCAGGTGTCCTTCACACACACACACATCTACTGCAGCCTGCCTCTTTTCCTCCCCGATGATTAAATAACACAGGTTTCCTGCATCCTCACCTGGTGTCTGTGCGACAGAGGTGCGTCAGTCGGGTCCTCCTGGCTCCGGTGGGCTCCAGCAGGTAGAGGCAGGCGTGGACGTGGGCCCTAACCCCCTCCGACAGCACCTCGGGGTGCTCCGTGGACACAGAGGACAGGTACAGAGGGCCGGAGGAAGGGTCCGCCTGCCAGGTCCTGAGAAGAGATAATCAGGGTGGAGAATCCAACAAGTAAACGTGATGGCTGCCAATATTCTGATTCCAACTACACAGTATTTTAGCTTTCCACCGTATGCAAATTGTGTTAAGTGGTCGATAAAATAAAAAGCCCTGCAAGCAGTTGATTGATGTCAAAACCAGCACTGACACATGAAGTAACTGCCATCTGCTCTATTTTGTCAATCACGAGTTCCTTTCTACGGATGTCACTTCAAAACTGTGATTTGTTGGCCGTTAAACGACTCATTACCTGAGCAGCAGATGCTCCTGCGGGAGCCGGGAGCTCAGGGCGTGGCCTTGGCCCTCGAGGAGGTAGCGGTAGACTTCGCAATCCTCGGACAAGGTCTGGACGACGGCCGCCCGGCGCAGGCTTCCCTCCCACAGCTCCCGCTCCCTCAGCAGCCGATGGAGCAGCTCCTTCTCGGGGACTTCCACCTCCACGGAGCCGCGCCACATCCACAGCAGGCAGCCGTCGTTCGTCTGCAGACGAGAGGAGACAAAATGATGCCGCGCTATGCCAAAATCTGTGTGTGACATACTATGATTTTGTCATGATGTGTTTAAAATGAATCCAGATCTCAAATCCTTTACAACAAAGCTGACGTGCTGGCTAAAGGTAACCAAAGCTGGATCCATTGTTAGCTAATTGTATTGTTGTATTGTGTGACGTGTATGTAGTTGTATATTGTGGTTTCATGACATAGAAAGATGTACATTTTGTAATACATTGTTGATGTAAAAGCCCAACTAGGGACAATCATTTAAAATGACCAATAACTATGAACTGTATTGGTATGATGTAAAGTGTATCAAATAAATTAAAATACTATACTATGACTTTTGTAGAGATACAATACGAGGACTTATTTTTCAAGATTCTATACTTTGAATTTTTTTATCACTTTTTCACATATAATAACATTTCTTATGTACTATACTATTACTTTTATGATTTTGTTTACATATCGCACTAACTTTTTGGACATACTGTACTATGACTTTTTCATAATTTATTTTTGACATACTATACTATTTTTTTTTTGGGACTTTTTCCAACATGAATTACTATGACCATTTTTATGACTTTTTTCCACATATTATACTATCACTTTTCTTTTTTTTTACATCCTGTACTATGACTTTCATATGTTTTCTATATACTATTCAATTACTTTTTAATCACTTTTTTAACACTATATTGTGACTCTTTATTACTTTTTTTGACGTACCATACAATGACTTAGTATACTATATTACATTTTTATAAATTGTTTTAACATACTATACTAAGATTCTTTACTATTACTTTTTTTTATGAGTTTTTTCCATTATATCTGTATGATATACTTTGGTATGATTTTTTAATGACATTAAATAAATGCTATATTATCTTCCGTCCCTGATGTCCTCAGTATACTAATGGAACTACGACATTTACCTTCTTGAAGGCCAGATCCACATGTTCTGGAGCCTGATGGCTCTCCCAGCCTCTGCTCTTCTCCCTGGCCTCCTTCAGGAGGTGCTTGGTGCTCAGCTGCAGCTTGCTCCTTCTCCTCTCCTGCTCCTCCTTCTCACCTCCACTCTGACTGGGGGACACCGGGCCTCCTCCTCCCCCCTCAGAGAGGGAGTCCTCACTGGAGGCTGCAGCACCTGAACGCTGCCCGGGCCAAAACTCTGGAAGCTGCAAAGAGGATTTAAAACAAAATTCAAAAGTGTTTTCTACGCAGGAATCCTGAATTTCATTTTAATACCTTTTAAGAACACATTATCACTTCAAGTTCTATCCTCTAACATCAGCAACACACTTTTAATTTAATTTACTACACATTGATTTAAAGAATGGACTAAACAGTCGTAGTTTGTGATAAACTCTTTGGACCAAAGCATCTTGGTTTCGATAGAACAAAGAACAACAGTGGGAGTTAAGCAACGAAACCAATGAAGGTTTTATTACAACTCGATAATACACAGGAGCATAGTAGGACTTTGTTTGATATACTACGACTCTTTTCAAAATACCATACGTCTTTTTTCGACATAGTACACAATTACTTTTTTGACATACTATATCATTATGTTATTACATACTATACTTTGACTTTTTTTAAACATACTATACACTGACTGTATGACTTTTTAATGAATCATTTTGACATATTAGATTATGACTTTTAACGACATATTCTAGTATGACTTATTTATGACATACTGTACTTTGCCATCGCCAAGTATGCAATACAATATTAAGAAATATAGTATGTAATTGAAGATGTCATAGAATATTTCATAGTATAATATGCCGTGGAACACCAGTGGAGCAGTCGTACCTGGAAGAGTCTCTGAGCCTCGGTGATCATGTTGGCCAGTCCCTGGGTGGCAGCCAGGTTCTCACTCAGGTCCCGCTGGTCTGGGCGGCCCAGGCTGTACTTCCTGTGACTCGACCTTCAGCAGCAACAACAGGAACAAGGTCTCGGTCACTTTCACTTTTAGATAAAGGCAGCAAAGCATTCTGAAATCAACCTCTGCTAAAGTAGAGACAAAAGCATTTTCGGTGAGATCAGAAATGAGCCTGATTTGGATTTGGGCACCAACAGGACGATGATGCCTTTAAACCCCAGCAGTGAGGAACCACCTATATGTTCAGTGAGAGCATTAGACAGATGAGGAGGACAGACAGGTGCCAGTGTGTTTGACAGGAAATTGGCACATGACATGCTGCCATCGCAGCAGTCTGCCAGTTTTTACAGGCAGCAGGCAGGAATCAGCAGCTCTGCGTCAGGATTACTGCAACTGACAGATTCAGGTTATTTTGGAAAGCTTACACAACTCAAGTTGTTTTCCTTGATTTTTATTTGATAGGAGGTTTTTATCATTTATGATTTAGTTTCTGATGCCTGATGCCAATTTGTCACAGCAAACAGCACAGATTCTCTTCAGCGCTGCAAAATGGGGCAATTAGACACCAACGCTTGCACCAAACCAAGTTGGTCGGACGACTAGTCAGACCATTAAAAAGTACATATCTCTGTAGGAGTGATGAGTTCTGTCAAGCAGAAGACATGAAGGAAAAGACTCAGAGATGAGATTTAACAGATCTGTGGGAGAACAGCTGGGAGCAGCAGTCAATTTCCCCGAGTTACTGTTCCCACCACAAAGTGAGACGTGAGTTCTGACAGGCTGGGACTTTGGCTTCCAGGAGACGGGAGGCACAAAGTGCCCGATTGTGTTTTACCTTTTCCCATCTAGTGTCCCCTCATCCTGAAAGGGGAGACAAGGAGCCAAAGTGGAAACAGGTGTGGAGATGAATGGAAGGGAGGAAAGTACAGGAGGAAGAGGAGCAGAGTGATTACAGGAATGAGAAGAGGAAACAATGTGGAGGAGGAGATACGAGGGTAACGACGGTAGGAAGATGAGCAGAGTGGACGAAAGAGACAATATCAGGGTGGATGGAGAAAAGAAGGATGACAGGAAAAAGGAGAAGATGAGGGAGTAAGGAAACAAGATGGAATGGACAAAATGTGTAGCGCAGCATCAGAGAAGAGTAAGTACGAATAAGAAGGGGGACAGGTTGAACCAAATATCAATGTATCAACTAACAACTGTGTGTGTGTGTGTGTGTGTGTGTGTGTATCAAAGCCTGATTCATCTTCTTCCTCTGTCACATAGAGCTCCACTGTTGTCCAAAAACTATTAAAAACACATCAACGCGGAACACTGTTGCACTGGGTGACAAGTTTCTCATTACCGTGAAAACACACACACACACACACACACACACACACACACACACACACACACACACACACACACACACACACACACACACACACACACACACACACACACACACACTGCAGTTTATTTAGACTCAATCCGACATACAACAAATGCAACTTCCTCCTGTTTGTTTTTATAGAAACTACAGTGATCAGCTGTTTAAAGAAGTGACTGAGCCTTAAATTAAACTATATGTCGGTAAGCTGTTTTTATTTTTAAGGGCTTTAATTTTGGAACCCTACATCAGAATGTCCTGTTTATTTCAGAGTGAGACCTTGAGGCCGTCTGCTATTAGCCTGTAACTATGCACCATTTCCTCTAAAATCACATTTGAAATTAGACAAATTGTATCATTAATGTGATTTGAAGTGAGCTCATGAATGAGATCCACCTCTTCCCAATTTCCGAGACACTCAGGACCGATACCACACGAATCTCAACGATCACTTTAGTGGGGTGGAGCCCACTCCCACGGCTCTTCAGAACCAATGGGCTTGGAGCAGTGAGTGTTGGGGAAGGAGACCGACACATTGTTGCATTTGGTGTTCTTCTTGCAACTTGCTGACAAAGATATGATTACTTTATCGTCTCCCACGGGAGAACGTTGTCTTGGAGAAATGGAAAGTGCTGCATTGTTTAAAAGCAATCACGTAATCATTTAAAAACCTGCAGTTATCTGAGCGCCTCCGGTTGAACTGACGGAGGGAGTTTATAAAGATGGCGTTTAAACAAGGGGACAAAAAAAAAAATACATGTAGAATAACATCAGCCTAATCCTCGTGTTCGAATGTTTACTTCCACCAATATCAATAATTCATTCATGCATACGTACAATGAGCACACTTCTGCAGTACAAACTCTGAGCTCGGGTGACTGATGAATCATCAACTGCATAGCCGTTATCATTCTCAACAGTCTCATCATCTCTCTCATCTCTAACTCCCTGCCCGGCCGGATTCTCAGCCAAAAAGCAGATAGAAAAACATCTCTCATATCCGAGAGTGAAGTTGAGGCACGACGGCAATTGTCGGAGGTTATGTAATGGGCTCTCTGTGTAAACTGTGCCGACAGCTTTTCTTTACAGAGAAAAAGTGAGCGTGTGACAGCTGGATGTGATCCAGAGGCGATGTCATCTGTGAGGACACGAGAACCTCGGAAACATGACGTCTAATGAAGCCACGAAGTGAGGAAGAAAAACACGTTTCTACGACATCTAGATGGCAACCTGCTGCGCGTTAACAGCGAACACACACATTCAGACACAGATGCACATTAACCAGGAGCTGAAGTCAGGGCGGGAAGCTAAATGAGAGGCTGAGATTTAACAGGGAACCGAGATAAAGTCACAGCCTCAAGCAAAAACTAAGTCTACTAAAGTTCCAACAAAATGATTCAATCATATCCTGTGCAATCACGTTTTGGACTCTCAGCACTTGGTAAGTAAAATATTATAACGGATAGGAATGATGGATACCAGAAATACAAAACTACTACAACTTTAAAAACTAAAACATGAATTAAATCCTCGGTTTTTGGTGGTTTTACATGATAACTACAGTACAAAGTCTGTCATCTTTACATGGAACTCTACTTTATGTTTTTAGATCGGTGTCCCATCCTTCAGAAAAATACAGTCAGGAGATATTTTAAACGTGCTTAAGGTCCTTGACCTGAAACAATAAACACGTGTTCTCAGTGATGTGTTCAAGGTATTTGCCGATGAGCTACATTATCAGAAAATAAACGCCAGATGAAATGTCATATTAACAATTTGCAGTAAATGAGCAAACTCTCAGAGAGATACTTCAGAGATTTAACAGCAGACGTGGAACTGCTGCAGAGACTTGTGTAACTGTGACAATGTGCTTCCCCTCCATTCATTTCCATCTTTTTCTGATGTTGGGTGAAAATGTTCTTCCTTTGAAAAAGACCCGACCTCAACGTTACGTGCAAGTGAGAAGGAAACTGCATCAGGTATTTCATTCGGTGTCCGTGGTCTCGGCTCACCTGGGTGCGTTGGCGTCTCTCTTCAGGGTGTTGAGGTGGAAAAGCGACGGCGCCAGGCAAACTGCAATGTTGGTCGGAGTCATTTGGTTCTCGTCCACGCAGGCCACCACGTCCCGCAGGAAGAACAGCAGCGTTCGCAGCGCCACCCTGTTCTCGTCGGGAAGCAGCAAGATGGCCGCCTGAGCTGCAACCAGCTGTTGATCCTTGGGAAAATCTGCAGGTAGAAAGCTAACCTGTTCATATTTTAATAATGCAGTTTACATCTCATCATATATCATTAAATTCATTTTAAAACTAATGGTATGAAAACCACTGGTATGCTCCAGAATTTTACAGTTCAAGCTTTCAAGATCCGCTAACATCAGTTCATCCAGAATGAATTGAGCGCGCTAATGTGAGCGTGTCAGCTGCTACAAATGTCAGCATGATTATCAAACACACAATTAGCATTTCAACTCGCTAATGATGTAAGAGTAATGACTGCTCACATTGGTAAATGTGTAGGAAGGACTCGCAGAGTTTGCTGGTGAAGATGGGTTCAGGCAGGTCTCTGAAGTATTGCTTCACCATGTCGGCCACGTCGAAGGCAGACTGACCGTCGTACGAAACGCCGCCTGGGTCGGACTCCACCAGCTCCCGGAGGTACTGGATACGAGACTTCACCCCTGACTTGCGGAAAAGACCCACCTGAGAAAGAACACGATACAAATGCTTTACATGCATACAAAGATTATCTTCTGTTACGTTTCTTTTCCTCAGTGTTGAATTTAGTTATTTGTAAAATGGTCTTTGTGTAGATGCCACCGCCTCATAATGGTTTCATTAAGTCTTACTCTCGTGTCCAACAGCGTCTCCTAGTGTTTCTAAAATCAATGCAGGCCGCTCGTGGTTTTCGGCTCCTTACCTGGTCCAAGCACTCGGTCCTCAGGTAGACCAGAGCTCTGAGGATGCTGGGAGGAAGTGGCTCTCCTGTCTGCTGGACGCTGAGGAGCAGAGGAACCCCAAAAACCCGACGGCCCTTCACCTCCATCGCCTTCGTCTTCCTCAGCGGTTTAGGAACGGTCCTGATGGGTGAAGAAGATTAGCATTAGACTCTGGAAGCCTTTCGTTATAAAGGAAGCAATCAAACAGCATGTGGACTAGTGCCGGGGGAAGAGTCATGTTATGTTGAAAATATCCTGGGAATGTGTAATCTCAAGCAGTCAAGTGTAAAAAAACAATTCTCAACTTGGCTGCGTTTTCCTTTTGAAGGAAGAGCCAAATAACATTCTTTGATTACATAAATCCCCATTGATCTCTGAAATGTGTGAGCCATTCCAATCAGCTCTGCAGGAAAAACACGAGCGTAAAGAAACCACGGGCGCCGATCAAGAGGATCGGACTTGTACAAGGACTGTGTCGTGGTTTTGGAGCTGATACCGCCACCTTTTAACCGTTAATACCAATGACTTGTGTTATTCTTTTCTATTGGACACTAATGTTCTCCAGATGCAGGGAAACAAAAAAACTGAACTGCCGGACTAAAAACTCCCAGAAATAGCTGCAATGAATTTGAGTCTCTAACTCGAAACTCGAAAATGATCCGAGTGCACTCTGGATAACGCTGCAGTCCTGTAAACGCCATCTTTAAAAAAAAGGAGAGATCAGAAGACCTCCAACAATCATTAATGAAATCTCTTCTCTGCTTGGTATGAAACCACATTACGGCCCAGAGTCACAAAGAGGAAACGATATCACACATGCACTCTAAATGCTTTTCATCCCACTGTTTTGTCTTCCACATCTAACAGCGGCTCTTCTGAAACAAACTGACAATTTTGAGGAAAGTGCCTCAGAGTATCAGCCGTCCCAATCAGCAGTTAATTGCTGTATTTTGAATCATCTAGCGCTCGCTTTGGCATCAGTGATTAAATCATTGAAATGACAAGACTTAAACTAATTGTTGAAGCCTGGAGAGAGAGATTTCTTTTTTTTCCTGGAGAAGTTGGCGGTGCAGTCAGAGCGTTAAGCTTTTTACTCACTATGTGTCTGACTTTAAAAAATAACTGTTACTGTTGAGCTGCGTTGAGTTTTAGTCTGTAAGATACACGCTGTCCTTCACCACGTTTGTGTTAACCAGGTTTCTCTTTAAGGCAATAGTTTGGGAAATACGTTAATTTGCCTTCTGGCAAAGAGTTATTGAGGAGATCGATAGAACTCAAGCAGCCGCTCGTTTAAAAGCGTCCGTAGTTCAGGCGGGCTGTGTTTTAACATTTCAAACTGCTCCGTTTTACAGAGATTACACTTTAATAAATCACATGAAAAGGGAGCAAAATTGACTCAAGTTGTCTCATCTAACTCCATCTAACCAGAGTTTTCTTATGGACGCATCAGTTCAACGTTGTTTGTCGGTAACCTTTTAATGTGTAACCAATGAGACTGGCTGAAATTATTTGTATTTCACCACAAATAACACCATCTCCAAAACATCCTAAAAACTAGCAGAACTCCAAACAAAGTAAGACGACTCGCCCGAGCTTACCACATCTTGTGTGGATGAATAAAAAAGGCTGGCGTGTCTAAGATGTATTATTGTCTCACGTTACTAAAGCAGGTTCAGGTGAAGGAACATGAAGTTCACTTTGTGTAAGAACAAGTCATTTGCACTTCAGAGTGCGTGCTCATTTAAAACTCCTGCTTTGTTGAACAAAACGTTAACTTGATGTTTTTTTTCTCCCGTTTCTCCCGTAGAGGTCAGTTCTGACGTGATTTCTCTTCCGTTTTGCTCCCTTTTCATGTGATTTATTAAAGTTTAATCTCTGTAAAAAAGGAAGCACTTTGAAATGCTAAAACACAAACACACCAGAACTACAGGAAGCCTTGCTGATGCTTTTCAACCCACTGCCAATGAGCGGTATTCCGGAATCCTCCACTGAACACGTTTGATCCCGAAAATTAAAGACGAATATCTGTGAGGAGTAATTTCAGGATGTTTTTTTTTATCCAATGGTCATTCAACATGATCTCACTGAGCACAACAGCCTCTTTTCTCTTCTTAAAAATGAATTTGTCTCGATTTTTCATGAGAGCATATTCCGAAAACATAGTGTAGGAGGCAAAACATTCATTAAATCCATGTATGTCAAGAAAAAGTGCAGTGAACAAACATTTTCTCCTGATTTGTCCGTCTGAAAATGTCCATTTTCGTTCCAGAATGTTGGGGACATGTGTGGCTTGAGAAAAATTGGTCCGACGTTCACTTTGAAAGAATCGGCCATAATCTGTGTTCTATCTCTTCTATTGTGGCTCTATGTCTCGTGCTAACTTTGTGCACCTCTGTAGCAGGGACTCGCTCACAACAACCTATAATTAAACAATGTTCTAACTTCATTCTGTGGGCGGGACATCGCAGTTCTTTTCGGCGTTGACCTCGATCCCCTTCTGCACATCATGATTTATGAGAAAGTGAGTGAGAAAAGAAATATAAAAACAGAGATTAAGTCAGGAAAACAAGGGAACTGAGAAACTAACCCAAAATAACCCACAATGCCTGAGGAGTTAACCAAACCAGAATCCTCCCCAGGAACACAGACACGAGGTGAAGCGCCCACACTTCTTCCCGGGGTTTATTGCTCTTGAAGCAGTTTTTTTTTTTACGCCGAGGCACGTTGCACCCGAGCCACAAATAATATATGAATTTTCTAAATAGGCTGCGTGAAATATTTACCCACCGCCCGCCCATCTGCCCTCGTTTCCACTGTTGTTTCCTTGAAGAAGTTTCTCTCTGCAGGTGCGAATGACAAAAAATATCCAGGAACACAGAGCTTTGTGTCTCTGCTCAAACCTCACAGTTTATTTTCAAGCTACGATATCACCCCAGAAAAACCACTCTGTCCTCACACACTGCTTACCAGTTCCAGCCCTGCTTACTGGACGGAGAGTATTTGTCCATCAGAGCGGTGAGTTTGAGCAGGGAGAGTTTCTGCAGCAGGAGGAACCGGGACACGGACTGGCTCTCCACTCCCGGGCTGGTGGGCAGGGAGGGGAGGGAGGGCAGGTTCTGCTCGCTGGACCAGTGCAGCTGCCGGCTCACTCTGCTGGACACACGGCAGCAGCGAGAACAGATAAATACACAAATAAGACACGAATGAGCGCGAACGTGCACGTAAATGCCAGTTTTTTAACATATCACAACAAATCACAATCAAGACAAATGGTGGGAGATTATCTCCCAGAGTTGGCACACACCTTGTTGAAGAATATATATATAAAATGAATGTTTTGTACTTATCACTGAAAATTTCAACTTGTTTAATTAAAATGTCTCTTTCTTAATTGTCTCATCAGTTCTAAACGGCAGGGACTTTGTATTTGGTGGAAAAGACCAAACAGAAAATAAACACTGGATGTAACAACATGCAGTGATTTATTTAGATCCTGGAGATTAAGGTTCTAGCAGCCAAATGAAGCTGTAACACTGTTTACACACCAGAAAACTAAGTTGTTAAGTTTGTCTGGAGGGTTAATCGTCAGGGCTAATCATCTGTATGGTGGCCATTTCTGATCATTTCAGCGCTACGCTGTCAGACTGTCAGTTGTAATGTGCTTATAACAAGTTAGCATTAGCATACAAGAATGCTCATGTTAGTATTTATAACTAAATTTAGCGTGCTGCCTTAACCTGGGCATCTTAACGTGCTTACAGATAGCATGTTAACACGTATTCTGACATTTAGCACACAGCATGCTAACATGCTAACATGTCAGTAAGTTACTGATACATGATGTTACTGACAGTAACATGATCACAGAGAGTCAACAGGGCTTATGTTTGTACGTGCTCGTCTTGCTCCTTTCTCAGATCTGGTTCAACGTTAGGCAGGTTAACATGTGAACACTTGAGTAGAAATGTTGACCTGGTGCCGGGGCTACATGAACAGTCAGGGGGATAAACAACGTAATCAAGGTTCATCCCCTGGGGACCATGAATATCTGAACTTCATTCATTGTAATGAATCCAATAGTTCAGTTAAACCAAAGTGCTGCACAAACCCTGATGCTAGTGTCCTTAAAAAACAGTGTGCACAATCCGACACACATCATTTGGAACCTATTCTAAAACTATCCAGTAAAACACACACAGAGAAGAAAGAGAGAGAGAGAAAGCATGAGTGTCCAGCGGAGGACTGTTTGAGGGGAAAAGGGCAAAAAATAAATGAAAAAGGGCTCCAGCAGCATGCGGTGGGGCGCCAGCACGCAGGAGGTTTTCTAGCATGTAGCCTTTACAGCACTGCATCATCGCGTCTTTCAATTATAAGGCCACCATAGAGGGCACAGCGTCACATTTTCTTTACTGCGAGGGCACCAGAGATGGCTCTTTTGCTGCCCTTTTTCTCTTTCGACCAGTCCACCAGTGGCAGCGTCCATCAGCTAAACACCGATGACGTGGCTGACTCCACAGTACAGGAGAGGCCTCATAGCTCTTTATCGCTCTATATCGGAGAACAAATATGCGACAAAAAGAGATATAAAAGCTGCCCTATAAAGAGGCGATCAAAACTATTCACCGTGTGGTTACTGCTTTCATCTTTAGGGCCTCATAGGAACTCCACTTATACTTTGGTTGATGCCTGAGGGAATAATCTCCATAACCGTCATCATCAGCCGGACACAGAGGCTTCCATTCACAAATATCCAGGGAGACTCAAAGTGTTGCTTGTATTTATTTGACCTGAATCTTGATGCTGATCAATATTTGGCAAAGAAATGTCCTTTTAACTTAGGGAACGTAAATGTCACTTCTTTGTTCTTTGTGTCTTTTTAAGGACCCTGACTTGTGACACAATTTGTGTAATTTAGTTTGTGAAATATGATACGTTCTATACATAAACCTTGATTTAATTGCAGCGTTACACTCCGAGCTTTCTCACCTGCATCTGGGTTGTGGTGATCTGGTCTTTGGCTCCTCTCCATTCACAGGCACCTCCTCATGGCTCTTTACCTCCTCCGGATGCTGCGCCTCCAGGTGCACGTGGCTGGGGGAAGACGGGCACGGGGAGGCCGCCGACGAGCCGCGACCGGTTGAGTCCTGGGAGGAAGACGAGGACAAGGAGGAAGAAGAGGAGGAGGAGGAACCTCTTTGACAGTCGTCCTCGGATAGATTCTCAGACCACGTGGACACCAGTTTCTGGAGGTTGCCGATCCGCTCCAAAACGCTGTCCAGAGCAGAGAACACATCTTCGCCTGACAACAGTCGACTCACCTGAGAGAGGAAAACCATTTGAGAAAAGATCAAAGGAAAATTCCCCAAAGAAATGTTTCTCACCAAAACTAATTGACAAGACACTAAACCTACTAGTTTAAATGAGTAACTTCACTAACACACTGGACAATATTACATTTTTTAATTACCACACATAGAATGCCCAAAAGGAATCAGTTCATTGATTCAGCAGATTTTGTAAATGAAGGAGTTCATTGCCATACAGCAGTTCACTCAATTTCTTCAAGGGTCAGAAGTAAAACATGCCGTTACCTAACGATTTCTCTTTGCCCTCCACGGCTGCCATGTTTTGTCAAAGAGGGTTCCAACTTTATTCCAAATTGCACCTCTTCTACTTTGGGTGTAGTTATGTCTGAAGAAGGACGATTAATTCAGACCGATTATTGTATCGCTTTAATCTAAAATGGAATTTTTTATACGAGCACTCGCAAAATTATTTCTGGCCTTATGGGAAAACAGCTTAGCAATATCAGTGTCATTGATTGAAGACCCGTGTCTTTATAGACTTTAACTTTTAGATTGTCTTTGCGTGGGGCTTTATCCATCCTTTAGTCGAGAGGCAGGAAAGCCAATTAGTCATTTTATTCTCTCTGGAAAACCTTTACTGAAGGGAACAGACGGTGGAACTTTACAGCCATGTTACACAAAATAACCATAACGTATCGTTCATGTTGATCCCTAATAGTGACTCATCAATTACCTCAGCAGGTAAAAATCTTCTCGCTGATCTGTTCTGTAATTTTGGATCCACAAAGTCATAGCCAGGTGCAACAAAAGATAGAACTACAGTATATGTGTTCCTTGAACCCACTCGTCCACAGCAGTTCAGCACCACGGACAGAAGCCTTTCAACAGAGCGAGCTCCACTCTGCTGTGCCGCTCTTCAGTTTGTTCCCAGGATTTTCATCAGTTTGTTGCCCTCTCATATGAATATCACACACACACACACATGCCAGCATGACTCTCCTCATTATTCCACTTTGATTTTTTTGTTGCTTCACAACATGAAGAATGAAACAACAAGTGAAAGAGGGGCATCACATCTTCTGCTGCTTTCATTAGCTAGTTATATTTATAGAAAATCATATTGCAATGTATTTGTTAAGAGTTATATGTAATGACTACACTCAGTAAACTCTGGTTTGAAGAATTCAAACTGTCAAAAGAACCGGGACATGTGATATTTCCTCTGACTACGTTTACAAGCAAAAATTGTTCCGACTGTTTCTGAAGGGTGAACTCGAAAGCGGAGAAAGATTTTCGTTCGCACACACACTTTCGTACAGTCTCCCCTCTAGATATTTATGATGTTGTACTCGCATGAAAAGTGCTGGAAGTAGTTGTGTTGAAAAATTGAAAAAAGAGAAAATGAGAGAGAAGTTTAAACCCTGCATACTTCTACACACCTGCATGAAGTGGACGGGATCGTCGGATTGTTTGAAGTTGCTAAAATTAGCGAATGCATTCCCACAAATTCTGCTGTTGGAACGAGGGTTTCAAACACTGATCGACACTAAGGCCTTAAAGTAAATGGATGCTAGACCACCTCTAAATGTATATATATAATATATAATCTATATATGACAATAAATACAAGTAACAGTGGAGTAACAGTCTTTGGACCCACCTCTGACTCCTCACCCATCCTTTCTGCATCACTGCCACTTCCGCCGCTGCCTCCTTCACTTTCAGACAGCTGCTGGTCGTCGGGCACGTTGTCGTAGATGCTCAGCCGATGATCCAGCACGGCGAGCGGACTCGGGACTCCCGGTACCTGGTCGCCGGCGGCCAGAGACGACGTGCCGTGCCGGCAACCGTGTCGCCCCCGGTAGCCGTGGAAACTCCCGGTCCTCCAGTTGACGGAGGTGTCGTCGATGACGGGGGAGAGCGGGGGGTGCTTGTGTGCGAGAGAGGTGGGGAAGGTCCCCGGTTTGTGCCCGTTGGGGACCTGGAAGATCAGACTCGCGGGGCTGCTGTTGTTGTTGTTGATCTGGTTTCTGAAGTCCTGGGAGGGTGACCGGATGGATGAATAAAGTACTCAGGGAATATAATAGAGCATTTATTTCATATTATTCAAAATGTCCATTTATAATACCACAGCTGTACTAGCCAATTTTAGCATGTTAACGAGCTACATTCCTTGGACTGACCTCTGTTCCTGTGTGGTTCTGGTTGTTCCAGGTCGCTCCACCGACGACCCCGACGCCGCTGTTGGAGCGTTTGCAGTTACTCCTGACCCGGGTGACCGGGCTGGGCGTACTGACGTTGCTGCTGCTTTCAGAGTGGCTGTTGCTGCTGCTGCTGCTGCTGACGGTGTGAGGAGACGAGGGCGAGGAGGACGCACGGCTGTCGGGTCGACCCTGCAGGCTGGAAAACATTCAGGTAGAACTCTACAGTTAAAGCTGCACTGGGAACGACCTGCAGTTAGTTTTAAAATAGTTTTAAAACAGTAGATAATGTTGTGAAAAAATCTTCTGGGTTTTTAAAAGATTGCAATCCACAATCCTGACCTTGATGGGCAGTGCAGCCTCTCCATCCTCTCCTCCTCCTGGACCTGAACTGGACCACTGATAACGTGCCGGGCCCGACTCCCGCCGTTACAACCACGGCTGTGAGCAGACGGGAGGAGGCCAGTCGTTCCCCTCAGCCTCAGTTTCTCCATCTTCCTCAGCAGACTCGTGCCCTTCTTCCTGGGCGGTTTGTCTGGGAGGCAGCCTTCTGCATCCGGAGTCCTGGTGAATGATCCTCCACCACATCCATCAGGGGAGGGGGGTCCACTAAACGAGGGGTCTACAAAATGAATCTTGTTGGTGGAGGAGCAGCGGGAGGAGCTCCCGCTGGTCTCCTGGTCGTCTGAGGGGGTTGTGATGGCGTCTCTGTGACCCTTGTGGTGTCCGTTGTGGCCCTCGCTCTCAGTGCTGCTGGAGCTGTGGATGGAGCAGACGTCATGGCGGTCGCCGACGTCACACAGAGAAGCATTCTGGCGTCCGGTGGCGTTTTCAGACAAGCAAAGGATGTCCATCGCGGAGTCGAGGCGACGCCATCGTCGGATCCGCCTGTCGTAGGTCCAGTTAGGGCTGATGGCACAGAAGTCTTCTTCGTCAAAGTCGTCTCCCTGGAAGAAGAAGGAGGGTTCAATAGCACAGACAAGGGCGCACACAAATCTGGATATACCACACAAATATTACCCACAAACAAACATTACAGACACAATATGCACGGACACTAATATATGCATGTAGGCACGACAATGTGCAAACAGAACACTCAGACAAACACAGAGGCCTGACATTTACACAAACACAAAGATGTTTTCAATAACTTACACAAGCATGAACATCATTATACATTCATGCAAACAAAGCATATGAACATCACATATTTCATTTAGAATTTAAAATGTAGTTTGATTGCTTTGATAATATATTGTGGATTTAGCAACGCCGTGTGACTTAAAGGGACACATTAAACAAATGAAGATCATCTTACTGTGTCTAAAAAAGTTTTAAAAATCAGAGTTAGAACACAGAATAATGAAGAATGTACTGGATGATAGATACAATGTCTAAGTTGTTTTTGTTAATCCAGTTGGAATTTACAAAAATAAAATAACATAAAAAACTTCAGCTTTCAGTTTTCCTGGACTTCACTTTCTCCTAGAAAGAGGAACTGGAGGAGGAGGAATGATCACTTTGTATCAGTCAAAATCAAGTGCTGCTTAATGGGGAGGTTTCATGGTGTGACACCCCCCCGCGGGCTCGGCCCGCCTCGATACGAGAGTCCTGCTGTGTTCGAGTTTCTCGGTGTTTGCTCTCAACACTCACCCTGCGTTTTGATCTCCGTGGCTCCAGCCTCATTTCCACACTTTTATTTAGAGTGCTTAATCTCCTGAAAGATGGGAGGAGAGATGAGAGTGGATGGTGTTCAGACAGGCAGTGTCACACAACGGTGACCTGCTGTACAAAAACTTTACATTTGCCAATTAATTTCTGATACTGATGCCAAAATGTAAGCAAGAGCTTGTGTTTCAGGACAAGCTTGTGACCAGAAGGCAGCTAGTTTAATCCCTGGACCAACGAGATAAATCTGAGGAAACGGCAGCATTTGCCCGTCCCTCATTACCACCACTGTGATGCCCTTGAGCAAGGCACTAAACCTCTAACTGCTCCACTGGAGCATCTTATTGACTACAGATCACAATGCAGTTGTAGTAAGTGAATGTGAAGCAGAATGTTCCTGCAAAAGGGTCTAAAGAGACGAAACTAAACATTTCCCAGTGGAACTAGCATGCATGGTAAAGTACAGTTAAAGTAATACTAAACATGCTATTAGCTGCTGCGTGGTCGTGTTGAATTACATTTAATTATAAAAGCATGTTCACAATATCATATCCACGCGTCCTGTGGATTTAGAAGTGCACCTGTGTTTACCTGCAGAGTGAATCGAGGGCATCCTTATCCAGGAAGTGGTGATCACGCTTCGCCCACTCAATGTCAATGGGAACCCTGCAGTCTGACACACACACACACACACACACACACACACACACACACACACACACACAAGACACATGAAACACTAAGACATTGTTTGTATCATCTTGGTGATTACACTAACACCCTCATATTTACCTTTGAATAATTGCACATACTGAGGGAAGCCGGCCGCTTGCAGCCAATCGCAGGCCTCCTTGGCTTCAATCTCTGCAAACACAGCATTTGATTCAATTAAAAATCATTTCACGCTCCGCCCGCTTTAAGAGGGCAAATATTTGCCCTTAATCAGTCGCGTGTTTATGAAGTTAAATTACATTTGCATTTGGGGAGAAACTGGAAGCACATGCAGGCTATTAATTAACTGTGACTCTTGGAAGAGGCCATTTTAATTACTGCTAATTGGCTGTGTGTGGAGATGAGGGCTTCTGAGAGAGAAGGACACGTGATTTCTTTCATGTTTCCCTCCTCTCTATTTTCTAGATTCGCCATCAATGTGCACACAAAGAAGTTCTCACATTGCCACTCATTTGCTCGTGATACCCATGATTCATTTCAAAAGGTGTGTGTTTTGTCAAACATAGATCCAATTATCTCATGGACATCACGTGTACTTGAGAATCCTGGTGCCGATGTTGAGCTCTTATCATGATGTAAGAGGCTGAAAAGCCCAAACATCACAGCCACCCGCACTCTGCTTTTCAAATCGGGTTACATAAAAAAAAAAAAAGGCAAATTCTGCTCCTTTTTTCTTGCTTTGACTGTGATTTTTGAAGGACTAGCTGCTACATTAGCATTTGTTTCAACCGAAGTTGATGAAGAGAAAGAACAAACAGACAAGAGACCCAAGAGAAAGTAAGACATCAACCCAAATGTCACTGAAGGATGCTATTCACAATGGCAGAGAGTATCCAGGTATTTCTTCTCCTCTTGTTCTTATCTTTTAAAGAAGAACCGAAATATCCTTTGTTTTTGTTCTGACTTGTGCACTTCACACGAGTTCATCATCCCTGGTAAGATGGAAAATCATGCACAATAACTGCACAATCAATTTAGTTATTCACACAAAAAGTGTGGTAAACCCCAAACATGTCATAATCTTTAATATCGTGATATATAAATGTCCCAGTCCATTGTTCCCCAGCTTGCTCCTATAGTCCATGTCGATGTGTCCTTGTATGAATGTTAGTCCTGAGCAGGTGGCACCTTGCATAGTAGCCCCGGCTATGAATAGAATATGAGCGTGTAGTGTTAAAGCGCTGTGAGTGGTCGGAAGACTGGAAAAGTCCATTTACCATCTTCTTTCCTCTTAAAAGTTCATGAAATCCTGAAATAAAAGATGTTGATGATGAGAAGAAACACAACTATAAACAGGCCGTTAACCTCTTCTGCAGTCAAGTATTTCTTTCACATGAGAGACTCTGAAGCAAAGTATTATTAGAAAAGACCGAGTGGAAAAGAAAACATTCTGGCGTGAAGCATAAAAATGATTTGTTGATCCAGGATGTTTACAATAAGGAGCGACAGAAATCATTTTCTCAGTCTGGTTGCACAGCCCAGAAGAGGATTTGGATTTTCTGAGGGGGTCTCAACATATTTGTCCACTACAGCCCTCCCTGAAATGTTAAACGTGCTCTCTCTCTCTCTCTCTCTCTCTCTCTCTCTCCGTGAACAAGAGGCCCGTCACGGGGAGAATACCAGCCAAGGGCATTTCTTGTTTTCATATTCAAACAGCATGAAATATGGCCGACATTAGGCTCCACTACAGAACAACAGCAGCAGTTTGCCCATGACTGATCGGGTCTCCAAACACTTCTTGTCTGGTGCTCGTGTTTTTTTTACTGCCTACTTATTCACTTCAGTGAGACTTGGAAGGGAAGGCGCCTAATTCACATTTCATTCTTTGGTGACTTTTTGAAAAGTTTTCTTTCTAAAAATTCACCAGACAGCAGGATGGAAACTTGGCGTATGAAGTGGTCTCGCTATTTCCCCCCCGAGACACCCGAGGATCCGGAGAACAGCGCGACACAAAGCAGATGGCCCAGATACGTAAACACTTGTGGGGGAAATTCAGCAAAAATGGCAATCATCAAAATGACAGAAGAGGGAGGACAGACAGACAGAAGTAAACTGACTTTACGTGAGTAGCAGCCAAAGAAATTAACGGCTTGCACGGTAAGATGCAGAGGGGATCGCCAGAAGTACGTTCATCCTGACCCAAAAGTCCTGCTTGTTAAACATCTGAGAGCAGAGCCCATTTTCCGGCGTTGCGATGGAGATGTGACATTTGAGATAGAAAAGGGATCAAGTGTGCTTGCAGAGCGGCGGCCTCGCACGTCCGCGAGAGGATCTGTAAATCCAGGGATATGCGACTCTACCAGAGTTAGAGCCCTGAACTTAACGAGACACCCGCACCACTTTCTCTCAGTGCCGACATCACTCCGCGCACCGTCCCTATCCACCGCTAACACTGAAAAATCACAGCCTGTCATTCTGCAACCTTGAGGGGTCACAAGTTAAAAAGCTCTTGACGTTTAAACCGGTTTTCTACTTTAAATAGGTCTAATATTCTGCTTTAAGGCAATCGTGGCTCAGAGCTTAGAGAAGGAGCTTCTGTTGAACATGTTTGAGGTTACAGTCCTCATGCCTGCAGGGTACATCTCAGAGGGGGAAGTGAATGATTATCATTTTTAGAATTATTTCAGAAGTCCTTGTGTGAAGCGCTCAAACCCAAATAACTGGAGGGCAGTTTGCGGATGGAAATGGATTGGCCCTGCATTGTAGTTGGAACTGAGATACGAGTTGAAGTCAAAAGAATGAATCAGACGGAGTCAGTCGAACCTGGATGAGAGGAGAAAGCCCCAAAGCAAAGGTTTGTTTTCTTTCATTCCTTACATGCTACAAGGTGTTTGGCTGTTAAAGCAACACTCGGCATCCTCACAACTTCGGAGGCTCCAAAAGGCAGCAAGACGTAAAATGAAAAGATTTCAACATCAAAACACAGAAATACAGGAAGCCCAGACAGGTAGAATGCACTCGGTGTGCTTGTGTTTACCAACCCCTCTGCCTGCCCAAAAGAACACCCAAGAGATACCAAAGAGGAGAGAGGAGAGGAAAAAGATCCAACGGTGTGAGTCCACTGTTCTCCGCACGGAGTGCTAGCTCACTTCTAGGCAGGAGATAGATTTCAGACTTTCAGATGTGATTCACCTCTTCCATGTCGATAGAAAAGTCTCCAAAGTTTTGCTTTGCCATGGAGACCTTTTCTCTCCGACGTTAGAGGATACCTTGCTACTTCTCCTCCTCGTCCGTGGCTCTCAGCCCCATGCTCAAATCATTTCCTAAAAACAGCCGGGAACTAAAGTTATTTAAAACAGGTGTAAAACAACACAACTTGTTGGGACTATCTCCAGAAGTATCTGCATGTTGGTGCCAAGTTTGAACAAGGTAGGAGTAGAGCCAAAAAAACAAGATGTATTGGGAAATAATTAGCTGGCACAGGCGATGCTGCTTGGCTAAATAGCAACATGGTAGCGACATCTGCGTTTCCTAGAGAATGTGTCCTCTCTTGATGAAACACAGCCTCCCCGTTTGGTTGATTAGTTTGATATAACAGTGATGACGACCTTTTGAGGGGTCGATACAGGAACACAGCGGACGTGGTTGCACATTTTAAGCTTAAGTTATATCACGTACAGGTATACCTAAATATTGCACTGTCGACAACTGCATCTTTAACATTGACTGTTATTTTTGATTCAGTTTAATTCAATTCAAATGGATTTATTGGCATGACGTAACACTGTACATATCGCCAAAGCATGTTTAAACGTTAAAAGGATCATATGAAAAGTATTATATATTATCATAGTGCCTCTAAATACTTACGCTACGTGTATGCTGGCTAAGTGAGCCTCATGGTCAAATGAATGACATCAGTGCAGCCGCATACATCGCCAGTGACGGAGTAGAAGGTTAAATCAAATACAGCAGCAGAGCAGCGTTCTGCGCAATGTGATTGGTTGATTCCTTAAACTGCGAAGTGAAAGCTCAGAAAAATCAACCTTGTTCCATAAAAAAAATGACAACTTTTTTTTTTTGGCTGCATAATATTCACATTCTGCTTGAAAGTATTCACGAAAAAATAACAAAAAACATTTGAAAAAAAATATTGAGGCGATCACACAAAAAATAGCCCCTCCCATGTGTAAAGGCCTGAACACAAAGCTGACCTCATTACCACGTGAATCACGAGTCCAGCGAGGAACAAAACACTCCACACCTGTCAGAGGCAACAACATACTTCACACTCTGCTGGGATGTTCTGTCACCGACTTCGACTGCCACATTCAGGGGGCGCCTCTCTACTCAGCTCAGCGTTTACGTGACTGATGCTATCTCCTGGGCTCCAGTATTGGCCACAGCAGGCAATGGCCTCTTCCCTTTTCCAAATGACTCTGCCTCTGAGGAAGTTGTGATTTGGCCCCTCTGGGCTCCGATAAGAGATTTGGATATGCGATTGGTTGCGGCTCCGCCCTGCTAGCGCCAGGAAACTTGGACAGCGTGTGTGTCTGGATGCTGAGACGTGCTCAGCGGACCGTTTGTGTTTGGTGTGTTGGGGTTTAAAGCTTTTCTGTCAGGGCAATCACTGCAAACTACTTCAGAGAAAAAGACAAACGTAATACAATCAAAGGATTTGAGGTCCCGTTTTGACATATTCTTTTCCTTTTGAGGCTGATCACGGTGTGTGTCTTCTGACAACAACTTCAAGAGTCGATGTTATCATCAATCAACAATTATCAACCGTTCATGAATCAGCCACTGCCCCGCTTGCAGTTCAGGGAGACGCTCGAGTGCGTCTCACAGGCCTGGAGAGGTGAGGTTAAAGATCAGAGGTATACGTCAGCTGTCAAACCGGAGGACAACGTTTCCCTCTACCTATTGCACGGTTCCTCTGATGGTATTCTCCTGTCAGTCAAGTCAGCTCAGCAAGGGGAAGTTTAAGATGTCTGTGCCTGTGGACAACACAACTCTTCTGATGAACCAGCCTGACATGTGTGTTGAAGCTGCACACAAAACTAACTTTAATATTGAAAAATATATTTTTTAAAATCCAATGCTCATCAGAAGTATTGCTGCGTCTTTGTCCTGCATATTTTGTATTATGAGTTATTAAAAAAAAGGCTTTTGAAAATTCCCTTCTTTCTATGCGTCTCAGTGATATCCTGCCATCCTGTAATAATCCTGCTGGCATGACAGAATATATTGTGATAAACCAGACTCCATTTGGTTTTGAGATTAGCTAGCTAAAAGTCAGCCATTGTATAAATTATCTCACAGTATGAACTTGAATCTGTGTCGGCGAGCTAATACAAAAGCAAACAGGTGAATTACTGAGTCGACTCCATGTTTCTGCTGCTGGTTAACGTTGTGAGGTGGATGCGGGTGTAATGTTCATGTGACTCAGTGAGCAGCGTCGTCTTGTCAATCAACTTTTGTTTTCACACGGGACACACATATTCTAATCTCATCTAATTTAATTGTCTGTTTTGCAAAACATACATGCCTAAAGTTATATTATATGTATTTTACTTTACAAATCTATTTTATTCTGTATAAACAGGGTCCTTTTACACGTATTTCTACTCACTTAAAATAATCCCAGGAGCCATCTAGAGCCCCTAGACACACACCAATATCCGTCTATGGTCACGTTTACAATATTTAAGGTTGTGGTTTAGGTTTAGTATTACTTAAGGTATTAAATGAGAAACACACAATGTCCCCTAATATGTTAGTGGGAATGGCAAGGCTGATCTCTGGCTTTTAATTTTAATTTTATTTATTCATGTTCTAGTTCAGCATCTTTTCAAGATAACGTGCTATACAGTATTTTACGTTTTTTTTGTTATTTGTATTCTAATATACTATAATATGATTTCAGACTTTTCATGAGATTTCTAGACACACACACACACACACACACACACACACACACACACACACACACACACACACACACACACACACACACACACACACACACACACACACACACACGCACACACACACGCACACACGCACACAGAACATGACTTGGCTCGGCTGGCAGGTATATCTGCATGAGCTCATACATAGATAGACATAATCCTGCAGTATAATCATTCCTGCATGCTGTTGCCAGTCGTTGCTAACAACACTGTCTGTCCTGAGACTCCGTGCCAGTGGAAAGATGGCTTTACTAAGTTCGTATAAACATTCTCAGGTTTACCGTGAAGCAAATTGGAGGAACTACAGGGTATTTCATAAAAACAGATATGACACAAAGCCCGGCACCGTGTCACCGGGCAGAACACCAGCTGCTGACGAGCCAAACTGAACCACATGGAGGGATTTGTTTTATTATTATTTCTTTATTTTCTGTAATCTTAGAGCACTTCACCTGCTGTGTTCTCCTTCCAAAATAATGCTTTTCAGTTCACCTGCCAATGGCTGCTGAGAATTCCACCTGACAACAAGTTGTTTTTACTTGTCACATTAGATGACTCTACTTCAAAGTGTCATCCCTCCCTGTAATCAGTTCTGCTTTGTGCACAGAATCCTTCTGGCGTCCAAGATGAGACGTCTCTTTAAAAGTAAATACAATCTCTGGCCTTTCCCACAGTGAGAGAAATACTCGCACTCACCAGGAAAAGGATTACACAGCCCAACAGAGGACGCACATGAAGTCAATGCTTCACTCGCTGTTGGTCTGGGAAGGTTCAGTGACTCACTAGGTTATAGTCGGGCGTTGTCAGAAAGGCCAAAATTACTTTGCAGGTAATTGGGCAGCCTTTTACCATGATGTCATGCAGGCTGTAGAGCAGATGAGGAGCATACACCTGCTGAACCTGAGCGGACATCTGGACTCTCACTGGCCTCTGCATCCAACTATGGCAGCTATGCTGGAAGAATGTCGACCTTCCACTCGATCATCCAACTGATTTAATGAATTCATCTGAGGAATAAAATAGGCCATCGGGTTTCACTCTACTTCCACCACATCACCTTCCAAGCCTATCGCATTCACACACACAGCAGGCACAGCCTTCGGTAGCAACTTGGGGGTTAAGTGCATCACCCAAGGACAGATCGACCTGGAGTCGGGGATGAAGACGTTGGTCTTCCGATTGGAGGATGACTCGCTCTACCTCTGAGATGTGTGTGTGTGCATCATAGATCACCGTTCATAGCCACGGTTTGGTCATGTCTCTTACTGTTTCATTTAGTTTAGTGCAAAACTAAACGTCGTTTATAAGGTTAGTAGCTCAGCAGCCAACTATAATGCATCCGTGTTTTCACATCATGATTGTTTCTGTGGTTTCTGGCATCTTTTAGTAAACTTTTAATGAGGGAGGAAAGTGTCCAGACTCACACCGACGTATAACGCGCCTACACAAGCGGGAGAATGTTTATGCGGAAGTGTTTTAGCTAGTAAGGTTTTAGCGAAGATGCATTGTTTGGGAAGTAGTGAGTATACGACTGGATAGTTGTGTGAGAGTTTGTAAATGTTGTTTTGATATAGTTTTGCTGTTATTGGTTGATCGCCGCCTCGATTTACTTCATTCAAGTCATCAACTTTTCTCCATCTTTTGATTCTCCTGTCCACTCGGAGGCATGCGGGGAAACTGAAGTTTCCTTCAAGAGTTGAGGGTAACACGGGGCGAGCACATTGATGTACAGATGTTCATTTTGTGGGTGAAGTATTCCTTTAAAAGATGTTTTTCGTACATGTACTGGACACATCCATCATTCAGCAGGTGCTTTAGCTGCAAAGGGATTTTACAAGTTTTAGGCTAATGTGAGGCTAAGGATTAGCATTTGATTTTTTGATATACTCGGATTTTAGCACAGCTTTTCAGCAGCTCAAAATATTGATGCATTATGCTGCAGTGACCAACTCCATCACTTCAGTTCACTGTTAACTGAGTTACTTATAAATCTGAAAATTAGAGCCATAATATTCTTATTGTAGCACCGATGGAGAATGATTGCAGCTTTCCTTGTCACAAGCTGCTTCACACATTCACTGACACACAACAACATGGTGAGGAAGTTACATGTTGTGTAATGGGAGTGCAAATATAAATATGAGGTCCACTGATGTCACTGTTGAAAGCAGAAAGACAAAAATAAAACCAAAACTGCAGATCAGGTCACAGATTTCAGAATAAATGCAACCATTTTCAAATAATTTACATACGATTATCATACAGGAGTGCATTACTACACAGACATACATATATTGAAGTTTTTAGACTCAAAGTTTGAATATTTGCACACTATTATTTGGCAGGTGATCAATTCTCTACAACAGACCACACTTTAAAAGTAACCCACACACATTCAGAGTGAGTCCTACGCCGCTTTTGACAGAGAAAAAGCTTTTTATTCTAGTTCAAAACTGAGCTTGTGATGTTTTCCTGCCCACGGCCTTCAAACAATAAAGAGCTCTCAGAGGATGCCGGAGCGCTTCAAATTCCTTTCCTGCCCCGAGAATGAAGAACAACCCTGTTACGCTTTGACTAAAGCTGCTGATACATATTTACACAAAAATCTGTCAAAAACTACAGTGGCCAAGCATTCCTCCAGCCTCTAATGCACCCCATAATGTGAAGCCAGTCTTCGATTAATTCAACAAACTACCAGAAGAGACTTTTATAAGTAGCCCAGGAGCCAAAGTCTGCCTTATTAGGGCTGAATCAGATCCTCATTAAATACCACTCTTTAAGCTAATTAACCAATCATCTCCATAATGAATGTCATCAAGCATCAATTGTCAATTGTCATCTAAAAGAAAACAGGCAGAAGTGAATGGCTAAGAGTCTCATTATCTCCCCGTCTGTCATATAACAAATGAGCTGCAACACATACTCACTTGTGATCAACATGCTTCTTCTTGGATGGAGGGAAGTTTAACAAACTTCCATGTTACCGCCGAGAATGGATGTAGAGTCAGACGCTTAAAGATGTTTAAAGAATTAAGTCCAGAGGGAAAAATAATATATCCAATGTTGTAATAAAGCAGTAGTTTCCAGTAGTACTGGTCATGTTGGGCATCATGTTAATGAAGTCATTGTTGAAGATTTCCCCTACCACTCCCCTTCCTCTGGCCCCGACCGGACCATCTAAACACCAAGGGAGGGGGGGGGGGGGAGTCCTAAAAATAACCAGCGGTAAACACTTCAGACACATGAGCTTCAGACACACACACTGATATTACTTTGAGCTTCTGTGACTGTATAGAAGTGGAGGAAGGATCGGAGAGTCAAATTAGGGAGATAAAATCTGTACATGGGGAATGTTGCTGACCCTCCCTGGAAGGAAATGAAGGATCCCAGAGTGAGCTTTCTGCCCACTTGGTACAGGACTGACCGCAGATTTCCACAGGACAGGAGTTGGCTTTGAGGGGGGCAATTTATACTGTAATTCAAAAATAGGCAATTCAGAGGAGTGAGAAGTTCCACTTTGCCTCAAATGAGGTCTGTATTGAAACTCAGGATAGAAATCAATATTCACCTTTCTCTGCCCTGCATCACAACCCTCAGATGATGAAATTACAAAAAATACAGTAGCGTGGAAATTAACAAGACTTTCTCATTTTCAAGATTGAAGATTTTCCTCCGGTGCTGATCTCTGACCTGCTCATAGCAGTTAGCGTTGGCGGGGGAGAGCTTTAAGAAAAGGCCACTTCAGACGAAATGAAATACAGACTAATGCCTCAACACGGTGAGGAGAAAAGTCCTTGCCATGCCCTAATAGCCTGTAGTTCTCTTCAAGGTTTCATCTTGGCTCAGTCCAAGGTATACCATTAGCGTTAATGGCCTTCCATTTAACACGTAGGTGTTTGATTATGAGATTCTAAATGTGAAAGACTCCCTCAGAGGAGAAGAGACGAGAGTGGTCTGCATGATTCGCTACATTAATTCACAAGTGGAGGGGAAGAAAGTGGGAGTAGGTAAACAACTAATGGACTTTTTCACAGTCTGTCTAAAGTAACAGTGTCAGGATAAAACATTTGGCCGACCAGGGTCACCATCAAATCACCCCGACTCTAACTGGTTAATTATGTGTGTGTGAGGACAACACAGCTTCAGAGAGGACGGCTGCCATGTACTGCCTTACAATTTTTTTTGAAGCCATTAAATAACTCACCACCAATCGCATTTGTATTCCAACCTATTTTACCGCACTTTGAGTTATTCATGTATTTATTCATTTGCAAGCTCATATCAAAGTCACAGAGGGGAAAGAGAGGCCTGCAGTCTCTGGAGGCTGACAAGATGTTGACTAGAAATCAGGATTAAAGCAGAGCTCAGGGCCTGACCTCTGGCTCTGCTAACAAAAAGCCTCTCGCTCACTGCATGCGAGTGTCTGTCTGCTGTGTATAAAGGTTACACAAGACTGCATTTCCTTCTCTCAAGCAAGAGCCTCACGGGCGTCAGAGGAGGAAGAATCCAACAATACTCCCAGCGGATGGGAGTTTTTGTGTGTATGTGTGCAGTGTTTATATGTGGTACGTGCATGTGTGTGTACATATGTGTGTGTGTGTGTTTGAGGGAGGCAGTTACAGTATGCAAGGATGTGATGTGTTGTGTTTACTCTCACAAGCTTAGCCTTGTGTGTGTGTGCTCTGGGGCGTGTACGTGTTTGAGTTAACTTTGTGCTTTTACATGTGTCTGTGTGTGTGTGTGTGTGTGTGTGTGCGTGTGTGTGCGTGTAGTCCAATCTGAATCCAGCCTCTGAGGCTTCGAGGCTGGTATTTCCGATATAGCAGGACAGGAAGCGGCCTGCTCTCTTGAACTGTGTTCCTCCTTTTGAAAACTGCAGCACACACACTACAAGACCTATTACTTCATCAGTGTGTGTGTGTGTGTGAGAGAGACAGTTTCTGTATACATTTACATTTATATTTAACCATAAAAACAAGTAAAACAATTAGTCAATTCATCATTTCAAGTCATTTTTTTTAACGTAAAAACACATTATTTGGTTCCAGCTTCTCAAATGTGATTTAAATTTGCTGAAAAATAAATGGAATTCACACGTCAATGTCCACACACCACAGACCACACCACAGCACCCTGATGTCCTAACCAAACATATTATTATGGATACCACTTTGACAGTGCATTCAATTGATCATCAAAACAACCGCCTTCCTCTGTTTAGCCTCGCAAGAATTCACCAGAAGAGAGACAAAACTCTACTTAAAAGGCTAAGGACACCGCAGTGGGTGCAATTAGGCTACAGAGAGTAAATAGACCCAGAGGGCACCAGCCTTGTGCGCGTGATTAATTTGGCTCACATAGTGTGCTCCCCCGGTGATTAAATAAGGCAGGTGCAACTTTTTGTAATTTTTCATTTATTTACCTACGTAAAATAAAGCAAACCTTTAAACCAATGAAATGTAATTGTTATACTGTTGACGGTTGGTGTGAATTTAACCTCTTGCACCCGAGAACGCCAAAAAGGTCTCCGTTCTGTTCCAAATGTCGTAGAATGGACTTTTCATACAAAAATATTATCAATGCTTCATACATGCTATATACCAAATATATATATATATATACACCAAAAAAGATTCTGTTCAACACTATCTTGCAAGCCAGTGTACACACTCCAAACACAATTCTACACAAACTCAAATAAGCAACTAAAAGAATGTCCACAATATCACTCTTTTTTCGCCATGGCTGAGCCGACCACACACTCCGATAGGCGCTAATAAGAAGAAGCTAAATGCTGACACGGAAAACCGAAATAGCAGAAAACACGCCAATAACACACTGAATCCAAAGATATCTTCACTATTTATCTAAGTGAAACCACCACAGAGCCGTGAGCAAACAAGCACCAGAACAACAAACCAGCTTCACCGCTAATATTTCATAAACTTCTTACCTTTGTGCTGTTTTGATGTAAACAAAGGCATATTTCCCCGGGTCCTACACATCCTGTGGTGGCTCTGAACTGTTTCCTGAAGACATTGGGATCAATCTAACTTAGGGTAACTAACATTTGACCTATTTCAGTTTTGGCCAATGGGTTTGACCCATGGGGGCGGATCACGGTTTAACAAGAGGGAAATCCGTGAAGCCGTGTGCTTTTTTTATTTGAATTTTTAGCAATCCCACCTAAAGTCTATGTCAGTACAGACAGTCAGACAGCACCAGATATATTTAAAACAATTGTGTTTTGGTTTCTTAAGCTGGCTCTTTCAGTCAAGCAGACTGGCGTTAACATGTATATCTCCATGAATTATGTGGCTGCCAGCGCGACACACAACTGTACTACGGTTTTGAATCAAATCACAGTATTTTGTCACCGTAAACAAGCATATGTGACTTAATTTACACATCATAGCAAATCCACTTCTGTCTCTCTGTGTAATTCAACCAACAGCATGAATGTTACAGTCATCACTCCCAAAATACATCACAACCACAGCTTCCTCACAGGAATGAATGTCTTGATTAAATGCCTAAACCCTGTTTTTTTTTTCTCTGTGGAAGTAAACATTCACTGCTGCAGATGACTCAAACAGCCTCATGGTCTTCACAATCAATTAACTGGGGGGTCTGATTAGAGCTGATTTTAAGGTAATATTACAAAACACTGGGATGCCCTCCTGCAATACGAAACCCAACATGCTGTTTATTCAAGTGCATAATTGCAGGGTGACGGACAAACTCCCTTCATCTCTCTACAACTGTAAAACACAATAGCAAGGAGGTCTGTAGTTCAGATACTCAGCTTTTATACACTGAAAAAAATGACCAACTTAAAAAAAATATTTAAAAAATTTTAGTTTTCAAGTTATATTTTCAATTTGGTTGAAAGCAACATTATTGACTTGATTTAAATCAAAAATATTGCTTTGGCCAAAGACAACATTTTACATTCACACTAAGTAAATATGATTTATTTGAAAGACCACACACCATTTTTCACTTAGTTATAACTTAATTTCATCTAAGTCTAATTTTGACTTTCAAATAAACTAATTAAATTACTCTCATTTTGTTACACATAATTTGTTTAGTTTTTATCAAGTTATATTTTCAATTTGGTTGAAAGCAAAACATTTGACTTGATCTAAATCAAAATATTGCTTTGAAAAGTCAAAAAATTACATTCACACAAAGTAAAAGTATTATTTATTATAAAGACCATACACCTTTTTTGACTTTGGTACAACTTTATTTATAAATTTGGAAAAACCTAGTATTTTGTATTACATGAAAGCAAAGTTTTTACTTTACACTAAAGTAATTAAAATACTCTAATTTGTTAAACGTAAATGTATTAGTTTTTGCTACTGGTTAGTCACAGGAGATAGTATCTGCCTACACACTCCAGGATAACAGTTAGCAGGCGAAAATACTGTAGTCAGTGTGCGCAATACGCGGAGGAAATCGGGGGTCCACCAAACCTATTGCTCCAGTGATATTATGCTGAAGCAATACGTAGGATTTTATAAATGCAAGCCGAGGCGATCAACCGGGCTATACACGCTTTCCACACACATCACCAAGGCTTATCTCGTCAACAATAAGGCCACTCACTCACGCAACCACCAACTAAACAACCATGTTGCCACACAGCAGAATCCACACTGCACACTTGCCTCTCTCTCTCTAACCCGTCAGTCACAGCATGTTGAGTCGCTATTTTCAACCGAGTCTAAACACGATGTCAAAAGTAGGAACAAAAATAAATCCACTGCTTTTCAAGTTGTACGAGGTAACGTTGGGTTTTCTAATTCAGGCAACATTTGCATTGTGGCTCATTTGCAACAATGCCACTCAGAAACAACCGGGTATTCAATGCAATATATACAGACAAAAGGTTTGCACTTTGCGCTTACTACAGTAGTAAGCTTTTAAAGGACACATTTTTTGTAAAGATTTTTCCAGAGACGCACCAACGTTTTGCCGTTGAGGCTTTCAGGGGCTCAAACGCCAATCAAGGGGTCTCGGACCCCCCTACACTGACTGTTTAGGCATTCAAAATTTGGTGAAAAAAATGGGAGAAAGTTGGTGTGAAGTTTAAAGCACTAACTGGTTCACTCAAGTGATAGATGAGTGCCGTTTGTTTCAAAATGCCCATTCAGCTCCATCTCCAATGTTGTTGATATAACAAGCAGAAATGTCTGTTTGGGGATTTACTTGATGGATTGCTTTCTACTTGCCATCTTGTTATCTTCCTTCCAAAGTTCATCCTTATTTCCATGCCAAAACCTGCATATTACCATACTGTCAGCTATGTTTTCTTTTTGATGAATAGCCAGCTGCAGGAGAGTGTTCAAAGACTGGGCAGATGCAAATGTCTGCAGCTGTTTGTAAGCGAAGCTGTGACCGAAAGCACGGCGCTCAGGAAATTTCCTCAGATAATTTAAGGTTAAAAGGAAATTAAGGGAAAGGAACATCATTTAATGTGGTAAAGATAAAATCAACACTACAGCAATGGTGATTTTTTAAAATTGCTATATGCTGCTTTTAACTCGAGCTGCACATAAGGGTGAAATATTCCGGTGGCCACATACTTTTTGCAAATGTGTAGTCATTGAAAGATACAAAGATTAAATTTAAGGAATAGGGAATGAGCTATATACAAAGCAATTTATTAAAGTATGATTAGAATATAAGCAGCCTTTCGGCAACTCGCGCACAGTTCGACAGGCGCCTTATCCTGCTGAGTCACAGGGACGCCCCACAGCCGACCCTTCCAACTGTACTTGTTGACACAAACTATAAATAAAGCGTTCTCTGTTGTTTTGTTCTGGGCAGTGGATGGAAACCCGGGGACATTGCCAAGGGTCAGCAGAGCCCCTGGCACCGTGTTCAGAGATGTTATTACCAGGCTTTCAGCCCGATCATTGTTCCAAAATGTCTCTAAACACCAAGTGTGACAGTTGGCCTGTACTGGTGTAGTGACATCCTCCACTGAGGCCAAGTGTGGACGCTGATGAGGCACGAAGCTACACCTGGAGCCACTGCAGCTCATTTCTGTTCTCAAAAACACAACGTTTTGAGATCAATTTTGATTCATTGACATTATAAGTGACACATATTGTCAATGTTATTTCAATAGAAATGTTGACAGCTGTGTGATTACAGACATGGCTGCTTACTAGGAAGCTTTACCAATAAAAGTATCTATACTGGAGGATGTAGATTCGCTCAGGTAACATATACCGTACGATTATTAACAGTCTGCTAACTTTCCCGTGTTTTTGAAAGCGCATTGGGACACTATGAATTCACTGAAGTTTGTTATTCGGGTCATTGTCAAAGGTCTGTGTGTTCCTGTCAGGAAATCCTCCACCAACACCAGCTTCCCCACCTTCACCTCTGTCCAACAACAGACCTGACCTTCAATGCCACTGCCTGACCATGTCGTCCAATGGTGAAAACACTTCAATCCACTATGATGATGCAGTTTAAAACCCGACACAGGCTACAACGCTGGCCACTGACTGGATAACGGCCGCTGAAGAAGTGTGGATCTAAGCGCTCCTGAAAAGGTCCAAACCACCCCTAAAAAAGGTATTTGATCACATACCAAAGGCCCGGATGAAGGCGCAATAGGAAAAGGATAACCAAAGTTATTTTAATTAATCTAGAGGAGGACATGTCTGCAAAAAAATGTCATAATATTCTATCCAACAGTTGTTCAAACTGGATGAACTGAACAATATTGCCATCCTGTTAGCATGGCCTACCACCTCTAAAGACTACTAATTAACAGGATGTATCCTGTTTATTTAATTTGCTCCAAACACAAATGTAAAAATGGTTTTAGGAGGGAAAGCAATGAAGGATATTTCCCAAAACTCTGAATTATTCCTCTAACAAATGATTGTATAGTTTCATCGTAATGAACTGGAAACAGTACAAGAAAACTATTAACTTAAACACTTTTTACTTAAATCTTTGGTGATTTAATCCCAAATTTAAAGCTTAAAATAAGTGTGAATAAATAATGAGTAGACATTACTGACTGCATTGATTTGTTGCTTAATATTTAATGTAAAATGTGTTGTATAACGCATCATGCTACATTTAGAAGTTTCCGTTATACGTGAAGTTAACACTTACTGGCATTGAGCTGCTAGTTCAGTGTTTCCACAGAACGGAAAACCCCACCGTCATTGCATCAGCAGAGCCAAGATGGCTGACCTCTGGGATTTCCTCGCTCTCCACTGAGTGAGTCCGATATATTGTGTATTTATCGTGTTTGTGAACGTGTGTCATACCAACACTCATTTCTCGGGAAGTGATTACCCGAGAAGATAATGACCATCAAATTAACGGTAAAGGCCTGTCTGGGTGTCTCGTTTCCATTTATGGCAGCGGAATGTTTCTTTAAGATGTGATGAGGGAATATCAAATATGAAGAAGACTTATGTGGAACTTTTTATGCTGCAGTCTTGGCCAGATCTCACTCGATAGGAATAACCCAGGTAAAATAAAGGTTAAATGAACATAAATGAATCTTTAAAAACAAGTTCAGTAAACACAGAAGCACAATAGCCTAAACATAAACAATTGTTTTGTTGTATTTTTGTTGTGTGTTGTTTTAATTTACAACGCTAACACATGTTTAAAACGGATCATAATCTGGGAGAAAATATGCTTCTCTCGTGTGTGAAGAAGAAGAAGTGAAGAACGGGAACCTCTTGAGGGTTAATTTTTTGCCCAAATACCAAATCAGAGAGGCACCGACCAGAGGGGCATGTGGGCAAACTAGAAGGGTCGTTGGGTATCGTTTGGGTCACTAAAGTTGCTCAAGAACCACAGAGTTGAGTCAAAATTCTCTGTGCATTCATCACTGTTCATATTCAAATGACATGTGCAGCTCTAAATTGAAAGTCCTGTATTTGTTTTGCTATGTTGTGACTCGCCCCTTCCATTTGATCTCGTGTGTTTGGTGTATTTTTTAGGAATTAAAAAGACCCTTTTTTCTTTTTTTTTTTTAACAAGCTCCCTTTCATCAAAACTGAACCAAGAACAATGTGATGAACTCTGGTGAGGAGAGGTGCTCTGTTAACCTTTGTGTTACAGTGTGGACATCAAGACAATGCAAAAACACACTCATTATGTGTTTCTTTCAGCCTGCATTCCCTCCCGTGACAACACCAGCATCCTCACCTCAGAGTCTTTGTCACTGCAGTGTGACCGCAGCACTCGGGATAATCCAACCTTTTAGAAACGTGCCGTTCTGATTGCTCTGTCCTGTTTCGCCTGCACAGGAAATCCTTCCGTGATTAACCGACCCTTCCTGAGTGAATGCCTGTCTGCCTATTACACGACCAAACTGTTTGTCTCTGAAGTAACGTGACCTTCTGTGCCGCCTGTCCGCGCGATACCGTGCATGTGATTACCTGTCCGTCAATCTGTCTGTCTGTCTGTCTGTCTCCCTGTTGACTGTCTTAATTCAACCTCATTCTGCTTTGCTTTAAAAAAAGGAGCAAGAAGTAAGATTTTGCTCCACGGCAGCACAATATCCCCATCTGCAGAGGGTTGATAGGGTTTGCAGATCAATACCAGGCAGTAACTAAACAAATACTTCATCAACTGCTGGGGAAAAACTCACTCTGTACCAGAGGAAACACTCCCTGTCTAGACAATAAATTACTTAATACCAACTCTAGAAAAGCCAATTGACTGTGAGGGCAAAGAGGTCTGAAATGAAAGAAGTAAAAAGATTTGTTTTCTCTGTTGTGTTACTTGCTGATATATAATATTGAAAAAAAAAATACATACAACATTTACATGATTATTTTAAAAGCAGTTGGCGGGTAGTTTATAGTTTTAATTCCAGTATTATTTTACATATTTAAAATTTGACTATTTTTAGTGTGATTTATGTTTGGATGTAAATTTGACATATTTAACTTAACATATTTAATCAAACAATTAACAGAATGAAGAAAATAAAAAAATAATGTAATATTTTGGACATTCTTGGGATGTAGCTTTAAAATTTCTAACAGTCCTGATTCTCAAGTCATTTCTATGAAGATGAACAGATGATGGATTCCAGCTTTCTGAACTTTGCTTCATTTACTACTGTACTGGATATACAGTAGCTTCTATATCTGATCATCTGTACAGCTAGGGAACCTGCATATGGTGTTAACGCGTGTGACACATAAGAGCCATACCTCAAAGGCCTAAACCTAACCAGGATACCAGAGTGCATGTAAACACACGCCCACAGACAGAACTATTGACAGTGGTACAGTATAGTTGGGATGTACTAATCGAAGCAAATGTGATACAATTGCTGCTTTTCTGATATTTGGGCTTACTCAAAACAAAACAGGTGCAAGTCAGCCTGGTCTAACAGAAACGCTTATTAGTTCAATCTAACAACGTAGTTTTGTTGCCTAATGATAAAGTTAAACCGACACCAGACGTTAAATAGTTTAACCAAATGACGTACTTTTGTTGCCAAGACATTAAATAATTTAACCTAAAGACTGTCTTAACAGTGTATAGTTATGTTGTACAAATTGTATAAAATTTTTTTAAATATTTTTGATTTAAATCAAGTCAATAATGTTGCTTTCAACCAAATTGAAAATATAACTTGATGAAAACTAAAATAATTACGTGTAACAAATTAGAGTAATTTTTTAAGTTGGTCCAAAGTATAATTTTTTTCAGTGTATAGAAGCTGAGTATCTGAACTACAGACCTCCTTGCTATTGTGTTTTACAGTTGTAGAGAGATGAAGGGAGTTTGTCCGTCACCCTGCAATTATGCACTTGAATAAAATGTGTAAGGTGTGAGGGGGAAGCTGTGTGGCCATCTGATAAACACTTCAACAACCAAGAAGCAAACTTTAGTAGCAGCTTTAGTAGCTTTTGTTGCTGAGACGACGTGAATAATGAAGTTCATTAGTTACTTTCTGGAGTCAATGCCATGTTTGTCTTATCGGTGTTGCTGTTAGTTCATTTAACTTTGTGTGCTGAAATAAGACTTGGGAGTTTTTTTTTGCCATCCAATATCTACAATTTAAATCAACCACATTATTTTGCTAGTCTTTCAGGCAGAAGTTGATTGTAAAAATATCTCATAACAATAGATTAATGAATGCTCCACACATTAAATATGGATGATCCAACAAATGAAATGAATTCCCCCCCCCCAAGCTGTAGAAACCACATCCTGCTGTTCTGGTTGAAGCAACAACATAAAAGTCACACACGCAGACTCGTATTTCTGGAACAGTGGCTCCTTTGTTTCTTACTTTCTTTCTTTGTTTCCTCTCACTATCTTACTCCGTTTCGGAAAACTTAATTCCACTTCACATTCAACTCCCAGTTTCCAATTACTCTGGCGGGGCCGACTTCTCCCACGCTGTCCCCTCCCGGGCCTATAAACCTTTGATGGAGACAATGACTGATAACTCGAGAACAAGGAAAAATTAGGCCGCTTTGTTATTGGTGATTCATAATCCACTTCTGAAGTGTTAACGGGGAGACGTATTTAAGCTGCCAATGTTTAATATACTTTCTGCGGATGCATTAAATCTGCAGGTTTCTTTGGTTGAGGGAGGGGTGTTAATGGAAGGAGTGGAGGGGCAGGTCACACTTGGCCGTCTGCCCAGGACGAGACTTAGCTTTTGGGTTTTCTTAGCACTTTGAGGTGACCTGGATATCAACGTGTGGAGAACTCTTTCACTCTCAATCTCTCTTTTCATCTCTCTCCGTTAGTCTCTCCTTGGGTTTTTATTTTTTTTCTGTTTTTCAATCCGTCTCCTTTTATCCAGAATCTCTATCTCTCTGCGTCTGACTCATCCGTCTCTCTTTTTTTTTTGGTTTCTGTCTCTGTGGATCTCTGTTTTTCACCTCTTCCTCCCTTTCTCTTGTTCGCTGCACTGATAAAAGGAATAATAAACTAAAATCCTACCTGTGACTTTCAAACACTCATCTCCTGAAAATTAAATAGTTTGTCGCTTCTAGTCTCAAAGAAATCAACAGAAACTTGCATAAGCTTGGTATCGATAGCCAAAATGCAAAACCTCCTATCTGCCTATTTTCTGATTGGCGGATTTCACTTTGGATGATGAGTACAAGGAAGGCTGCTCATATTCAATCTGTCTGCAAGATTTTCCCGCCCTTCATTGTGAAAGAAAAGTTATTCCAAAAACAGTGTATTATGTATAACAAATACGAAAACAAGAAGTTCTTTTTTGTTTTCTCAACAAAGTGCATTTTTCAGATAGGAGGTTTTGCTTTTCGGCCATCGGTATGTTCCAAACGAGCCACTTTTCAAGCCTTCCAGTACTAAACGCGTGAGCCTGAAAACACGTGTTTGGTGGTGTATATACCTTTAGCACAACGTTCAGTCTGGTTCAGAGGACTACACGACATGAAGTCAATTCTTGTACAATCCAAGTATAGCTTTCTGAGACAGCACATACTGTACTGTGCAGGGTCATTTTGTGCGGTCGTCGATCTCTATGAATCACAGTGAACATAATGAGGCGCAGTGAGACTGATGAGACCGGGCGAACCGGTGGAACAGTAAAAATACATTCATTTTTATCTTAATTGCCACGGTGAGTCAGTACCTGAGCTTTGGGGGCCTTAATCCCTCTGACATTTGCCTTGAATGCCAGACTTAATAATACGCACCCACGCACACTGCTAATGATCAATGAAGTTTGCAAATAGTGGACCTTTAAAAAGTTCAAAACCTTTAAAGAGACGTGATAATACCTTGAAAAATAAACATCACTTAGTGGAATATAGTTTGATTTACATTTCCATGTTTTTTCCACAGATCTAGACAAACAATGGGACCGCTAACAGCTTCAGAGGACACTCGTCTTTTGACTTTCGAGTAAAAAATAAATAAAAACTCCACACCGCTGAGCTTCAAGTCGAAGGTAAATACTGAATAGAGAACTGCATAAAAGACCCTGAGGTGCTGAAATCTGGCAATAAAATTATAAAATAAAAAAACAGTAAATTGGAAAGCCATGATGATAAGATTTTGAAAATATCACTTTTGCATTCAGCACATTTTATTTCTACGTAGTTTAATTAAAGGACTTTGCGTTTCACATGTAAATTCCCATTTCCTTGAGATTAACACATTGTAAATCAAACAAGTGTGCTGTCCACCTGTGGAGGAAGACAAACTATATGTGCATGACCCACACGACAGGGCTGCACAACTCATAACATGTATTCGTACCTCAGAGAAAATTCTAAGTAGAAGAAAATTGGTGAATGCCGCAAATTCTCGTAAATCACTCAACAAATCCGTCCGTACGACTGGATTATGTGCGAGGCCCATTGTGTGCATCTGTAAAGCCTTGTAAACATGTTGAAGGATTTTCTTATCTTCTTAGTTATTTGCAAAAATCTTTTTCTTCTATCATTCTGAATGCTACTTTAACATCACTAGCTCTTACTAGGGCATGGTCACTACGCTGTAATTTGGCTTTGTGGTATTTTAAAGCCAAAGTCTGCCATTTGTTGTCAATACAGAAGCATCCTGAAGTGAGTTTCTTTTACCTGACCAAGCCACTATAAACCTTTGAAACCTTGTGTAACACTTGTTTTTCTTAAGTGCTTTCGCCAAGAAAGTTTAACCTTTCACATGTGAAAAATATATTGACATTAAATGCCATTGAAATAATAGTTATTATCCACCGACATTGAGTGCAGTTTAAACAGACGGCTGGACAAGGTTTCTGTTCTGTGCTGTCATCAGCTGGGCCACAAATAAAAGAAAAGACGGAAAAACGAACAGAGAGCAAAAGTTAAACGCCTTTGCTCCATAAAATAGATTTTACTTATAAATCTACATTAAATCCTTTAGTTTTGATTGCACGCCGTTAAAGAACAATATGTGCATGCACAGGGCCGATTGAAAGCACACATTAATATTATTTCCCCCTAAAGGCTGTCATAATTTATTTCAGACTAATCATTGGAGATCATATAACTCCCACATTTACAGACTACCGTCATCTTTGAACCACACCAAACATCTCTGATTTTACAGTCAATGTAAATGTGTTCAGGTCAGCTCTGCCACCACAGTAATAGAGAGAGATGCCGGATTTGTATATTGAGATTATATTTTACGTTAAACATCTTATTTCTTATTGTGTGGCTCTTTTCTTAAATAAAAACAAACAGTTAATCACTATTATCTTAATTAAAGTTTATTTAATAAGCTTATTGGATGCAGATAGAAGTCATTCTGACACTGTAAATCTGTGGTCGACCGACATTATAACCACAGTTCCATTAGTGGTAATCAGTTCGGCCAGAAGGCAGCAGACATGAACACTGGTGACTAATCAGTAAACTCTCTCTTCATCCCTGTTGCCAGCTCCTTTCTCTCTGCTGTGTGCTTTTTCCACCTTTCTCAATTCTGTCCACAGCATAGAAATTGCAGTTGAGTCATTATTTCATTAACTGCACTGTGGAGGTCAGAAACACTATTTAAATATATCGCAACCATTCAGAGCTCTGCAGGTATCGAGGGTAAGTCTGGATAATTAGTGAGCACATATGAGTTATTCATTAACTAGATTTAATAATGAATGCCCTTGCCTTACTAGATTATAGCTTTAGATTATTGGAGTCATCCACTCATGATATTGCAACTGAAATTCCACGTTGTTGTGGCTCCGGTCAGTTGTTTTCACATAGAGAACCACAGAGCTGCACGCTGTCCCTCAAATGCAGCTTTAGCTGCTAGCTACACACGAGCTGTTGTCAGGGACGGCACATTTGCATATTTAAATCAGCAGGTTCTTTTAGATAAAGTGAGTACCGGTGCAACGCCAGCTCCTAATGAGAGTGTTGCATTATGGGCCGTCTGTGGCCATTATGTTGATGATTCTGTTTGGGAAGAAAAATACATTCCTGATGCGTCAAAACAAATTGCAATCTTCTTCAGACGCTTTCTCTGCAGAAACTGACAAGAATTACAGTTATTACAGATATTAAAAAAGTTCAAATGACAGTCATAAAATTGCGAGAGAAAATATTTTCAAGCGCGGGAAAAGGGAGAGTAATCTCTTCATCAGAGTCATCTTATATCCAGGCCAATATAATAACCATTACATTTAAAGTATGTATTCCTAACAAATGTACAATTATTATCAAAACCTCCACTCCTGATACCTGTCAGTTTCCATTGTTATGACATTAGTGTAAGATTTTGAACATTCTTTGCAAATATTGGTTTTAAAGCTGCCTACATTTTCTTTTTTTATCCATTGACAGCAACACATTTCCAAAAAACACTGGTCTTTCAGCCAGGACATCGTTCTTTGCTCCCTACGTGAAACGAGAATTCAACGTTGCTTTATTTGTCAAATAACTTGCATACTTGAGTAACGGCACTTCCATAGTTATTTTAACCCTAAACGACAATCTTAATAGTTTTAATGCCTTCACCTAACAAAGGAGTTTTGTTGCATAAACCTAAATAAGTTGTTTCCTCCGAAGTTTATTTTGAAAAGACTGTATGCATGTAACGAGTGGATATTGACATGTGTTGCTGGCTTTGGTAGGAAAATGCATGAACAATGACAAGCAACGCTTCATAAGAAATCATACGACCCGTTGCATGAGGATACGTTGAACGAGCACATAATGACACGCCGTCACTGACTCGAGGCTGACGCTAAAGGGGAACGTATAGTGTCACAGTTATGAGCTTACTGCCACAGACCGAGCTGCGTTATTTGAAGCATTGGTGTGAGAATGTGCTGTTGAGTCCGCCGGCTGTACGTTAGTCCAGTCCAATATTCAAAAACTCCTTCTCTACCGACTCCTGAGGGTAAACAGCTGATGTTTGGCTGCTTGATGTTCCACTGTCTTCACCTTCTCTAACTGACCGTCTGCTGTTTGTTGCTGGGCAGGTACAGTGTACAGTGAGGGCTTTTTTGCTGAAAACGTTATTGAAGAAATTCAAAATTTCAATCACCCCTTCTGACTTCTTCCCTTCTTAAAGTCTACTTTATATATTAGCCATTTTCCCAAACATTTTGCATACAGTTCACATCCCGCCATCACTGGAGACCGCAGTCCGAAGCCTGATTCTCACAACAACCTGCCTCCTTGTATTAGGAGGGTTCGGAAAGAAGGCTTTGACGAAAAGGTCAGGGCACCTTTCACTATATGGAAAATCATTGGCTGCTAAAGATCATGACATTAAAAGGTATGAGCCGAGAGGCCATAAGAGAGCGGCAGCGAGGAAGAACAGATAAGGCCGTGGTGGCAAAGATGGACGGATGGAGGGATGAGAAACGAGAGAAGTAGAGTATGAGAGCGATTACCAGAGGATAAGAGGGAAAAAAGAGGACAAGGAGACAGACAGAAGTACAGGTGGTTGACATTAAGAACAGACAGAAACCTACAATCAGTGAAGAAGTATTCACACATTTTACTTAAAGTAGCGCTAGCCTTCGGCTTCAATCACTCTTCCTCTTCTGCCTTTTTGCTTCTTTTTCTTTTGTTCGGGTAGAGTTTACAAAGTTTTTCCCTCCCAAACTTTATTAACAAAAAAGTAATATTACAGTACCAATTACTCCGGTTGTTCCAGTGTCTGGCATTTCCGCTACCTGCCGAAAGCTACCGATAACCTGCCATGGAAAACGAAAGAGCTATCCTCTTCAGTAGCGCAACTTCCTTGGTGCCGTAAACGGAGTCTTCATTTCCCGAGAGATCTTACCCGAGGAACACCGAGTTCCATGAGGGAAGCGAGGCTTATAAGTGAACTAAACGCTGATGGTCTCGTTATTCTATAGCCATTACATTGTGAAATCAACATACCTAATAATGATAAGTAAAATAAAAAAATGTTTTTGTTATAATACTACAATACATAAATGTATCTGTCGCTTATCCAAAGCAACTCACAATGAGTGCGTTCAACCATCAATGAAGCCCAAGAAGTGCAAGAAACATGCACATACATCAACTCAATCACATATGCTGATCTGCTACAAGTGATACATTTAGAGACAATAGGAGATAAACAGGTTATTTTTGGTTTGACAAATTCTGAACTACAGGTAAAAGGTCAAAATTCATCACAAGTCGATCTACATTCCCATAAATAGCACTAACAGAAAACAAATGAAAGTTCTTCTTCCTTTACCTCTTTTATTACCATATATATATACTGTGTATGTATAAATGTACCATGATAAATGTCTTGATTAAAGTAATTAAAGGGCATTGCAGAAGTTAGTTTTATGTGTAGGCATTTCCTTTACTTTAAGAAAATCCACAGTTAATTTAGCGATATCCCAACAGTTGTGGTCTTGGAATAAAATCTAATTTTGTCTGAGACCGAGACAACATCAAATAAAAATGCGTTCAAGAACAAGATTAAAAAGTGGTCTTGAGACCGGTCTCTGGACCAAGACCGATCTCGGGAACTACGACACTGACTACTACTACATAAGGCAATATACCCGACAAGTTTAAAGTTTAACCACCCAACGTGAATGTTACTCGTTACACTCACAGAACGTACAAACTTGAAGGGCGTTATCCAGTTTATGACGCAGCCATTAGCGAGGGATAACACCGGTCACGGGATTTATAGAGCAGACGCAGTAGCCGACAAAAACAAGTTAATATCAGTTTGAATTCAACTAAAAAAGGTGTTCACGTACACTGTTACTGTCCAGTGTAGACAACGTTTTAGAGAGAGAGGAAGGAAAACAAGCTGGTGGAACAGCAGTGTTGCTGGTGTGGACTTTTCCTTCAGCTTTGTAATCCTAGAGTAAAAAGTTGAGTCTCTACAACAAGGACAGCATGTTTTACTGGAGCAGCCAGCAGTGTTTACTGTCCTACTTCATGTGTTTGAAAGCATGAACTGTTGAGCTACATTTTTTTTTTGCCATAAAAATCAATTTTCAACCCACAGTGAAATGAGGCCAATGTGCTAAAGGCTGAAGAATTAGACATACTGTATGTAGGCTAGCGCTGCGTTAAAAGAAACTCAGTGGAACCAAATGATTCGAGCAGCAGACAAACCCTGCAAAAGCAAAGAGTGAAGAAGCCGTGCTCCTAGATCTGCTCCACAGTGTGTGTGTGTCTGTGTGTAAAAAAGTGGGTTGCTTTTAGCGCAAACCGGATAAAGGCTCTCAGATGTGGTCTTAGACCTATCTGTGTCGTTCTCTTACAGTATCTGTGTGTCAGTGTTGCATATATATGGTCCTATAGATGTACAAACAGAATAGAAGAAATAAATCCAGCAATCTTTCAGCAGAACTGGGTCACTGAATATCACATGGTGGCCTCTTCAGAGTGTAACGGTAAGACACAGTAATGTTCTAGACAGCAGGGAATCTCTCTGCCCGTCAGATGATTTATTGACTTATCAACAGAATTGTCAGATTCTATTTAAACATTCTGTATCAGTTGATGTAATCCTGCTGATAAGGGGCGTCAGATCCCAGCTAGCACACATATACTGTATGTGGCCTAACAGACAAGTCATAATCAACACATTAAGCTAACTGCAACCAAGCATCCATACAAAATATTGTCCTTTTAGGTCATGTACTTCTGTTCTTTCACAGGCGGAGAAATGAACCCTAACCCATGCAAATGTTAGCATGCTATCACGCTAAACTAAGATGGTAAACATTATACTTGTTTAGCATCAACATGTTAGCATTGTCATTGATTGAGAGCATCTTAGCATGGTGACGTTAGCGTTAAGCTCAAAGCAGTTAGCCTCACAGAGCCGCAGGTAAAGAGTCTGTCTGGTTTCATCGATACAGCCAAAATGATTTTGGATATCTATTTTAAAACTTTACAGACAATATGCTTGAAGCGCTTATGGTTTATTGAATTATTCCATTGAAGATATGTGCAAAGGACCTCTATGTTCAGCCATGTATGAAGCTGGCAACTGAGGAGTAAAATGTGCTTTTAAAAGATGCATTTAAATGATGTCTTGTTTTGGGACATTAATTATGTCAATCAACAAAATTGCAAATATTGTATTGTCATATGCTCCATTATGAAGCGGCGGTAAAAAAATGAATCAACATAGTACCAGCAGCTGAAATAGGTATAAATGAGGGTACAGTTGGTATTATTACAAATCGTATCATAATGAGTCAGTGTTATGTCATAATGCCCTTTCAACTCGGCTAAATACTATTTAACTAGAGGCAAATGTAAATCTCATGAGATGGATGTTTTCATTATGAACCTGCTGTGAAAAACTTTAAACTTTGCCTTCAGTCTCTTGCCTTGTGTATGAAAGGCATGCAGTGTTTTGGTGATTGCCCAAATGTGTCAGTATAGCTGCTAATTATGCTTTCTGGGAGAATATAGGATGATGGTGGTGTAGAATTACTGTAAACATTCCTGGGCCTAATTACAGTTCACATCCACTGGTAAAGATCACTGTTTCAGGAGGCTTGTTAGGAGAGATTTCATACATTTCTGCAAACACAGATGTATAGACTCTTGATCATTTTGTGTCTAAAAGGTAAAAGGCTGGGGAAGTTTCATACTGTATGTGTCTTTCAGAAGAAAAAAGTGCTTTGATGTGCTACAAAATATATATTGGGTTAAGCAGTCTTGGCAATTAGGCCATTAAAGAAAAGAAAATAATGAAATTCTCCTCAGGAGGTTCATATCATGTCTGACTTCTCAGAAAAAGCATGAAAAAACCTGAATGCAGCCACAGCCCCTAACCCTGTTTTGTTAAACTTTCTGACTTCTGACTTGGTAACATGTTTGGAGAGAGATATGTTGCAGAAAACACCAGAGTGTGCAACCTGAAGCAGGTGGAAATAACTGGCAGCACACAGTCAGCAGTTGGTGAAAATGCTGACCAACACAAAGCACTCCATCAACTAAACATTAAAGAATCAATATTGTGAGAAACAAAAGTCCACTGAGGGCCCGGAGGATGGAGAGCTGCTGCTGTGGTAGAATTTAAAATAAACCTCATCATGTTGGTGTAGAGTTAATAGCGTTTCATCACTTAACAAAGCTCCGCCTGACACGCGTGAAACTGCCGCTGAATGTGATCCAAGCAGCTTTAAATCAATATTTTTTTATAATAACAACGTAAGAAATGACAATCTATAAAAGCAATGTGACAGTGTGAAAGGGGGTCGCTCGTAGTGATGAACTTGATGGAGAATTATCACCAGACTTTGCAGCTGGAGATGCAGTCGTAGCTCATTGGCTACACAAGAAAAACACGACAGAACACAACAAAACAAAAACAGTCGTGCATTGCTGTGGTGCATTTTGGGAATTTGCATCAGGAGGAATGTAAACTGATAATATGATCGTTTAAGGATTAAATTAACTGTGTTCTGCCTGCTGGATAACTATGGGGAGCTTATGTAAGCAGGCATACTGTTGCTTTCTTCACAGTATTTACAGTGGTGGAATTATTGTGTACACATAATGTAATGCGTATAAAAATATATATATATATATATATTTCTTTTTCTTTTTCAGATTGCCACCTAGAGCTGGAACAACACTGCTTGTTTGAGTTTACATACTCAAACAATTATTTCAGATTAATGAGCCGTATGATTATTGTGAAGTAACACATCTTACTCTGTGTCTGTATTTGTGTGCCAGCCTCAGTAAGTCCAGTTCTCTCGTTCTCTTCCTCTCTGTAACTCTGATTATCTCACCGTTTGACTCTAACATGACACTTGGTGGCAGGCGACCGTCACTACAACATGACGTTCGTTCTCAGCATGTGGGTTTGAGTACTTGTTATGCAATCATTCGTGTGCATTCTGCACTAATTGCTTTAGCGCACATTAGGTTTGTGGTGGGAGTTGACCTCTGGGATCATAGTCTGCTGCTGCTCATTAATACCAGCCTGTGCAGGGAGAGGAGAGAGGGCCGGACTTACTATTGTAGATCATGTAATCCAGCACCTCTTAATTAAATCACGCTTTTGGAAAGTTATGGTTACAGACTCTCTTTTCACCTGCTTAGACTTGCATTTTGTGTATAACTCATCTGCCAAAAAATAGACAAAATGCACGATAAACAAAGTTTAAGATACATTTGATTGATAGCATTATTATTCAGTGTTGTTCAGATTTTCTACACATATTGCAATAAGATCGTATTTATGACTTCTATTACAAATCTGATATTAAAACAGCTCGAGCTTGTTGCAAGAAGGCTTTGTTTTACTGTAAACTACAGAGATCTGCATCTTCAACATCAACATGTACGGTGCCTAGAGGGTGAATCATGCAGACTTTGGTCAGACTTTTTATTAATTTACCGCCATCGACAAGTTTAAACTTTTAACTTGTCCAATTTGGTTTATGACCAAATACCTGCAAAACTAATGGCATTCCCATCAGCCTCAGCTTGGTGTTTACAAGAGCCACACGTCTTATTGGGGGAAAATCTAAATCTAACTGAAAACCAATTTGGAAATACGGCTTTTATACACACACACACACACACACACTATCTGATTATTGCTACACCAACAAATAGTGGACAGGATGGTTTGGTTTGTATTCATCAAATCTGAACTTGATCATCATTTAATTGTGCATCTGGCTGACTTAAATTACGTGTATCATCATCTCCACCTTCACATATGTTTGCAGTCAAAGAGGTGGCTGCACCACAACAAAACAAACATGTTTTTAGAGCATCCACTCAGATGAACTGCAACAAAATGTGAACAACCTCAGTTGAATCTAGAGAGTGAAAGTAAATGGAGTCATCTGTCAATTCAGCCGAAACTGTGAGCTGGAACGCTAGTTTCACTGATTCTGCTGCTGTTTGTCTGCGAGACCTTCGGTTCAGTCCCGGTGAGCATCCACTTGAATCAAAACGGGTCAACTAAGGTTGAATGCTCAGGAGAATAATAGTGACATTTGACAGCCGGCATTTTCCCCCCAAAAAATAGCTCACACTCTGAAATGACTGCTGGTCTTTGTCTTGAAAAGCCAGAGACAAAAAGATGAGTGACATGTGTCCTGTTGTCCCCGTGGGACACGTTTAGAGGGCAGTAATGGATGAATAGATGGATAGAGGAGATCCGCTGTTGGCATTCTCACACCACAACTTGTCAAACATGACATTTGGTCAGCGGCCCTATAGCTTCAAACTATGGTGCTCTAGGTAGGCTAGGTGACTCTCTAGCGTTAGCTTGGGTTAGTTCCTGCTTGTTACATGCATACAAGCATGAGTGTCTTTTCAAAATAAACTTCCAACCTAGGCTTACTTAATATTTAACTCTACTTGGTTAGGTGTAGACAGGTGACAACCTCCGGTTCTCAAAAGTGAAGCCAATCAGGGGGCGACTCCTCTGGTTGTATAGAAGTCTATGAGCAAATGACCCTAACCCTCTCACTTGATTTATTACCTCAGTAAACATTGTAAACATGAGTTTATGGTCTCAATCTCTAGTTTCAAGTCTTCATCAATACAGCATGATGTTCATTTAGTAAATGATGGTCCATTTAGAGTCAAACAGACCATAAAGCAGGGGATGCTTTAGGGCGGGGCTACGTTGTGATTGACAGGTCCCTGCCACGGTGTTGTCCTGTCTGGTAGTTGTCCGTCTTACAACATTAACCCTTTCACAGTGCGTTTTCAATTCATGAAAGTTAATTGTAAAATGTTTTGGACTCCTAGACGTGTCTTAGTCTATATTTGGTTGTACGTAGCTCCACCCTCTTGTGTCTCTATCTCTCTATTTGTTTGACCCAACCATCCATCCCAACCTCCTCTCTGAAGTCAGTCATGATCATTTTAAAGCCACGAGGAAACGTCAAGAACATTCTTTCTGTTCCATGAAAAGCATGAAAAGCTTTCATTGTGATATTGAGGATATGTTTGAGGATATGCTCAAACTGAGCAGTTGGTGAAAGTCCGAGAGCAGCGCAGAGCTTTGACCCCGATGGTCTGTAGAACAGCTAATGCTTCCCATCCCAGGTGAGAACGTTTTTGCTGCCAAGTTGGCTTCTTTCTGAAGCGCGCACACACACACACACACACACACACACACACACACACACACACACACACACACACACACACACACACACACACACACACACACACACACACACACACACACACACACACACAAAGAGAGAAAGCGGCATGAGCTCAGTGTTTTGCTGCGGTGTAGCACTCACACTCGGCCGACTCTGAAATCTGATCCCGGCTGCTGGGACCCTAAAATGACTGTAAGAGAGAATAGGCAGGAATCCATGTGTAGGGGTGTGTGTGTGTGTGTGTGTGTGTGTGTGTGTGTGTGTGTGTGTGCGTGTGTGTGTTTTTCAGAAAAATATGTGAGACAGAGGAGAGAAAGGAGTGCAGCCAAGCTTTTAATTGTGTGTACAAGCATGTGTTATTAGTGCATGTCCATCAACAGACTGATTCTCCATGCTGTGTGTGTGTGTGTGTGTGTGTGTGTGTGTGTGTGTGTGTGTGTGTGTGTGTGTGTGTGTGTGTGTGTGTGTGTGTGTGTGGTCCCATCTGTGTGAAGACCAACTTTGAATTTTAAAGCTTTTGATTTAGCTAGAATTTTATTTGATCATTTTAATCATGAAAATACAACTGAATACATTTCTCTGAAGGTGTAAAAAAAACCAAACAAAAAACATTTTCAGCATATTTTGGAAATTGAGACATTTTGAAACATGAGGACCATCTTACGATGGGATCACAGCAGCCGCGACAACCTTTTCTCACTGCCAACTTGTCCGGTCCCGCCCCTTCAGTGCCCCTCGGCATCGGAGATCAATGCACGGAAGCCCTCTTTACTAACACCAACGTTAACCCTCCCACGCCATTTGTGAACAGCTAGAGCATGTGAGTCGATAGTGATGTGAGTCACGAGGGTCGTTAAGTCACTCTGTAGTAGAGACATGAGTTGCTAGTCAGTTACGTCAACCAGGAGGCTCTTTTCTTTAACATAACTAAGTGGTTTGGTTGCCTAAACCTGACTTCCTGTGAAGATTATTTTGAAAGGACACTATGCATGTAACGAGCAGATCTCGACACGCCGTCAAGACACGTTGACTGACCAAGCTGTGTGTTTTTTAACGAGTTGGGAGTTCGAATGTGTCGTCCAGGTAGTAAATGCTGAGGCATCGGCCATCTTCAGCCACAGCCTCACGGTTGCGATGCTATATTGTGAACAATATCTGACCACAGAGAGACGTGTAAACACCTGGCTACGCAGTCAAAACTGCTTCTGTGGTAGGTGTCTGCTACAAGGTGAACACACTATTAGCTGTTGCGGTTGGTGTGATCCCATCGCAAGATGGTCTTTAGTTTGTTGTGCTGCTGTTGTCATGCTTAACTGTGATTGGCTCAGCTGTCTCAGAGCGATGAGACCACTGACTGCGAGTGTATTTATTAATCACCAACACCCTCTGATCTATATTCACTTACAACCAGCTCTTTTGCACTTTGCACCGGGGCACTTACATGAATCTAAATAGTGGATACGTCTGGAGACGCCCAACACCTACAATGCATCGCAATTGTTATTGTGCGTGTAATAGGGCCTTTAAAGTTTGTTTTAGGGTGAACGTTGGGTAATTCATTATGCCATTGAGAGTCCTCACACGTATATAGAGGTGTGTGTCTGTGTGTAGCTGGCAAAATATCATGTCCTGCTGTGGGTGATTTATGAGACGAGTCATGCAAAGAGATGAACACCACAGAATAATACTGCGCCCCCCCCCCCCACACACACACACACACACACACACACACCTATCATTTCAACCTTACAGCATGTGTGTTTGAGACAATATGAGACAGAAACTAATGAAGGGACAGAAAGTGAATCACTTGTGTGTCTGAGTGTTTCTGTTTGTTTACACTGCAGATGTATAACCACACACACACACACACCTTCTTTGATTAGACACCTGTGTGGACATGTCTTCACAATATGCGTGTGTGCCTTCCTAATCCGAATTGAGGGTCTGAGGATAGAGCGAGTGGTATGCTGTACATGTAAAGTATATATATATATATATATATATATATATATATATATATATATGATGAACTTGACTTATGACTGGCCCTCAGGAAAAATGTGGGAATACAAATCTTACGTCTCTCCTCTCCTCTATTGGCTGATCTGCAGTGTGTGTAAATAGTTTTTTTTTCAGCTCGCAATGCAAATAATTTATTTTTCAATAAAACGTTTGAGGTTCAAAAGCATTTCTCCTGAGTGCTGTGTCTGTGTGAACAAGGCTATAAAAAGGCACGGACAAAATACATGCATAAGGAAAGAAAATGGCAGGAAACCTCAAGAGAATATGAACAGAGAGTTGATAGAAATCCAAAATAACAAAACAGTCCCCTCTCGCGTTCCCGGCTAACTGCAGCAGTTTTAAAGGTTTGCCGGATGCTTTCTCTGCTATTTCTCTCCGTCTGACCTCACACCTGTTTTTGTCGTTACTCTCATTCAACCTGGTCTGCCGCTGTGTATTCACCCTGTGGTGGCCGCAGCTTATCGTCCATCATATCAGCGTCTCTTCTTCCCCGTCTCTGACCCCCGTCACAGCTCCTAAGCTGCTTCTCAGACTACATCTCACATCAACCCCTTCCTACTTTCTGCTGTTGTCTCTCTCACATCTCTTCTTCCCTCTTTCCTCTCATCTCTTTCTCTCCGCATTCTGCTACCACTATGATCTTTCTCTCCTCTATCTCCCCCCCCCCCTCCCTGCCATAGCTGTGTTAGGACCACCCGCGTTTCTTTTCTATCCTCCTCTCCACGTGATAAGGAGCCCAGGTGGCGTGATGGATTTCAGCCGGGCCAGAAACAGTTTGCTCCCGGGCTGCAGCGTCTACGTATTGTGCTGGATAAGCAGGTCAGACGAGTTGGTGTGTGCAAAGAGAGAACAGCTGACAAGAAGCAATGTGCTGGGCAAAAAGCTTGGCCACCCAGAGATACTGTAAATGCATCACTTTTGGGGCGGGTGGGGCGGATGAGAATAAGCCATTTCTGTGTGAAAAGCTCAGAGGAAGAAAGAGGAAAGTGGGGGAGATCTGAATCAGAGTCACTTTATCCGGCAAGTATGATAAATGTGCAGGAATATACCTCGGAGGCAACGGTGCAGAGAGGTTGGAACCTCTCAGAGTTTCCCTGCACATGCTTATGAAGGAGAAAAAATCTGATCCATAAAGAGCAACAGACGGGCTTACAGGTTTACAGCAGGGTTGGGGAGTGCTGAGAGGTGCATGAAATCGATAAAATGTCAGGTAAACTGCGGGAAAGATACAGAAATTAGAGGATGAAGAGGAAAGACCTTTTCGTCTCAACGGTTTGCTGTTGTTTGGCCATCACTCCCATTGCTTACAGACTCATAGTTAAGTCCCTAAATGTCTGAGAATAAAAATAAACCATGAAAACTCATCCTGTGTCGTCTACTAGCTGTTCCCATTCGCAGTGCTACCACGGTTGTGCTGACGGCAAAACTGGATTCATTTTGATACTCTCAAAAAGGTTAAAATTGGATGATTGTGCGATTGTCTTTACATGATTTGGCGTGGATTTTGACAATAACTTTTCGATGATCACACCCACATCAGGTCGTGATTGGCCAAGAGTGTGGAGGTCAGAAAGTAAGCAGGGTTTCTTGAACTTTAATTCTTTAAATAACCGTTTGTGTCACTTTTTCAGAATTGTAAATTAGCACAAATAACTCCCCGATAGCACCATATAAGGCAATACGTCTTGCCCCATATGTCCTATATTGAAGTCCTGCTTTCAGAGACCATAAAGGAAAGTCTATCGTTTTTAACGGCGTCAGCAGCAGCATTGAAGGACTTAAAGCAAAAGAATGAAGAGAAAATAACGAGCGCTGTTAATGCGTTGAACGTCCTTATTTCTCAAAGAAAAGCACTGTTTCTTTTAATGAAGATAACATTAAATTAATCAGAAATACACTCTATACATTGTTAATGTGGTTAATGAGTATTCTAGGTGGAAACGTCTGGTTTTTAATGAAATATCTACATAGGAGTATAGAGGCTCATTTCCAGCAACTATCACTCCAGTGTTCTAATCGCCTTAGAAGACTAACTGATGATTAGAAAACCCTTGAAAACAGTTATGCTGGTGAGAGAAGCTATAAAACTGGCCTTCCTTTGAGCTAGTTGAGTATCTGGAGCATCACATTTGTGGGTTGGATTATACTCTCAACATGGCCAGAAAAAGAGAACTTTCATGTGAAACTCGCCGTCTATTCTTGTTCTTAGAAATGAAGCTATTCCATGCAAGACATTGCGAAGAAACTGAAAATTGACACGAAATTGTCTGGGTGACCCCAAACTTTTGAACGGTAGTGTGTATTTCCCAGATTTTCTTTTAAGATTGAAAACCCAAATGAAAAGGACAGTGCTTCTGTGAGGGTGTTAACTAAATCCACAACCCTTAACCCTAACCCTGGGGATACATTTGATTTAGAAAATGCCAGCTGGCGTCACATGGAAGACCCCCCCCCCCCCCCCCCCCCCCCTCTACCCCTCTCCCACACATCGCCCTGCTGGCTGTAGATCACAAAATCCACCCACTGATACCTCCTCTCCTCTCCTCTCCTCTCCTCTCCTCTCCTCTCCTCTCCTCTCCTCTCCTCTCCTCCTCTCCTCCTCCTCTCCTCTTCCAGATACTTTGAACCGCTGCCAAAGTGCACTGGTGCATGCACAGGTGGCATAAAGTGGACTTTATTAGGAGAGAACCAATGATTCACCTTCTTCTATAATCTTCGATTTGACAGCAGAATCAACCAATGAAGAAAAAAAACCTTTCGTAGAATGTAATTAGTAGCCTTGACTGAACCAGAACCATCACAGTAGTAAGTTCTGACTGTTAGACTGAAGTAACGACATTCTTCCTCTTATAAATAAAAAGCTGAATTCATAAGCTATAAAACGAATCCTATCTCAATAAAAACAGTGAAATACATGAAACCCGTGACGAGTCAAAGTGACTATACGACTACGCAGATGCCTGAACTGAGTTTGATCCACAAGAGTATAAAAGTAAGATTATAATGATAACTGAGCAAACAAGGAATACAGTTATAAACGCATATATTTTACAGATAGATGAACAAACGTATGAGATCAACTTTGAAGCAAGGAATATAGTTATAAACGCATACATTTGTCCTCCCTCAGCGGCTAATGTTTAGCTTGAATGTGCTGTGCTCTCCACTTCTTTGAAATAATAATAAATGACCTCGCCCCATTACAAGTGCAAGGCATATTTCTTTGGAGAGAACAAGGTTAGTAATTAACAGAGCTATCTCGACAGCATCAACACTTACTTATTAGCAAAGGCCCTGTTTGGAGCGGAGCCCAATGGCCAGCAAGATACTATTATACGTCTACAAATAACTACTGAATTGCTGTTTTGATGAGAAAAACAAAAAAAGGAAAACGGTGCCTATTTATGAAGAAAATAAAAATGGGGACTATTATGAAAAGTAACAGCTCATTTATATGAATCACAGTTGGGCTTTTTTTTTTGGATAGCAGCCCTTGTTCTTTTTTCAATGTTGTTATTTCAGCAATAGCTCAAGATAAGGGCTATTTTCTTAGCCCTTCATCATAAATCTCTATGTTTAGAGAGCGGCTGAGCAGCAACACCCTCCTCTGCAAAAAAAAAAACAGAACCCTGATTCATTCTCGGCTGGGAGGCATGCGCTGTCAAGAGCTGCAGAGCTCTTCATTTTGTCTAACTGACACACAAACTCCCGCGGCGTACTCTGACTTAGGTTACAGCTGATTCTGCTCACTCGTTCGGCTCGGGGACCCCAAGAAAAATAAGCAAATGATTGGCTTATCCTGGAAGCCAAACCCTTCGAGTTTTCCAGCCTGGATCAACCAGAAATGTGAGAGAGTTGTTGTTGTGTTACTTCAGGACGAGATATAATGAAAGCATTTTTTAAACTTTCAGCCTCTGGGTTTCCTTAACATGCCACTCAAGCTGCTTTGGGTTCGATGTAGCAACCGTCTGGTATTCATAACTTGCTTCAAGCGTGCCATTTTTTCAATACAACTTTTTAGAGAACTCCTGGTTACTTTGCGTAAAAAGAGCGTGAGATCAATTACATTTTATAGCTCCAATTATTAATAACTTTAATATTAACGATGAATGAAATGGCTGAGTAATATGAAGGGTTGCTTGCAGCGATGGACCCACAGAGGATAATCTCTGACTCTGTTTGGTTTTATGGCATATTGCATCTAACATGGTGGACGTTAACATGTATTAGCAGTTATAATGTGTGCCTCTATTATTCTGCATTACTGAAGAATCCTAGATTTCAACATTTTGAGAAATATTTACTAAAAAACAAATTAGCAGGTTTGATACATCTGTTAAAGAGCAATGAAACACCCGTTTTCATCTTGAACATATGGCTCCTGGGAACCAAACTAATCTGCAAGCTCATGTTTTATTTGCTCCGGCAGATGTGTCTGGTCCCCGGCCGCTTTGGACAGATCTCCAGCAATTTGAGATCTGACGAGCCAATCACAGCTGTTCGCTTATGGGGCATGTTTGAGACAGCGACTGTAAAGAGGAGCGCCGTTAAGACATTATTTAAAACAACCACGATGGCTGCAGCTTTCGTTGAACTTTCTGTTCAAGGCCGCGATTCCATTTGTGATTTGCTCTGGCGTTTCCAGAGTTAAGTAAAAACACCTTTAATCTTTGAACTCTGATGCCAAAAGAAGCTAAACTCGTTCGCAGACATATTGACCCAACACCATCACAGCTCATCTCTACACGCTGAAGTCTGTTCACATTTCTCCTTCATCACATGTTCTGCTGCTCTGATTGCTTGCAGGTCTATCCTACTGTGTTCAGAGGCATTTTGGTCGATAACGCGATTGTGCCTTGGGAAGCGAAGTTGAACAAAGAGGTTTCAGATTAATTTGCACTCACATTAGCTGCTACCATCATATCATATGGTCAACTGTTTCACTACCGTGCCAAGGTATTCAAAGTTGGATAATTCAAAGTTAGAAAAACCTCCAACACCTTCTCACAAGTTTCCAACAACAAACATGATCACCAAAGTAATACAATCCTCATACTTATGTTTTACTTTACAAACCAGCACGACTCTAAATCTGATCCTGAGACTGTGATCTCCCTTCGAGCACCAACTCAGACACAAACAGATTGTTTTTCAGTCTCCTGCCTCGCCTCGGCCGTACCTTGCTCATCTCGTCCATCCCTGCAGCGACAAATGAGGTTTTAAGGGGCCGCATCACGATGTAATGAGAACCAGGACGCCGACTGGCTTTCATGAACCTGCGCTCACCTCGATGATACCCATCTGCTTCACTCAAAAGGAAAACACCACTCTGTATAAGAATTCATGTGTGTTATTTATGAGGTCCACAGGAATCCAGTTGGCGTGCCAGACAGCAGGGAGCTCGTGCTCAAACCGCTCGTGGAAATGGGTTCTGGGGGTCACATCGCATCGCTTTTCACATTTGGTCGATGCTTTTATCCACAGAAAGCCATCCAGAGGATATAACCAGCTGGAAGCAACTTCCACAGATCTGAATGTTTAAGTAGCGGCAGAGGAGGAGAAACTCTTTCTGTCCTGCTTTTAGCTGTGGTGTGACGAGCCATTTGCTGAATGGCTTTAAAGCGCTTTTTTCGGTACCGCGAGTGCATTCAGTGTGGAGTTAGAACCGAGTTGACCCCGGCTGAGTCAGTGCTGCAGTCAATACCAGCTGAGGGTATTACCAACACCAGAAGAATATGAGTCACATTCAAGGCTTCATACTGGAGGACAGAACGTTTGGACTGCCTCCACAACAATGGTTTCAATACAAAAGATCAGATCACACTCAAAGCCACAGGATTATTATATATATTACTATATTCCAGGGACGTAAAAGCAGATTTCAGCCGGCAATAATGTCAGATTTCGGAATTTGTTTTAATGCAACAGCAAAGAAATGAGAAGTTCAAAGCAGTGTCTGCTCACCACCACACTACAGAGTTTGTTTTGACAAAAATGAACGGATTGGCAAATGAAATAAACGCAACTGAATGTTCATAAGTGATTGATTACCAAGATACACCACATACACAGGTAAAACATGCAAAATCACATCACTTTAGATTAATATGAAAAACATAAAGCAGTTCGAGCTGCGTTAAGCAATGCAAAAGCAGTTCTGGTGATTCATTGGGACTAATCTAACAGCCTGAATCTATTCATCAACGATTGAACGGAACCAAAACAGACCAAATCATTTACATAGTAACGTTCTCCAACAACACGTCTGGCAGTGGAGGAAGCTGCTTCGGCTGGCAGAGCCGTCGCCCGGAGCCTCGATGGCTCAGAGAGAGCTTTCCAGAACAAGAACAGCGCTGCTGCTTCAATCAGGAACATCTCATTCTAATCAATAAGGGCGAGGAAAGAGGCATCTCACTGGGCAATAAATTCATTGCTTTTTTGTTGTTGTTTTTGGTCTGCAGGGGTTTGGGCTGGCTATGGGTGAGAGAAGAAGTTTGATACAAGGGTTTCAAACAAGAAGGCAAACAGGCAGAACGTTTTATTAAATGAATATGTACTATCTCTGCTGTTGGAGGAAGGGAAGAGGACCAGAGAGAAAGATCGACATCCAACTTGCATGCGTTAGTTCCCAAACGCATGCAAGTTGGGAACTATAAATACAAACTTGAAGGGACAATGCACGCACCTTTAAAGGAATTGCTAACCCGTGTGTACGTACCAACATTTGGGAGACAGAGGAAATTGGGCAACGTAGATGGTGAGGTGGTGAATCATGAATCATGATACATTTAATGATCACACATTTCACTTCATGTCATATCACACATTACTTCTAGATTAAGTGAGGAAGGTTGACCCGTCCACCAGCCCTCTCTCCCCCCCCCTTAGCCAACTTTCTCACTCTTTATACTACGTCCGTTGCTTTAAGTGACTAATAATGAGGCGGATGGGTTTACATTGAAGTTAGTTGAAAGTCTGTTTCATCTCATACAGCCTTGTGTGTCGGTGAGCGTCTGTATTTGCCCCCGTGGGAGGGAAACCAAGCTGCTCTGATAGTGGGATGTTAAAAAACCTTTAGATCGGACTACCTTTTGTTAAAGTTTAGGTACTATCCTGTTTCATGAACTTCCTGCATTAAGCGCAGCAGCAACATGTTGCCATTCGCTGCATTTCCTTTTTATTTGTAACCCCCTTCTAGTGCGCACCAAACTAATGGTGCTTTTCTAACCTCAACTTCACTCACAAGCGCCTCGATTTCTGTGTCTATTTTTTTTTTACTTCCTCTCGGGTCCTTCCATGATTTACCGTAAAGAACCGTTGATCAGCGGGCTCATTTCTTTGTTTCAACGGCCGTGAGGTGCTTAACATCGACCATTTACGTTTGGATGTGGGCGTAGAGAGCAACGTGAGGCTGATCCACATGCGCACATTTTCCAGTTGGACTGCGATTCAAAAAAGGAACATTGCCTGCAGGTGTGCGAACGCACGGTTAAGAAAGCTGAATAATTTACATTTTCTGTGTGCACACACACACTAAGTATGGATCCTATGCACAAATGATGCCCCTGAACATATATTAGATGAAGCGAAGTGGCAAGAGAAAGCGATTTGCAGCAGGAGGGGCGACAAAACAAAAGCAAAGAGAGTAAAGCATTCTCTCCCAAATAGGCTCTCGAGACGCTTTACTTCCCCTCGCTCACTCTACCCCGGGCTGTAGCTCTGCTTTAAAAATAACAAACACGCTACCCATCATGCCATATGTTCGGTGTTTAGCTCTAAGCACAAAAACACACGGTGTGTTTACCGTCAATGGAGAGTTTTACCAGCTTGCCGTGGTGACAGAAGAATGATAGATACAGTCAGTAGAAGGCGGCTCCGCTGGTTGGTTTAAACTGATGCAAAGACAAAGACACCGATAATCCAGTTTGATACAGTAACGGGTTAAGATAACATCACAAATACAAAAGGCAGCTTACAGTCACTGTTAAAGCCGCCTTCAGACTGAAATTTACAAGAAAAAGATTGGAGCAATAGTGTGTTGTTTTTTTTGTTAAGGAGCCACATCGCTTCACAATGCAAGGTTGGATCTCGGGCTGGGGGATATGGCCTCATGGACTCTCACATCCATCCATTCAAAAAGTTTGCGGTCGTCTCGGATTTATGTCCTGAAGCGGTTTTTTGAGGTCAGTTAGTTTGTTGTAGTTGTTAGGCTCAAGGGGAAGGTCGATCGGAGTATCATGCACACAACAGTGAACAGAAATGTTTTTGAATAAAATGGCCGAGCAGAACCAAATACATGGAGAAGAGGATTGGTGCAAAGTATTGAACCATGAGGGGGGAACCAAAAGAAACGGGGGCAGAGGAAGAAGATAAATAGACAAACTGAAAGATCGGTGGGATAAATATGAAGAAAACAAGTTTAAGGCAGAGCCAGAGAGACATTTACCTCTAACCTGTGAATGAGAATAGAATGATCGACTGGGCCAAAGGCTGCATTTAGTCTTAGGAGCAAGAGGAAGAAGTTACTTGAGTCAGCAGCTACAAGGAGGCCGGACAACAGTTGGTTATTTAGGATTTTAAAAACAAAAAGGGAGTTTGGTCTGCAAGCTATTGAGGACTGAAGGATCTAGATTCTGTCGTTTTAGTGGCTGAACCGCTGCATGTTTGGAAGATTGGGGAACATTGGGCTGGTTTCCAGGAAGCTATTGGTGATTGAAAAAAATGCTCGGGCCAATCGTTTATTTTCAAGTTTCAGTTAAGTTGAAATAATGTTGAGAGAACAGGTGGAGGTCTTTAGAGAAGAGACAATATGATGAAGTTGAGGAAAAGGGATTGAATTAAGGGAATTTAGAACTGCAGTGTCCTCAGAGGAGATGAATCGGCTATTTACAGATGGACTAATACCGGCTCTGACACCAAGTGCTTCGTCTCTTAAGAAGTATAGGAAATCACTTCTAGGTAGGAGCTGGGTGTGGAAGACGTGACAGAGTTTAACACACTGGAAAGTAGAGACGCGCATTCTACTCCTTTATTGGTTTGGTTCTTTATTAAAACTCTAATAGGTTCATTTTCATTACTAAACAATTGCTTTTTAATGTATAATTAAAAAAAAAGAATAAATTCAGAACAGGATTAGAATTCATTTATATTTTAAATACAACGAACATGTTTATAGAGCAGCAACAGTAATGTTTACGACAGCAGAGTCACTCTATGAATTCTAAAAATGACATAAAATAAGAGAGCTTGTACGTCACAATTTGCTGTTAGCCGAGTTAGCGTGCGTGGACATATTTAAAAAATGGGCGGAGGCCAACTCTGTTTGGTAGTTTTTCCATTACTCACTGATGATGATGATGATATGATGATGATGATGATGATGATGATGATGATGATATGATGATGATGGTGACAATCAGAATTTTGGCCATAACAGATGTTGGGCTACATTGAGGATAACAGTCTATTGAATTTCTCCATCCACTGCAGGAGAAGCTGCACACATTTAAGACAACGATGATAAGACTGATGATACAGATTTAAATGATGATGATGATGATGATGATGATAATCACATGCTTTACAAAGCAACGTACATATTCAGACGATTGTCTAATGCTCGACACTTTTATAGCTGCTCAATAATGAAGTGAGGGTTTTCATGCCAGCAATCAATTTGTCAAAAGAGCAGTCACATTTTTATAATTGTGGAAGTCTCAATATGGGATAAAAGTATAAAGCAATTTCCCCTAAGCGGACAATGAGTCTATAAAAACTATCCAAGATGAGCTTTTTAGCTTTGACCTCACATTGATGTATTAACATGAACACAGACACACACACACACACACACACACACACACACACACACACACACACACACACACACACACACACACACACACAAGTATAAGTATAAGACTTTTTAAGAGTTTGATAGACAGAGAGGTACTCTGCATGGATGCAAACACAATGTATGGGAGCGCTTGCTGAAGGGCTCCCGGCCAGGTGGTGATGGAGCAGCTGGGTGGAGTTTGCGCGATGCTTTTTAAAGATGCCAGCTCTGAACCAGATGTTAAAACACCAGCAATAAAGAAGAGACGTCCAAATTCTGAGAATTGCAGTTTGAAGAAAACAGACCACAAAAGCACTCTTTAAATTGGACTGTGTCTTCAGCACTGTCAAACTATTAGCATCTAATGAATATATTTGTAGTTTTATATATCGTGGGAAGCATTATAGACATAATGTTAAAACTGTTTTCAAAGGGACTGGATTTTTGGTGGATGTGTGTAAACATCTGGTTTCAAAAACAATATGAAAAGAATGAACACACGGCCAACTCCCAGAGTCTCCGTCTTCTAACTGAAACCCTTTCACAGTTTTCAGTTCATGAAGGTTATTGGTAACATCTTGGGAGCCTAAGATGTGTTATTCAGAGTTCGGTTGTGCTTCACCAAACTATCAAAGGCCAATGGATGATATCATGTTGATATTTATGAGTTAAATTGTTTCCCCTATTCACCAGTTAAAGAGCAGCTTTTAATACTTTTGTTTCTCAGAAGATGTTATCTGAAGGCAGACATATTCTTGGTTTATACTAAACATTGATATTAACAGGCTCAGTAAATCATCAGACATGTCACAACACTGCCTGCCTCCACACCTGCAGTGAAAAGAATAAAGGTCACACCTCCACCGAATTTTGTCTCCACGAGAGAAAATTTAAGTAATGAAGCACCTCAACAATAGCTCAACTTCACTCTGCTCCTCAGATCCCTGGAGTCTCACATTTAGCCAACTAACTGCAAATGGAAAACTGGCTAACTGCAAATTGAATGTCGCCTAACAGAGGGGTCTGGTGTGAGAGACGGTAAGAGCAGGTTGACTTCCTCAAAAGGAAAGTGCCGGGGCAGCATCTTTCTTTGAGAGTTTGAAATTTGAGGATCATCTTCAGAGAAGGAGGTGTGTAGGTGTGTGTGTGTGTGTGTGTGTGTGTGTGTGTGTGTCCTTTCAATAAGACAAGAGTCACAGATCCTGATTTTTACTTTTTTTTCTCCTCATAGCTCAGGGGGTTCAGCAGAGGTGAGTCTTCAACAAACAACAGCAACACTGTCTGTGTGTGTGTGTGTGTGTGTGTGTGTGTGTGTGTGTGTGTGTGTGTGTGTGTGTGTGTGTGTGTGTGTGTGTGTGTGTGGCTGCTGTGTGTTTTGTGTTTCCATCCATAGCTGGCAGATATGGAGCCTCTTGGCTGGGTTCTTTCTCTCTCTTTCTTTCCACACATCTCAATCCCTACAGGCCTGTTGTTGCTCACCACACACACACACACACACACACACACACACACACACACACACTCCAAAACAAACCCATAAAACAATATCAGATCATTATTACCGAACACACAATCACGAACACACACGACTCAGCTGAACATCTTGTTTGGTTTTTAATAAAGCTTCCTTGAAGTTAGCTCTGAGGGTTTTCACACACTCCACTCCACTGAGGGAAGGTCGCAAATTAGACGTCATCGGTCCTCGAGGGGCCTCCCAGGGTGCCTGCTTCACAATGAGGAACAATTTAGGTGGGAAATGTCAGTGTGTTGTCACCTTTTGTTCCAGTTTCAGAGCACATCTGTCCTTTGAATAAAAAATTAAATAAATGCAGATAAACCTTTTTACTCAAATGATCACTGTGTTTAAGACAAATATATAAAATATTCATTATAGATTAATTTACTGATGGGAATGAATGTTAGATTAATCCATAATCAAAATAATCCTTACATGTGTGCTACATGGGACATTATACGACTTTCTAGTGCTGAACTAAATATTCTGATATCAGTCCTCTGATAGTACAAAGTGAAGATAGACAGCAGAGATTGTCAGAGAGCATTGAGATGACATTCAAAAGAGGCAGAATGGAACTGGTGTCGTTGCAATCGCAAGTATGAGAATGAAGATGCTGGTGCGTCATCCTCAAAGTCTTTCTATCGCAGGAAGGAGTTGAGTCTTGCTATACTGCAATAGCTGCTGTTATCTGCAGTTTAGAGCGTGTTACGATGCTAAGTAAGCAAGAAAATAATTTGACAACAATACGTTTCCCGTGTGTTTATCTAGGGACGAGTTATCGGTTTGTCCTCTATCAGCTACAGAGGAGACAGTTGGTGAGGAGAAGAAAGGGAGGAGATACCAGTGGTGTAAAGAAGATGACAGAGGGGGAAATATAAGAGGCAATAAAAAGGAGGAAAACAAAGAGGAGGCCAAACGAGTGGAGCAGCAAGGGAAGGGAAACTAGCAGGAAGAGCGTGGGAATTTAAAAAAAAAGGGGACTGAGAGACGAGCGGGTGACAAAACCGAGGTGGGTGATGAAAGCAAGATGGCGCCGGGGACTCTGCAGCATCACTGGACCTCCCCCTTCCCTCGCTTCTTCTTTTTTTTTGTCTGAACCTTCTCGGCTCCCGCTGACGGGAACAACGGCGGGGCTGCATCTCCTACTTTATCAGCAGCGACCACATTCGCGCTGCATGAAGATGAATCGGTGGAAGGGGTTCGCAGCCATCCCCGATGAGGAGGCCCCCCCCCCAAACGACGCAGCGGGAGCCGAGTAATCCTCAGCCTCTAGTATCACAGGACTCCAAAAAGAGCAACTGGATCAGGATTAATGTGGGAGTCACGCTGCCCAGTTTACAGATACAGCACAGCCATGAAAGAAATCTCCACTTTTCTTCCTCCCCCGGCTGCTTTCTGTGCGACTCGCTGCAATCCCGTTCCATTCTCAGGACAGACGAGACGAACACAAGCGCCACCTCGCTCTCTGCTCATTTGTTAGAACGTAGAAGAAATGATGAGGTATAGCTGGCTGTTTGAGAGACAACACCATTCTGAATTACAGTCATTTAGCACAACAATCGGAGAGGAATTGTGTTCCCAGTGTACAAAGGGGTCTCTGTCGCCGGGGTATTCTGAATGAGTAACAATGCCATGCATGCAGCACGGCTGTATCACTTTATGCAAAACGCTCAGGGCCGCAGTCGAGGTCTTCGACGGAGACTGTGGGCCGCTGTTAGCCCGTCTGGAGGAATCAGCCCGGCACAGCTGGGCTCAGAGAGGCAGACAGTGTCCTCCAGGTAAACGAGGACCTTTACGACCCCACACAGCAACTCTGACAAATCGACTGTCGGCATCAATGCAAACTCATTATTGAAGATAAATGATTTGGGCGGCCCAGAGATATAAAACAGCAGGTTTGGGGATTTAGAATGTGAAGTGTAACATTAAAAAATGAACATGTAAAATGAAACAAAGTCTAATCAGGACAACATGGGGCGGCTAGAGAACTGATTTATAATGAAATCTACATAATACTTTTTTATTTAAATAAGGACGCTGCGGCTGGTTTTGCATGTTTTACCAAACAAACGTTTTACACCTTTGCAGACTATTTTAAGGCCATTTATTTTAGATAGAGTTCCTCACTTTATTTCCATTGATTACACAATGAAAAGAAGTGAAACCTGTTTGGGATACTTCAGGTTGGTGTTTCTCAAACTGTGGGTTTGGCCCCATCTGGGGGCTGCATGTAGTGGCATTGTAGGGAGGCACTGGCCACTGCTTTAGTAATCCATTCACAGTACATGTTTTTTTATTGTTACGGTTGTTGTCAATTTTACAACACTGCAGATGCAAGAAGGGAGCTATTTAAAAATAAAAAAAAATAAAAATGGTGGTGCATTCAAGGGCACATTGACATACCAGAGTTCATAGTGATGTGTCGCACAGAATTTCAGAGCTCTGGTATAGAAAGTTTACTGAAGAAGAGGCACAACAAGCAAACATGGTCATAATGAAGAATAGTTTCACAAAGCTCGCTGTAAATGTTTTGCAACAAAAACTCAGGTAGCCGGATAATTGGGGTGAATTTCCATTTTGTTCAATTTCACAAGGCGCTTCGGCTACATTCTGTGTTTTTCTCACCGTCAACAAATCCAATGGAACAACCAAAACTAACAATTAATTGATCCAACTAACCAAACACACACACACAGACTGTAGTTCATTTCAATTCAGTCCCACTTAGACAATCCTGTTGCCCAAAATATCAAGACCAATTAATCCACTACAGAAAGTAGTCCTCAACAAATGCACTATTTACTCCTGTTTGAGATTATACAAAACTATACATGTATACATGTATGTGAGGTGGTTTTAAATATGTATGTCTTCAGTAGGAAACAATGGGCCAAAACATCCAGCACAAGTCAGATTGTAAAATTGACAGTTTGATAAATTTAGCGTTTTGGTTCACAAACTTTGGACAAGATTGATGTAAAAAAAACAAGAAAAAAGGTTGCAGTGCCAATATTTTCACAGCCAAGTTCTCAGAAGGAGAATATAATAAGCCCCTTTTATAAAAGGGACTAATTTCAAATGTCACAGGAGCTGCAAGATCCGACACAAAAACGACTGCACACGGAGCGAGTCACTCTCCAGCTGAGGAGCGATGGCGGATAAAGCTTTTGTTTGGAAGATTCCAGGCTCAGGAGGAGCTTTCGTCCAGACACAAACCCTGACCACGGACGTGTCTCCTTTTAGGGCCATAAGGCGTCTGGCACTTTGACATGACAGTCTGTACTCGAGCAGAGAAGTTCCTCAACAACAGAGCTGCTTTTCAGACAGCCAATCCTGTCACAGCCATTCACACACACACACACACACACACACACACACACACACACACACACACACACACACACACACACACACACACACACACACACACACACACACACACACACACACACACACACACACACACTCCTTCAGACGCATTGTGAATATAGACGCTTCACTTACTCTTTCTGAGAACCATTTAGCATCTGCTCATGTGTTTCAGAATGATGCCATAAAAGCAGAGACAGAATTTCGCCCGTGATGATGTGAATGGCAGCCTCACTAGCAGGTAGAAGACACAAAACCACCAAAGCACCCATCAACCACAGCAAAGATCTTCCTCTGGGTACCACTGCTTTAATAAAACATATACATGTGCATGTGAACAGTGTGCACAAATGAGTCTACATGCAAGAGTGAAAAAATACAAAACGAGGAGGATCATTGACTAGAAACCTCGTTTACCAAAAGTGTTTGCTTTGTAAAAGCCCTTGCACAACAGCAATCATTATCATGTTTGTAATACACAAAATGAACCATCCCATCACCAGTAGAAGGTCTGATGACGCCGCTCTGCTCTACAATAAGCCATGTGCCACATACCCTCATTCAATGTTTCGTATGATATCTTACGAAAAGTTACTCCTCATTTTTTGTGAGTTTATCGACGCAGCAACAATTTCTGCTCGTTGCATGCCTACGGTATTTTCAAATTAAACTTCCGTCTTCACAGTAAATAACTCAGCTGGGTTCAAGCAACAAAAGTACTTCATTAGGTTCATACGGGGAACAAACAGCGGCCTCCTGGGTGAGAGATTGCCGTTTGTTGGATTGTGGGAACACTATTGCCATTTAATTCAGTTTGGAATTCTCTTGTTACAAAGGAAAAAAACTGAAAACTAAAAATATCAGACTGATGCTATCGTATGTGCAATGTCTGAATACAGCAGGCTGACAGACATTTATTCATAAATACTGAATTTGTGGAGACAGATATGAGCTCATATGACAGCTCTTAATAAAATCAACATGTCTGGATGGTCACTCTAGCGGTGCAATAAATAATCGTGGTGCCAGTTGGAAATAAACAAACAAAGAAGGCGAACGAACAGTGACTGGAGCACAAGTCTGACTTGTTAACCGGCTTCATTTCACTGAATACGATACATTATTGATGTTAAACACTATACATTTTTCATACTCTGACCCTGTATGTGCACATATGCAAGTAACATTCCAGGGTTAACCCCAGTGTGAGTGTGACGGCCCTTAGGCCTGAGCTTCAGGGGATTTCGGTTTAGACGTTTTTTCAAGTAGTAAACTCCATTGAGGGATAAATCAGTGCGTATGTTGTGTGCTTAACGTTAGCGTGTGGGTAGTCGAGGGAGAGAGAGAAAGCACACGTGTGTGTGTAACGTTAGAGCTGTGAAAGTAACAGTGCAGCACGTGTTCAGTTTAAGCTATTTTCCAGTGAATAAATGCAACAATTCCTCAAGACTCAGAGCCAAACTCGCATATCTTGCTCACCACTTGCTGATCGAAGTGAAGTGGGTTTAGCAGCAAAGTTAGCGACAACTTCCGACAACTTGAGTTAAAAAAGGTACCAACTCCTCAGCATCCTCAAGCAAAGGTGCATGACACTTTAAGGGAGAAAATGTATTAAAAATCATCAACATTTGTATTTTTCAGCCTTCATGTATCAGCATCACAGCTCCAGAGCTAAACACTCTCACCACACGACACACTTACAGGAATAGATGGTTGAACTGCGGGCCCACTGTTGCATACCCAATCATTTAGGAATAGAGAAGAGATTTGAAACATCTTTTCATGCAGAGAAGCGTTTCTGTATGCACATAATGAGGGGAAGTAATCCCAGAATAACCAAAACCCACTTAAGCCTGAACAGAAACGTACTGAGAGAAGATTATATTTACATGTTTTAAGCATGACGCTCATGCTGCCATCCAAAGACACTCTAACAAGGTTAGTGTTCTGCTCTAAAATACATTACTGTTGAACCGGTGAACAACCTTCAAAAACACCCACAGTTTACTCTGTTTGTTGTTCGCATATTGAAGCTCAGGCTGTAATAATATGTTTCCAGTTGCAGTTTATCTACATGATTATACCATTGCCGTTTACTTACCAACCAATCAGGCCACCTGTGAGTCATAATGATGTAATAAAGCGGTGGTCAAGCTGACATGAAAAATGTATGAGACGGTCTTGACGAGTCACAGAACCTATAGAAGTTATGAAAAATGTCTCAGAGGCAACATCGTCAGAATGCTGCTGCACATTATGTTAAACACCAGTGAGCAGCACTCGCTACAAAACAGTTAGAGAGGAAGGCCAAATTAAGACCAAGAAGAAGAATCGCTGCAGTGGTCGTTAGCGGAAACTCTTAAAGAATCAGAAACTGTTCATTGCCAAGTACGTTACACACACAAGGAATCTGGCTCGGTGATTTGGTTTGTAATAGTAAAACACGGTGCAATAGCATGACATCATTTCAAAAATATTTAAAAATAGCTGCATTGATCTGCAAAAAGCTGCATTGATCAATATTTTTGCATTAAATGCTTGTTGACAAACCCACCGAGAATAATAACCTCACATTATGAAGCAATTTAGTGACTTTCAGCTCATTGTTTTGGCAACTTATTGCATGACACACTGTAACCACTTATCAGTCCCGATTTCCAGTCGCAGTTTTCAGAGAGAAAGCTCTGTTAAACACACTGTACACTACTTGCCCACCACACAAAGACATTTTATGTTTCCATGTTGTCATTTTGAGTCCATTCCCGGTTGGTAAATATTGGTATAACGTGATATTTAGTAAGTGACAGGCAGGGTATGCCCCTTATATAGCTGTGAACGAAGCAGTGCCGTGTATGTACAGTTTATCTGTCAGTGCATAAATGCTACAAACTCCTCAAGACCCGAGCCAAGCCACACTGCATTGCTCACTGCTGATTAAAGTGAAGGATGTTAGCCCCGAAGTTAGAGACAACTTCTGCCTCACTTTAAGTGGGTGTTTGAGGCGGACCAGCTATTCTTATGTTAGTGACAACGAGCCACACATCAGAGTTTTGGTGGAGCGGCTGCTGACGATTGTCAGCTGTCGAGCATGTTTTATCTGTCACATGTTTATCTGAAGGCAGGAAATATACTAAATAGAAGACACATTATTCAGCCCCTTGGGGAACTTCAGGTGTACACACAATCTGTATTACCGTATTAATATAGATATACATTAGATTACCTAAAAGCAAAGTCATATAAATAAATGAATAGATACAATAGTTGATGGATTAGTCTATTGCACAGTGTTCAGTGGGGAGGGCCACAAAGAGAACTATAAAAACGTTACGGTATAGAAATCCCAAACTGAAATAGACAAACGGTATAATATAGCTGTTGTGGCAGCGTTTGCGGTGGTGATTAATTCACCGTAAAGTTTCGAGTGCTTCTCTCCGAACTGTCAAACTTTTTTGGGCTATCTGAAGAAAGCCCAGTCCGTTCCATTAAAAGGCTGAGCAGATAGCGTGTTGAAGCCCACACATTCTGTGTCGACTGTTTGGGGCTGTGATGACGTTTTTGGAGAGCTGTGCACTCGGATAAGAACGATGTGAGTATCTGTACTGGGAAGCACTTGATGAGATTTTGGTCAGAATGATGGAAAGAGTTGAAGGTCAAAAATCACCTATGGGGGCTTTTTCACTTATTCTAATGAAATTCTTCCACAACATACACATGAATGGACCACTGACTTTATTGTGCCGCTTGTGTACCATTTTATTTATATTTACTACTCATTTACATACCGTTGTGTTGGTAATATCAAGACCTTAAGGCAAACAAATAATGCTCATGTCAATAATCTCATGCGCTCAACAGCAGTAGAGATTCTAATATTGCAGCACTAAGACTGTCCATGAGCCCAGGATGTGATCCAACATGTGATGGGTCCAGAAAGGAATGACCTTTCATTTAAATCTATAATGCAGAGACCGATTTTGCTTTTCTTGAGTGACAAAAGGACACGAGGACAAGATAGTCGATTTGCAAGCGTAAGCTGAAAGCAATAGGCAAGTGTTGCCGACGTGTGTCGAATGCCACCAGTGTGTGTGTCGCCCTTTAGTGTCAATAAACACAAGCTTTTGTTATAGATATAGAATATTTGATCAAGAAACTAAATATGTGGAACGTTTGTACCCGGACAATTTTAATTGAATGTTTTATGATGAAAGTCAGAAAGCGACGGGAGATGCATTATATCTCAAAAGCCAATATGGTCTGCTCAATGTGCCATAGTGACTGTATATCAGTTCAATACTCTAGACACAGTATTTACATAATACATCCAGCGGTCTATACCTTCTAATTCTATGAAGAGGTTTAATAAGAAAAAAGGCATTTTTTTTTCCCGCACAGATTGAATGTTCTCACCCAGCACCAGACTGTACTTGCTAACTCGGAGAGAAGGGGAAAACGAGGTCTGTTTGGGGGCAACGTTGTGCGAGATGACTTGCCGCCATCCGCCTTCACCGACACAATGCTGCTGTCCTGCATTGTCCCAACCAATTTGTGGTCTGAGCCGTTATCATGTGTCCCTCCCACGAGATTGGAAAAAGTAGCGAGAAAGAAATAAACAGACATTTCTCTTTTTTTTTTCTCCTGGGAAGCGGCACGGAAAGATATTCAGCCACAGATACGCAAATGATGACTGAATCCAGGGGGGGGGGGGGCTTTCATAGATATGAAAATGAACGTAACCTCCATCCAGGTGGGCACACGTGCTGGAGGAAGCGCTCACTGTGAAGCAGCAGCAGTCAAATGCTGCATAAACTGAAGAGCACGGCACATGGCTGGTTTCCAGTTTTTTACTCTTCTACAACCAAATTTGAACAAAAGCTCACCTTTATAAACATTCTGTGGACAAGGAAACCAGGAAACAAATCACGGCGGGGCTTTACTTCAAAACGAGGCCTGCAGCAAGAAGGGGGAACAGTGACACAGGAGGCGAATGAGGGATTAATTAAAACAACAAGACGAGCTAATCAGCTTATGGGCACCAAAAAGGCACGGGATGATTTGGTTTGACAGGTAAAACAAAAAAGTTTGTGAATTTTAATTTCCCAGCGGCTGAAACAAGACAAGAATTGAAGAGCGCCTGGATCAGACAATGCAGACATTGTCTCATTCTCAACTCAAAGACTCTGAGGCCTTGGAATAATTATTTATGATACTTGTCATGTAAAGTTTGAGCGGGGCTCATTCAACTAATGTTTTCTGAGGTTGTAGATAAAGTGCTATGGTAGTAAACCTGACATCGCAATGCATTTCAGCAGGCGACAACACCACAAATCACAGTGTCAAAAAATGAGTTAAATCATCAAACACTTTGACACAATCTCAGCAGAAAGCTGAGGCTATGAAGGCCCCATTATTCTTCAAACAGAGTGCTTGCTGGATGGGTAGAAACGACGTCTGAAACCCCCTCTCTCCCGAAACCGCTCTCAACATTTCTCTAACTTTCCAAACAGACATAAGGCACCAAATTAGCAAAATGCTGATATTTCACTTTTTGAAATGCACAAACAAACAACCATTACATCTTCAGCATTCTCTCAGCAAACCCTTTAAAGCCCAGTTCAGACTGAAGATTTACGTCATGACGAATCTAAACCCTTTTACAACGTTGCAGGGACAAATTGCAGCGGCGTTAAGTAGCACGTCTCAGGTCGACTCAAGCCGAATGCGATGGCGTCGCCTGCGACTCAGCTTATCAAGTTGCCAGTGGCTGGTTTTAGAATGTGAAGCAGCATCTTTTCAATAAAAGGTTTGAATAGAGGACCAACTACTGGGATCTAAGCTATTCTATTGAGTTTGCTTCATGCAAAATGCTAAAAAAGTTGAATTTTAGTTCCATCTAGTAAACAGTTACGCAGTGCATATGTCTAGGGCTTTTATTGTGAAAGGTAAGAACTGAAGGAATATATCTGGTCTGCGTTGCCTTTATCAAGGTTAAATTGAATAAAACAGTTTACCTTTTTCGGTTCAGACAATGGAGCCTCTGAGTTGTTGTATACTATAGTAGAATAAGTCCGTTCCGCACAACGTGATTGGTTGATGTCATTATTCGCAGTATTTATGAAAATGTTTTGCTTTTAGGGAAGTAATCACATTCTGAGCGAAGTATTCATGACAAAAACAACAGTTCAAAATAAGTATAACGTGCAAATTAATTGCAAGAAAAGAATCCCGTGTGTGTAAGTCAGTTATACCCGTCAGCTGGTCGACATGGCAGACGTTTGGACGAAGGAAAATCAATTCATCACGTTCTTTCTCTCAGCCTTCACTCTCACACATTGATCGTTTCACACACTTTCACGCAGAGTAAATCAAATGTATTAATCATAACTATGCAGGCTATAACGTCATATGTGCATGCACGCGGAATCTTATGTGCGAATGCACATTAATGTTTAAAATTCACAGCTGGAAACTTGTTTGGAAATATACTGTATATAATATGACAGCAGTATAGATAAACTGACTCTGTAAGCCACATGACATCCTGCTGCTGAGCAGAATCATTTCGGATAAGCGCTTTCCCTCTGCTTCGCCCTGGTTTACTGCGACACCCTTCCTCTATAAAAATCAACAGCAAGATGATGAGAGAAGCAGCCATTTTGGGTCTTTCTGCGGCTTTCAGGTGGCCTCCTCCTCTCCTCTCCTCTCCTCTCCTCTCCTCTCCTCTCCTCTTTTTGGAAGCTGCTGAAGCACATTTCCGCCAACATATTAAAACCAACACAATAAGTATTGTGGACTGGCATGGGACTTTTTCCTCCTTCCCTCAGACATCTTTTCACAGCCCCGTCCCTCCACTGCTCTGATGCAACCTCAGGTGGTTTTCATTGTATTGCACTGAGGAGACGCAGGCAGTCGTTTTCTAACCTTGTCAACCCGACCGACCGGCCGGATCTTATCAACTAATGATGTGTCAACAAACTTTACAAAAACATCTAGAATATTTCACTTTAATTGAATGGGAAAAAATTTAATTAAATAATGAATATATATATAAAACACTGGTGGACAATTTTATTTTTTTCCTAACTCTAAAGCAGTGACTTAGAGTCAAAAACAACAGGGCATATAATGTATTCATGTTTTCTGTTGAAGATTTGCATTAAAAGATACTTTTAAACATCATTAGAGAAAAACAAAATTGATTGAGCCCAAGTACATTATGGGAGAAAACACAATTCAAAAGGGTTTGATTAGTATTCCTGCAAATTAACCGATGTCATGTCATTCACTTCCCATTGATTTTGTAAACGTGTGTGTCAATGGTTAGTATTATTTTATTGTATTAAGAAACTACCTGATTCAAATAGTGAATGTCCCGGTTCAAAAGTTGTAAATATTGATGTGATATACATTAGAGATGTGACACGATGAGCCAACTGATTTTTCTGGAGGATAATCACTACGTTGGTCTTCTTGATCTACACAAACACAGAGCGCTCACGGTCACAGTGATGCTTCTATTCCCTTATGAACTATAACTACAGACACAGATATCTACATCTGGTACAATCAACCATCAATGATGCTAGAGTACAAGAAATAATCTAGAGATAGAACGGTTTCATAATTGATTTAATAGTTTAACAAATGCAGAAATTAAAATTAAACTGGCTATTGGACACTAATGATGTGCCTCTTTGCTTCTGTTAAAATGTAAGTGGATGATTCTTTTTGTTTAAATTAGCTTTGTCTATTTTTCATGTTGATGTTTTTTACATAATTTGTTAAATTGTGTTTTTGTCTGCAACACAGGTGGATTGCTCCTTGAATCAGACTTCCTCTACTGAGGACGTGTGTGTTATTGTGATCAGATCGTTGGACTGAGCATTTTTTAAAGAGGCAGAAAATGCCAACAAACCACTTAAAGGTTGAAGGCAGTGGGAGCAGAACATTTAACTCCATCTCAAAACCCTGGCCACAATATCATTCATACTGGCAGCTTGAATCCTGAATATTGGTGCCACTTTACAAAAGCACACAGGTTAAAATATCTTGGTGGTGGATAAAATACAGTGAAAGTAAAAGAAAGCGATCTATGTTGGCCCAAAAAAAAACGTTTTGGCTCGTCACAGTGACTGCCTTGCTGTTATGTGCCATCAGGCAGAAGAGTCTATACATTTTTCCTTCAACGCTGCGCAGCCGGATGAGAGCTGTAAACAAAGCAAACAGATCATTAGGCCGCTGGATTTACACTCGTTCTTGTCCATTAAGAGCCTTTGGGGGTCGGGCGCTGTGTTTTCATGAAAGCAGTCACAGCCACCTAACCACCAAACCGAACACTGGGCTCGCTGAGTTTAACAACTGCTGTTCAGCCTCAGGGTCACATGATTTGCAAAAAAACAGGACGTGCGGTGTTCGGTGGATGAACACTTGTTAACAAGTCAGCCACGAATACCAACCACAGCTTTGTTATACATCGGTCTCATTGCATCAAATGCTGTTTGGTCACCATGTGTGATCATTCAGAATGTTGATTTTTAAAAAGGGAACAGATTGTCATGGATGTATCTTGTAGGTTGCAGCGAAGGAGTGAAGAGTGGTTTGACGACCTCCAGATTGTATCTCCGCAGTTTTTGCAGAATATTTTGTTCTGTTGGACAGTTTCTGACTGTTTAAAGCCAAGTGAACCCAAGTTGGGATGAACCTCCTCGTTTGGAAGGAGTTGGAAGCACATTCTGGATCCTCCCCGAAAGACCTGGCCTTGGACAAGGGACTCTGGGCTTCCCTGCTTAGCCTACCTCCACCAGGATGTGGTCATGGATAAGTGGTGGGAAATGACCACCTTTGCTGTTTTTGTGTAGACCAGAAATCGAAGGGAATCTGACAATTAGACATTCTTCAAAAAGGTTAAAAAAAAAACACAAAGCTCTGCTGCGATTTGCCCCAAAACTATTAAGAGTCACTCTTGAATGGCTCAACAAACATCTGCTGCAACATCAGAGAGGCATTTTCATTCTCAATCTGGATAGAAAAACCTGCTTCTTCCTTGTTCTCATCTTCTCCCACTCACAGATTTAATCTTCGGCAATCAAACAATTTTTTATAAAAATTATTTGGAGAGCCCCATATTGTAAAATATTCATGAATTCTGAAAGAATGCATGCAGAAGGGAACCTATCAGCAAAAAGGAACATTTTCGATATATTCTGTCAACTGATGGAGTCGAGAAACCTGAAACCTGAATCTTTTCATTCTCATTTTTATTTTTTTACTTCACATCTGGAAAGGGGTTTTAACTGTAACATATAGCCTCGATCAGAATAGTCACACACACACACACACACACACACACACACACACACACACACGCCCCCTGAGCCTGTGGTACAAATACAGTCAGAGTGACAGGAAACAGAGAGGAAAGAAGAGAAGGGCAGAGTGGGCGAGCAGGGAGAAAAAGAGCAAAGCAGAGAGAGGGAATGAAGTGTGGAGAAGAAAGGAGGAGGTGGGTATGTAAAGGAAGAAAGGAATAGAGGGAAGGCATGTGGTTCCAATGCTCAGGATGAGGTAATACAGCTGATGAAATCCAGACAGCTGTGACGAGAGACCAGGCTGCAACCTCCCTTTCCTAGAAGTGAAGCCAATGGAAGTGCCTTCAACTTGCATTCTCTCTAATGTCCACCAGGGGGCGACTCCTCTGGTTGTATAGAAGTCTATGAGAAAATGACTCTACTTCTCTCTTGATTTATTACCTCAGTAAACATTGTAAACATGAGTTTATGGTCTCAATCTCTAGTTTCTAGTCTTCTTCAATACAGCATGATGTTCATTTAGTTAATGATGGTCCATTTAGAGTCAAACAGACCGTAAAGCAGGGGATGCTTTAGGGGCGGGGCTACACAGTGATTGACAGGTTGCTACCAAGACGTTGTCCGGTCTGGGAGTGTGTTTTCAGTTCATGGAAGTTAATTGTAACGCTGTGGTCCTATTCAGCATAAGGTGTGCATGTAAAGAGGGAGATTTTTGTTTCCACATATTGAAATTGTTGAAACAAGTCAATGTTGACTTATTTTAATGTAGTTTGGTTCCATAATTTTAGTACTTTAAAACATACGTGTTTTAAATCCAAACATTGTTTGGAAGTTTATCTTGAAATAACACTACGTATGTGACCAGAAGAAAGTGACAGAAAAGTGACACTCCATCCCTGAGTGCTAAACTGACGCTAGAGGGGTACAGTGCCTGGAGCGTCAGTTTAAAGGGTAGAGCCACTGACCAAGCTGTCTTTGACGATTCGGGAGTGAGAATGCAGTAAATATGATTTGTTTTAGTGAGGCCTTTTTGGATAAAAAAACATCTTCACACTGGATGACTGAAAGGCATTTATCCTTGACCAATATAGTTTCATATGAGTGTCTGATGAATTTACTTTATTTTCCGCTGTTAGCACTCCTCTGCTGATATGACCCAGCGCTTAAACTTCGAGAAGAAACTCATTTACCGCACAGGTTGAAAAGACCATAACCAAAACTCTGTGTGTGTGTGTGTGTGTGTGTGTGTGTGTGTGTGTGTGTGTGTGTGTGTTCATTTGAAAGCTGATGATAAAGAGTGTGTCTTAGCGTGTGTTATACTCTTTCTGTCAAAGCTGCAGAGACACGAGGGGGAAGTGTGTGTTTTGTGTGTGTGTGTTTCCAAGGTTCCCACCCCCCCAGTGGATGTTTAGTTTGGCCCATCTCTGATCACTGCAGAACAAACACCAGCCTTCACATTGATTCCTTCCATCACATTTGGCTCAGAGCCTCAGTGACTCTCTGCGTTCTCATTTTCAGTTTTAATTATCTTTATCCTCAAGAACCACTTTATTATGTAAGGCTATTTAGCTGTAACATTATTGCATAGTTAGTTCGTCTGTTTATGTAAACAAACAGTGGTAGCTGCTGGGTCTTCTTCCAAAATGAAAAAAAAACAGGAAATGATGCGTTCGTTTCTTCTGTGCCCTCCTCCCAGCTTCCTTCTTGGCTGTGTGTGTGTATATGTGTGTGTGTGTGTGTGTGTGTGTGTGTGTGTGTGTGTGTGTGTGTGTGTGTGTGTGTGTGTGTGTGTGTGTGTGTGTGTGTGTGTGTGTGTGTGTGTGTGTGTATATATATATATATACACATACATACATACTTATATGCTTATAAAATAATTTGTTTAACTCTCCATTATCACAAAGTGGAAAATGCATAGAAACATGTGTTTACAAATAAAAGCCCAAAACTACAAAAATATGATGAATGACATTTTGTTAGACCATCAGAGTGAAAGTATAGATTTCTTGTATTTCTACATATCTACAGGATCTCTGAAGGACTGTTGGTGACCTGCAGACATGTGATCAAGATCAGCGGAGAATTTGTAATCACTGAACTTTCGATCAAACTTCCTCTCTGCTGATGTGCCATGATGGCGGCGCCACACGCCATGTAGCAAAGGTCAATTGCAGTTCTTTACAGATTTTATTTGAAATTCAACAGGAATACAGCTCAGACACTGAGAACTTGCAGCACGGTGGCCTTATAAAACCTAAATACCTCCCGTCACATTAAAGTATCCGGTGAAGTCTTTTTCCTGCTGAAGAGGAGAAACATGATGACTTCAAGTCTATAAAACCTCCTATGAATCTGGATTTGATCAAAATGTCCTTTTAACATTTCATTGTCTCCCACTCTGACGAAACCAACAACTGAACAAAAATACAGGACTGTATTTTCATTTTTAAACAATTCTATTTATTTCGGTTTTACCATTAACTTCTCTGTAGAAATGTTTCACATGTCTTCACTGCTGGATTAAAATCCACTTTGCATCTGGAGTTTCTGGAGACCCCCGCCCTGTCATAATGGTGATGAGTCCGTCCAGGCGTAAGGAAAAAGTTACGCCAAAGTTTACAGAGTCTTGTCTGGCAAAGGCTGTTTGTCACAGCGTCGCCGTTGAGGGTTTGAATGTAAGACCATATTTGGGCTGTGAATTATGACAACTTTTTAGCAGCGGGGTAAATATTAGGACGGCTGGATGAAGGAGAACGGACGGGAGGAGATGCTCCTGTGGAGAGACTCAGAGACAGCCAGCGATGAAAGACAAGCGGAGGACGAAGCGAGGGACAGAGATGAGGATTAGAGCAGCGATTCTCCCGGGCCATGTTCACACTGCAGCTAAATACGGCCGTCGCTCCTCGAGAGAGACGCAAAGCTGGTTCAGTTCACACACAGTTCGGTTATGAAAAGAAGAAAATATGTGGATGCAGACTGGGTTGATTCCACCACTCCTGATGTGTGTGTCAGATTATGGCATTTTAAATGATCTGCCGTACAATATGTGGGAAGAACTTTTTGTTAGCTGTTCGACAAGCGTCGGCTTGGAAACAAATGTATGCACAGACTAAATACTGTATGTGCTGGACAGTCAGAGACAACCAATGTATTACTTTATGTACAGAACTGCATCTGTTCTGGAGAATATCAGAGGTTCTGTTGTCTGTTCTGCAGTCTCATGGTGGAAAGAAATGCTTTGCTAGTCAGGAGGAGAATCAGATGATGTCAGTTTATCACAAACTAAACAAGCAGCTTCTTCAGCCACCTCAACTCAAGAAGTGTTTTAAGGAAAAACTACTTAATATAACAGGTCTTAATCTAATATTTCAGGTGTGCTCTTTTCTGGTTTCTTCATCAGAAGAAGTTTTTCTTCTCTGGTTCATTTGCAGTAAACCGGTTGCACCCCGGTCACCTACAGAATGACGTTCCCATTCAACTAGGCTCTCCGCGATTGCGGTTGCAGTTTGAAACATGTGGTTAAAGTTGCAAATTGAAACAAAACAAAACCCTAAAAAAACGACTTGGTTAGGTTTAGCCCGTCCCTATGCACACTGCTGCGGACTCATTTGAAACAGTTTGATGATGCATCAAAAGCAAACGTAAATCATGATGAAACGTAATTCACAAAGCAGTTTTGTTGAATGGGAATGTAATGTTTAGGAGACAGGGATACAAATCTTTAAAAACAAGTCCAAACTGGGGGGCGAGCCGACCGCCATCTACTGTAGGTATTACACTGACTTTGGATAAGTAGCTCAAACAACCCCACATCAAAACACCCAGACTCTCCCTGATTTGCTGGTTGCACGTTTTGGTTAGATGTCATTGATTGTAGCAGCTCTACGTTTTTTTGGTAGTTTGATAAATACAATCTGTTTCTGTTGTCCAACTCTATGCTAATAGGGCGTTAATAGGGTTGGATTTGATGGTGCGTCTCCATCCATTATGCATTTTTAATTACAAAGGAACATTTTCACAGCATATGGAAATGACTCGAAATCAGTGGCTGCTTGGAAGGTATTCGAAATTGGATAAATGTATGTACACACACAAAGTACACACAGTTTAATGCAAAACCATTGCTGTGATTCTCTAAAAAGAACCTCCATCTCTCCGTTTCTCCCTCTCCCTGTGTGCTACAGGATTATAGAGCACAGGATTACATAATCCATCTCAGCCAATCAGTGAGCATGACTGCTATAACGTCATGTGTTGATTTAATCCAAACACACACACACACACACACACACACACACACACACCGACAGATGTAAGTGTACACACAGCTGGAGCCAGGTATCAGCTCTCACACAGGAAAAGCAGAACCAGCTGTCTGAATTAAACACACAGAACAAAAATACGGTTCCCATACAAACGCACTTACTGAGCGGCACACATGAATACACACATGGGAGTCAAGGAGTCGGAGGTATTCCTTGAGGTTTAAGAAGCGCTCAGTGAGTCTGGACGTAAACATACAGCAGAGGGATTATTTCTCGCTCAACTTTTCAGTTCATCACTGAAGTTCATTTAAACCCCTGAAGGTAGCTGTGCTGAATTTTTGCAGCATCGTGACAAAAAAACAACAACTTCTCAGCTCAAGAAAACTGCCTCAGCAGTCCTGCAGCCTGCTGATCACCAATATGTTCTATTCCAAACTCTGTGTGGGCGTGTGTTTATGGGAAAGTGTGATTTCAGTGAGGGTCATCGGAGTTCAGCTATGATAATCAGCACACACACACACACACAGATTTTATTTTGGCCGGTATACAGGGCTAGATAATTCAATTTCTTTTTCAATAAAGTACTTTCAATTTCAAGTAAAGTAATAAGCAATCTGTAAAAAGACAGCCTTAGGTTGCACACACACACACACAACAGAAAGCGGCAAGATGGTATCACAGTACCAGGCTAACAAGCTAGCAAAACTGGCTACATAACTAGCTAGTAAGCTAGCGTGACAATGTAAAGCAGAACAGTGCAGATCATTACAATTTGCTATTTGTAGCTACTTCCTCACGTTTAAACCCACGACTTCCCCAGCACACGGCTGCAGGTCGCCCTTTGGTTCCCCTTGACATTTTCACGGCCAGTTCAGTGAATTAACCTTCCAGTCACACACACACACACACCACACACACCACACACACAACCTCCAGGGAAATAAAACCTAACCATTCCCTGCAGCTTTAGTTAAACCACACACCATTCTCTCACCACACTCCACAGCTCTGAGTCCCAGGATCACTGATCTACTGAAAACCTGCTTTGTGTTAATGGTGATGAAACACTGCCAGACGCCTGCTGAGGAGGTTGAGTGTCAGAACAGAGAATTCCCGACCGCTCGTGATTTGTCAGATGGAAAAGAGACTCAATAGCTCTCAGTAGAGGAGATTGCTGGGTGCTTGGAGCCGAGGACTTCATTTAGCACCCGCAGTATCAACAAGCGAGCCACCCTCACGGTTTGCAACAAACACTGGGAAACTGTTTCGGCTTCAGTGAGACGTGAAACCACAAATCAGTCACAGCTACAGCTCACATGCTAGTGGTTTTGCCTTGGACCAACATGATGGACCGAAACAAGCCAGAGCTGGGCCAGGATGTTTTTGCAGCTTTTGAAAGTGGAACGAGACACATTAAAAAGAACAAGGCTGGTGTTATTTAATCATTTTATGAAAATCAATAACCCCCATGAAGAGACTTAAAACCAACAATGATTTTATCTTCCTAACAAGCAAAGCCTGATGCGGTTTATGTCTCCATGCCATATAAGTTCAATGTTTCCAGAAAAGATTAAAAATACATTACAGAGCCATGCACTCACACTGGGTGACATATTCCTGCATTACGATCCAAAGTCTAACTGTACTTTCATCCTCTGGCAGTAGAGCTTAATGTCAAGCAGGCATCACTGGTTCCACCAACTCTTTCTTCAAATATGTTTGAAAGTTTTGACCTTTTGCACATCCACCAAAAAGATTTAAAAAAAGTTAAATTCTGTATTAATTCATTAACTTAAACTGCAGGAAAGATATGTTTCCCCAAGACAACGTGAGGCATAGCCATGTGTCCGTCACAGTGCCAGATACTGTTCAGGACCAACTGGTCCACAGTTGGTTCTTTTTCAGTGTTCTTGTTTTTCAGCATTTTAGATTTTTGTGACATATTAAACTGGGCTCCCAACGTCGATAAATACATAAGTGGACACTTGTGTTTCTCAGCAGGAGTGACATCACTGCTTGAGAGGTGCATTTTAATTGATTTGAATGTGAACGTTTTCCCAGATGATGGAACAAAACTAAACTAAAAAAATAAAATAAAATAAACTTTATTACAATCGTCATTGACATCATGTACATATATGACATTTGACGAATGTAAATGAAAAAATGGCAAAAGATTCTCACGGCGAAAAATAAGAAGTCAAAATTGAATCTAGTGGTTTCCTGCTGAGCGTCCCGAATCGTCCATTTGTTTTCATGTCACTCAGCAAGACTTCTTTTTCGGCCCGACATTACACAACAAACGGACGGCCACAAAACCACTTAGGAAAAACATCATGGTTGGCTTAAAGTAACGAGGTACAGTGAGGTTTGGGCAACAAAACAAACGTTGGGTTCAGGGAACAAAACCATTCAGTTTGGTTTGGGAAAACACCGACCCATCTATCGCCACCTTTTTCTGTCGTTCTCAATATGTAATGTAATGTCACCAGCTTTGACCAGTGCATCGTCACATGGATGGGTTTAATTCCACGAAAAAGATCCTAATTGACTTTCCATTACCATTGGTACTCAAAAAGGACAATTTGTGTCCTTGTACACAAAACTAATAGATTACCAAATGGTAACAAGATGCAAACCGCCTTGAGACCAGGCTGCAAATGAGGACCTTTAAGGCCCACATTTGACAAACTGATGCAGGAGGCAGCAGTTGCATATTATTCTGAACATCTCAGCTTTCAGGCTTGTTCAAAACACCACCATAACATCACAGACAGTAAGTAAAACTTCACAGATGCTGACATTCCCATAACGTATCACGTTATACATACATGTTGATATCGTTAACATTTCATATGCCATTGCTGCAGCAAACTTGCGTGAACTCCACTTTCCAACCTGCCGACCAGCTGTGTAATCTACATCCACATCATTCCCCAAACTCACCCGACAGCCGCCTCTCCCTCACGCTCCTCCAGAAGACATCCCAAGCCTTGTTGGTGGAATCTTTCACGTGGTCGCTAAAGGATCTCCTCAGTGGAGTTTTCTTCACCGCCGGGGTCTGAGCCATATTCCACACGTTCAACACTCACATAGTCCAGCTGAAAAACCCTGCGTCGTTTCTGGAGAGTTTCTAACCCATGTGGGCAGCTTCCTCCGTCATGGCTCATGCCGAGGCAGTGTTTCAGTTCAGCAAAATGAGGAAGGAGGAGGAGGAGGAGGCAGGGGGGTGTGTGTGTGTGGGGGGGGGGGGTTGACACTTGATGCAAAAAGTCTGCATGTAATTTGTGAAACACCCGTCCTCTACCTCCCCAAAACCTCCCTCCGCAGAAAGTTGTGTGTGTTTGAGGAAGGGGCGAGTGAAAGAAAACATGTGTGAAGAACTGTTTATGTGGACAAACAGACTATGACAGTGTGTGAGTGTACATCTGTGTGTTCTCAAGGGGATGAATGCGAACCACAGCGGAGTGCGAGAAGCGTGGGAAGTTAAAGGATTTTAGCCGGCCAGAAGAGAGGAAGTGACATCTAACCTTAGTTAAAGACATCAGCAGCACACGACGGAAAGAGACAGACACTCACATCGTCCACGGCAACTTGAATTCTTTCTCCTTGTCACACAAACACACGCAGCTGGACTGAAACCACCGAGGCTTCAGGCACGAGACGTGAAAGCAAAAACTTTCTAGCAAAACTTTCTCCAGGAGTGTGTGTGTGTGTGTGTGTGTTCGAGGAACTTGGTCTCAGTTACTGTGTAATGTTAATAGCCGGCATTCAGTGACATTACACAGACACTTGGACTCGTTTTATACACTTGAGACTGGACTCAAACTCAAGAGAAACTTGAGATGTGCTGCGACAGATTTAAGATCTGACCTTACACTAAAGTGTAACAACATGGAGGCTCCGTAGTTCGCACCAAAACGACAAACTTTATTACTCCTTTCAACCTTAAAGACAGTGCAGACCATATCCACTCTTACTGGTCTTATTTTTCAAAATAAAGTTAATATTTGCAGGTAAGTATTTCGCATTTTAGTGTCATTTGTTTGTTTGTAAAGGCCTTATGTCTTATAAAGTCTTAGCCCTTTATGTCTGTGAGATGAAGCCAGTTAGCCTTAAGGAACCAAACAGGCATCAACACACACACACACACACACACCATCAACGCTAAAATCTGAACACATTTCCTCTCTTGGGAAAGAGGAAAAATAAACAGTACAAGTCAGGACTGCTGGGAAGAAGGCGGAGCGGGAAAGAGGGGGATAAGGACTCAACGAGTGTAGTCAGTCAAAAGGGTAATGAGGAAATAAGGAGACCCTTCCCAACCCTTCCTCACGCCCAACTCATCAAAGACAGCAGCTTGGTCAGCCGACGGTGGACTGGTCAAACAAACACATGACTTTCCCTGCTGTTTGTGTTACATGAGGAAACATTTCGACTGTGACTTGTCCTACAGTAGTTTTGTAATGCTACTTCTGTACTTAACCAAAGCCAGTTCTGTAACAAACGTGTTTATTTAAACCCAAACCACTACCTTTTCCTAGCTCTTACCAAGTACTTGTGTAGCCTAAACCTAACCAAGTATTACAAAGTAAATACGCCGAGGTTGGGTAACTGCCGCTAGAGGGGTAACTAAAGCGTCATAGTTTGAAGCGTATAGGGCCAAAAGAACTGACTCGTAAAGACGAACCCAGCAGCGAGTCAGTCCAATTAAATACATTAACATACACAGCACAGCTCTCTCCACACACACACACAGTCAAAACCAACAGCTGGCAGATCAACAGCAAAGTCATTTTAATTACTAATTTATTTTTCTAATCAATTTTCCTGTTTTGATTAAAATTGAATTTATGGAACGATGCAGCGAGAATATCTTTGTTTCGTGGTTAATAAGGTTCTTTGAGTGTCATGTCGACAGAAGACAGGATTCTTGGCAGCAATATGAAATATGTTACTTTGCTAACTGGCATAATAAAATCAAGAAAGAACTGAGGACATCACTTCATCAGGCTAACAATCCAGATATTGAGTGTATTTGAGACAGTATTTCAGGAGTCAAAGCACTTTTTTCTGAAACTAAAATGTGTGTTTTTTCCCTCCTCCACCCACCGGCCTCTCCGCATCATTTAGCTCCTTCACTCAGCTTAATGATAATGAAGCAGCTCTTATCAGTGGAGTTCATCAACATGCACACACGGTAGCTACGCAGCAGAAGGTTTAAAATGGCCCTCCCCCGGTCACCTGAGAGCTCATCAACAACAAACATCCTGTTGACCTCTGACATCATGGGGATTCATATTCTATAAGTAAGTTTAATGTCAGGTAAATGTGAAGGGTTGTAGTTATCGTGTTGATTAAGCAGGATAAGATAAATAACAACCATTCATAGTCTGACTAAACGTCACAGAAGAGGTGGTCTAGTGACCGATGCTGCCATATAAAAGGTTTTTTAAAAGGAACTGTCCCAAAATTGATTTAAAGATGAAGCTAGAAAAATAATCATCAATATCATAATCAGTAATAACAATAAGCACACTCTCCTTGCAACACACACACACACGACTGTTTGCTTTTTCAAGGGAATATATAGCATGAAAACCTCAAATTTATATTTAAAAGAACCTTGCGCTTGCCACCTTACACATTGATGAAGGCCTCTCCACAACACCACCTATTATAGTATACTATGGTGCACATAGTATATACGTGCGCTGTCTTTATTGATGCCCCCGTTGCAAAGGAGAGCCAGAGGAGAAACACTGTTCAATATCTGAGGGAAAGCCAAAGTCATCTTTTTCTCTGTAGCTCAGAGTTCAACTTTTTTTTTAACTCGTGGCACCGATCGCCCTCGATGTGAAACCTGTGTGCAAAATACTTTAAACCAGTTACAATCCGTTAGAAGAGGTTTCCCTCAGCTGCAAAATGCATCTAATCAACACAAACATGTACAATGTATCAAATAGACAAATGCTGCAAACCAGACATGTTACGTAAAACATTCAACTTGCTTCAGACAAAAGAACAGAAACAGTAGTTTTGTCATCAAGTCTCTGCAGCTTTGAAACGCTGAACTCGGCTTGAACTTTTTTGGATATTTTCTGAAGTTTTGTTGGCTTCTAATTTATCCAGAGTAAAACCGTTGGAGAATTTTCACATTCGAACAATGAGGATTTCCTCGAGCTCCGAAGTCAAGACATCAAAGTCCCCAAACTACCCGACACATCCGACTGCATGAACTCTCAGCTCGCTCCGACACCTGCAGGTCTGAAACACTCGAGTCAAAGCAAAACTTATTTTCCCTTTTATTCTCCTGCTTTTGTTTTCCAAAGCATTCACACTCAAGCACTTCAGAACAAAAAGCTCGCTATTTGAATATCAGCACAACCCAAAGCTTGATCAATTCACTGTGGTGTCATGCAAAGTTAAAACCATTCAATGTCACTATTACCGCACGCCTTCAATCCCCTCCAAGAGCCTCTCAGACGGCTATTATTATAATATGTGTGGTAGAAAGCTCTTCCTCCCCCGCCCCCTCCTCTTCCTCTGCTGGGAGGGTGATGGGAGACATCTTCTGGCACATTTGTTTACCCTTCAAACAAGACCTAAATTAGTTGCATTCCCAGCGGTTTTTTCCAAAAGCAGGTAATTAAATAGCACTCGGCTGCATGCTGCGCCGCGACGGCACGAACTCTCCTCACCGAGCGTCGGGAGGGAAATGCCAAGCAGCCAAAGTAAAAAGAGGCACAGGTCTTACTTTGGATTTGCATGCGTCTGACTAACGCACATATCCAGACTGACTCACCGCTCTGAGTGAACAGGTGGGAGTTCAGCTCCTTGCTCGGTGACACCTTGACGGGCTGACGGCTGCAGGATTCAACCGTGTGCGCCCATTGGTTTCCAAGATGGTTTCCTGTCAAACCGAAGGGAAACAACAAAAGTCACGTAAATAACACGGGTTTGAGGCGTTAAAGCTGATGTTTGTGTCTTCTGAAGGAGCAGACATTTTCATTTAAAGCAACACACTGGCTACAAATTGGCACTAAGCAAGTGATCCCCCATATTTCAAAACAAAATAAGCAAAATGCGGCGCTCTAAAAACTGCTATTGCAGAACACTATTCTGAGCATGACCCTATCCTTAAAACCAATTTCCACCAGCACAGATCTTCACCTTGCCTCTGATAAAATGAGAAGTGAAGATAACACATTTATGAAATGTAATATTAGCACCGAGAGAAGCAGAGCGCAGACACAAACAGACTGTAACACAACAAAGGCCATGTAGAGTGCAACACCTCTGCTAACCAATTTCTTGGATGAAAACCCAGAATCGTTTTGTTTTTCATTCCCACAAACCAAGTACTTGGTTGTGTTCCCTGCGGGATGAAGACGGCTGATCACCACAGTTTTACAGTGCATGAAGTATCTTGAGATTAGCACAGCTCAGTAACCTCCAAAGTCTAGAGGCTCTGAGGAAAATGATGGACCAGAAACTCGAAGACTCCACTAGCAAGGATAACAACTATGCAGTTTGGTGAGATTTATGGCTGTGCTGTGTGGTTTTTTCTTTCTGCTGCACATGTCTCAGCAATAGCACCTGTACAAGAGGTAAAAAAAACACTGCTAGAAATACACACTCAAGTGTCCAAAGTATCATGAACCCCCTCCTCCTGTTGAGCTGATGCCCGCTGCTCACAAACCCACAAATATCTTTGATTGTCAAGAGGACTGAAAGCTTTCTTTAGCCCTTCTCTCCTCACCTCTCCTCCTGTTTTTTCCGCCTGCGGGCACAGACTGTATTGTTAGTCTGGTCCTCTTCTCTTCTCTTCTCCTCTGCTGCTGCTGCTGTTGTTCCTGCCCAGAAGCTTGTCACTCAACTTGATGAGCTGTCTACCTTACAGCAGCATTCAGGCCCCCTTGTTGCAGCAAACAGCATCAGTAAACTCTCCTCGGGCGCTGAAAGAGTGGGCAAAACTCTTCCGCACAGATCTTCAGCTTCAGCTTTTGAACTTTTCTTGTCAGTAACATGTTCAGCTTGGGCTGATTTTCCTCCTCTCTGTCCTGGCTGCCATTGTTGTTGACCTGTGACCTCACCTTGGCAGCTTGAACCCTCGCTCAGTGCTGCCCTCTGTTGGCCAGGAGACACATGAAGGCTTTACATACAACAACTGGAGCCAACTGGTGTTCTACCGGATTTTAGGATAGCACACTCTGCAAGTTTACTTTTGAATTTTAGACCAACTATGCAAGACTTTGCTCTAAAAGTGCATGTGTCTCTGATCAAATTGCAAACAAAGTCTCTTAAACTCGTTCCTTTTTCTTTAACATCTCTTCACAGGATGCTCTGTTGACACTCGGCGAGCTCCACGCGTACTTGTGTGGCTACATACAAGCTGCTCTGATTAAGCGTGACTGCAGCTAAGAATAAACACTCCAGCACTGAGTGGTGTTCAGTCATGAGGAGAGGAAGTTGTTCCCGGTCGGGCCTAGTTTGGCCCCTGCACATAAGGGCCCGAATCCACTCATGTCATGTCTGGAACACATTAGAAGGATTTGACTTTATTTTTAAAACTCTCTTCGACCACTTGACTGTGAACTCATCTGTTTTAAGTATCAACGAGTTACGGTTGTAGTGTGATGGAGGGATTTACATTCGAGAAAAACAACTGTGTTGCTCTTCAGATATATGAACGCAAACCAATGCATTGTTTATGAAGCTTGAGACAGAAGCTGAGTGACTCCCCGTATTTCAGATAGATGGCAGAGGAGTGGATTGTGGTGCAGGAGTTGTTTTTCACACTTTGTATATACACCAGCTGTGAATTTAATTAGCATTTAGCTGCTTTATTCAATGCAAAATAACAAACTATTTGAATGTGTTAATGCACGTTCACATATTTATGGGTTTTTTCATGTGTTCTCAGACACATTTTGGCTAAATCATATTGGTTTCAGTCGCACTAAGCATATACATTTATTATTTTTTATTGGTTTGAGAAATTTCTCTGAATGTTTCTATGTTTAGTTTTGTGTCTATGAATCAGCATGCACACTCTACTACTCTACTACTTGTCTGCAGGACGTGTCCAGTCTGTGCTACTGGTGTTAAATGCAATGCCTCATACAATGTGACACCTTTGTTCTAAGAACCAAAACATTTTCAGACTTAAGCCAAGTTAAGTCTCATTCTTTTCACTCAACATTGACCTTTTTTTCAGCCTGGAGTGAGACAAGAGCGATAAGAACAAACGTGAGCTGAATAAGACATTTTAAGTGACATAAAAATGTTACAAGAAACCGGATTTTTTTTCCTTTTTCCTTTCAGATCCTGAAATAAATTGCCTGGATGATCTTTTATGTGTGAGGTTCACCAGAGGGATCAGAACATACCGGCTCAAACTGTGGCAAGCAGCTCTTTAGGGAGGATGGAAGTGACGGCCACATGGCCTGACTTGCCATCCCGTTAGGAAGAAACGTCTGAACACCTGTAGCATCTCTAAATTCTGCCCTCTAGCCTTTCAGATAATGGCTGGAGATGAAGATGACCCACAGGAGGCCGTACCTCGGTTCGTCTCGACTCGGCGTTTGATCCTAGCAGAGCTGTCTTCAAATATAAAATCCCTTTCCATCACATGACCTGAAAAGCCAAAGATCAAAGGGTACCTGCTGGTGAGCATGACAGCCAATCATCACGTCCGTTGATCAGATATCTGAGCGGGTACAGTCCAGGCTAAGCTATTCAGTACCGGTAGAATCTTTTGTACGCATTCACACATGGACAAATATTGACAAAGCTACGACAACCTCAAACAGCCTCAGGTGATCGGAGGCACATTGACGTCCGGGTGTGTGCTGCTCTGCTATACAGAGCGTTTCACTCAATTCAACATGGAAGACATACACAACACTGTCAGCTGTGATTGCTCGACTGTGAAGATCAAAGCCTGAAGATCTCATCAATCCTATCAGGATCAGTTACATTTCAATCTGTTAGTATAGGCTCATACACAGTAACACGCTGTATTATTCAGTAGTCAGGAATGAATGGAATACAAGTTGAGGAAATAATGTAAGATAGGTAGAATTTAAGATAGAAATCATCCTGTGAAGGATTTGGCGGCATCTATAGCGGTTGCAGTTTGCAACCAACTGAAATTTCTCCCGTGTGCTCAAGAGTGTAGGTCAGAGAACTACAGAGGCTGATGTGAAAAGATGAAAACTAATCTAGAGCCAGTGTTTGATTTGACCGTTCTGGCCTACTGTAGGAACATGGCAGCCGGCGCTGTGAAGAGGACCAAAGAAACGCTCATTTCTCAGGTAAATCAAACATGATTCTTATTCTGATGTGATAACACATTAAAGAAAGCACACTTAATATTAAAATCTGCCAAAAGATCCACCGAAATATTACACAATATTAAATATGTATTCATCCATTTTCAGATACCAAAGTCTGTGGCAATAATCTGTCGTGTCAAACTTATTTTTGTTGTATGCTTCTTTGCCAAGAAGAAAAATGTGTTAGACTTTAGTCAAGAATCGTTTGAGATAGTTCTACTTATGTTTTCAAGCCACGCCAGCATTAAGGGTCTCCGGATGATGATGTCGGACCGTCGGTGTCTCACAAACAGAAATATCTCAACATCTACTGGATGTCTTCAGCCTTTGGCCTGTGGAGACAGAAGGAAAGAAAAAGAAACTTTAAGAAAAAGCGAATGCAAAATATAGAGAAATAACAATAAAGATAAATGCTGTAAATTAGTGAAATTCATCAGACCGAATGTCCGCCGCCCCCACCTCCAATTTAGCAAAACCGAATCAGCCAAACGACCGCTGATAAAGAGCCGACGACAGCCAACTGTGCAAAACAAATCAAAAAGACTACAGACAGCGATCCTCTAAGTGTGCCACGGCCGTTAGCCATCTGATGCAGACATCTAAATGTGGCAGTTTTGTGCGAAAATGTAAAGTGTATGTGCCAGTGTTGACATTGTGTTTGCCCGGTGCACCATTAATTAACTAATCCATGGGCTTCTCAGTAAAACACGTTTTCCCAAATGAGTTCAGAATTAACAGATGCTGGAATTAACTAGTTACATTAGCATATGGTGTGTGCATCTGTCCAATGGGAAAGCATTTGACCCTTTTACCTTTCTAAGCTGCACAGACCTGCATGTGGAACATAATTGGGATCTGCCCCCGGTGCAATTTTTTTTTTTCTCGGGTCCCCGCCCCAAACACTAGCACACACTCGTGCACACACCCACACATGCACAGACACACACACGGCCACTGCAAAGAGCCGGATCAGCACCACGAACAGCAGCCAACGCGCCAAACTTATCAACGCAGTGGCCAAATGTTCTTTCTGTGAAATTCTGACCCAATTGTTAGAAAATAAAGGTAAAAAAGGTAAAAAAGGTGTATCTCCAGCGGCAGAAGTTCCATACATTTGAATGCAAAAACTCCCTTTTCCTTTATTTTAAGACCCAATTAATGTAGATAACACGTAGATACAGAGAAGTCCAATTCAGCTGCTAAACAATTGGTGTTTTTCCCGCCAAATTTGCTACATTGGTTACATTCCTCCAGTGATCAGTATAACGTCACACTCAAGGTGAGAGACGCTTCCCTGGAAGAATGCCATGTGAGATGAATGTTACTTCAAAACAAAAAAGCACAAATTTAGTTCAAATAAAACAATCTTTGAGAGCAGCGGTGGAAGCGGCAGCAGCGCACTGATGAGAACAAAGCTGTAAGTAGATTCTCTCAGCAGCACAGACCAACGTCTCGTACACAGAGCCCAGGTAAGCTGTCAGACAAAACTCCCAACAAGCCACTTCCTCACCTCACTTCTCCTCCGTCGAGATTGGCTGACGGGCTGACTGACGGTCTTGACACATCGGCACACCGGGGACGGACGGGAAGTGTTTTCTGGATCAATACGACAATACAATCCCCTCATCACACTGCAGATAAGGAACAGGACAGGAGCAGCACTTAACCGGGAAAAGAAACAGAACTAGTAGCGGATGATAATGTTTTATTGGAAATGAATAGAAATCTCACCTTACAGTCTTACCACATGCTACAAATTAAAATATTTAAAAGAATTATTCAAAAACTGAATTGTTGACGAAGCTCTCGATCAGTCTTTTGTACTCCTCCTTGTCGTCTTTGGTGATGTGTCCTTTATTGCAGTATTGCCTCTTTCCTTGTAAACATGTATGAATATCAGAGTAACTGCGGTGTTTGAGATCCCTCTGATGTTCTGAATCGGCACTAAAGCTGCATTCACTTCATGTGAAATGGACGGCAGGAGTGATTCCCATGTTTGCCTTCAAGTCAACACGGCTGTAGAGTCGGTTGTGTGAGGATAAAAAAACAACAACTGTATTAGCAATATAGCTCAGGGAAATCTGGATTAGTCTTGGATGTTGACATGAACAGCAATTAGAAGTCTTAAACTTGTATTTGCTGTAACTCCCATATGACATAGACGCAGTATAAATTATTGAGTGAGCGACACTGACTGTCTTTGGGTTCTCCACCTCAGGCAGCGTGGGGGGGGGGGGGACTAATGCGCTCAGGATCAATACTAAACACATTTTGTCTTCTGAAATCACATCAGGAAGACGTGCAGTGCTGAACAGCAAGGACGTGTAACTTTAGTTTTTTTGCCTCTGTCAACGGTGCATTTTGAATGAGGAATGAAAAGGTTTCTGCTTCACTGTATTAAGAACATCCTGGTGATGGTCTAGTTTTGATAAGGCTGGAGATTTACTCAACATTTGCTGTTCATCGACGTTATAAGCTGTGTATGGAAACAAAAAAGGGATGAACTTCGAAAAGTGGGAAATGTTGGCAGGGTCCATTATGATCGACGTAATTACTTCAAATTAACTTTATTTTTAGTTTATGTCAATTACCTTGTAAAGTGTGTGTTTAAATAACTAAAGAAATACTTTGTTCACTGCCAGTTCAAGGTAAAACATAAAAACATTAGGACTGTAAAGAAAGTACAGCCGTGTCCACATTATATCACATCCTCTTTTAAAAAGTCAGTTACAAAGCGACCGGAGAGGGCAAAACGTGATGTTTGCTGCTGCATCAGTAGCCATCCATGAATCAGGAAACCTCGCGAGCGTGACTGTATTGATTTGGTTTCCTCCTGTTGGCTCAACGTCACCAAGATTATCTTGCTGTCATCTCGGGTCCAAACTCTCCAACTGAGGCAACTGAACTTCAAACTCCAACTCCAAAGAAATACATTTCTTGGCTTCATTATGGTGCCTCGCCCCGTTTGTGACGGTCTCATTAACTGTGGGAGACATGACTGGACGGTTCCCAGAGCAAAGCTCAGGGAGGCGTCGCCTCATCCTGCAGCCTTCTCTCTTGTAAAACCCCAAATCACCGTTTGATAACACTTTTAATGAAGCTGGAATCTCCAGACCACTTAGGTAGGACGTAATGTTTTTAATGTATCCCTATGATCGAGTCAATTTTATTTCTATAGAACTAAATCACATATTTGCCCCACAATGGGTACACTACAAAACAATCCTCTATCCTTGGTCCAGTTAAGGGAAAATAAATAAATATAAACATAATATTTAAAATCACTTTAACATGATTTTCATCTTCAAAAACCAAACCAAATCCTGGAATTTCACTTGCATTTCAAAGAATATCTCTCATTGTTTTTAAGGTATTCCAAACATTAGCTTGAGCCAAAAAAGGCTCATTTTTCTCTCAGTTCATCTTTTCATCGGATTGTCTTCTTCCATCTTATTTTCCTTTTGTCTCTTTTATTATCGCTCAACTTCTCTTTTGTTTTTCCTCCAATTCTCTCAGCTTCGACTCCTCGTCCTCTCTCCTCTATATCCCCCGCACACCTTTCAAGGATGATCCACAAGAAAAGACGTGTTTGCAGCGGCAGCGATTCCGACGGTGCCTGGTTTCATCGGGAGACTCAACACAACTTTACTTCGAAATCCATCATGTCTCTTCCTGTGGGCTCAGCAGTGGGATGGGCATTGTGGGTTGAAGGCTGCGGGGGTGGGCCGGAGGAGGGGGGGGGGGGGCTTCTTGGTGCCTTGGTCCGGGAATAACCTCATCATGTCTACCTTAATACCTCTGGAAACTGGGATCCACGTCAGACAGACTTCATCTCAACTAAGCCCTCCAACTCTTCCCTCTAACTGCTGAGATTATGTCTGACAATGGAGGGGGGGGGGGGGGGGGGGGGGGGGGGGTAGAATTGCATGCTCCTACACAACTCAACACACACACACACACACACACACACACAAACACACACCTCCACCTCTTTCCTCAGTTCAGGAAAAGCTGAGCCGCGCAGCTTTGGGATCCGGGATGGGATCACGACGGATCCTCGGCGCTGCTGATATATGAGCAAGAGGATCAAAGTTCAAGATGCCATGTCATGACGAAGTGGTAAGTCCCAATTAAATGCATACAATGGTACGTACATTGTAAGGGCAGCTGCAGTATGTACTTACCTAACTAGCAAGTCACGTGAGTTGCAACTCATGTGAGTCACTTGAATGCCGACTGACAAAATGTGGAAGTTTACTTTTCTTTTTTCGCATAGGACACTAACAGCCGTCTATTTTACCCATCCACCTCTACGTCAGGTGGTCTGAGCGTCTAACACGGACACAGGAGGGTTTACATCGGAGCTAATTGAAAGCGCGGTGCATCGGCATCAGTCGCTGAGACGCACTGACAAAGTGTTTGTATTTGGTGGCATTTCAGAAGAAGGCAGCTCAATACATAGACCTTGTAGGCAAGGAAAGCAGGAACAATGAGTGACCATTGATGCCGACTGCTAGAAACTTAATGGGTCATCAGTAACTTCACAGATGCAGCAGAGAAAAGACATCAAGACGGCTGTGGATCAAGAGGGCCGGCCCTCGTGACAAGCGATCTGTTGAAATCTGTCTGTATTCCCGACTACTTTTTCACAGTGATTGATTCAGAATGTTGTTCCCTCCTCCTTGAGATTCTCACAGCATGTCCAGTGAACCCTGTCGGAGTGAACCTTACCTCCCATGTGTTTTGTGTCTCATTCCCTCTAGCGCTCTCTTCTTCTTCAACAGTTCCTACCTGTCACAGGCCCAGTGAGAAGAATGCTGCGATGGGTTTTTCACGCAGTGAGGTTATTCAGGCCAAGTGTGTGGGCTGAAAAAACATTTTGTGGAACACAAGTCCCCTGTGGCGCAGCAGCAGGCTGCCCCTTCAGGGGCCTGGAGGTACGGTGAGCTACAGGGAGGGAAACAGCTGAAATTCACAGCAGGGGTTTGCTGCTGAATACCATAAATGGACCCTTTGTATGATTTGACGTTTATGTGGGCAAAAAAAAATGAGAAGCTGAATGTAGCCAATGGGTACAAAGTGTTCCAAAGCTTTCGGGCTTGAGTACTCAGAAATCTTTCTGGTCGCATCTGATGTTTATAGAAACCAACAAAGGAGACAGATGGGAAAAAAGCTCTCAAGGTGAATCCAGCTCTCTCTCAAGAAAATGGAATTTCAATCCATCGATGGTGACAAATCGGAGGATTTGCTGCCCTCGTTTGTAGTTTAGGCTCACAAGCCGGGTGTCACTGTGCAAACGTTTGATGTTGATATTGTTTCAGGCAAAAGAGCTCCCCAACTGAGGCGATGATTCTCCCATGATGCTAATACTCATTTTTTCTGCACGTCATTTCTTGATGAAAAGCTTATGTCAAAACTCAAAGACAACATAATACATGTTGGTGCAGTTGTTGATTACAGGTACGATAGTGATGATGCACAGTCAAGACAAACATTATGCTGTGATATTTGTATGTCTATATAACAAAACACACCTCAAAGTAGTCCTCAAACCGTTGTTGCTCAGCAGGAGAGTCTGTGCTCCCTCATCATCGCTAATCTGTTGGTTGAAAGACAGCCCAGTAAAATGAACATTATCAGTTAATGAACACTTTACTTCAAGGTTCTGACCCGGCAGCACACAACAAGAGAAAAAAGGAAAATAAAGATGAAAAGTTTCACCCATTATTGAAATGAACTTGCAACAGAAATTTTCCCCTCTGGGCACTTTCTCTGCTCCCGCAACCAAGCAAGTGTAGGCTGGAATAATAGAGTTAATGTCTTGAACTTGGAAGTAAAATGCCTGCTCAGAGAGCAGAGCTTCTAATAATCTGCTTTCAGCATCACTTGAGTGTTTACAGGACGATCCTCAGGACAGGAGACAGAGAGTGTGCATTAGCGTGAGGAGAGCCAGAGACCGACTCCGGCCTCAGAGTCTTCGGCGGTGATTTTCTAAGCCGAGGGGTCAGGACCCAGAACGGCTCCAGTGGGTCTTCTTATGAAAATGTAATGAGCTCCGATTCCATGGACCCACCATGGGCTGAAGATCGCTGCTCTCCCTGTGCAACCGCATTCCAAATGCAAAAGTTTCAGGAGCTAATTACCGGCTCACAAAAAGAAGTTCAGGGATGTCCAGTGGTCTGTGTGGGGGTTCCACAGGTGCTTAGCTAATGGTATAGTGGTTTAATTTCATCTGTTAAAACAAAGAGTGGAAGAAAGTGTTATGGTCCCTAATGCTGACACAAGATGTATTTCTGAAATTAACCAAGACAGATGCTCTCCACCAGTTTAAGTGTCTTCTACGCATTTAACCGACTAGCTAGCGAGCTAAAATTGCACATTTACAGTGTATAATGTAGTGTATAAAATTGCACAAATACAGGCTCCTCAGACAGCTCACGGCTGTTTTCAGTCTGCACACTATCACACTATTATGTAACCGGATCATGATTTCTTCAGGTTGGTATCCACTGACCCGTTTTATCTCTGCGTGACTCATGTCTTGGTACCAAAACAGTCACTGAAGCACTCCGCTCCAATCCCTCTCATTTCCCACAATCCTCCGAGGTGACGTCTCCTGCTGTTGTGTAACATCCATCGCCACCGCGGAGAGGCCGGCGCGCTGCTGGGTCCTGACAGGTACCTCTCTGGACGGCCATTCGCCTCCGCTGGTAAACATTAATCCCACGTTCTGCTCGTAAAAAAAAAAGAAAAAAATGACTTCTCCGTGTGGAAGCCATTACACATGGAGGGACACTGGGAGAGAGAGAAGCGGTCTGTCTGCAGGGGCAGCACTAATGACATCCGATAGTGACCCAATGCTCAGTGTGTCTACATCTACAACGAAGATGAGGATCCAAATACAAGTTAAATTACACTGCAAAATAGCATTATTTTTGGAAAACTTTACACTTAATCAAAGATGCCCTTCCGAGTTTTTCACCACTAGTAGCTTTAAGGAGCTCCAGTCGCTGTTCTATTTTGTGCTCACACGTTTATCCCGTTTCCAGCACGCGTACCACTCTCGTTAATCCGCCGATTGACTGTCGGTGGCGGTAATTTGTCAGGAACTGACTTCACATGATATCAAGAAGCTGCAGCTACAGTTGATAACAAACATAGCAATGACAGTAAAAATGTATCTCAAAACTTTAAGTTCATTCAGATCAATTCTATCAAAGAACTGTGTGACCAAAAATCATTAAAGTAGAGAACTTTTATATATTTCAAGCTCGAGGCGCTCGGAGCACACAGAGACATCTAATTCATTTGAATCAAAACTAAAAACAATCACTAATGGCGAATGATTGCTCTGATTCTGTCATCAACCCAAACAGTGACAGGGATACAAACCGCCACACTTCAAAGGAAAAACAGAAGAGACAATTCTTCATTGACTCACAGTCCACAGCGCTATTTTCAGAGAGCTCATCATTGCTGAGTGCAACTGTGCTCCTCTTGCCTTAAGGCATGCTGAGCATCTGAATGTTTTCTGAGCCACAAGGTCAGACAGGCAGTAGCGGCTCTAAGACAGCTCACACAGCCACACACACACACACACACACACACACACACACACACACACACACACACACACACACACACACACACACACACACACACACACACACACACACACACACACACACACACAATGAGATGAGAGAGTGTTAAATAATTCAAGAGTAGACAAAACCCAGACCTGGTAACTTTTCAAAGTGCAAGAGAGAACGTTGCTCTGTCAGCAGAGTCCCCCGGGTCCACCGCCGCGAACCTCTTCACATTCCGGCCATTCAGGCTGAGTTTCCTGTGGGAGAAGAAAAGACAACACACACACACAGAAGAAAACGCCCGCTGAAAAGGCAAAGACAGAAGCACCGTGGGGGAAGACGGGGTTTCACTCCAACAGGTAAAGTTTAGCATCTAAACTAATTGATTCAACATTTCCACGGTTCAAATTTAGACAACATCTGATATCTGAAAAAAATATATTTTGGTCCCGCTCTTGCAAAATCTGTGATATTATACGGCGACAGTGAAGACTGATGCATCTGAATTTCGCTTGTATTCATTATTAACCACATCGATGAATGCCAGTTTATTTTTGGTACAAAAGAAAATATATTTATTTTTCTTTATTTGAGAAGAAAATATATACTGCCACTCATAAATGCACTCATGCATAGTCAGTCATGTAGTTTTAAGTAAATTCTGTTAGAAGTCTGACATACACGACCTTAGATAACCTCTGCCACTGAAGAGCAGGTTACATCGAGTCATTTTGCCTTAAAAAGCCCAAAATAGACTCTGTGTCCCTCGATGCTGTATATGCTGTTCCAGTGGTTCGTCTGCATAAACGAATGCATTTCTGGGTCAGACACTGAATCGTGAACTAGTTCTGGCAGGACACTGCTGCTGCACACAATCCTGCTCCATTATGAACGGTTCCCTGAGCCTCGGTTTCCGTCAAGTATTCCAGTTGTACTCTGGCATGTGCATTAAAATGCTGATGCTGTACATCGGCTCTTTAAATTGAAACTGCACTGTGCTTATTGCTGTGCAAAGGTTTAACAATAAGCTCGGTGCTGCTCGTTGTCGGGAAATAGTTTCTTCGGGAGCTTATTGCACAGAAGAGAAGAGCAGCAGAGGTGCTGCCTACCTCTGAAGAACAGCCGGTAAATGTATCTGTGTAATCCAGCTTTGAATACTCTCTACTTGATGACCACTTCAAGAGTACTTTTGTGAAGAACTGCTGTATAGTTTTGCCCCTTTTCCTCAGCTTCTGTCCTTGTTAAGAGTCAAAATCTAAATGACTAATTATAATGTGGGCTTACAAAGTCTGGTGTGTCCTCGTTGTGTGAACTTCCTCCGACATTAAGCGCCACAGCTGTTTAGTCTATCCGAAGAACACTCAGCACAGCTTGTAACGGTAAATGAAGTTGTAGACGGCGTCAATACTTCATGGCGTCTTCCGATTATAAAAGTGACCTTTTTACTAGAACGAATTGTTAAAGTGTCCCGATACTTAGAATATGCTGTATGAAGGCAATTCGTGTGTGTTATGCTTTCGTGCGGTATCGCCTGTGACACTGTATGTTTACTTAGTATAAATATCCGAGGCTCGGGGACAGATCTCCGAGCGGCCTTGATCCACGTATACTGTATGTGAATCAACTCTGTCTCCTTCTCTGCAGAGAGTAAATGTCCTGTTTGATGATTGTTACCACGGCTCGAGTGAATTTTTCACCAGTCCTCTACTTGCTTTTCTTTATTTTCTCACTTGTGGTTGTGGGTGAGTTTCTCACGTAAAGGAAGGCTCCAAAGAAATCCCAGTGTGACAATGGCCTGGAACTCTCGCTCCTTTTTTAGAGACCACTTTTCCACCAAAATTGGAAATGGAAACATTTGTATGTCTGTTTCAGTAAATCTTAATAAAATCTCCTCTAAACACCACGCCCCTGTATATCTGAACTATGAGAAGAAATGTCAACATCAACACCAGCATTGATGCGTTTCATCACAGCACAGTCACATCAATTAGTTTATTTAGCTTAAAAAAACACGTTTAACTGTGCAGTTACTTTTTAAACATCCTCTATTTTGGACACTGCGTCTCTTCTCTTGACTGTCATTACAGTGAATCCCCTGAATGCCGTCTTAAATATTGATGTGACTGAGCCCTAACAGTGTACTTGGCACTTGGCAAACCTACAGAGCACTACAAAGTAAAGTTTGTCCTCAGAAACAATGTCTTGCGAAATTTAGAAGTCATAAACCTGGGTAGTATGTTTGGAGCATAGCGGCAGAACGTGGAGGTGTAACTGTTGCCCTTTGTGCTACACACAGCTTTTACCAGAGCATTTGATGGAAACAGATTGATGCCAGAGGTCGACGCCGGCACCTACGGCGCAGTAGGAGCACGGCAACCAAATAAACATCGCTCCAACATTGTCTGTTTCCTCAGCACCTCCACTTATAGGTTCTTCATTAGCTGTTGGCAGTCTGAGCCTCACATGCACCACTTCTTTTCTATTTACATGCCACTTTCAATGCATAGTAATGAGCATTGTTGTTGTTGTTGCTCTGTTTGCTGATGACCTTCTCAGTCTCTCCTGGCAGAGATATTATTCTGTCTTGCAGAAATGAGTTGCGTTGGTACACACAGGCCATCAGCAGTTTTAATGCATGCTTAATAGGCCGTCTTGTGTTTGACATCTGCTGCTGACTTCCGTCACCCCCGTTACAACGTGAATGCGATGGCGGCTATACATTATACATAAGGAGATAAGGGCAGTTTGCAGAGTGTACACAGAGGGAATCTCAATGTGACCTTGTTCATATGCTTGTCGCGGCATATGGTCTACATATCTGCATGCTGAGAGAGTAAACATTACAACAACGCTCCCATCCTCCTGGGAGTTGGAGCTTATGATTTACACTTGTGCTCCATCTCAACCTACGAGGTTCGGGAACTAAAAGTGGTCCTCTGTGCATCCCCTGTTGAGGTGGATATTAGGCAACTTAGTTTTGAGAAAAGATTGTGAGAAGTCCTTGTTTTGTTAATTGAAATTTACGGTTAGTTTGCAGTTTTTCTGTTTCCGTGTGATATTCAAAGCGATGTTCGAAAGGACGATGACGACCCACTAAACCTGGAGCAGGAACTTCTACCTAGCAGAACTTATACAACAAAATGTATGAATTTGAAAAAAGTTACATACCAAGATGCATAGCATAGCTTCACACTGCACAAAGGGTATCTGGAAAAAATGAGCCATCATTGTTTGCGCATTCTGCACAACATATTTAAGATGCTGGTAAAGCTCAAATGACACTTTGACGCACATGTTTTAGTCTATAAAGAAGTGTTTGCTGATGATAAAAAAAACAGTCCAAAATACATGGATCTGCAGGTGTGGAGACATCTGTCTGTGCAGACACCTAATGTCGACTCAATAAAACTGCATGATTTGCTATTTAATCAGGGCCTTAAAACAGCCATTTAACAGTTTTATTAGTCTGCATTTACCACCAAGTAAAATTCTGGTTACGTCATGGCAGCAGGTGAAATACAGAATGTAGTAGTAGACCCCAGCTTTAATTGGCTGTTTAGGGTCCTCGAGATCCATCTAGTGACTCTCAAACACAACAGGAAACATGCCGCAGACCACAAGTGAGTCAAATACGACGGCTGATCATTTGAAAACTGATCAATTAGAACAGACCAATTATTTTTTAGCTGTAAAACTGAAGAAAGGTACCGAAGCAAAGTCATGCCAACACTTCTCTGGGACAGGCCATCAAACTGATTAAAGGGAGAAAGTCACTGGCAATCCAGCTAATGTGACAAAAAGCACATTTGCTGCCAGCGGCAAAAAGCTCCCGATAACAAGCACGAAAAGATGTGTTGCTGTTTTTACCGTATTATGTCTCACTGTAAGAGATCACTTAATGTCATCCCTAATTTGTTCGAATTTTTACTTTCAGAAGTTACAGCAAACAACCAGGAGAATCTTTCTTTTCAACCCACAGCTCTAAAATGACTGCACCTCTACTGTTGTGTGTGTGTTGGATACAGTTTTGTTCTGCTGCCGTCGCGCAGCCACATAGCACGACTCTGACTTTAATCACTTAGATTGTTTCTTAACAGGGCCTTTCCTGCAGTCATGTCAAGGTTGAATAAAACCCCAAAAGTGTCCAAGGTGAACAGGGAAACTCTGTTAGCAAACTTAAAGCTAAAAAAATCAATCATTTGTATACTAACAGTGAAGCAAATTTGAAATTCGACATTTGGTTTCAAAAGCCTTTTCCAAACTGCGATGCTGTGTGACCGAGTTGTTTTCTACTTCACTGCAGCTTCACGAGTTGTTTCCCACAGTCTATTAGTTAGAATTCACCTTGAAATGTAATACAGGTAACAAACACAATTAGAGGCACACGTTGACGCAGGACATTTTTCCACATCAATTTCACAGAAGTCCTTAATAAAATGTACTTCTATGTGTAAAACCTGGCACACATGCTCCAAACTACTGGGTCCATATAATCTAAATATATCATCAGTTATGAAAAAAATACATTTAAATAACATTCTAATTTTAGCAGATATCTCTGCAACACCAAACAGAGACGTCTAACGTGGGAGAAGAGGCGCACACACAGGTGGGAGTTCCATTGATGTGAAGCGGTGAGTGTTTTGGGCGGAAATGAGATCAGACGTTGAGCTCAGAAAAGGCTTCTTGGTATCTGTTTCTGGTACAAAGTCACTCTGTAGTCTATTCGGTGAGTTTGCCAAAATGAGCAAACTTAATGCTTCAACTAAAAGCGCAGAGAGGGAATAAACGGTTATAGAATTGTTTTAATGAAACTCCTTCCAGGATATGCCTTTAAATCAATGTCAAAAATGAGAGTTTAACGTGATTGTAGCAGGAGCTGTAAATCAATTTGTATTGATCTACAAGTCGGTGAGTGATTCTTATCGTATCTGCTATCCACAGCTGTTGAGTACTGCATCAAAAACCTCCTTATTACTTCTGAAGGCAGCAGGACAGATACCAGCTCAGCTTTCGCTTCCTGTAACACTGAAGGTTTTCTGCTCTCTATGATTTTAACAGTAACGCACTTTGTAAATATGTTTAGAAAGGAGCCATATGAATACAGTCATTATGGTTTTTTTGCACAACATGTTAGCATTAGTGTCGGCACGGTTGCATGACGTGTGTGTACGTAGTTGCATCACCGTGTTTATGTACACGTTGGAGTCATTAATTACAGGGTTTTGGAATTTTTTTAAGTGGCCGCCGCATGTGGACACAATCTGAGCAGAGACATTTAATGGCTGACACGCTTTGTTTAGCATTCTACTTGGGACACCCGCAGGGCTGATCCGGCGGGGCTGTCACTTGTTTGACAAACATCGCGCGCTAATTGCAACCTGACAAATACAAAAAACAAACCGGAGACAGACACGCACCAAAGGTTCAAACGCATATTTCATCAGCTGCTCGAAACAAACGCTGGGTGGTCGTGAAAGGAGCATCCCGAACAGACAGGTTGTGTTGTTACAGCAGCGGTGGTGGATGGCCAAAACAAAACTGGATCAATGAACAATAACTAAGTACACCACGCGGTTCACTATGCGCCCTAAAGGCTGCAGGTTAAACATTATTAGGTTGAACAAATAGCTGCTGGATTGAACCGAAGCCTTTAGTTCAGTCAGACACAGAACTGCAGTGCATTAACGCTGAACTGTAAACAGGCGCTCGTTTCCCTCGTTTCCCTCGTTTCCCTCCAGCAAGACCGGTGTGAAAAATATAAGAGCAACAACTTAAAACCATAACCAGACCTGAGTTCACCTGAGCTTCAAGGAGTGCTCCTCTGGGTGAATGCTGAGCAGCTCATTGCAGTCCACAGAAGTATCGTAAAGTCTCAAATAAAAGCTGGAATTCATATAAAAATGGGAAGACAGGGAGGAAAAAAACATCATTAAATCTATATTAATGCCATCACAACTACAACATAATCATACCAAAGGAAATGCTTGTTTTTCTTTAAATTACTATTTTTACTCACTGAAAAATACATTCCGAACATCTCCATGTGGTCTTGGCTGAAGCCAGAACTCCCTGAAGAGTTTTCACAATAAAAACATTTGAATGTAAAACAGATGAAGGAAACTCTCCTTTCTCCAGCAAACAGCAGCAACAGATAGTTCACATGGTACGAGGAAGAGATCAGATTAGAAATAGCCCGTTTGTGACAGCGTAGAGAAGCAGAGGTGCACTTGACAAACCAACCAGTCTGACCGGAACCCTGAAGCCTTCTCGTGCTGTTACATTAAATATGAAACTCACCTTCTTAGTTGTGTTTCTAAATGAGGTCCCTATTATAGTACAACCCTTTTGAGAAGCAACACAAAACCATATTTCCCTGTTGAACAAGATCAAGTGAATGTTTAAATGATTAAAACTATAAACCAGCACAAAAAAAGACACGAACTAACATAAACACTCAGACGGACAAAAGTCAAATCTGCATTTGAGAACATAAAACAGCAAATTAAACCATCTTCTATAGGTCCAGCACTCGGCATTAGGCAGGCATGATGGGAAACGTGGGCCATCCCTATCGCTACAATACTTTATTAAAACAGAGCGGAGGCAAGAGGTTCGGGCACAGCAACATTTGAACGTTTTCAGGTTTGCAAAGATAAACTACATTTTCTCTGAACAGATGAGCTCAGATCAGCAGTGTTTTTTCTGAGGGTGTGTTCACATGTTTGGAGGGTCTTCAAGTTCTTGAGTGTTCCATACTTGAGTTTGTTGTGGAAAGCGGGCACCATGTTGTTCCAGCTCAGCTGGCCCAGATCACAGAGGCTTTTGAAAAGTCTGGGTGTCAGTCCTCCTCCAAACTAAACAGAGAGCTGCTTCTCACAAGCCAGGATACGCTTCAGACTAACAACAGGAAACGGACACAAAACACACGGGTTTATGAGCTGCATGTTTACATTTGATCACCAGCACTTGGAAAGAGACAAGTCCATTAGAGACCAGGTTACCACGAACGTCTGATAAACAATCTGCTTGTGAAAGAACTTTTTGTTTACGTGCCCCGGCTCTCTGTTTGTTGGTGCCGTGTGAATCCAAACAAAGCAAAATCCTGCAAAATAGACTTTTCCATCTCAGTTCTGAATTAAATAAACTGTGCTCATATTTGTGTTGTAGCTGTGAGCCAGAAATCATGCAATGTATCAAACTTCTTTTCTCCGCATGGTGAAACTCAAACACATGATCACACGTCGCTGAACGGAGGCCTCGGAGAGATCATCTCTGTGATTCTTAGGGACTGAAAGCTAAACCAGAAATGTACTGTTGGTGATTGAAGTTCACTGAAATATTCGTGCAATCGGGCTAAAAAAATGCTATCTGGATATGAGTTCACATCATCCAGAGTTAGTTCTGTGCGTTAGAGCATCAACCTTTACACGCACAAAGTCACTGCTCTGAGCTTCAGAGTGCCTCTTCTTCACACTTTATTTGTTCGAACCGTTTCAAAATCCCACACGGTACACTGGAGGAAAAGATCAATGCAGCTTAATAACTGATGGAAACACCTCTGCAGGAAATAGGAAATTGCTCTTCCTCTCGTGTCCTTGGCCGCCGGCCGTTCCTCGCTTATTTAAGACAATGAGATTTCTCAATTAGGCCATCCAGAGCTGATTATTAATCTCGCTGCATGATGTGAGTCAGCAGCAGCTTATTAGAACGAGTTTCACCTCTTCTCTCCTACTTCACTTCAACTTTGTTCCTTCCTCCCGTCGTCCTTCTACTTTGTTATCTCTTGCTTGTTAATCCTGTCCAGTCCTGCTCCTGTTTAATAGAACCAAAGCCGTCCGCATTGGGAGGGATGCCGCGATTAGCCGGCGTAATGGATGATGTTGACGCATTATTTAAATCAGAGAATGTTATTTTTAACCTTTTATGTCAAAAAACGAGAGCGTTGAGGTCAAATATTAATTCCTGAATCACCTTAACGACAGTTTGTTCAGCTGATTGCTTTAAAATATTCATGAGTGAATTGATAAATCAAAAATAAGTAAGACGAGCTCATTATTACTTTTTCTTGTTGGAGGAAAAACAACAACAACCAAACTACAAACAAGATCCTTCAGAAACTAAATAAATAAACAGAGAAAAGAAACAGCAACAAATCATGATGATAAAAACTGCACCGCGTTGGACAATGGAACATCAATATTTTGGGAAAAGCCATAAAGCAGCAAGAAGATACAGTAAAAAGTGACACGAGGAATAAAAATGTTTTTTTCTCAGTGCTTGTTTGTGCTCGTTCTCCCTCAGCGCTGAACACTCTGGTTTATTAGATTTATTGTTGTTACGTGTGGGACGGGACGAGCTGTAAAAGGATTATTTCGCTGTAATGAAATCACATCACAGGTTTTGGTGACTTATCCGCCCACCTCTGATTGCAGAACAGCACAGAGGTTCAATGCTGGAGGATCCTTTTGGAAGGCGGTTCGTGCTTTGGAGCAGCATTTAACATTCTTTACCCGCCTGTTTTATTTGAGCCGAGACCGGTCCTTTAAATCCGCCCTGATCATAAACATCTCGAGTTAAAACGATCCTGAATGTTTTAAGCTTTCATTAAACAAGACCGAAGATTTCAGCCGACAGCCAGGGGGATGCACAACACCTCAAACTCTAAGTACAGCACCCCGTGTATTATACATGCTGCCGTTATGATACAACATACATATGAAATAGTACATTTTACATACGCAATAAAAATCGACACACATTTTCAATGAGCAGCTTTACCTCCACATTGCACATCGTCAGCCCTGTAGGCTACTCTTGTGACCTAATACTCAAAAACAAAGAACAACTGAAAAGTTTCGTGCATTTAGAGGGTCAAACCCGGATATACTGCAAAGACCACCAGGGTGACGAACTCTCTTTCCAAGCCTGGCTAATATCATAAACTCACTGTGAAAAAAAAATAGTTGAAAAGCGGCGCGACCCAAGAAGAGAAATGTATTTATTGATCCCTAAATCTTCAGCTTTCAGATGTCCGGAGCCTCACACCAGCACTTGAACACACCGCTCACACCCGACGAGCAGGAGGGAAAACTTTTATTACACTTGAATGACCCCCTCAGTTGTTAAAGTCGTCGTTACTCTCCGCTCACTAAACAAGCACCAAGGCCGCTGAGAATCAAACACACTCCCTCCCTTCTCCCTCACACCGATACCGAGACAGGATATAAAACATGTGTTTCGGGTCCCGGGAAGAATTCTCACAGCAGCAGCGGTGTATAAGCTGGTGGTGCTGATTAATAATTACATGCATGAGTTGCTTTTCCCCTGGATTCTATCATTACTGGATACATGAAAGAGCATCCTGTTCTCAGTGTGTGTGTGTGTGTGCAGACATTACTTCTGCTGTTCCCCCCGTGTGCTGCGGTTCAATTCTTTTTCAGTGTGTGCGAGAGGGAGAAAAGACAGAGATCCATGCTATCGGTCTTTGAGCGAGTGTTTTAATTACGGCTGCTAATTGAGCTGTTAAGCCAACCTCTGTCTTGATTACACATTGTTTAACTGCTCTCTGGGCACTGCAGCTCTGCTTTCGGCTGCAGCAGCTCTCACGCTGCATGTGTGTGTGTGTGTGTGTGTGTGTGTGTGTGTGTGTGTGTGTGTATCAGCATGTGTTTTAAAAACTCTTTAGATTGCGATTGGTCCGGTCGGCACCAAAGTGATCGAAAACCATCTGCTTTTAAATAAGAACATGTTGAGACTGTATTATTCTGCAGCCAACCAATGGTGGAGTCCGTGGTTAATCAAACAAATCATTCTCAATCTTTAATGAGGCAATCATTGTTTAATATTGTCACTTTCTTAAAAATAAATGTTTCAGCCAATATCAGTGTGAAATGATGACTCGATACGTAACTAGAAAATGCTCTAAGACCTCCGCCGGGCAGTTCACAGAGGAGTGATGGTTAAAATCTACAATTACAGAAAAGTCATTGCAGAACGTGCTCCTGATTCAGAGGTCTGAGGCCGTAATGCATCGTCCTGATTGCACAAGTCAGTGCACAACCCGGGAAGCTGCTCCATCTTAAGGCCGTGACCTAAAATGCACACGTGAGGGCACATTGTAGCACTTTGAGCCAATGCTTTGATTCTGTGTCGTTTGTGATCGAGTGTTTTCACGTATACTCAGCGATAATAAACACTCTTAACATAAAACTCTTCCTCTAGAATTTATTTTCCGTGCGTGCACTCGTAGACATAACTAGACCATCCTAAACGCTCCGTCGTCACAGCGGCAGCAGGTTGGGTTGGGACACGGAAAGTCAGACCTACGGTACGAGACGATGGATATTTGTGTCGTGCTAAAATACCGTAACACATTTTGATACTTGCCTTTTTTTTGTAGCAGGAGTGCGTTCAAAATAGAACAGTCACTTGTTACCTCTTCCTTCTTCGGTGGGCAGATACTGATTTAATCGCCAACATGCTTCCGGGGGTTTTGGTTAAAATACATGGAGTTCTGTGGTGGTTTTCACTGCATGATTGTCTTGTTGTCATAGTCAAAATCAAAAAGTGAATTCAGTAAAGCTAATCTGAACCTCCATTGGTGTATATGATTATGAATATTTATACTGATATTATGTTACAGAGCGTCCTTTTGGAGTCTCCATATGAACTTTTTGGGTGTTCACCAAAATAAAACCTAAAAAAACAAACAATGAAGAATGGTCAAAGTTAGTGATGAAGGATAACAGGATGCGTCCGGCCTTATGTCCGTGGCTGCATAGTGTTTCTAAGCTGACTCGGCACAACTACGGGTATATAACTCTAACAACAAATAAAAATACCGGAACTATAACCATTTTATTTCATTTTCAAACTTGTGCACAACAAAGGAGGTGCTTGTTATTGTCTTTTGAACTCGCCGTGGATTTAAGATGCCACTTCAACAGTTAATACAAACTTGAGCAAATTTGAAGTTCCTCTTCAGTTTTCTTTTAACTTCACGGTAAAAAGCAGAGAGAAAATTGAAGGACACCAATTCACTGCGTTCGCCAAATGCTGCTGATAAAAGCAGCCGCTGCAGACCGAAATGCAAATATTAAATGAAAAATAATACTATAATCATACGTGTCCTGTGTTAGAGTTTAATCTGCTGCCGTAACGCGCGTTGCCTGCTGGGAGAAATTTGTATTGTGTGTCTGTTTGTAATTATTGTAAACAGCACGGAAGGTGTGAGACGAAAATTAAATGGTCGAAAGTCCGTAGAGGCTGGAGTGGGATCACCCAGAGAGCTGGAATACAATTATGTTTGGTTGTGTCTTTTAAAAAAAAATAGCATGCGACTCACAGTGTCATTGTGACTTTTGTTCACTGCGTATTCTATTCGTCCTCCGACACTGCACAGAGACGGCGCTCTCTGACTCCCATCTGTGACTCTACCGTGATCCAGATGATCTGTTCTGTCTGCACGAGGGCTGAACGGGATGAACAGAAGAACCTGGACCTATATTTCTCCAGAGAGGAATCAACAGGAACATCGGAGGTCATCAGAGTTTCCCGTTGATAAAACATGACACACGTCAATTTCACGTCATTTCTGACATAACAGATCACACGAAGCTCTACAGGTTCCGTTCTACAATTCACTCCGTCTACGCATGCGCTCACTCTCCCTTCTTAATTCATCCGTTCACTCCCTCACTACTTCCTTTCTACACTCACCCAATCCCTCATCCCTCACTCACCCACCACTCTCTAACAATGTACCCTCACCCTCCCTCCGGCCCTGCCTCGCTCACTGTTCACTTTCTGACTCATTTACTGCCTTCATACCCTTCACCGACTCCTTCCCTCACCACCTCCCTCCCTCCCTCCCTCATCCCTTAACTCACCCCATACTCCTCCACTCATTCCCCTCCCTTCCTCTTTCCCCATCTCACTTCTCCTCTCTGGTCCATCATCCATCCATTAATTCAATTATTCATCCATCCATCCTTCATCCGTCTGATTTCAGTAGCAGATTGTCTCCTTTCCTCCCCCCTCAGTCTCCGTCCGCTCTGTCCAAGGATTCTTCCCTCGGAGACAAACGTGGCCGTCTGTATCAGAGCCCCTCCGGAGCGTCACGACGGCGGCTGATAAACACTCAAGCGGCTCGTCCTCGTCTGTCAGTCCGAGCGCTCGACGCGGGCAAAACAACTTTTCTAAATTCGACGTAATCTCCCTCTAATATTCTGCCTCAATCTTGGTGGTGTCAGGAGGCGACGCAGTGAAACAAATTATGTCGTGAAGTGTGTTTTTCTTTTCTTTTTTTTTCTGTTATTTCTTTTCCACCCCCGGAGCGAACTAATGTGTTTGTGTGTGTGTGAACTCAATTAATGCTGGGTGGATAGTTCAGCTGTCAGTTTGAGGCGCTGACAACACACTCTGGTGTTCACACACAAACACACTTTCAGAATCGTATATTATACAAGAAAACTGGTCTGAGACTCAAAGGCCCAGCACACTCTCATAGCTGCATTCACTTATTCTGGTGAATTAGACCTCTTTAGTTACACCGTGTACTGTGACATGCTCGCGCCAACAGTTCATACTTACAACTCTGCCAATGCTGTTCCCTATTCTGCCTGACGACGCCTTAGATAACCAGTCAGACTGAAGAAGCAGTAAATCCATCTGTTGCACAGAGCTGTATAGCTCTTGACAAACTTAACAAAAAGGCAACTGAGAACTGAACTAAATGTTCATTTAATGTTTGAAGTGTATCCACAGATATACCGGACTCCAGTTGAATAGTGTCGGCATTCAGTTGGACACAAATCTCAGTCCATTGATTTGTGTCTGTAACTGTATGCTGACGAGCATGTTGCCAAAACTTTCTTGGTAAAACCACCAACGCACCAAACATATTTAATACACATACACGTACCGTAGAGGTGCTTCACAGTCTCAGAACCCATTGGTTATCAGTCGGACAGTCGATTTAGCCTCTCGGGGGCAACAGCCAATATTTCTGGGGGTTCTGGTGTCGCCAGCAGATATCCGGGTCAAGACTTCCTCTTCCGTGCATCGGTCATTGTTAAGAGTCCGATTATCAGCGCGAGACGTGAGAAATGGAGCTGGAGTTGAGAGACGACCTCTTACGACCGGATTCATTTACACGTAGCCGCTCTCAGTTTATTTAGCTGGAGTGGAAACGGTGATAGTGATCACGTCTGTCTGGGTCAAATTGATCACGGGTGCTTTTATCTGTGCGCATTAATTGAGAGAAAATTACTTTTCATATTTTTTTCCCTTCATGATTTCATTGTGCATTCAGCACCAGCCGTAGGTAGACAGCCTGAAAGCAGACCGGCTAACACGAGTCAATTAAAAAAACTAAACAAAGTAAACACAAAGAAACTAAACTAAACACAGGAAGCGAACTACTCGATTACTAGAAACAAATTCTTTAAACAGCAATTGTATCGGAATGATTCTGTTCCAAGCCTTTGGATCACTGTTACTTTAGATACAATGTCCCGTTTTGGATATGCAGATATGTTTACAGAGATTAAGTGCTTAAAAACACAATCAAAAACCCTTTTAACATTATGTCACACCAAATATCCACCTGTTCAAATATTGCCCAAAATGACTGCAAGCAGTTCAGTTTCAGCTCTCGTCTTAAAGTTATTTGGAACGATATGTTATCATGATCATCATGTTAATTACACACCATGTTATTCCTTGATCAAGCTTCTTTCTGTGAACAATGCTGGTTTATGTGTTAATAATATCACATTTTCGATGGTGACATTGTGCGCTCATACAACCAGGAATATGGTCATTTGGATTTTATTATGAGTTTTCTTCCTGCTTTTGCAAAAGGCAGCAGGGAACTCAGTCTGCACTGCTGAAGTGTCCTTGAGCATGACACCGATCCCCACCCAGCTCTATAGAGAAGAACTTTGAACCAACACACAGTACATTTCATATCAATAAAGCAAGATGGAGACATCATATCAATAGCTTCGTCGGTCCTTCTGGAGGAAAGAAATGAAGTGCCATTCAGATGAGACGGGGTTCATTACGGGGATGTCTGACAAACAACATTATTAAACGAGCTTCATGTCTCCTGTTTGCTGAGTTTTTGTGTTTCTACCTTTGCCTTGTTTTGAAAGAATCAGATGACAGTTACAGCAATCAACGTACGAATGAATCTTCTCTGAATGGTTTTGTGAAAAAAAAGGGATCCTGACATTTTGAGCAACACTTAGTTGTTTGTCTTCATCGTTTAGTTTATTCCCATATTTAGCGGAGCAACAAAACATCTGAAAGAAATCAAGAGTGTTTTTCAAAATGTTCTCTTCAATCAGAGCTGTCAGCATAATGAAGTCTGCATCAAGTGAATAAAAGCAAAGCGATCCATTTGAATTGTTTCTGAGCCTGTTCGCATAGTTTGAAAGCTTTGCTTCGACCTTGTAGAGAACCGACGATGAACGTTCCTCTTTCCTGATGCTTCACTGGCTGACGGTCTAACAGAACAGTGAACGGGTGTTTTTAAAAGCACCTTAAATGTTTTTTCCACCCACAACTCTCAGGACTGATACAGCTAGTGTTTGGCAAAGCTGAAGCACACTGGTGTTGAATATGATCTGGAACTTTTGGCCCCAACCAGCCATTTATTCTAAACACAGAATTAAAGTTGTTCTCCTGCAGCTAGCATTGGTTGCTACAAGCTCCATCAAATACTTAAACTATAGAGGTCATCATTTCGCTTTCTTAGGTTAGCAAACTGCACCACATTGATTTCTTATGGAGCTACATGAGTCATGGAAATAATCAAGCTGACGAAATGTATCAAGCTGTGCTCGAAAATGACTATGAACAAATCACTCAGGCTGTGTCCTATCCAGCGTTCATAGCTATACCTAATTAATGTGCTGTAATGTGTAAATATCCCACAATGTCCACGTAATCTTGAACGAGGAAGTGTAAAGACTGCAAAAAGCCACACGGGGCAGGAGGACGGGTCCAAGAAACCGCCATCTTTCTGTTCGCTCCGCGTAAGAAACAAGAAGTCAATGTTGATTTATCTGCCACGTAATTACGTACTTCAGTAGTAATTTTAACCCAAACAACGATGTTTTCCCAAACCTATTTTGTGTATAAAATCTAACCGAGTTGTTTCCTGTGAAGAAGCAAGTTTATTTATAAAAGACAGCGTGAACGGAATGAGCGGGAAATGACAAGTGTTGCTGGCTGTCGTAGGAAAACGCACGAATAAATGAAGTTTTTGTAAGATATCAAATGAACCGTTGTACAAGGATACGAATTACTATAACGGAGTTCGGGGAACGCCATCATGTCTGAATAGGCCTGCAGAGGGCGCTCCAACACACACAACACACAACTCCTGGTGGGAGACTGATATATTACACGATAAACTGACACAAAATAAATAAATATGCGTAGTGATCTAGGGTTGGGGCGATATTGAAATCCAGCTCCTAAAGATATTACTTTAAGAAAAACAATATTCAAAATGATCGTCCAATAAAAAGCTGAAGAGACACACGGAGATATAACGGACCAGAGACGCTGAGGTGTTAGCACGCATTGTATTGAGTGATGACTTTTAATTCTGTTCTGATCCCTAGTTGACCAGTGACTCATTTATTTGGTTTATTTATTTAATCAAGACAAACTGTACAACCTCCCACAATCCCACATAAAGTCTGGATTCAACCAGCAAGCACACACAGTGAACTGTTACGATATCTGCTCCTGTAGCAGAGGTTCAATGTATCTGTTGTCACTTTTCATTGATACATTTGTTATGAAGCAAAGAGACATTTTATGAGGGAATGAATAATCCGATTTCATGTTGTTTCCTGGATACATATTTTAACACCAGCACACAGTGTTGATATGAGTCGCATGTTAATGTCAGTTGATATTAAAAGGCTCCTTTGTCTCTCTCTCTCTGTCTGTTTACATCCCAACAAGGCAGGAAGCCTCAGTGGATATCATCGGCCTCACGACTCCCGGAGGTCTCACATTCTCACCCTCACACTCTCACCCACTCATTTTCTCTCCCTTTATATCTTTTGTTTTCTCTTTACAGCCCAACAGAGCAGCACAGCTTCCTGAATATCAGCCCATAATTAAAAAGTTTACAGTCCTCAGTCAGTCTGGGTTCTTCCCCCTGAAGAACGGTCACGGTTACATTTCTAAAGGCGTTATGGTGACAGAGCCGTATTTTTACACATTTCGATATTTTTGTTCTCAAGGGAAAGTGAAAGCAGGTTAACGTGTATTTCAGGGGAAAAGGAACGCTAAATAAACCATAAAACTTTATTTACTTTCAGATGCAATGCAACGATAAAGATCCGAGAATACTGAAATACAAGAAAATGACAGCCAGCAACTAACTCAAAATCTGTCACGGTGTCTTCTCAAGTCATTTGCTTCCAAAATAGTTTGATTAATAAGAAATGATTCTCACATTATCAACACATCCGAAAATACCAAAAACAACATTACATGTATAGTTAACAAATAGCCTCAAAGCCTGATGCCTCCTTCCTCAGTGCCATAGAGCTCCATTCATAAAACAATATATTGACTCAATCCCCCATAACACCATGCTGCTGCCTCAAATACTCACTGTAGGGCGCCAAACGTGGATTAATCCGCCGCTGAAAATAGTCCCCAACAAATACGCTATTTTTGCCTGTTTGAGAAAAGTTTTCAAAAAACGACAGTAACAAACTGTTGTATAAAATTATAAAGCCACTGTCAGAAATGTTATATTTGTGAGCCAAAGTACTGCGAGACGGACAAACACATTGTTATTGGTATTTGTTTACACTGAGAAAAGATATAGAATGCAACCATCCTTTAGTCCTTGGTTTATTTATGAATTAAAGAAAACCTTTTTAGTGAATCAAATTATAATGAGACTGAGTTAAAGTTAGTTTTTTGGATAAAATGATTGAGAAAAGAATTTTAAAAAAAACACATTTCTGTCTCTAATTAGTCCTTTCTCCCCAACTATCAGCTGTTTAAAGGGCATAAGACGACCATTACAATAGTTTAAACAGCTCGTGCAGCCTCATCCACTGTCTTGTTGCTTAACAACTGCAGTGCAATTCCAAAAGTGCAGCTTCCTCTCTGACGTGCAGGAAGACTCGCTCCTGTACACACTTTCAATCACCGAACAGCTAAATAGTCCACAGCTTGAACTGCACACCTCCTGCTGCTTAGAGCGCCTTTCATCAACGTTTAGAGGAGTCGGGGGCCTGAATGTGCTCGGCCTGCGCCTCTAACCAAAGTTATATTTGATACAGGTGATTGAATATGGTACATTTTAAATACAAACAACACTAAAAGAGTCTAAAATGGTGAGGATTCTAAGTAATTAAGTGTGTGGGTTTACTGAACTGCTCCAGGATCAGCAGACGTTGACCTTTTCTGAAAGAATGTATGTGAGCACTGTAATCAGAAATGCATGGAGATTCAGGACAAAGACGACCTTCACAGTTCATAAAGGGGCTATGAATGAAACATTAGATTCAACAATGCCCTTTTAATACTCTTCACATCGTCTGGCTATTTAGTCATGCATGAGTGTGACGACTGTTCCCTTGTGAGAATATCACTACTGTGTGTCCACTGTCGATGATTCATGTGATTCCTCCCACGGTATTCTGGGTGAGAACAGGCTTTGATCAGAAGACAGAACATGTCGGCACCTCGGGGCACGCAGAGGGAGAAAATACTGACATCACACAAACTAAAATCACTGACCGCAATGGTTTAAAAAAATATATATAAAAAGACCAAAAAGAAACCAAAAAGGGGAGAAGATTGGCTAGTTATGGTCTGTTCTGTGAGGCCTGCTGCCAGTTTCAGCATGGAAGAAGTGTGAGATGTGCAGGTTTCTTGTTTATGTCGCCGCACGGAGCAGCAGAGTGGGAGCAGAGTTTAATGACGATAAAAAGGTTTGAGGAAGTATTTAATTCACAACTTTTAGAACCAGTAGAATGAGTAAGTGCCTCGTGTTAGCACTGCTGTTCACTGCAGCAATGCTAACCACGCTATTTGTTGTCTTGCTTACTTTTTAGACACAGCATGCGAGTAAATCACAGTAAAACTCAAAGAGAGCGGCGATACCGGAGCCGGAGCGCCGTCTGTTTACTCCCACACAGCCTTGAGAAGACGTCTACTTAGACGAACACATCACCTGTGTGGGTTTATCATCGGTGTGTGGAGTCTTTAGCTCATGTGCAATCCTTATGTGCCATCTTACACTCTCAGATACACTGTTAAAAACTGTTTTGTAGTTCGAGGAGAACGCCAGATTTCACAGAGAGAGAAACTTGAGGAAGCAGGTCTTTCATGTGCACGGCCACTCTCATCCCTCAGGCTCCCACAACGAGAAACAGCAGCCAGAGCAGGTGGGTGTGTGAGGCCACAGCAGGGCCGGGCAATATGTCGATATCATACCGATGTCGTGATACGAGTCTAGATATCGTCTTTGATTTTTAATGACGTAATTTGTTGTCTTTTCCTGGTTTTAAAAGGCGGCGTTACAGTAAAGTGAGGTTGTTTTCTAAACTTACCAGACTGTTATATCCACAATACTGATGATTATTCATCAAATGTCTCTTTGTGTGAATGTTTTGTGTCAACCATATGATGTCATTGCAATATCTGTAGAGGTATTTGGTCACAAAGTATTGTAATTTCCTACATGTCGCTTAGCCCGAGACCACAGCTATTAAAGTATGTTAAATGTCAAGGCAGAGGACATGAGTCCAGAGCTCATTATAAAAACAACAGAATGGTAGGAAATGTCATAAAAACATTGATAATTAATAATAGGATGAATCCTACGTCTTAGTAATTTGTTAGTATGTTGACATACAAATGTAAAAATAAAATTACAATCATTTACAAAACCATATGAAGGATTGAAGGTGTGGCTACTGAGTGATGGTTGTCTTCCTACTGTAAATATATATACGGAAATATATTTGCATCTTTTATTCTTTAATTTTGATTTACTTTATGCTTGAATCCAGCAAAACAAAACAACGTAAGCAGATGCTTCCAATACAGCAAACGTTGATTAGTAGCAGTTAGACTATAGCGGAGCAGTTAGCATTTATACTCCCACTAGCTCAGGCTAATTAACCGAGAACAAATAGAAATACATGTGGGTTGGTGTCTTCACCTACCGCTAATACTATTCCTCCATTTACCTCTTTTTATCCTTCACTTTCTCTCTCCAGTGTTTTATTCCTCGTCCTGACCTACGACCAATGACCACAGGTGGCTCTGACTGATCCCTACAATAACCATCAAAATATCTGAAACTAAATACACAATTATACAAAAAACTTAAATTAGTTTACCGCACTGTTGGCCTTCAACATTGTTTATAACTGTTTATTTCCTATTGAACTATTTACATCCTTCCTTGCCTACGCAACACTTTTCTTAATCTCTCAGTGAAACACTACTTTCAGTTTAACTGCCGTCCTGAATTATTTTCATCCAATTAATGTCCTGCGTTCTTTGCGGTCCCCTCTCGAGCACGCCAGGAATTCGCAGTAGTACTTTTGTGGATTGGAAAATGAAGGTGGCGGTTGTTGTCTGGCTCTGGCGTCCAGTAAAAACTTCAGCGGGGCCCAGTTGTGCAGTTGTGCAGTTACATCACATTACAGTCATTTAGCCGACGCTTTTATCCAAAGCGACTTACAATTCAGTATCTGTCTATACACCGTAGACACAGCTAAGGGAGCAATTTGGGGTTAAGTGTCTTGCTCAAGGACACATTGACATGCGACTAGTGGAGTCGGGGATCGGAACCGGCGATCCTCTGATTGCAGGACGGCCCTGCTCTCCACTTAGCACCACCTTACATTTCTCGAGGTGCGCATCGCTCTCTGCGAGCTCCGCAAGCTTTTTCGCAGAGGTGAAAATTCGGCATTATCCCTGGACCTTTACGATGGGTTATGTGTTTCTATAGTGATCTCTGGATCCAGTAAATGTAAGACCATCAGGGTTTGCCGTGTGTGTGTGTTTGAAGGGTTTCAGTGAAACACTTTGTCACTGTGTCAGGTGGAAGTACTCGTTTTAAAATAAGTTTATTGATACAGTTTAGATTGCAACTCATAAATACAAACTGTATACAGAAAGTATAATCAATTTAAGAGCATTTACTGACATAATTCATTGCATTATCACAATGTGTTCTATATCCCTTTGTTTGCATAGAATGTGTGAGGATGCCCTTTGCGTTCATCACGGTACACACGGAAAAAAACAAAAGAAAGAAAAACAATCCTGTAAGTTACGAAATGACAAATCAAATTCTCAATCTCACAAATCTCAGATTCACAGAATTGGAACTTTTTTGGAACATTTTTTTGAGGGGCCAAGAGTACAAAAAACATCTACTGCTTTGAAACAGCTCGCTGTGTTTAATCTATGTGAAAACGTGACAGAATGACATCAGAAGCGTCGGAGTGTTTTGTTTCAGAGTCCTTGATCTCCGCTGAAATGAAACCATTCATTTTCAAAAGGTCGCATGGCACGTTCTCGTGAAGGCGCCCTGCCCTCCCCCCAAAAAAAGAACAAACAGGAGAAATGACCACAACTCATCAAACAACACTGCAAATATATCGGTTAGCATTTCTTTTAGCCGCCGTGGAATACAGACCGTCCACGTTTGACCTTTTAATTAAAAAAAGCCCGGCCAGCTGGTACCTCTGGCAGGTGGAAACACTTCATTCCAAAGTGTTCATGAACACCATTGATCCAGTACCTACTAGGCACACACACAGTTCAAGAAACAGCTCAAACACAAAATATACTTTAAGGGTTTTACACTCACTGCAGATGAAACAGAATTCAAATACACGGCACTCAACATCTTGTGGTACATCTCTCGGTAACGAGCTCAGGCAAAAAAGCAAATTGATGAACAAAACAAGCAAATGACACCCAGAGAAGAACGTTTCCATCCACCAGATGAAAAGCTGAAAACACTTTATTATTCTTTTTTTGCTGACCTAATCAGACGTTTAGAGTAGAATCAGATCCCAGGACAGCAGCAGCTTTCCCGCCACACCTCAACTCAAAATGTGGAAGCCAAATGGTTTGTAACATACAAAAACTATATAAAATAATCAAGGAGAAGCTGTTCCTTTTCGGCATGGCAATGTTAAACAGCTGACTTGTAATGCTGTTAGACTAGTCAAATATTAAAAGCAGACTCAAAGACACACGGGTGATTTGAATATTTAACCAGATGAAATCACTTCTTTTGGAACTTACTCAACAAATAAACCAGCCTCACCGACCCAACAACAGGCCACATACTTCTAAATGTGTGTTCAAACATTTTCCATGTTCATAGTTCAAGTAAAGCTGCAATGCATTCCACAGACGTCGTTCCTCTTCGTGCTGGCTTTTAGGTAAAACAAAAAGCAATGAAAAGCCTTTCTCCTGTCAGCTGAGGCACAAGACACAGAGAAGCCCGGTCAATCATTCACTCTCGTCTTTATAGGCCAGAGTGGAGTCATCTCTAACAGAGTGGCTCTTTTGTATGAAGGATCAGAAGAAGCTTTTTTGTTTTACTAAATCATGTGAAATGTTTGCGTTTCTGTTAAAAAGACGCTCGACTTTGAAACGTCCTCAGTCAGCCGTCAGTGAACCGACAAAGAAAGAGCCGTTGAGTGAAAAGATAAACCGGGTCAAAACCCTGATAACAGAGTTAAGTTGGCATATCGAATGTGTGATTGATAGGGACGCCGCTAATCCTGCTAACTTTCATCCTTTGATAGTTATTGTCAGATAAAGAAATAGCAGGCAGAGAGCATTTCAATGTGACTTGTTGCCAGTCTCGCTCTGATGCAGATCAGTGGTTCTAAAATATCTACAAACAGGACGAGAACTTTAATGCCACGCTAAGATGTAGACTTTTTGCAGTGAATCTGAAAGCTTGAGGTTAGCTAATGAGCCGACCCGCTGAAAGCCCACACTCCACACTCCGGGCCTCCAGCTGCTCTGAAACACAGATCAAACGCTCTCTCTGGAGTCTGGCCTCGCCGTCATAGGGTGAAGAAAGCGAGGAGCGCGGCTTAATCTGCGGGGTGGCACCGGTTCACTTGGGCCGATAACACGGCCCACAAGAAAGGAGGCCCTGAAAACTGTCAAATTAAAATATGCAGAAGGAAGTTCATGCTGAGCGAATGTGGACAGTTGCTCGACAGCAGCTTTAAAACGGACCCCTTTGTCTGTTTTAAGGGATTGAATATTTGACTTTAAGTAACGGCACGGTTTCTACAACAATTGTTGGCATCTAGAGGACAATAGTGTCTTTGAATTAAGGCGTGGACTTAAACAACCGTCTGCTTTTCTCCGTACAAAACACAAAGAGACAGTTCAGACTATTTCTCCTGGAATAAGAAGCTTCATTAACACCGGACAGAAAGCTCCAGGGCGTGTTTGCTTCTTATTGGCACGTCAGCTGTTTCTACGCTCAAGAGACAAAGAAAGGCATCAGAACTCTCTGGAAACCAATTTCACACATACGATTACCCACGTGCCATCAGAGCGATATAGCTCCATGAAGATGAGGAAGATATCAACCAAATGTGGAAACTTGGTGATTCAGGAAACGGCAGAAGATAACACACACACTGGAGAGCTGTTTTATGACATGTTGGGTAGACTGAATACTGTATCATGTCCCAGTTTCTGTTTGGATCATCAATGATATGATCAGGGGACATCATGGGATGTAGTATAAACTATAACGGTGCATCATTTTTAACATATTTTTCTGGGCTTCACTAACTTTTATCTCCATCATTGAAAACTGTTGCAAAATGATTTTTTTGGGAATTGAAAAGCTCGATTTCAAAATCAAACTTGTGTGGCTTTGTGAAGCTTTGTTGTCTTGACATGACAAGACCATCATTAGCACAACGTAGCTACGGCCTCGTGTCGTATATCGATTACAAATAAAACACATTATGCAATTAGATGCGATGAAGTCGAACGTGGGTTACCTCATGATTCTGTGTTATCTCCGCTGTCCCCTATCCACCCACTACACTGTCGAGTTGGAGCAGAAATGTTTGCGCTGCAGATGAAGAGGAATTTAGTCCAGTCTTGCTCAGCCTGAGGAAGCAGATGACTTCCTGTTTCGTTAAGGATTAGACGCCGTCAAGTCACATTTTTCTCAGGTGGCCTGAAACCAGCATCTAAAAAAAGTCTGAAAACTTCAAAAAAACTTCAAAAATAATTTGTGTTTTGACTTTCTTATTATTGCCTTCAATGCTGTGTGACATCTTGTTCTGTGTGTCAGCATTACAGTATTCAGAGCAGCAGGTACAGAAAAGATAAAGGTTACATAAGGGAAGCATGATATTCAGGAGAATTAGCATGTTGAACCATCAGCTTGTCCTGTTTTTGAGATTTCACTGACTTCTATAGAGAGCGTGAGAGGAATATCGACCGCTTTAATATATGCTACAGAAATGTCAACTTGGTGAACCACCATCTGTAGATCAACGTAAACATAATACATCCTGAATACCGGTGCATCCAGTCGAGCTAACCCGGAAGTTAATTAAAAAGAAGCTCTCTAGTCTCTGACATTTGTGACAGTATGTGTTTTAACGTGTCAACGACCCCTTTGGGACGATGTCGAAGCTTCAAGACAGTTGCAGTTGTTGGATGCTTACAACATGATCCTCGTATTGTCAAGTTTAATTGAATTATATAGTTGAAGAAAAAGAGAAAGTTCACAAAGAAGTCTGCAGCGATAAAGGTTTCTTGTTCAGTAGGGAGAATTTCATCTTTTTTTCTTCTGGTCAGGGAGGATCCAATGACTACTGCAGTCAATTTCAACAACGCCTTTTTATTTTGGCATCTTTTAAAACTACTCCATGAACGGCAGTTTCAGACTGAAGAGTGAAGAACAATTTAAATTTGCAGGACGGATGTTAGGAAGCAAGTACAGAGCACTCAGCGTGAACACACAGGGCTGAATCACAGAATGCAGTCTGATCACCTTTAGGTTACTTACACTCCAAAATGTGTGCATTGTGCAAATATCTTGAGTCTGATTGATATTGTTTATGATCTGATGATTGTGTTTTCTGTATTAATCCCATTGTTGTAGCTCAGGGTTAACCCTGAGCATCATTTCCTTCTCTGCTTCTCTTTGCTTTTGGTTTCTGTGTTTGCTTCTCTGAGAATCATTTAACACGTTCTGTGGAGCATAGGAACAAAATGAAAGCTCACTCGTAGTAGCACAAATTTACACACACACACACACACACACACACACACACACACACACACACACACACACACACACACACATCACACCTGGAGAGAATGCAAAGACCTTGGGCCCAACAGAACAGCAACAAAACAAAAAGAGAGCAAGTTTGTGTTTGTGTGAAACATCTGAGCTCAGCAGGAGAGACGAGTACAGGAAGGAGAAGGCATACAAACAAAACCAGCTTCTTCTCCACAGGCGAACATTGTATACATTGCTGTACATGCTAACTCAATGAATCCGTTAGCATTATTTTTCTGCCATTTTACTATAAAACACATAGTGATGTACATTGTAAAAAAGGCTTTCCTTTTTGAAAAAGAGCAGAATTTTGTCCTTCGTCGGCGCTTATTGTTTGATGCGCACCGACGTGGTTGTGTATACATTATTTACAAATACAACCGTACAAAAATGTGTATTTCTCTTGTGTACATGTATTTCAAAAAACAAATACAACAGATAAGTTCCATTTTGTTGTGAAATATTTCTGAAAGTACTTTAATACGCAGCGACAGAGAAGCTGAGACAGTGAGGAGTTGGGTTCACCTGACTCTGAGAAAGGATGCCACACTTTAAACAACACAAGATGTGAATAAATGCAGTGTGCTACTATGATGGTGTTCAGGAGTTATCACAAGGCACTGGGTCAAAAGGTCGAGTTTCTCGTGGGCGATGTCACCAAAGATCTTTACGTCTTTACACACCAAACGAAAACAATTTGGCCTTGAACATTTCTGCAAACCACGGATACGTTGAATGTCGTCGTTTCTGAACAAAAAATATATATTTCATAGTTACAACCACATCAGTCTTGTATCATGCTTGCAGAAATGTTGACTTTTGGTTTCAAATGGGACACGAACAGGGTTCTCCTGGGTGAAAGTCCTGTGTTACGCATAGGAAAGAAAAATGTGAGACATTTCCGTTCAAATCAACGTAGCAAGATGGTCAGAGCAGCAGCCATTGCATGTGTACAGTTGCTTTTACGGACATTGTAGTTTGCTAATCTCCATATAAACTACTGTACTGTTTATTTTTTTTACTGACATGTTCCATATAAAGTGTACAACTTTGCAGATATGTTCATTAGAAATGTTTCCACGTTGGCAGTTGCTAATTCAACTCCACTGCCAGACGAGACCATTGATGTTGGAGGACTCTGCTAAATATCCAATGACAGACAATTTCTTTTTTAAATTGTTGCTTGATAGATATATGGCCACTACACTACAGTTTTACTGTTAATGATCATTATAATAGGGTTTGAATAGAGCTAGGAAGCAGCGCTGCGGTGCTTTGGTATTGCATATAAATACGAAACAAGATCGAAGTGCCAAAGCGGTCTCCACCTAAAAACACAGGAAAAGAGTTCAGACATGAACATGCTTTCATCATCCGAACCTGTTCAGATGAGAAACAAGTGTGCAAAGACGTAAAGATCTTAACATGTTGGAGAAAACGAATGTTTTCGGCCGAGTAGTCTGCATTAAGCAGCGGCCATCAGACCCATCAGTGCTGTTACCTGTCTGTTAAACTCCACAGGATCATAGGTTTGCCACTCAAATCATTAACAGAAATACACGCGTGTCTTCACACAGAATATATGATGATAAAAAGCAAAGTAAGAAGAGCGTCATCCCAAACCGGGGAAGCTAAAGGGCTAAATAGGAAAAACAACTCATCCTTTTGCAGAGTCAGGTGGCATTAGCAGGGGTCGCTGCGGTCAGCTGTGGCTGAAGGTCTTTGCATTCACACAAAGGGGAAAGAATGGTGATCGGGATGAAACGGAACTGAAATCAGAGATCATGTTACTCGTTGATGCCAAAGAAAGTCTGTGTGATGTGCTTCTTCTTGCCACAAGTGCATCGACATAAGGCACAGGCACAGTTCCCCTCCTTCAACAGAGTGGCTCACGTTAGTTTGTTTGTCCTTTTTGTAAAAACGTCCCAGTGCAAGAAACAAGTAGGGTGACCACCGACGAGGTTAAAGCAGCTCACATTGAACATTCGTGACGTGTGTTTTACGCATTAACAGAACTCTGACAGACGTTATGTGAAATCAAAACAGCTTTCTATTCAGATTCAAATCAAACGATTACATCAAATAAAACACTAAAAGCTGACCAGTGGTTTAGTAGTTTGTGTGGCAGAACGTGTTCACATCATATCACAAGAAGTGTAAGAACATGTTCAAATGTCAAAATACAAGTCAGCTAAACAGCTGTTGTTAACACGGACTAGGTTGGGTGAGTGTGATATGATGTGAACAGTCATAGTTTATCATAATACACTTCAAACAGATTGTAACAAAGACCAAATGAGCTGAATGTTCTGTGGGCTAATTCACTGTAATGTTTTGTGATGATTTAGACCTCAACAAAGAAAGACTTCCTGTCTGCCTTCTGAACTGGAATCACCTTTGACCCAATTGTTTACAAGTTCAATTGGAGATTCCCCACTGTTCTGCTTTTAAGCATCATTTTTATTTATTTTTTTCACAAAATCCAAAAGGGGGTTTATGTATTGGCACACTCGCATAACGTAATGCGTATACACATATACAGCACACACACACTTCTGGATTTGGTATGTGTTCAGACTGAAAGGGCAGTTCATAAAGAGGTCTACCTTCCAAAAAAGCCCCGTGGATGTATTAAGAGAGCTGGAAACAGTGTCACCCCAGAGGCCACTGTGCAATTCCAGTCCATGAAGGTGTTATATTGGTAAAACGTTCACGGAGCCTAGAATAGTGATTTTAACACCAGTGAAGTCTGAAAGGCCGAGTGAGCCGGTGAACTGGAAACCTTTTTTTTTTGATCGAGTGCCGGCCGAGCAAATTAATGGGTGCCATTTTGGAATCTAGTTCTTATAATACATCCATGACACGTCTCCGTGTTCATTACACCATCGTTCAGTCTGAGTCGTTGTGATTTGAGTGCTTATAGCCGACATTACGGGGCTTTAAAATGCCTAATGAACGACGGGAAAAGTATAAACCCTTCAGTTATCTCAGCTGGGGGGGTAACCATCAGAGAAGGACAAAAAAAAGAGAAGACGAGGAAAATGGGGAAGAGGAATGAAGGGGAGGGGGGAGTGGGCGGGGCCTGTTGCCATGGGTGATCACCCTAGTGATTCTCGTTACTGATATGCGCTTGAGGGAGACGGGGGAACAGATCGGTGTCTCTTCTCGTAAATCTCTGGAGATTTTCTTCTCAGTTTCTACCAGGAGGCTCCTACGAGCAAAGAGTGTCAGTGTGTGTGTGTGTGTGTGTGTGTGTACACCACGTACACTACATGTATACTGTGTGAATGCATGTCTGTAAGCTAGTGTGTGCATCTGCCGTATGTGTGTACGTCATGTATGACTGTTGGGGTCAGACCGATATATTTCCATTAAAGTCCTTTTATTAAACAGCCAGTCACTGTCCTGTGTATATTCCAAATATCACCTCGGTTTGTATAAAAAAGTTGCAAAGATTTTTTCTTTTCTTTTTTCTTTTTATTCATGTAATTCCGTTTAAAAGCCTAATAACTCCTGCAGTGCTGTGTGTATAAAGAGCTTAGAGAGATGTGTGTCACACAGTGGAGAGTTTTAGTCCCGCGATGCTCTAAATACAGTTTTTAAAGTTTTTTTCCACTCTGAAACGTAGAAAATTAAGGGAGAAAATATCTTTTTAGCATTGAAATATTGGCACAAAAGACCAGCTGTCAGCAGCTTGAATCCAAAATTTCTGGTACTGGCCTGTTAAAACATATCGGTTTAGCCTAAATATCAGTCTGATAGTGTAATTGTAATGTGTATACATTAGTGTGTCTGTATAGGTACAGATTGTTGATCTTTCCCTCAGCTCAGGCAGTCTTTGTATCTAGTGTTTGCTGTTTATTGATCCTGGAGGCAGGCAATATGTGTACTTCTGTCTGTTTTTGCCCGTTTTTTTTTCTTTCAGGATATCTGTGTATTTATTTATATTTGTATGAATCAGTCTTAAAGGCAGACATTGTTGCTGATCTGGCAGGTGGATCCAGTGCCGGCCTGGGACAGGAAAAGCCTCCCGTTGGGACAAACGCAAACCTCGTAGACAGTCTGCCTGTTCCCAGAGGACGAGGAGCTGGTGGAGGCTTTCCCCTCAGGCAGCCGCATCAGGCGAATCCTCCGAGCATCCAGAGAGATCTGGTGGAGAGGGAGAGAAAACTGGTGAAATTGGAAACACAATAAGCAGATCTCCTGTGGGACAAATAGGAAGAAAAGGGAGAAATAGGCAATTCGAGGTTGTTTCAGAGATTCTCTGACATTTTTGGGGGACATGCAGATTTAAGTGGTATTAAATGGCATTCAAAGTCAATGAGAAACAAAAGCATGTCAAAGGCTATATATACAAATTGTCTGAGGGTCCCATAGAATTGAAAATATCTTATATGTTTCTTTCTTATCTTGTCTTAAAGCGGCAGTCAGTAAGATTTCAGTCCTGGGTGATTTGTCAACACCCTATCAGATCTTTGGCTGTATGTGTTGGATAACCAACTGGTGGTTAGTTGGATTAAATGGCGGGGGACCTGCTGGACAGAACTGGTAAACCAACAAGTGTAGGGAGGATGAACTGGGAATGTCTGACTGACTGAGGCCCCGGTCTTCGAGGTTTTCAACTACCACCTCTAGGATTCTTCGTGCAACCGAGGAGAGGGTTGGGACATGGAATCCGAGTGCAGCTACGTTCAAAACCTTCACTGTGGTCGGAAGGTTGCTGGAGCCTGTCATGGTGGCAAGGAGGCCGTCAAGCTAAAGAGGGGTCTCCAGAAACATTCCGTTTTTGAGGTGCAGCTGGGGGGAGGAGAGTGTCCGATTAGAGGACTTTCAGAATTGCATCTCTGCTCTTTGCAGATGATGTGGTTTTGTTGGCTCCATTAGACCTTGACCTTCTGCAAGCACTATGAGTGAGAAGCAGTTGGGATGAGAGTCAATACCTCCAAGAGCTCCGTATGGACCCTGTTCTGCAGTGACAAATACTTCGCTCTTCCTCAAGTCACCTTGTAGCAACCAAGATTCATCAACTTTAGAATCGTTTCTCCAGTAACTCATCTTTAAGTAGCGTTATTACGGATTCAGAAAGTCTGATATATTGGGTTAGTTTGGACTTCTCAGTTGAATTATTGTGACTTTGGACTTGTTACCCACTTGCTGTTTAAAAGACACGTCTAAGTTAAGTAGTTTCTTGTTGACTGATGGTGAATTAAGGTGTTTGGACTGAGGCCAGCCAGACAGGACTGTTCCGTCGATGGTCACGATGTGTAACTTCTGGCAGAAAACCAGCTACATCTCAACACGTCGTAAATCTCCCTAAAATCACCTCACCTCAATAAACATCTGCATCTACATATCCTGCCTCTGTTCAGATCACAACCCCACATAATGTTTGACCTCCTTACAGTCAGGATTCATTCAGACTCGGTCAATCATTTGCTTTCTTTATAGGCTAAGAACTCATCTTTTTCCCATTCATCTTCACCCCGGCTCACCTCCACTGAATCATGTGTCATGTGAAGCAAATCTCTTCACCCGCTCTCCATAGCTTATAAGCTTTGTTTTTCATGTCACATCTTCTATCTCACAGGATTGGACTTGCACAAATCGTGTCTGTGGCTCTTAACATCTCAATATTTTTGTTTGCATAGAATGTTAAGTGGTCTTGATATTGAACTCAGTAGCAGACTATATCCATTTTCCCTGACATCAGATTTTATGTATTAGAGATGCATCAATCCACACTTACAGCGCAATTCCAACTCTTTTACACATCTGCACAGTGACAGAATAGCTGAGTGAGTGCAGTGAATGATGGAGGTTGTGTGTTGAATTTGAAGTACACAGTGTGAACTCTCAAGTGGCAGTAGTAGTATCCATGAGAAAAGTCACCCAGAATGCATCTGCTTGGCATCATCTCGATGGACAAATATCTCATGGATTGCGGCAATGGTAGCACACAGCTACTCATCCGCTCATTTCATTCCCTTCAACCCCACATTGATTGGAACAAACTGCCTTTCTCCCACTGCACAGACACGAACCACTGCTGCATGAATCCCATCTATCTGCCCTCTCCTCCCTCTCCTCCCGGCCTCCCGGGGCTCGTACAGAACTGGTATCTCACTGGCCGAGGAGAGGAGGAGCTCTCCAACCATAAAAAAAGGTAAAGGAGCCATTACCAGGCGCCTCTGGGAGGCATCGCCATCAAATGACCTGGAACACTTTTAAAGCAGAGTCTCAGCTGACTACCTCAGACAGCTGCTGTTGAACACATCTTTCACCACGAGGGGCAGACAGTGTGAGACACCGGGTGTTAAGTGTGTGTGACTAGATGACTTCATGTATGTGTGAAGCTGAAAGAGTGCTTGTTTGTAGTGAAGGACAAAAGTATATATGGACGAGGCAAGTAAAGGTTTTTACAGATTTTCTCTCGTCGTTTTATTTTTCTAATTTCCCAGGACTCTCCCACTTTGCGCACGTTGATGATGCACTTTGCCTCTGCATTGTACTCTGCATGGGGAAAACCAATCAGTGAAGCCATCTCGATGTCTACACGATGTCTGTGCTGCAAAAGTAGAACGTTAGCAGAGCAGCATGCTGCAGTCCTCCATCATTGTCTACACAGAATGTGTTCAGTCACAGTGCTGAGTGTTGGTCACCCCACATTCCTGCAGTGCCCAGAGTCCAATACACAATCACACACACAGTGTGGTCTTACTTTGTGATTGTGTATTGAAGTCCTTGTGCCGCCTGTTGAGCGCTGTATTGATGGAAATAGAAAAGTACCTGTTCCGTCAGACTCAAATGAGACTGACGGTGAAAAACAAAAGCTGAAACGTAGATCACAAGGCGAACGTAGTCACCATGACGTCACCCATTTGGTTTGTGGACGACCGTTTTGAATCCAGCTTGTGGCTCAAGAAGGTGAAGCTCTGCACAACCGGACGCTATCTTTTTAGAATCCAAAATGTTACAATCAACTTTCATGAAATTTAAAACACACTGAAAAATGGTTAAAGTTCTAGGACAAAACAAACAATCCCAGACCAGACAACGCCACGGTAGCAACCTGTCAATCAAAAGGTAGCCCTGCCTAAAGCGTCCCCTGCTTCATGGTCTATTTGACTCTGAATGGGCCAATCATTTACAAAACCATGCTGCATTGAAGACAACTTGAAACAAGCGATTGAGGCCATAAACTCATGTTTACTCAGTAAACAAAACAAGTGAGAAGTAGGGTCAAGTTCTCAATGACTTCTATACAAAGAGTCTTCCTGTTGGCCATTAGAAGGAAAAAGACACGTCCACACTGGCTTCACTGTTCAGAAGCAAGAGGTTGCCTCCTTGGCTGAAATGCCTCCAGTGCCTCACAGAGTCCACACAACATTTTGGAGGGAGGAAAACAATTACCTTGCATCACAGCTGGGTGTTTTTAGGTGCGTCACAGTACATCACTGCTGTGCACGGTGTGGGAAAAAACAAGTTGTCACCTCTGGTTAGACTGGGTGAAGTTACCCTTTTAGAGAACATGCATGTGTAAATGTTATGTGACTCTTGAGTGGCTTCAGGTGTGCGCGTGTCTATTTCTGTGTCTGCTTGTGTGGTTTTTGTCGGTGTCTAATGACCAAAGCCTCGGCTATTGCCGTGGCAGTGCCGTTGGGGTCCTGAGGAGAGAGAAAGAGAGAAAGGCTGTGTGTGGATGTGTGTGACAGAGGTTTGACAAATGGACATTTGCAAAACTAATGGAGTGTGAGAACGTGATTCTAATTATATGAATTGACCATCATGAGCTTAACGGCCTCACTTTCGACCACACAGCCGTGAAAACTGCAGGGAGATGAGGTGTGGGCGTGGCTACTTTGGTTACTTTTAATCCAAGGGCACATTGCGGAAACAGTCTCTCTCTCTCCTCGTCCATCTCATATCAGAGCTCGTCTCGACGTATGGAAATGTTTTTGTGGGAAACTTTTAAACACTTTCTTCTCCCTAATCCTCCTTCGCTGATTTGAACAGATCTGACATGACATGACTGGAGCAACCTTAGGTGGGAAATCCTTTTATCAGCACAGCCGGCTGTGATGAATGTGAGGACTGATGTGTGTAACGAATCAGGGGATGGTTGGGAGGAATTTAGGAGCAGGGAGGAAAGGATGAAAGAAGCAGCGTGAGGATGAGAAGTGCATTAGCTAAAAGGGGAAAAAAATGATGGTAAATAGGCAAAGTTGAAGACAGAAAATAGGACAATGGAAGTAAGAAGGAGACAAGACATGTCAGGAAGCTGGAAAAGACTCAAAGATTGATGGAAAAGAGAGAGAAAGCATGTGAAAGACCCAAATAATTGGTGATTGAAAGGAGGATGGGCAGCGAAAAGAATGAGAAAAACAATCAACTCCTGTTCTCTATTTTCCTGCTTTTCTGTGAGGCTCTTTCAGATTCTGGTGGACGGCCAGTATGTGGGGAAACGGCCACCAGCCAATAAGCTAAATGCTGGTCCATTTTGGCGGAGGGAGCTAACTATTGTTTGGATCGCTGTTTGCTAAACATAAGTTTGGACAGGAGAAATATTGAATTGAGATACAGCCCCATCAGCCAGTATGGCCGGAGGACAAGAGAAATTAATTTCTCAACTTGTCAGCACAAAGAGTGGAAGTTTTTGGTTGTTGTGCCGAAAGCACGTTCGAAGTAAGGGGACTGCATTTAACGGCAAATATCCCGGACAAATCCAGGTGTTTTACCTTCACAGCTTTGTCATCAAACAAACAACTTAATGAAAGGTTACAAAGATTGACTCACCTCTCCGTCTTTGGACTCCAGTCGCAGCTCGTTCCTGCAGATAGCCTGGATGTCTCCTGCCTCAGCCAGGATCTGGATGCCTTTAGGAGCCTCCATCAGTAGGGAGCGAGTGGGAGACTCGAGCCTGGGAAGAGTCAGAGGAAGAACAGCGCTGTTACTGATAATGTTTGAGTAGGACAGCTTTTGTCTTAAAAACAAATGATAGAAAGCAAGACAAGACAGAAGTTTACGCCGTGAATGAACCCACAATTAGTTTTCTTTGTTATGATCGTCAGAAAATTGGAATTGTTCCATTTTGTTCCATATGATTTGTGTCAAACCTAATTTAACAAGGTCCTGTAAACGAGCAGTCTGTTTATTAGGCTGTTTAAGCTGTCATTCTGACACTGTGCAGGACGTAGCAGAGATTTTCTTTTTATCACTTTCACCAACAACAAAAAAAACTCTTTGTGGATCATGGAGGGAAAACAAAAATGGCCCCAGTCTCAACGTTTGCAACTTAAATTCGTCCTCACAAAAAAGATACACATGCAAGAATACCTTTCAAGGACCACCACCATAAATGGAGTAGAAATTGAGTGGATCTGACACTATGGCCCACCTGCATGCTGCGCCGGCTTAGACATTTCTCTACGAGGATTAAAAAGCAGCCCACTCCTCTTCACATCTTGACAAAACCACTCAGAGCCACGAGCCGATCTTTACGGCAAGCAGCAAAGGTGTCAAAACGCTTCAGTAGATTCAGACCTGCAGAGGAGGTCTCTGTAGACTTCCTGTCACAACGGCAGTTGTGGAAATAATACGTGATGTTTTCTCCATAGGGAAGGTTTTCATTGATATCCCACACACACACACACTGTATTATTCAGCTGGGGGATTGTGAGCTTTAGTTCTGAGTGAGGAGCTGCTTTTAAAGGTTCGGTTTATATGCACATTACACAGTGTATGAGTCAATCATCTACGCCAGTGTTCTGGGTCTAAGTAAGAATTTAGATGTGTTTGTGTCATGTGTTCATTTGGAGTATTCTGTTGATTGGTTGTCAACATGAAGACACAAAAGCCTCGTATGTAACAATATCAAATAAAGCTGTTTGCAGGTCTCTTGAATGTTCCAAATGACAGGATAGTATAACAAGTTGCACCAGCGAAAGTAACACAAGAGCAAGAGAAAGAACAGAACTATCTAGTTTCCAATGTAATCCCCTGTAGTCGGCTGGTGTCATTCTCTGAATATGCTCCTGGCAGGTGAACAAAGTCACCTAAGCAGTGACCTGAATTCCCCAGAGGATGAAGAGACGAGCTGCTGTAAAGTAGCTGGTTGCACTGTTACAATAGTAAATGTTGAAACAGGGCAGCAGCAAACTTTCAGCAAAGTAGAATAACACAATATGTCAAGAAACCTCTGTTTGAGTTCAAACTCCGGTTATCTGGCGGGAAAAATGTCGGGGTGGAGGACGGACATGTTTCACCCCAAAAGTAGTATGAAGCACTTCGGATGGGCACCAACTGGTGCATGCCAAGAGAGAGAAAAGAGAGAGTTCATCCTAATTATCAAGTCAAAATCTGTATTGTCTTGTTGGCTCTTAGTGTAACTTGTTACATTACAACGTTACAGCCATTAAAAAGTAACTCGTTAGGTTACAGCATTACCTATCGAGAAAACTAACTCGTCAGAGTACTTTTGCATTTACAAAAATTAAAGCTTTGCGATTCCTTGCACATGTTGGTTATATTATCCAGAGGGTGTGTAGCCTACTTTTCATTTTTAAACATTGACTCTACTTTCCTTTTCCCTTTTATATTTCCCCCCAGTATTTTATCTATATATTTAAGTATATTTGTAAAAAAAAGGCTGCGAAATTGTAGCATGAAAATTGTCTGTTTATTTCACATTCACCATAAGGCCAGCAGCGTCTAACCGTACAACTTGTCAACATAAACACTTTAGCTGTGACCAACAGCCGTTTGATGGGGAGCTGAAGTGGAGTACAGACAGTTTCAAGAGAGGCAGTCCACCTGAAGCCCCGAGTAAACAACCTGCCCACTACAGGGAGTTTGAGTTTTAGATCGCATGCAAACACCAATATAAATGTGTACTGTGACGTACAATGTGCTTAAGTAACACAAATCATTACAGTAGTTATTAACCACTGGCTGACCTGTGGTGCCTCTCCAAATATTTCCTTCCAAAGGCTCAGTTTATTGAGGTATTTCAGGAACTCTCACGGATGCACTGCCTGAGTCACAGTATACCGAAGGGAAGAAATGGTGACCAAAAGCTGACATACGTGACAGAACCTCCTCTGATTAGGAGGGTGAGCAAGTTTACAAATTAAAACTTTAATCTCCTTTGCATTACCCTTTGCTCTCTGCACCACAGAGGGTTAAGCCTGAACACACATTAATTACAGTGTGTGAAACATGGTGATTAATCAAACGCACATCATCTGTACGCCTCATCGTCGTGGTTTGATTTTCAGTTGTTCAGTTGAAAGACTGAATTCAAAACGAGCGCTTGATTAAATTGGATTAATTAGCAGCTTTCCTGTCTTCTCTCCTCCAAACACATCGGGCCGATCACTCACTCGGCCGGCTTGTTTTATTTTAGTTTCTCTGTCTGTGCCTGCGTCAACAGTGCTGACACAACCCATTAGTATTCTCGTTAACCGATGCCACCGGAGGGCGAATAAAAACAAATTAGAGCCGGCGCAATTTAAAACTGTTGCGTCTGGACATTAAGTGAACATGGTTGAGACTTTAATCCTACGCTTTGCAAGACAACAGAGCAAAAAATGTGTCCCACGGAGGTCGCGGTGAGAATGAGAAAAGGTTTGAGAAAAGCTCAGGGATGTAGAGCTCTGGCGCTCTGGCTTTGAGTGGAAAAATGGAGTTTGGTGGTGGGCGTCTTCAAACATCCGACAAGCCATTTTTTGGACACTGCCTTCACCCCCCTGTGCATCCTCATCAAGCTCGGTGGCAGTCTGAGGCCATGAAAGCCTCACAGGTTCATCTTTGGATATACTTGAGAAGGAGTTATCCATAATAGAAAAAAAACGTCTGTGGCTCTCGGTTGAGGTACCTGGATCTTCACCCCTACAAAGAAATACTGTAAGAGGAGGAAGAGAGAGGAAGTTTCTACGAAATTGAAAAGAGGTATTCAGTGTTTGTGGATGTGAAGGCCTCGCTCCTCTCTCATCCTCCCTCGTTCTCCCAGGTTGCTCCGCGGGGGGTTCAGGCCACGGAGTATTTCTGTCCCTCGGTTATATGACTTTTCATTTCCTCTACACAGTCCCCGTGAATGATTTGACCATTTCCTTCACTTTTTTTCTGTCTCGTTTTAATATAAACAGTTTTTCATATTTCATAATACAAATCTAGATTTAACCATGAAAACTGGAAGCTATATGCGTACAAACCAACTTCAAGAATGCCATGCGATGTCAAGATATTTACTCTTTTCCAGTTTCTGTCTCCTGCTTATTGTGCTGCTTACATTTGTCTTTGCTTTATAATCTTATTTCCCTGATGTCACCTTTTACTTTCATGAAAGCCACAAACTAATTCCCCCACAGCAATCGATAAAGCTTCACCTTGTTCTCCCTCTTGTTTTCTATTTCACTTTTGTACATCCTCCTCTTCCCCTTTCTCTGTATTTTTCTGGCAGCTGGGATCAAAGGTTAATATCATATCGCCCGCCTTCATATAACAGAAGTTATTGGAGTCTATTGAAGACAGAAAATGTAAACCTGCGGGCAGCGTTTGCACTCTCCGTCTCCTCTACACGTAACTCCTTTGTCCTTGGCACTGACGCCTTCTCCAAATTTTCCTGTAACTGTTTCTTGCGCGGTGTGAGCACAGCGGTCAGAACGGTTCGGCGTTTATAAATATATAAGCAAACGGTGAGTTGAGATCGGCTGCCGTCGTGCCACGCAGCAAATCACAGGTTAAATGGCAATCTCGGGCCGAGGCGAGTGCAGCTGATTGCTTGGCGAACAGCCGGACACTGCTGGGGAACACACCATCCGCTGAATTACTGAGATCAGTGCAAGCTGAAGGTGTGGAGGATGACGATGGGGGAGGGGAGGGGAAAAGAAAGGTGCGACTGTGACATTAGGCAGGACAGAAACAGAAGTGGAGGAAGAGAAGTGTCATGGATATGGACCTCAGTTTGCTACCTATTCTAACGCTAATGTGCTAAGGTGCTAATGGTGAAAGCTAGCAGCAGACGTGCTCTCTTTTGCAGTAATGTAATATGCTGCCCATTATTTCTAATGGGAATATGTGTTTTTTGGCCCCGATTCCTATTCTTTGGTGTCGCAGTATTCCTTTTTTGGTTAACTGCTTATGACGGCGCTGTGCAGTTTAATGCCGTGATAAATCAAACAACAAGGACAAACAGAGAGACGATGAGAGAAGTTTAGGATCAGAGATTAATATGGGAGAAGCAAAGTGAGCACAATAAAACAAAAAAAAGGACGTGAGCACGTGAGGAGAATGAAAGAAAGAACGAGAGAAGACGAAGGGCAGAGGGATGAGAGGAGAAGAAAGAGGAGCAGCAGATCAGGCTCGGAAAGGAGGGGCTGAGGGAAAGACGGTGGATCAAGGTAAATTGAGGCAAGAAGAAGAGGAGGGTGGAGGGTAAGTGAGGGCAGGATGAGGATGAGGAGGGACCGCGAAGATAGAGCAGGCATTGATATGGAGCGAGAGCAGGGGAGATTGGAGACGGCAAGAGTCGAAACAGGAGCTGAGATGGAGAGGCGAGGAAGACAAGGAGAGGAAGAGGAAAAGATACAGAGGAGAAAGAGCTTCAGGCAACGTTCACCGAGTCTCTGATCTCGACGCAGACCACTGTGAGGTTGGTTCGCTGAGGACAGCAAACGTAGGAGACTACTTCTTACTGAGTCATATAACTACAGTATACCTGAACTGTCTATATTATTGTTTGCCGCACTCTATAAACATGTTGTGAACATACCGTAGAATATTGAATTCAGCCTCCTGCTGTGCGTTTTCTGTACGTCAGCTCAGTTTCAATCTCAGCACAATAATATGACAGAGTGAAGACCGCAGGGCACTAAAAACTGTCCATACAGGAAGAGCTATGGGACAAACATCACCAGATTGACTTTAGGTGAGTCGATCAAAGTTTTCATGATGTGAAAACTTTTAGTTTCTCAGCTCCTGCTGGAAGTGATCTCATTTCACCTGAAGAAAAAAAAAAACTCACAATTCTTCTCGCAGCTGTTCCCGTCGCTTCCATTTGGTTCTCACAGTCCCGCATTCACTGTCCTTCTTATTGCTTCATTTTTTATTCCTTTTATCTGTGCTCTGAATTGGCCGGGACATAAATCAAGGTGAACTGTCAAATTCACCCGACGCTGCCATTTCACTTTCACAAAGGTGTTTGTCAGATGCAAGGACACATCCTGTTGACAAGGCATTACCTCCCAGATGGATATGACGCTTACTGTCAATGTGTGTGTTTGTGAGATGTGTGTGTGTGTTGGGGGGTTAGCGCGATATCCCGAAATGGGGTTTGAATCCTTCGATTACTACCTGCCAAAGGGTTCGGGAGAGATTAGAGTAAGATTGAATTTTAGCCACGCACCGACGAGCTCGCTCCACTTTTCTGATGTAATTGGATAGTTTGTGCCATATTTCATTCTCAATTGACTGCTTGTCACCAAAGATGCATAAACACTGGGGAGGAGGAAAAGGAAAAAAACACACACATCGCCCTCGACTCTGACTGACAAATTATACGGACAATCACATGATGAGGGGCTTTGGAGCGGCGCTCAGAAATGATCTGCGCATCACTGAGGGGACTTTTTTTCACCGTCTTATTATTATTCGAAATGATGATTTTGAAAGGAAAGCAGCAGTGATTGATGAATCACAGTTCATCTCGCCGCACACGCAACTGAAATACTGTTATTAGATATTTGTCATCAAAGTCCTTCTCTATCCAAACCCTAATTCTCGTCACACGTCTCGTCTCTGCAGCATTTCTTCTCTGTCAAACAAAGCTCCACTTTTCTCCTTTGTATTATGCCTCCATTCCTCGTCTGTCTTCTTTTTGTCCCGTACTCCTCGTCTATCTCGGTCTGTATCTGACAGGAATGAGTCCTCTATTCTATTTTCGCTCTCTCCTGTTTTGCCCGTCTCCTATACTTTTGTCCTTTCAAGCTCTTTCATTCCCCCTCACTTCCTCTCATTCTTTAATCTTCACACTTTGTACTTTAGTCATCTCTTCTTTTCTCTCTTTCTAGAATTTCTTATTTTCACCTCACAGACACTTTCCATCTCCGCCTCTCGTTTACTTCAGATCAAAATAATGTTACAATTTTGCAAAGAAGATGTAGGTCTGGTTCCTGCTTGAAATCTGAATGGAGTAGGTATTAGCAGGGTGTTGCTGGTTTTCAGCTCTGTATGACTGCTGTAGTGTATCTGCTGAGGCACCAAATCAACATTATTTAGCTTTGTATATAAATATGATTTCAGGGAAATATAATGCAAAGATTATAAAAAAATCTGTGAATTAAGAAGAACATTATTGTTGAACGGAAGTGCAAAATGTTCATCGCAAATGTTTTATGAGGAGACATCCATAAAGGAAACCTATGGTGCGTTCAGAACAGGTCTCGATCTGAGAACAACCTCTTCCTCACAACCTTTACTCGTAAGAACGACACATGCAGCTAAAACTCAGCGGTTGAATGAAGTCAAATAACGGTTTCATCCAGTGACAAAAACAAACATCCACGGCAAATTTCATGACAAACTGGGTCCTGGATTAAGAGCTACGTTGTCGTGGATCAACGCCTTGGTTCGACCTTGGACATTTGGCTCAGTGATGGCTGCGGGTCAAAGGTCAGGGCTTCACCTAAATAAACTAAATCCTTTAGGCACAAGAATGGCCAACAGGTGTTTTGATCGTTGTCGTTGGTAGTAATGCTTTACATTTACTCCGTTACAGGAGTCACTTTTTAGTAAGTTCAGTAAGTGACACAAAATGTTTTCCATGTTGTTTTGTTCAAAGAGATTTAACAGCACTTAAGAACACATCGTTTTTTCAATTGTCTGGTTCTGGATATGGCACTGTTATGTCAAATTACATGCACTTCAATGTTGTTATCACCTGTTTATACCATTACTGCAAAAAAAAAAAAAGGACAGGAAGCAAAAAAATATACACAAACATTGTTGCCAGCTGTGTTTTTTCAGGCATTTAATGGTTCTTCACAGGTGTTTCCTGTTATTCTGCTAAATTAAAGGTTGCAGGTTGTGTGCAGGGAATTACATGAGGTTACCAAAACCCAAAAGGTGTGACAGGGGTGTGAGGGAGATGTCAATCAAGCACAGACTGTACATGGCCCAATAAAACCTGAGAACACAAAGTATGTGAAAACAAAAGTGTGCACGGTAAATACGTATTTGAATCAATAAAGAGCCGCTCTCTCTCTCTCTCTCTCTCTCTCTCTCTCTCTCTCTCTCTCTGAGTGACTGTCATCACATCTGACAGCACGGCCAGGAGAAAGATGATAAACAAGACGTTTACATCAAGGAGACATCCCTGGCTGTCCACACGGAACAACACACACATGGATGGACAGGATCCTAACACGACAGAGGACAGCGAGGGAGGATGCAGCCACACACACACACACACACACACACACTCACTCACTCACTCTGTCAGAGTTAAATTTGACTGATGCCTGTCATGGAGCAGAAACCCTGTGACACCTGTCTGCCTTAAAAGGATCTCGTGATTATCAGACTCTCAGGCTTGAAAGGTGGCTGTAGCTTGGTCCCTCGTGGCAAATCTGTGGTCAGCGTGGCTTCTGTTGTCCACTTCAGGGCAGAAGTGGACAATAACGGGGCTCTTTTCAAGAGCGTGGTCTTTCAATTGTAGAGCATGTCAGATGAGTTCACGTTCAGATGTTGTAAAGCCCGTCCTCGCACTGATATAAGACTATGTAAAGAACGGAATAAATCAGTGGCTCTCCGGAGAGTGAACTCGGGTGGAATTCTTTGCTTGAAGATTAAACTCTATTGCATCGAACTCTGTCTGATTCCAGTGCTTTCTTCAAACGTCATCGGCTCATTCCCACTCATTCCCTGCCAGATAGTCAACAATGCTTTATGCCTTTGTTTCCCTGCTCTTTGTCCTCTTAATCTGGAGCCCTGCAAACCTGTTTCCTGAAGCCTGTATATCTGTACCTGCTTGTCTAGACCTTTTTCCTGCCCCGTTCTGGTTATTACCGGTGTTTCAGCTTCATAACAACTAGAACTCCGCAACTTTAAAGGCTCTATATTCAGGATCGGGAACATCTCTCAACATGTCGATGGCGAGCTGGCGGCCCCATAGCTTACTGTGCTAACAGCGCTAACAGTGCAAACAAACAGTGTTTACCTGAGGGGCCCACGGCCCATTGCAACATGGTCTCCAGTTCCTCTCAGCTTCCATTTACTCCTCTCTCTCACCTTAGACATATTTGGTCCATTTCCCCTTGATACAGGATATATTGCTCTGATTTTTGTTGATGTCGATGAACATTTGATGTTGATTTGGAAGTGAAGAAAAAATGGAAGGGACGGGGGGAGGGGGGGGCATCCGTTACCAAAGATGGACCCATTGATCTAAAGATGACTTGCATGTAACACAGCAGCGATTCTGGCTCCTACAGACAGACATTACCTGACAGGAGAGCTAATGGCCCACGGAAAAGTGCTCTTTCCACCTCTTTATAGATCTCTACATGTAAATCCTGCCTCTTTACTGGGTTTTCCCCATTCCCCCCCCCCAAGTCAATAGAAAGGTGGCTAGATTGTTACACACTTGAGTAAGTTGCGGAAGTATTGTGACCTCAAATATAATTTGCACGGTTTCATAAAATGCATATATGTCGATGTTGAAATGAGCTGATAGATTCTAAATCCTTTAATGCTACATTTTTTGACACATTATAGACTTTTCTTGGGCATAAATAGCTAATAAACGCATCAGAAGAATCAAACTGGATCTGAAAGCCAATCGTAGAGCGTTGATGATTCATCAATTAGCCATACATCATGAATTCAAATACAGAACCTCTGTGATTAGAAATGGATATTAGTCTGCACTGTTAATGAATATAATGTGGTCAGTGTGTGAATACTTTTACTAGAGTATTGATGTAAACAGATTAAATCTAATCGGATTAAATCAGCAGATTCTACACCTCTTTTTCACAGGAAATAGATTTAGCGTTTCATTTCCTCTGCTGTGACGTTCAGTCAGCGATGGCAAATCAGATTGAATGATCGCATACGTTCCCAGCACAAACACACACTTCTGAAGTGTCACTTTCCTTCTATTTGACAGCATAAAACCTCAGTGGGGCTCTTCAACGAAGAAGACACACAATTGCGAGGCGCACAAATCCTTATTAAATATCCCCCACTACGCAAACAACACAAATTTAAACTTGAGAAAAAGACATGTTTAGATACTATATGTATACACAGATCCTATACATGTAGGACAACAATTACTTTCATTATTGTGTTGCGCATTAATGTGTTCTTAATCTGATTCATTGACTTCGATCCGATCAACAGTCCAGACCCAGCAATATTCACTCTATATTATAATACATTAATTGTATTATATTAAGATTTAGATGATAGTTCAGACCAGAGAATATGTCAGCTTTGACTTGTATGACTAGCTGATTATGAAATTGCTGATAGTAATTTTTTTGTTGACTAATGGTTTCAGCTGAATCTAGATCACACGTGAACACGTTCAGTAGGAAACAGCGTTTTGCTCCAGCGAGTGATTACTTTCTGTGGAGGTACGTTTGTGTTTTTGTGTGAATGCTGCAGTTTCTACGCAGCGTAGCTGCAGGATAACGTTGCTTGTTTATGAACTGTTTATACATTATTTGTACTCATGTCTGTGTTTCTGCCTCAGTTGACGTACAAGTTTGCCCATTATGCGATTAATTATTGCACATGCTGTGCGCTCTGATAGAAGACAGACTCTGACTCACCTCAGCTCTTTGAACGGCTCGGCCCTGACGTGCGGCGTCTCCACTGATTTGCTGAACACGGCTCCTTCGGCCCCTGAAATCACAGAACACAACGTCAGACAGGAGGCCGCCGTCAATAGAAACCACACAAACCCCTTCCTGTCTGATCAATGGACATAATCTCTGAGACTCCGACGATCCATACGGCTCTCCGGTCAGCGCGCACAGCGGCCCCCCACCTCACCTCGCCCCACTGATAACACTTTTTATGTACTCTTAAACTAAAAACCTTATTTCATCATGAGGGAAAAGGCAGTAATAGACTTAAAGCTGCTCAGAGCTTCACTAACCAGAGGCATGAATATATAGTGCAGGCAATGCGGCTGCACTGGGACCCTTGGGGTGGGGGAGGCATAGAGAGCGGCTCCTCTAACAACATGTTGGGCAGTAATCGGACACTTGTAAGTACTTCTGTTTGCTTCCTCAGAAATATGGCCTGTGTTCACAGAATAACTCACAGAACTCGCTTTTGCCATCTGCTAAATATTCCCTCAAATATGGGCAAACACACCCACCCACTTCATCATTTTTTGGGGTAAAATAGTCAGTAGCAACTTTTAACAACATGAAATGCTGCTTATTCTACATAAACAATTAAAACTATGAACTGACTATAACAAATGATTCAATTAAATGAGTAATTTCTTTTTTTCTGAGGTATTTTTGTCATGTACAGATGTGCAATGGTAATTGCTGGTTAAATGTTATGTTAATGTTGACGGGACGATATGGTGTGTGTGTGTGTGTGTGTGTGTATGCATCATATCTTAGTAACTAGCGTGCAGGGCCCGTCATCAACGAGAGCACTGGGGCCTGTTGACACTACTTTAGGCCGCTGACAACGGGCATTTCAGAACAACACAATCTCAGAAATATGCTCCCTTGACAGGCCGGTCTTTTTGCTGTTCAGAAGACTGGATTCAAATCTCTTATTCATGACCTCCTGACCTCCTGCGGGCAGGGAGGTGAATCTCGATAAGGGTTCACAATAAGCGGCAACAGGACAAAGTTCTGTGATAGCACGCAGTACGTGTAGTTTAGAAAGTTTGATATTCCAGGTGTATATGGAATAGTATTTGTTTGAAATGACGGTCCCTAATACGTAGCAGTAGTAGAATTATAATATAGAAACAAAAACCAAGAACTACAAAGCAGCCATGATACAGATTACAGAACTACAAAGCTATTAGCAGAACGACAATAGCACTGGCAGCATATCCATGCAACGAGATACGCCAGTCTTCTGTCTGTGCTGCAGAAAAGCAGCAGACTTCTTTTTCTCCTTCTTTTTCCCACAATTGCTTCTCTGATCTCTGCTTCTGTGCCCGGACTACTTCTCTTGTCCGTACCGCTCAGTGAGTGACACGAGTCAGATGAAACGGCGCACTGTGACGTGCTGCGTCATTGCGCAGCTGATGTGTTTGCACTTTGAAACGTAAACACATTTGCATTGAGTTTCAGCAAATTATAGAAGTGAAGACTACGGTCTGGTTTGCTTAATGTTGGATGCTAAACACTCTCTTTGCTAATATCCAATAATTACTACTATGTATGCAAGTATTAGCACGTTAGCATGTGAGGATGCTAATATAAGCAATCAGCTGAATGAAATGCAAAGTGATTTCGCCCATCAGTTGTAAATATCATGGAATAGTAAAGATGTGAAGTATAAATACTGAAGCCCTCCAAAGTCTAGTCTCGTTAGAAATACATTAACTTCCAAACACAAGTTAGAATAAAAGTACAGAGAAATGTTCTGAGTTACTTCACCTGAAGTACGACTTACGTTCCGTCGCTTGTTTGTGACGAAGTACAAGCTAACAGCATTAAAAAGGAGAAATACTCGGCTGGCCCTCAGCCCGAGGCTCTCGCCGCCGTCTGCAGTGCAAATACCGCAGCTCGGCTTGAGTAAACTGGAGCAGTCAGGTACATCAAATCAACAAAGCATCAGGTGCAGATCAATGGCCATGACTAAATGTGTTTGAAAACCGTTGGAGGCGCTGCAGGGAAGCCGCACATTTCTCACTCTGCTACACACATCGACGCTAGATGGAGGAGGAAAAGTTCCAACGTTGTCGATGCAATACTTGTTGGTATATAGCCCCGATCCTGAGTGACAAAGTGTGTGTGTGTGTGTGTGTACAAGTGATGACCCACTGCCTCACTCATCACGACACACCTTTGACATCACGTAACCGTCAGACCACCCTCTGTGTTCAACAGGGGAACTGAATGATTTTCCAGTGACAGTGGAGTTTAATTGTTGAGCCTTCCATGTTGTCAAAGAAACAAAAAAATTGGTGATTGAATAGTACAGAACTAGAGTGTTTTATGGACAGTCAGCATTAATAGCGCTACATTTAACAGGCTCCAGCTTCTAAACGTGTCCATTCACTTCAAATTGCCACTCTGAGAATGACATGAGAATAGGTGTCAAAATTATTAGAACTTTTTAAAAACATTAGTTTAGACCCCCCTCCATTCCACCTGCGCACACACACACACACACACACACACACACACCTGCGTGTTGCTGATGCGTGGATCAAAGCTTAGTCCGTGAGAAAATGTCTCCGGGTTCAGGCGGGCGGATCACAAAGCGACAAAGCAGCGCTCCAGGTAGGTTGTCAATAACATGGCGTGCAATAGTCCACCCTGCACACCTTCGCTTCCCTCCCGTTGGCTCTCACACTTTTCAAACCGATGACTTCAAGACTATTGCTTTCTATGAAAGCTGTTGTACTGATGCCTTTTACAATAAATAATGAGTGGAAATGTATGAAATTAAACAAATATATACACCCCTAATTTTCCTCATACTATTATAGCCAGATAAAGTATCAAAGCACCAGAATACAGGAAATGACTTCTACTCTGTTTGTGATTTCCACTTGTTATATTGTCCCTCCAACATTTTTCTATCTTTCCAATTCCCATGAATGTGAGAGTGGAAACAACGTGCTTTACTCAGCTGGTTAAAATCTAAACTGAACACACTACAGTATTTGTCTTTTATTTCATTTTGAAAGCATTTCCGACACAAAAGTGCATTTAAAGATCCTTCATCAGGGTAAAACTATGATGAAAGGGAATCCTGGAGCTTATAATGACATCAAAGAGTCACCTTTGGAAATATAGGTCACAGTTGCATTTCCCACTGTCCATAGATATTAGCCTGGTTCGAGTATTTCAGTGATTAACAGAACTGGTGTGGTCTAGATACGGACACATAAGTAATACAAGAGAAGTAATGATTGCCAAAACATTGAGGAACATTGGTAAAGACGTCACAAAGTGCAGAAATAGTTTTTTTAGTCATTGGATCTCTTCTTCAAGTCACTCATGTTGAAGCCACCAGGACATATTTTAGCTGTGGCAGGACAACTTTGACAAGTTTGTGCATTTTTTCAGTGAAACGGGCGTTTAGTGGGCGAGTTTCCCTGATGTTCGCTGGGATATTTACAACACTCCCGTTCCTCCAGGGAGCTCGTCATAACACAGCTCAAACCTGTCAGAAGAATCAGAGAAATAGAATATCTATATGCAGAGTGAGGCTTCAGCTGTGGGATGGACACATTTCCTCTTAATGACGACTACAGGTGGAGCCACTTCTGTTCTCTTTTTTTGTATTTTTACCCAACTGTATCGAGCTCTTGTTCTTTATACGATCTGTAAATATAAATCAAAGATTAACACGTAAAGCATACATGCTATGGCGTTGAATATTTGGTGTCCTATTTTTGCCGTTACAAGTAAATAAGTGCTGTACAATTCTGAATCGATTAATTTCTCTGTTTTCTTTTTTGAGAAGCGAAACAAAACTGAGGGCTTTACAAAAGAAATAAAGAAAAGCTTTATTCCTAGTAGCTTATGAAAGCTCCGGTGACATTTAAATACCTGTTCAGTCAGTTAGAGCCACAGTACAAAGAGGAGGATGTAAAGTGAAGTGGAAGCCTCGGTGCGTGTCACTGCCTCTCTCCTGCAGTAAAGTGAGTGAAGATAAAACAGAAGCCTCACATTAGAAATCTCAGCTCTCAGTCGGAGGAAGAAGAACAAAAAGCTCTTTGCTTTGCGTCTGGCTGTCACTCTGCCTTAAATCGCTAGTTTAAAAGATAAAACCAATGCCATTTTATTCATAGCACCCTTTTTATCGCCCATATAGGAAGTTCTAACACAGCGATGTAGTCAGTTCTTTTAGGATATATATATATATATATTTTTTCATGATAACTTTATTTTCCTCTTTGCAGAAACACAAGAATCTCCAGGATAGTTTGGAGTTATAAACGGCTATTTTAGTTATTCAGTGACAAAGGATTTTTTTTCAAATCAGTTATTTTAGTTTGGTTACGCAATAATAGAACCCATGAATCTCAGCAACTCTTTCTGTAGAGATTATACCACACAGAGCTGCACAACCCAACGCTCTGGCACATGAAACACGCTCTGTGATGCAATCAGAGGAAAAACAAAAGAACCAGCACAACGTTACTGAAATAATTCAATTAGCTGAAATTAGTTTAACAAAGCTTAGCCTCTAACTTCATTCTGTTATGAAACATTGTAGATTTTCTTGAACCGATCTTCTTTGACGGACGGATCCCTCCTCACCTCCGTATCTGTGAAGCGCCACTTCTCACTACATTTTCTGTCAGATATGCTTCCACTGTGCTGTTGATTGTTTGACGTGCCGCCACAGACTCGCAGACTCTCTTTGCGGTCACTGGAATTATTGACCGTCGTACGTCGCCGGTCGTCATCGGTGTGCAGAGTATTTGATTTTATATCAGTGTCTGTGGCACATTTGTGGACCTTGCTGACAAGTTTATGTTGAACGTTTAAAGTATCTTGGTCACATTTCTGTAATAAAAACGAATATGAGGCCAATAGATTGTTATCATATTTTTCAGTATCAGTATTGGTCATTTGTGTGTTAAACATGAATGAAGAGTTTGAAGACGAGCCTTTTAATCAATAAATGTCACAGATTATTGATATTGTGGCACTGCAGATGTTTATATTTTCGCCCTGTTGTCTGTATTTGTTTTCAGCAGCGTGTGACGACTCCACCTCTGTGAATAAAACTTGATCTATCTGATTTTCTGATCACAGCCTCCGCATGAATACTGAGCAGACAGCGGCGATACGTCACAGCGCTGACATGTTCATGGACCGGTGGGGGTTCGGCTGAGAAAATAAATGATGCCATAAAAGATGAATGTGTCTATGTGAGCAGCTGTGTGTCCATGTGCATCTGTGTATATGTGAATGTGTGTGTGTGTGTGTGTGTGTGTGTGTGCGTTTATGAGGCAGTAGTCAGGCCAGGGGTGGATATCATCTGTTGTGGCCTGAAGTATCTCAGAGGTGATGAAATACTGAGATACACAAGGCACAGAGGAAACTCCCTCCAGGAATAATTTCAATGATTGGTGGTGGTCCCGGACCGTGCACGAGCAACAATAACCAAAAAAACCCGAAATCCTGCATTTATCTTGATGCATTTGGGTGCGTGATGCTGCACTGCTTTGCTCACATCTTCTCTGCCTACAACAATAGTAGCATGACCGACCGGGAGGCAGCCAAAGAGATAATAGTGCACAGATGTAGTAGTTGATCCTAGAAAATGTCAAATGTATCCTGCATTAGTAAAATAAAAAAAAACTTCTATTTATATATTCTGGGTTTCAAAAACAGTGTTATCGTGTTGAACCATGAAGCGTAGTGTTGGTTCAGGCAGAGCACTGCTCGCCTGCTCATTGCTCAGCTGCTCGGTTACCAGTTAAGAGTCCAATTGTGCAGGGCAGCCTTTGTAAACTGTACCTGTCATTAGAACCCGACACTCCGCACTATTACGACCCTCTTCATGTGACCGAAGCATTTGTATCGTTGATTAGGATTTTAGATCTTTTAAGTGCTTCCTCAAAAAGCGGAGCCTTTTCTGGCAAATCAAACTTTACGTCCTTTTGCTGTCATTTCAAAGTTACACGTTATAATTGGAGCACAACGTTTTGTTCATCAGTGGAGTAGGCCTGCATGGCCTGGTTTCTAGTTATTAGACTATTCCATCAGCTTAATAAACACGGTAAACATCCACTGAAAAGAAAGTCAAAGAAGTCTCTGCAAAGCCGTCCTAGATCCCTCTCAGATGACAGAAACTTGATTAATCTCCTGCTGTAGTGAAAATATGAAAGCTGCTGCTGATAAAAGTAGGAAATGAAATCTGTAAGCACAGTTTGGCTTGACATTATGGTATTAGCAGACAATGCCGACTGCATTTAATGCATGCTGCAGGCACACGGAAACAAACTTCGGTGGATCTTACATAAGAAATATTGTCACACGAGTCCCTGACACACGTGAGCTGGATTAGCATGCGCAGTCACACCGCTCGCTGTAAGGCATCTACTGTATATGTATATTTTATGAACGCACAGACATGTTAAAAAAACAGGAAGCACTAAAAAAAAACATCCTGCTTGATGTAATTAATTAACCGCCAGTGACATGACTCTACATTAAATCATATTTAATTCACAGATGTAAATAATGACCGTTCAGCATGATCACAGTCACACGGGACCCGAAGCATTTTAGTCAAACTCGACAGCCGGGTAAGAAATTCCGCAGGCGGAAGCTCAATGAATCTGTGATGCTGATTGGTCGTCTTTCCTGGAAATTCTGGTCCGACCGGACGCCCGACGGCCTGGAAGCCGCTCTCATCCTGTCGGAGAAAATCCCGCCCTCCAGCTGCTGGATAAAGCCGATTTTGTGATGTTCTGTAGTTATTTTGTGATACGTGTTGTAATTTACTATCACGGTGCAGCCACTTTCCCCTCTGCCTCACCCACCTCTACTGTAACTGATGATTGCCTACATATTTCCAAGATTGACTTTGAAATGTGAGAGAACAAAGTGGCCGTCTGTAATCGTGGACACAACAACAGGGCCGTGAGCGATTCTTCTGTACAAGTTTTAATTAACCTGTTGGCTGCAATAGACAAAATATCAGGGGAGTATAAAAGTCATTAGAATACATCCTCTGGGGACCGTGAATGGTAATCTATCCAATAGTCATCCAGATATTTCAGTTTAGACAGAAGTGTTGGATAGACTGATGGACCAGAATCCCACACCAGCCCGCCTCACATGAACCCCACGGAACTACGTTTTGGGTTGAAAACCGGTGCTCTTGGTGTAACAGTCATCAGAACAAACTCCTGGACGTGAGTCATCCTGGAGACCTGCCGTTTAATATTCATCCATTTAATATTTCCCTCTTTGCCCCATATTATGTCTCTTTCTCATTCCATCATTTGCCTGCTCTCATTTGCTCTGCTGCAGAGAATATAATAATCTTCCCCCTTTTGGAATTGCAGTCGGACTGGAGGTGTAGCCAGTGGCTCTTTCTAATAAATAGCCAGCAACCCCTGCTGAGATGCTTTGCACTTTCTCCTTTGAATTGTATAAGCAAATCAGCCGCTTTCATTAAGGGCAAGGGGGGGGGGCAATTCTCCACCTCAACAGTAAGTTTAGGCTGTCAAATAGAATATACAGCCAGCGGATTAGAGAAAGTAAAGAGAGCGAAGTGAGAGAGATCAAAGTCAGCACTGAATTCAGAAGGAAAGGGGAGCAAAACTGAGAAAGTGGAGATGGAGAAACTGAGGGAAAATAGCAGAAAGAACATATGAGAGAGCAGGCCAGGAAAAAAAGGAGGAGAGAGAGAAGACAACTATGGCATGAGCCCGGTGACTAATGGATCTCTCTTTCTCAACTGGAGTACGACTCGTCACATACAGTATGCAGCAGGCCGAGCACAGCCCGCTGTAGGAAAGACGTGACAAGCCACCGACAAGTTCTCCCACACTGCAGGTGAATATCAATCATTTACCCTGGGGGTCATATCACTCCCCAAACTTCTGCCTTTTCTCTTTTTTTCTCACGCCTAAATATGCTGACAGAGCGCGGAGTGAGAGGCGAGCGCCGACAGTGATCGGTGACACGGTGAGAGACACTCTAACAATGCCGGTGTGGCATCGGCGATGGAGGATACATAACAGCCGTCCACAGTGTCAGCTGCAACATCCATCCCCAGCCTGCACCGAGTGACGAGCTGTCGTCCAATACAACAGTACAACCGTGTGCCAGCGGGTTTGGAAGATCAGCGAGCAGTTCTTCACTCCGATTAACAGTTCAAATCACAGACTTGTTGGAGATGAGAGGTTAAAATACGAGCATAAATGTAAGAGAGTTTTTTTTTGGTTTTGATAGCACGCAGCGTGCAGCGGGGTGCGGGTCTCGTCTGGTCATCATTAGCCGGGGACGCTGTGCTGAAAAAAGGCCAAATGATTCGACTCCAGGTCATCAGCCTGACCCCAGATCTGTGCAGGATTCTCCTCACACAGTGCCTCACATTTAAGTCTCTCTTGCTCAGAGAGTTTGCCACTTAATATTTCTTCCGTCTTGCGAACAGCAAATTAGCTCAACGGCAACCATCGGAGTTTCTAATCTCGCTCACTGACTGAAGTGTGTGCAAAACAATAAGTGACAACACACAAATGAGTCCTGCTCCAGAGTTATTGTGTTCGTTGTAAAGCTATAGTTCACAGCTCAGTTTGATTTTGTAATTTTTACTTTTTTAATAAATTACTGATCAAGCATGCTTGCCTCTATTGAATGTTTCCCATAGAATTGATAATTGACACAAAGCAACACTGACAATGAATATGGTAATGTGTAATGTACGAAATCAATACGGATATTAATGATTTCTCTTTACTGCTAACGACAAAAGTTTTCATTATTTCTATTCTGCATCTCTCTCTCTCTCTACACACGCACACGCACACACACACACGCACACACACGCACGTCAGGCCGGGGCAGTGGTAATCATTCAGGGACAAAGGTGATTAAATTCACTGCCACCTCCAAACCTCCACTCGGTCTCCCCCCCATCGTCATGAACACAAGAAAGAGAAAAGGCGCACGAGCTCAATCAAAAGAGCTTCTTCTACACAGCAGAGAAACGTGTCCAGATTTAGATTCTTCTCCCACACGAGTGTCACAGAGCCAACACTTCAAAATCAGCTTCAAATCAAAAAGTTCCCCGAGGTTACTTTTTTTCCTTTTTCCCATGTAAGAATGTCAGATACTGAGAAAAACATGCAGCCAATTTGTATTGTACACCCCGGTACAGATCCATGATAGGTCAATGCCATTCATGTGAATGCACTAGTGATTCCTGAAATGGCAATGTCAGTCGGTTCACCACTTTCCATACTGAAAAATCTAATTACCTGGTGGATGGATTCTCATTTAATTTTGTACGGACATTCATGGTGCCCACAGGGGACATCGAGGTAACTTTGGTAATCCTGACTTCTCATTTAGAAGCATCATAGGAAATAGAAATTTCAATTTGTCCAATACCTGAAAAGCTAATTTCTCATTGTCCTCAGCTGGAATTTGTATTTAGCACTATTTGATGACAGCATGCTAACGTGCTACACGAAGACGGCGGACATAATAAACATTAATACCTGCGAAGAATCCGGGCTTTAACATTGCTCCTGTAAGCAAGTTAGCATGCTGATTTTAGCATTTAGCTTGTTTCCTTCAAATAATATAGTGATGTTTGACTTACTATGACAAACTGTGGTGCAATACAAGCAGCTCATTTGTGTTTACTCAGCATTTTCTCTTCACTTTCTATCACAAGAAAAAGTATCCTGAGCTACAAAAGGACATTGTTGTCTTCTTGGAGCACCAAAGAACACTTTTGAATGCAACATTTTGATGAAAAAAACTGCTTTGACCATTTTGAAGTTTCCACGTTTAATTAAAGTTTTATTTTTAAAGAAATTGGAACAAATAAAAATAACAAACCGTACAATATAATCCTACTAAAGTCACATGACATCACACTGCAGTTTAAAAATAGAAGTGAATTTTATTGCACAAAGGGACATCAGCTCATCTCCTCACAGGACAAACAAACAAAGACAAACCGATGTGCAGCAAAGTGGCACGCCGGCATGCGGATGCAGTCACAGCAGTGAGACAGACAGACGCTACACTGAGACAGGCAGATGGACGTTGCCGAGCACACGGCGGGTAACGTGCTTCAATTTTCAACAAAGATTGTAAAAGATAAGTTAAGAGCCTGAACCTTGATGTCCGCCCGCTCGTCTGTCTCTTGTGTGTTTGAAGCCTGCAGCCGGCGGGGCGGCAGTAATGAAGTCCTGAGCCTCTAATGGGAAAGAATGATGGTGAGCAGGACGCTTGATATTCCTCCGCAAATAGGCCTGCCGGGGCCGTCGACTTGAAGAGTGTCGGGCCAAGCTGATTAGCGAGGCAGCGAGTGTGTGTGTGTGTGTATTTTAAGCTCAATTCAGGTCATTTCTTTGCACATTGTGCATCTTGAAAATAACATATACATGAAGTAGTTTCTGAATGCTCGCAGCAAACACCTTTGATGAGTCTGATGAGTCTGATGAGTCTGTTTCAAAGCGGCTGTAGCCGACGTAAATGTCCATTTTAACCCGTCTTGCTTGACTACAAAAGACACTTTACAGGAGTAGAATGAAGATGTGTTGTAACATATTAAATGAAAAGAATGAAAAGTAGACTCTCCACAAGCGCACACAACATGGCCAAACGTATGTGGGTGTCACTGTCATTGTATTTCTGAAGCTTTCTCTCATGACTTACTGTGTATCAGCAATAATGGATAATACGATACGTATCGTGATACAGGGGTAACAATTAAATATATCACGATGTATTGTGATACTCCCTGTAACAGCCAACGTCAACGCTGAGAAGGTGCATATCTTAGTCAATCCTTCCACGTAGACTATTAATGAAATCCATGCAGTGTTTTTGAGAATCTACACTAACATTTTCTCACACCCCTAATGGCCGGGGCCCCCTTAATTAAGAAGGAGAATCTCAATGCAGCAGCTTACGAGGATATTTTAGACAAAAGACCAGAGAATGTTGTGTGCACAAAGCCAGGTCCATAAAGAAATGCTTTCCCCTGTTTGTTGTGGAAGAACTTGACTAGCCTGAAAACAACACTGACCTCAACACCGTCCAACACCTTTGGGATGAACGATAGTGAGCGAGATCCGATCACCCAACATCAGCGCTGGACCTCACTAATGCTCTTTTGGCTGTATGGGAGCAGCTCCCTGCAGCCGGGTTCAACATGTGGCAGAACGGCTGTAACCAGAAAAACCTACAGATCAATGTCCTTGGTTTTGGAATTACATGTTCAACTATCACATATTGTTGTCATGTTTGGGTTTCCATACTTGGAATATGTCTGTTTGTTATTATTGGAATAGATATCTGATATTCACTCATCATCTATAACGTGTTCCTTTCATTCTGGAGAGACTAAATAGGTTGACAAGCAGTCGATCAGTCGTATCACACACCGTACAGTAATGTGGGAACAGCGTCTTATTTGTTTCTGTTAAATATTCTGGCAGCGATGTCTAAACCAAGTTCAGCAGCAGCATGCGTCGACGTCTATTCATGGCTGCGTGTGGAAGCCAGGCTCGTGCATCAGTAAACAATCTCAGAATTACTTAAGACTTCAAAAATAAACCCAAGCAGGAACGCCATATAATCAGGGACTGATAAATGAAAAAAAAGTGATTTAAAATCGATGTTTATTCACCAAAGATTCCATCAAACTGCATACAATTAACGTAGCGAACCTGTGCTCCACGCACACAGGATGAAGAGAGGCAGTAGCTTGACGTTGAAATGATGAAAGGTGTGTGCCGGTCATAGGGGTGTCATTTTTCACCTCACATTTTAATTTAAGTATTACACTTTAATGTTATGGCTCATTAACTAGGACTGTTATATACTTCATATCACTGCTAAGCATTTTCCAAAGCAAACTAAGTTTATGATTGATATCCTGCCTTCCATTCATTTAGCGACAGTATTAAAATCCACTCACAGAGATTTGAATCCATCCAGAGTGACACTGTAGACGCCATTATTTTTCAAATCCTGCCTACAGTCACATCTTGCAGCGCGTCGTTACGTTTCCTGGGTGAACGTCTGGGTTTAACCCGACCGTCCGCGTACACCTCCTACGCTGACTTTGTTCGCTCTTTATACGATGACGGTTGCTGTCTAACGCTGATGTGGATGGGTTTACATCGGAGTCAGTAGGAAGCCTGCTGCGTCTCATACGGTTGCTAAAGGGTGCGTCTCTCACCAACGGGTGCCCCGGTTCCACCAACTGAAAGGGGGGTTTAAGACGCTGTTAGAGCCAACAAGAACTTCATATACTGAGGCCCATATGAGTTCTTCACAGGGGACAATAATCCCAGATGGATTTCTCATCTGGCACAATGAAGATATGTGGTTAAATGTAAATGTTAGTGTATAAAATAGATTCTGGGGTTCATCAAGACATAAGAAACATAAAACTATGACTGACATTATCTGTCTTTCCACACCTCGCAGGTCACGCATGGTACAGACTACTTTATTCGTGTCGATATTCTCAAAGCCGTTAATGGTTACAGAGGGGGGTGCAGGGAACCTGTCGGACCATTACTAGTATTTCCTTTCATGTGCCTCTTAACTGCGGTGTAATCAGTCCTCATCTGCTGCTCAGTCGATGAGGAGCCGGCAGACTCGGATCGATACGGCCCACCTGCATTCTTCACGCTGCCCGCCACCTCCACGCTCGCTCTTCGCCACTCTGTTCCTCCATCCTTCCTCTCATCGCTCTCTATGTGCCTCGTAAACATGTACAAACAGACCGCATGAGGGATCGATAAAACCCATCCTGGAGGTTTTTATTTCGACCTCTTCCAAAATATTACGCCGCCTCCTTTCAAATTATTTCATCAGTACGTTTCAAAAACTTGACCTCGTGGTAATCTTACTTCCTTCCTCTCTATTGTCTTTCTATTGTCTTTCGCTTTTTGTTTCCTTCCCAAGCATTCTTCCCTCCATTGCCTTTCTTTGTCCTTCCTTCCTTACTTCTTTCACTCTAATACCATTTCCAGAGCTTCATCTATTTCCTCACCCCTCACCTTTCATGTAATCCTCTCTCTCTCGTATTCTTCTTCCCTTGTTTTCCTACTCTTCCTTCTTCCTCTCCTCTCCTCTCCTGTCTTCATTTAGCTTCCCTCTGTCTCCCTTCCTTCATTTTAACGCTCTCTTCATTCCTTACCACTTCATTTATTTTTTATTTTACTTTTCTGCCTTTTTCCTTTTTCCACAATTTGGTCTTTTTCTGCACCGTTCCGTTCCCTCATTTACTTCTGGCTTCTGTTCTTATTTCACTCTTCCCTCTCACCTATCCTCTGTCCTCATTTCATTCCTTGCCTCTCACTCAGCTTTTCTTCCGTCAGTCCCTGCCTCCCCTCCATTATTTTTAATGCCTCTCTCTGCCCTCCATGTTCCCTTTCTTCTTCTGTACGTCTTTCCTTTGGTCCTCCTTTCCTCCCTCCCCTCCCCTCCTGCCCTCGTTTCTCTGTTCCTTTCCTCAGCCTCATTTTTTTTCCCCTTTCAGATTCCTCCCCTCTCTCTCTGCGTTCTCTCTTGTCCCTCCCTCAGTGTTTTTGTCGTCCGCGGCTGAGATCAATCAGAAACTTATGAAGCATGCAGCAGGATAAATCAGTTGTGTTTGGAGGCCTCATGAAGATTCACTTAATGGTATTTCATGTAGGCGAGCGAGTGTTACCGATAAGGAACAGCAGCATCGGAGAGCGAGAGTGAGAAAAGGGAGAAAACTGGGAGGAGGAGGAGGAGGAGGAGGAGGAGGAGGAGGAGGAGGAGGAGGAGGAGGAGAGGAAACAGGGGCAGAGAGAGAAATGTGTTTGATAAAGAAAAACGCCCCGGGTGAGGAGAGTAAATAAAACAAAGTAAAATTGGAAAGATTAACAGTCTTTATAAACCCAATAAGACAGCATTCACACTGGAATTTCAGGCCATCTGCTGTACTGAGAAATGATTTTGTTTACCCAGACCAGAGCCATTGGTGGTGGGTAAACTATGGGTATTAAGGAGAAAATAGGGTTTTATGAAGAGTTGCAGCCAGGGGGGGGGGGACACGGGGTGCTGTGCGGTTTTTGCAGTGGTATCTGTACCCCGACCCGTTCTCACTCCTATCTTGTCAAATCCCACAGCTTGGTCAGCCCCCCCCCCCCTCTGCATCTGATGACCGACACACGGACGCACCAGGCTCCCAACTAACAGGCAACGTAGACCCATCCGCTTCATTATTAATAGACGCTCAGAGCAACTGTCGCAGTACGTAGTGCGAGACGGTAGACTCAGGGTGGATGGGTCACACAACCACAGGACTTCCACATAGGAGACCACTGCTCCGGTCCACTGTGAAACCGTTTTGCTAGTGCGTGACCTTCTGTATCCTTAATCACGTGAGTCGTTAAGTCACTGACAAGTTTGACAAGTTGGTTGTGAGAACGTGTTGCGTAGGAGCATATATGTAGAGGTGCACGGACACAGAGAGTGTAATACTGCAGCGTACTACTACTGCACAGATTAGACTGTTAGATCAAGTAATTTATTGCTCACAAGGTCATGGAGCATCAATTGATGTGGGAGTTCATAAAAAGACTTTAAAATTAAAAAGGGAGGGAAGGGCAGGCTGCTGATGATCATATCACCACGTTTGGATTCTCCGTTGATTTATGGAGCTGTTCCCCCGAAAGACTCCGTGGTTAATTCATTGGTGTCTGCCACAAGTGAGAGCAAAAAGTGAGATCCCATTTGATCGGAAAACAAAAGCTTATGCAGCCCGAAGCAGAAGAAAACCTTGGCACAGCATCTATTATACTATAGAAGAAAAACTCTGCACGCTGTATCCTCAAATATAAGAACTAATGTGAGTCCTTGTACTAAATATCAAATAATGGTTTAAATTGTGATGTTGGAACTTGACAAAGCCACAATGTGAAATGTGTTTTTCTCTCAAAATGTGACCTATGACTTAACAAATTAACTAAACAGGTCTGGATTTTCTTCATTATAATCATCAACATCATTATATTAAATAGTCAAAAGTATTAATTTACCAACATGTGCAATACCGCAGTTAATTCAGCAATGATGAGCTGCATTCCTATGATCACATAAGACGTGAGTATTTACACAAGTAAAACAAAGAATATGGAAAAAAAATATTTTGACAACAGAATCTACTTAAATTATATCTGTTAATTCAAATGAATTTTGAATTATTGCACCGACCCACTACAGATGAAACACACACACAGTAACCTATCATATTCATGCTATAAAGTTATATCAAACTACCCGGGTCGACTCATACTTCAGCTCAGAGAGTCCGCACAGAGAGTCGGTCAGGTGATGTGACTGCCGAGCTGCTGGAGGAGATGACGGCAGCAGTTTGAGCCGCTGTGGAAGCTCTGATGTATGTTTCTATTAGGTCTGTAACCCAACCAACCATCTGTTCCAAAAACCTTCCCCTGGGAGACCATCCTGGACCATTAAGACCACAACTGCCACCTACCTTAAACGGCTCTTCACCAGAGCTGTCAGCCCTCCCTCCAAACACACACACACACACACACACACACACACACACACGCAGGAACAAAACACACTGATTTAAATTAAGAGTGTGTGTGCGTATTTACAATGTGTCAATTCAAACACCATCCAAAGTTAATTGTCAAACAATATGAAACTGCCAGGGCTGCACGCTACGCTATAATTAACAGGAATTTCTGTGAAATGGTGAATTATGTTGAGATATTATAATAAGTATGTTCAACACCACACACTGGGGCTGCAACAGAGAACAGCAGCACATCACAGCGTGAAGCCATCCTGATCTCGCTGCGTTTTGTCACTATATACACAAACATGTGTTTTTTTTGTTATATTTTAACTTCTGCTGGAATTATTTGTTGGTATTTCAGTTTGTTTTCAACCTTAAATGTTGCAAGCATACATTTCAAACGATTCTTTGGTTCCAGCTTTTTAAATGTGAACATGTGTGGCTTTTCTCCGTTTTTATATAACTTCCAAAAAAAAGCATAGTATAGACTCTCACGTGCAGTTTGTATGAAATGATGACGTGCGCACACACGTGCACACGCAGACTGCCGATAGATGTACAGCTGAGTGCAAAGGCTTTTCAATCTATGCAAGTGCATTAACCACCAAAGATCGACTTTCCAGATCCCCGTGCTCTTAGTGAGTGTATAGAATACATCAGCAAGAGGCCCAATATTCAGTCGCCTGATGTAGAAACCTAACCTGTAAGGTTACAACCAACGAGAAACAACAAGCATTAATGTACAAAAAGTCAAGCAGCTTTTAGCTTCGGTGAGTTACTCATTCTTCTTATACTCAGATACTTATTTTCCTTCCATTAATGCTATCTTTTTTCATCCGAAATTCTGTGGAACAGCGGGAGAATAAGAGCAATTGTAGCAATTTAGGTACGTAAAACATTCCCCCCCCCCCGCTGTTTGCAGACCTTCATTTAATTCCATGACTGCTATTAGCTGCTAGCCAGATAAGAGGGTAACACGTCACCTCATCCTCTGTATTAAAGAACCTCCTGCAAGTCGCTGCTGAAATTTTGCTCCAGGTGGGCCAATGCAGGGAAATTGGTGCCATCCGTCTGGCTGTGGTGCATCTCCACTCATTTACCAACAAAATTACACAAATCTGTAACCGAAGGAAGACACAAGAGCCACTGAAAGTATGCAGCTTCAGGTCATGTTGCTCATACAGCAGTTCCCTCACTTAAATCTCTGTATACTTGTTCATTTTAGTTTGTATATATATATATATATAGCCCAATATCACAGATAGCTAATTTTACCCATGGTGCTTTACAATCTGTACAATATATGAAACCCTCTCTCCTTAGACCTCCCCCATCCTTAATTACCATTAACCTCTCTCTCTCTCCTCACTGGGATCCCTCCTTTTCTTTCCTTTCTGTCTGTCTTCGTAGTTATTTCTTCTTAATAACTCCGGTGATTAAACCCAGGGAGGACGAGAAAGAGGAGGAGGATGAAGGTGCGTGGTTGGACTTGGAGCTGATGAGGGTCAGGGGCCGGACGGGGGCCACGGGCTTTATTCTCACAACAGGACAGTGAGATTGCAAATTAATCATGAGGTATATTTCGCTCTCCTCCATCTCATTACGGCAGGTCAAAGACAGCTGGAGGAGGATCCGGGCAGAACAGAGCAAAACGAGCCACCGGACACATTTAACAAGTAGTGGGGACGAGGAGCCTGCAGCGCTAACGGACGATTAAAACCCTCCTTTCTCAAATGACAAGAACTCAACTTCAGTCAAATGTGGCGTCATTCTAAATGAGCAGAGAGCGTCTTAAAAAATGTGAGATGCAATATATTGACTGACCGATTCTGACGACCTTTTAAAAACTCTTTTGGTTCATTTAGTTTGGTTATTGAGTACGTGTGTGAACTTGTACATCATTCACTTTGAAGAGGCCGTAACTCCAGCGACACACATACTGTATTGCACGACCTCATTGAAAGACCAACACATTAGGCTTGTGTGCCTTCATCAGTGCAATTCTTTGACCCTGGTCTCGTTTGAAATCAACTAGCCATGATAATAAGGCTTTTTAGCATTGCACGTTAATGAAGCCCTGTGCCTTGACTTTTCAGGAAATTAGCCTTTATTGTTGCCTAATGATTGCCGTTACCCGTTTTGTCTCACAGCCCTGACAGATCCAAGACGTGCTGCTGTTTCTTCATGATATGGCCTTACGTAAAAGTGCTTTTGAGGTGTTTCTGTTTAAAAGCTGCTGCTTTTGTAATGATTGTGTTGTTCCTGGGGTTTGGTTTGAGCCTTGAATCTCTGCATGTAGTGTAAAGGAACGAATCCAGGACTCGATTGGACTCCGATGCTCAACTCGTCCACGGAATTTCTTAATTTTCCGATGTTGAAGTCACGCTTCTATTTTAGTCTGTCAGGTTTATTTTCCTTTTTAAAGCTAATTAATGAATACATTCATTCATCAATGAATAAAGAACAGTATGGTGTATCTTGATTCTGCTTATTGAACGCTGTGAAAATAAAAACTACACAAATGGACACAACAAAACCATGCACGTTTTTTCAGCACTTGCCCTGCGTCCAGGCTGAATTTGCCATCATTAGCTTATTGTTATTAAATCCTCACTGTGTATTCCTCCAATTCAATCAGTGCCTGTTGAAATGATAATGGGAGAGCCATATGGCAGACACAAATGAGGGCAGCGCTCGGGCAAATGACAAGCAGCTGAGTAGTTACACAACAACAAAAATGATCCATCCTGACAATTAGCACACGATGTGTAGGTGGGACGACTCGTGTTTGTCTTGTTCGTGTTTGCTTTCCTGTGTGTGCGCATTAATCAGCATCTCCGCAGCTGTTCAAGTCAAAGAGAGACGAGCGGAGGTGAAGGAAGGGAATGTGGAGGGCCTCAACCAGAGCTTCTCAACCTCGGGGTCGGGATCCAATTTGTAGTCACTTGATATGATTTCGATCTTCCATCATTTGCATCTGTTTCACGTCAAAACTGGAATCATGGACTCGTGGTTATATGCCTCCGTAAACCAGTGAAGTTGGAGATTATATCCAGACATTTACTAGACATTTGTGTAAAATTGTCATAATTAGCAGAATCAATTTCCGAGTTAAGACCGACAACATGTTTTTTGAGGTCATATTGACCTTTGACCACCACATTTGAATCAGTTCATGTCAGTCCAAGTGGACGTCTGTGCCAAAATTGCATTCATCACAGAATCTTACACATGTACAATACAAGAGACTCAAGAAGGAACACATCATTGTGTACCTGTTATTTTCCATATGGGCCATAGATGACAGTGAAAGTCACCTTAAAATAAACTCAGCCATCAGTGTTGAAAGCATCATGGCTGTCGGTTATGCTTCCATGCTAGATGTTATGACTGCATTAGCACTAACTGCACTCTCTTTCTCTCACACACACAGATGGCCTATTACGTGTTGGGAGGGGGGTATGAAGACAGAGAGGACATTACGCTCCTCAACAGCTATAGGAACGCCGACTGCCCGTCACTGACATACAAGTGCTTTTTGGAAAAACAAACAATGCCAGCCGGAGATCTCAGCAAACAACTTCGCCAGGGCTCTCGAACAACGCGCCTCGTTTGTCAGGGTCGGTGCCAGCAGCGGGCACCCGGAGCAGAGGGGGGAGGGGAGAGCGTCGTCTTCCCTCCCCGTCACGCTTACAATCTAATCTGGCTTCATGACCGCTGGCGCCTGGATTTATGTCGGCCATGAAACAAGGCTGCGGGAGATGTCCTCGAAGCCTGAAGCCAGCCAGGTGTGAGGGACACAAACACACACACACACACGTACAGAACCTGCGGCTACACAGTACATGGAGGAGCGCTTTTTTTTCCTTGAAGGTTTCTAAAGTCAAGTGCGCCGCCCTCCCGGTTATGCGACCACATGCTTCCAGCAAGGATGCAGTCGTAGCAAATCTACGGTAATCAAGGGATGTGTGCTTTCAACGCGCAAACATACATCTCCAAAACTCACATGGATTTTACAAGTGTCTCCTCAGTTCGCCACTCATTTTAATGGTCTGCTTGAAAGCCAATGCAGTAGAGATGAACAGTTGTAACACACACACACACACACACACACACACACGCAAACACACAGATCAGTAGTTGCTGCAGTGACTAGGGTTTAATGGATTCTTCATCATCTCCTTAACGTGGTCAGCTGACAGGAATCCAATGGGCGCACGCACACGAGCACATTTCCCATTCACACCAGATAAAACCATGAAATGTAGGGCTGCCTCTGTCTCTCCTAGAATAAATCCTCCGCCTGCGACGTCCCCCTACGCAGTAACTCTGAGGTGTCTTTTATGGTCTTATTACGGCTTAACGGTGTCCACTCTGAGGCAAGGAGGGCTGGAAATAAAAGTCTGAGACTGAAGCCTTCGGGGTGGATATATGGCCGAGCCTGGGAGAGGTTTGATGGAACATAAAGATGAAGATCACCCAGGTAGTTTCATGTGAGGGTAGATATTTTTCTCAAGTGCAGAATTGTTAGTTGAGGTTTACCACAGACCAATATGTTTCATTTTGTGTTGCGCTAAAACTCAAACAGGCCTCCAAATAGTTAAGACACCTTGTTCTCAGTCACTGCTCAGTCTTTCTGTAATATGAACCTTAAATTATATATATATATATATATATCTATATATAGATATATATATATATAGATGGATAGATAATGCTGTCACTTAGATCAGCCTTGACACAAGAACGGATTTTATTGCATAATGTTCTAAAAATATGCCCCTGAAGTTTGAAACTTCATAAGTCATAAGAAGCCTTGCGTAGTATTCTGTTTCTGCTTATTGATGTCAGGTCTTCCTGTTTTTTAATGTATTATTTCATGTGTTAGCTGATTCGGTAGCTTTGTGTCTATGAGCGGGGAAATCAAAAGACACTGCATTCATACAACCTGATAATCAGACTGAAATGAGATTTAGTTTCACTTCATTCTGACGTCGTGTTCGGAGGCAGCCGTCAGTGAGAACACAAGATAATGTGAATCACTGGTCAAATCAGAGAACATGGGCAGCGACTCAGAGGTCGAGAACCAGGCTGGCATTTTCACAACCCGACCCGCCTGATGGTTTGTAACACAGAACCATCTGAGAAGCCTTCACTGGAAACTGTTTCGGAAAAGAATAACTTGGCAGGTGATTGGATGAACCATCTGTCAATTAACTCTAGCCGAAGCTAGTCGGGAGAAGAGCAAAAGCCTTCCGTATCGTTCTTTGAACTTCTTCCAATGACTTCTTCTAAATACAGTTGATGCTATTGCAGCATCTACGCTAACCTCATAGGATCCGCCATTGTTGTTTAAAATGAACAGTCGCCTCTCTGTGTCATCTCGCACACACATAAAGCTAACATTTCCAGTAAGTAGCTCCTCACAGGACACTCGGTGGTCCTTGCTTTGGCCTACTGGACACAAATACAGTACTTGAAGCCTGTCAAGATGGATTTTTGCATCGTATGTGATCCCGGGATTCTCGTGTTATCTTGTGACATTGCCAGAATCCTGCAAAAGTTTTTTTTAAAAGTGTTTGAAAGTTTTTCAGACTGCTTCCAAAAAACGTGTCCTCAGATGATCCTGTGTAACAAACCATGTGGTGCCTCATGTTACTAGATGGGAGCAGTGAGGGAGGGATTGCTCCTGGGACGCTCAATGCAGAGCAAAAATAGCGCTTATCTCAGGGGGCTCAATTTAACTTCCTGGGTTCAAAATTGTTCTGCGATCTTTGTGGCATGTTATCACGTTCTGGTTTTGTCCCATCTTCCCTGTCTGTCTTCACTGAGAAATAGTCCAGTAGCACATAAAAAGAGCAATAAAAGTCCACACAGTCAACTCTGAGAAAAGGCACTCTCCCAAGGGCAAATATTTCAACGGAGGCCTCATAACATTCGAGGCAACCCTGGCGGCAAAAGGCTGATGCAAGGTTAGCTTCAGGCTACTGAGGGTCCACAGGGCCATGGCAGATACAGAATAATATCAGCTCCTTCTGAGCAGCTCAGAGGAAAACATAAAAAAAACATAAGCAGAGACCCCCCCTTTTTACGAGAAACAGCGGGTCAGACCTCCCGGAGCGAGAATGCAGAGGGCGGCTGATCCACGAGCCCTTTTCAGCCGTGGGCCCGTCTATAAGAGTCTGGTACAAGCTGTGTGAGAGTTTTACTCACACCGGTTGAAGGTCAGAGGTGTTTCAGTAATGACGGAGAATAAATCTGAGCCTGAAGGAAAGAAAAGCTGGAGGTCAAAGTTGCTGTTAAAACAATCCCGGAACTCGACTGTAGAGGAACCGAGCAACAGAGAGCTTTGTTTGTCAGTTGGTGTTTTCTTTAAACTTTCCAATTAATTTCCTGAAGTTTTCCCGCCTGTATCCAAAGAATGGATTTTTTTTTTCTTCTCCCAGGGAGTTCTTCTCAGATGGAGGCTGTGTAGGTCATGACCACAATGATTGCACCAATTCAGGTTCTGGGCTCCATCGTGGATGTTCAGATACAGTGAATCTTAACAATTTAATGAGGTGAGCTAAAAAGTTATTTCCCTCTCACAGTTCACACATTTGACCCCAGAGCTTATTAATTTGGCCTCAGGTGTTCTTCCCCCGGTGAAGAGGAGGAAGTGAAGTACAGAATGAACAAGGTGGCAGAAATCTGGAATTTCCTTTTCATTGTGAGAAAGCACAGTGAAAAGGTTGCCAGGTGTTAAGACAAATAAATTGCCAACAAACTGTGAAACACCAGATTAAAAAGGATGAGCAGAGTCGGCACATTAGCTTTGACTTCTCTAGCAGAACTGACTTATTTCAGCTGTTGCTTTTGCTGCATGGGGAAGATTGTCTCCGAGCATCTTTTGTCCAAAACTGAAAATACTGAATTATCATAATGACTTGCTCCTCCAGAGAATATCAGGTCAGGTCAAAGGTCAAATCACTGTGAAACCAATCAATAATGTGTGCACACCTCTCCAGGAAAGAGATCTGAATACTGGATGAAGCCACGTTCTAATTTCTTGTTTGAGTTTGTTAAAAGTCAAAGGTTTTTACAGAGGGAATGTCTTTTTATCACTCCAAAAGTCAGCCATCAACAAGTACATTGAGACAATTACATTTTGTCTTACAAGGTTTTTGAAATGTTATGTGTAAATATGCAAATGAGTCATTATCGAACGCTAGCTTTTGATGCATTTAGGAAGAATCTATAGACACACCTAAATGTGTATTCTGGATGCTTTTTTTCCACCAGTCTGAAAAGGAGACACGGTTCAGAAGCAAAACAGACCAAATTCTCAGAATGCAGTGCTTTAAAGGAAATGTTTTTGGCCTGTGGGGTTTCAACATACATCAAACGCACCCTTTGGCTATGATGGTGAACTTGCCGTCAGTGTTTTCTCTTTTACTGCCACACTGGTACTGACGATGAAGTTATTCTGTCCCTGTTAACCCGTGTTAAACACACACTTTGAGTTTGTAACCTTTGATGAGATAAACAATTCATAGATTCAGTGATCTATAAAACATTCTCTGCAGGCTCGTGTCTCTTCTGCAGCTGGTTTTAAATAGAAACAAAGTCAGCTGATTTTGCATGGCAGTCAAAGTTCAGCTAAAAATATTAAAAAAGGAGGCTATACGCTCAGATGAATCCAGCAGAGTTCAACCAAACGTTCTCTGCACTTAGGAAGTCGTTTATAAAATCATCCCACATAAACATTTTTTTGCCTTAACTGTAACACGCATTACCCTCTCTCTTTCTGAGTTTAACATTCAATGTTTGTACTCTCTTTTCCAGTTTGGTGTGTTGCATTATACAAAGAGGCTGTTCATCTCGTCCATCTGCCGTCTGAAACTCTGATCCTGCTTTCAGCAGATCATCCTCTGCACGGTCTCTGGAGGACCAGAGTGGGAGATGCAGATTTTGCCTCAGTCCCACATGTCACTGCATGTTAGCTGAACTGCTGATGTGATTTTATCAAGGATGTCCTGGACTTTTGGGGGGGGGGGAGATACAGTCTTTGAAGGACTGTCTGCGGAAACACAAGTTGAATTATTAAAGGTTTGGTTTTCGTTCGTACGATATTTATATGGTTGTGCCACTGCTCAAAATAAAAAGCATGTTGAACTTCAAAACCACTGGGTCCTACATCTCCCATAATGCAAGTTGACAATGAGATGCTCCCCGCCTGATAAACACCTAGAAAATCACACCGTGCATCTTTTCCTAACCACTGTTTCTGACCTTTATGGGAAACATCACAAATACAATTAGGAGAAGACAACTACAGCGCGAAGAAATGAGTTCATTTCAAGTAGACGAGAAATAAAAAGGAAGTAAATGTATTTTCTATTAATGTAATCCATCTTCAACTTAATGTATTTTCCCTTCCACTACACCTCCATCAGCTGCTTAGTGAAGAATTGTAGTGGATTGTGTGTTTTGGCTGCCTCTGGGGGGTTACACGTCTCGCTGTCTTGCTCATTCCTCGAACTAAGAAAGCTTTAGAAATAAAAGCCTGTTAAACCTCACAAAACATTTGAAACATCGTTGACGAGTTAAAAGCATGAAGCTTTGGTTTTTTTCCTCTCGTGGTAGTTTTCTAGAATGCTTTTGATCTCCTGATGTGTAACACCATGAAGCTAAATATGTTTCAGGGTTGTAAATGTGGCCAAATCGGAACATGAATTCATTATTGATCATGATTTTCACCAAAGAGCTGTCTGACTCTCATCTTAGACTACCAGACAAGATGAAGTCACTGCAGCACAACGCTACGTGTTTGTTTTCTTCCTTTCACAAAAGCTTTTCTGTAATCATCAAGCCATCCCTTGATTTGGCTGCACGGAACATGAAAGAGGCCGCGGATCATAATGTGGAGTGGTAATTACTCACGAGTGAGTGCATCAAAGCAGACCGGCTGCTGATAAGACGTCTCGTACGGAGGAACACAAACAAAAACATCAGTAGGTAACGTCATTATGTTGCGGGGCTCTCGTATCTTTTTTTGAAAATATAAATCTTCATTGTGATAAAGGCAAAGCAGGGTGTTGTGTGTTTTGCTCTTGCATGTGGGAATGAAAGAAAGAAAAACTGAAACGCGAGCGTGAAAACATTCCTGATACACATGAGCTTTCTACACGCACAAAAGCATTTCAGTTTTCTGATTCGTGACCACATTTACCTTCAACTTTGACAACCGCGGATTCACTTCAAACTCAGGCCAATTAGTTTCTCACCTAAAGGTTTGTAATTACACTCGATGCTTCAGCTTGTCAGACGGCTGGAAAAAAAAAATCCCTGTCGGGGTGAGTCAACCGTGTCTTCGAATTACATTCATATACAAGTCATTTACACCGGCTAATACGTTTCAGAGGAAACATTAAGGTCATATTGAACGTTTCTGCGCCATTTGCATATGCATAACTATAGAATTATGTCCCGGCAACTCGGAGCCCTTGGGTAGGAAATATTGTTTTCATGGGTTATGCAAACATTAATGCTGCTCTGAAGCACAGACGAGCTCTGGTCTAACGTGTACGAGTCATGAGAAAATAGAATTGAATGAGTTTAGAGCACCCGACGAACCTCCCAGGCCTCCTCTGGGGAGGCGTTGATATTTTCTCACGTCACTAGTGTCATTACTCGTGCGACTCGTTTGTCACTCTAGTCCTGTGAGTCAGTTAGTCAGTCAAGTTAATGCTCTTTTCCCCCAAAACCTAACTAAGTGGTTTTGTTGTCTCAACATAAACTTCCAGTGAAGACGAACGTCTATTGAGAAAAGACACCCTGCATGTAACCAGCGTGTATTGAAACGCCATCACTGAGGCTAGTGGGTGATGTAGAGCGTCATAGTTTAAAGCTTAGGAGGAGTACTGACCAAGCTGTGCTATTTGACGCATTGGTGTGACAATGTGTTGGTTTTCAAATTCATTTTATTTTAGTTTTAGTTAGTGTCTGCGATTTTCAGTTTTTGAATAACTCTGGATCCCACACAACCACATTAGTCCTTCCTCCCGCTGGTTCTCTCCAAAGCACAGGTGTTAACATGACTCTGATCCTGAGCACCAAGGTGACTCCTGTGTTCCTCCCTCTGGGCTCTCAGCCTGTGAACATTTAAACACCTCTTGGCCTTGTCCAGTCTTCGTTATAAGCCGTATTCTGTATTTATCCGTCCAGTCGGCTGCTCTGCAGTTTCCCCCCTGAGCTTTGAGGGGGAAACAGCATGAACGCATCGCATGGGTGAGCAGTGCTTATTTTTGGAACTGGAGTTTGATTGGAGGCTGGTCTGAGCTGGTGCAGCTCACAGGAAATATCAGCTGACCCAGTGACTTACAAACATCTGCTGCTCTACCAGCTGCTGCCCTTCAGGTTTTTATTGAACTGAAAAGATTTCTTATTTATTTTATATATTTTTTTAATTGCTGGTTAAAAAAGTAATTACTTGTATGTTGTTGTAAAGATTTACTGCATGATTCACCTATCATGTTGAACACATACATTAAACATTACATTAAGGAGATGTGGTATTGTATTCTCCATCAGAATTACATTTAAACACTAATGACAACATGATGTAAGGAGTTACAATTTACAAAAAATATGATTAAATGATTACATTTGTAACTGAACTACAACATTTTGCTATTATTTGCGATAGAAAAAAAATTGTGGCTAGTCACAAACTTGGGATAAAAATTGGACTTATGACCTCAGTACATCTGAAGGTCTGCCATGGCCCTGTTATCTCATGACATTTGACATTATTGAAATCAATTCATTTTTGGAAACGAGTTGTTGCTTTCTGGTCTTTAAGAATAGAGAGAAAAAAGAGTTTTTTAGCGAATACCGCACCTATGAGCAATTTTATTTAAGAAAAAAAGACACTTAACTCAATCCGAGGATTCTGTAATGATCTGTGTTACATCCTCCCATGTAACAGACTGATCTGCTGCCAAAGTGGGGATAAAACAAACCATAAAAAAGTACTTTAACTATGATTTGACCCAGCCAATCATACGAATCCCCCTGTTTGTGTTCTCCTTTACTGTCTGTCTACTGGGAGCCCGTCAGCGTGTCTGACTGGACTGTAAATAGCCGAAGAAGCCATAATGAAGCCAATGATAGCGGTGTGATGGAATTCCAATGACCTCAGTCGGGCCAGTTAAAGTTATATGCAGGGTTATAATTATGGATTTTATCGGTGTGGAAGGACGGACTTGGTAATGACACGTGGCAGCTTTATAAGCCTCGATAGTCCCTTCATACATCAACGGGACGAGAGAACAGATAGCAGCTCGTCCCCGGGTCTTATCTGCACACTTACAGCTGCTAGTTCACTCATGTGTGATAGACAGACAGGATCACACGCACAGATACACGTAGCATGCATTTAAACATGCATCTTAATTTAATCAAATGTTTACAAAATGTCCATGTACCGAAACACAATCATGTTACACGATCATGAACTAATAATGTCTGCAGAATCGAACATTGAAACATGTGGAATTTACATCCAACACTAAATGTTTGGTAGGATTCTTCAATTATTTGCCATATCCTTTGATAAAACATTTATCATTTTCACGTATTTTACTTTTGTCCAAACTTGTCTGTCAGGATAATTCTTGTTCGGACAAATTTGAGAAGTTTAATATTAAAAAAAGAAAAAAAAGTATTGTTTTGGAAGCGGCACTGAGACTCTGGCATCTTACCAGCAGCTATATTAAACATCTTTAAATGAAAACCTGCAGCAGTCATTTCGACATGAGACAATACTCATCGAGTTCAGACACAGAGACACATTATAATGCAATAATCAGAGACATGTACGCGTCACAGGAGTGACACCTGTTGGGAACTCAAAGGGACGTCTCTTTCTGCTGAGGCAGCGGTTGCCAATGTGTTTGATTAGCCGCGCAGCCTCATCAAACGGCTGTGGAGATAAATGGAGTAATTGGCAAGTCATTGGCACACTCTGCCCCCCCCCTCTGTGTTTCTGCTCCGACTCTCTCCCCACACCTGTTCTCAACGGCTTTTTACCGTTACAACAACCCACTGAAGTGCTGTGAGAGTCCGAATTCAACAGTGATGCTTTGTTTTATGCTTTATTCTTCTGCTTCTGTCCCTGCACAATTTGTGCGATTGGTTCCTTGGATTATATTAATTAAAAGAAGAAAGCCAAATCTGCAGTCAGTTTAAAATTCAGTGGAGTCCACTGGCTAAAAGAAGAAAAGATGTAGACAAAGGGGAAATCTGTCTGTAACAACAACTGCTATATTTTGTGATGTAACAGCCTCATCTAGGCACTAATGGCCTGTAGGGCGTTGCGTTCAAACTCAAAAACAAGCACCGATGTATGCAAGTATGAAGTCGTCTTTTCAGACATGTCCTACAATGTTGCCAAAAATAATAACATCAAACTCACCAAACTGACAGCCAGCGTAGCAGCTACTGCAGCTAATGTTACTGTCAAACACGCTGTCTTCCTAAACCTAACTTAGTGGTTTTGATGCCTAAAAGTTGGGACTGAGAACTTATTGAACGAGTACAAGCCAATCAGAGGTAGAGCAGGGCAGTAATGGCTGCGGATTGTGGGTGGGGGCTACCTTAAAAATGGCTGTGAAAGAGGTAAACTTGGCCTGTTGGTGAGAGGGCACTTCAATTATTTCCATTTAAAAAAAAGAGAGTTTTTTTGTGGCAAGGTCGAAGAATAAAAACACATGCAAGTCTTTAAAGTTCTCTTCTGCTTCTCTTTGTGTGCTCAACCTTACTGAAGCCCAAGAAATCTTCTAAAAAACACTTTCTTCGTGCTCTTCCAGTTTCAAGTTGCCAATCAAAGAGGCGCCTGCATGATCATCACACAACAGCGATCACAGCAGTGGGCTGGTAAACATGAGCTTGTTGTGTTTACTGATGTCAGGATGCTGTGGATGTTAAAGACAGAGACGGGTGAATAGTCCAATAGATTTGACTTTGAAATAAATACTGCGTCAAAAACAACTCCCTTCTGTTAAAAAAAACAACAACCTTACTCGTCCCTACCTGCCCTCCATCTCCGCCCTCCATCTGTGTCTCCCTCTGTTAAGAGCAGCACTTTGCTGAGGTGGGTGACGGTAATGAACTCTGACTCAGTGAGGCTAGAAAGGATGTAAATGAATGTAGATGAGGATGAAGAGTAATTGCTCACACAGAGGGCTCTCAGAGGTGTGTGTGTGTGTGTGTGTGAGAGGGGGGAGAGAAAGCCAGCGGGAGAGAGAGAGAAAGAGAGAGAGAGAGAAAGTCAGCGGGAGAGAGAGAGAGAGAAAGAGAGAGAGAGAGAGAAAGTCAGTGGGAGGGAGAGAGAGAGAGAGAGAGAGAGAGAGAGAGAGAGAGAAAGAGAGAGAGAGAGAGAAAGTCAGTGGGAGAGCGAGAGAGAGAAAGTCAGTGGGAGAGAGAGCGAAAGAGAGAGAGAGAGAAAGTCAGCGGGAGAGAGAGAGAAAGAGAGAGAGAGAGAGAAAGTCAGTGCAAGAGAGAGAGAAAGTCAGCGGGAGGGAGAGAGAGAGAGAGAGAGAGAGAGAGAGAGAGAGAGAGAGAGAGAGAGAAAGTCAGCGGGAGAGCAAGAGAGAGAAAGAGAGAGAGAGAAAGTCAGCGGGAGAGAGAGAGAGAGAGAGAAAGAGAGAGAGAATGAGAGAAAGTCAGCGGGAGAGAGAGAGAGAGAGAAAGAGAGAGAGAATGAGAGAAAGTCAGCGGGAGAGAGAGATAGTGCACCCATGGGAGCTCTTAAGTGGAAATGTGAGGCCCAGTCAAGAGGGAGACACTTCAAATATCTGTTTATCTATTAATGAGATTGAATGGATGGAACGATGAACGAGTGGGCGGAGGGATGAGTGACGGTGAATGATGGCAGATGGAAGCATAATGGTGAACGATGTTCAAGAGGAAAGACTTTCTTTAAGTGGGAGGGAGGAAAGGAAGAAATTAAGGAAATCAAGAGCGGGGATGAGAGGAAAGGATGTAAAAAACTGAAAAGATGATGAATCAAAGACATCACAACTAAATAGATGTGTGTGTGTGTGTGTGTGTGTGTGTGTGTGTGTGTGTGTGTGTGTGTGTGTGTGTGTGTGTGTGTGTCAATTGGCTGGGGCTCGACACCCAGCAGGCTCTCTAATTTGTATATCTTAATTATGCTCACTGCATTATTTACAGTAAGTTATTTAAGTTATCTCCTAATTATCCCGCTGTATGAGTGCGTGTACAAAATATAAGAAATAAGCGGTGATTAAATCTGTCCTCGCGCAGCACGGTCGGCTGCTTTCTTTAAAACCTAATTAACACAGAGAGCTTTAAATCTGGAAAAACAGTCTTTATGGGTAAGTGGTATGTTTGGAAGCCGATCTGTCTACATTAAAGTGGAGAACTATAAAAATATATGTCAGGTTCATATGTTCCATGATGTCATTATTAACTTCTAATTCTTTCCAGTGAGACTTTCTGGGATCGCTTCCTGCAAACACATTTATTTACACTCGTTCGACTGGCCGGATTCCAGCAAATGTTCACATGGTGGATTTATTTAGCTACTATAGATGTGAGGACCGTTTCCCTGAGTTTCCTCTCGTGTCTTCCATGTCTCTGGTTTTTCATTGATGGCTGCCACCTAAAACATTCTGTAATCATGACTTCATAATATTCTGATGCAAGTTTAAAGCATCGTGTTAACCTCTTAAACCTCACTGACATTGTGTCTGTACCACGAAGCGAGACACGTGCTTTAGAGGCCGTAGGATGTGCAGGTGTTACATACATATTGGGAGTATATATATTCAGTATATATGTACACTGCCAACATTCCTTTCTTGCCATATTTGCAGCATCAGTGTTGCTTTTTGTTACTGGCTGCATAATCACTGAACATATTCTTTGAGCTGAAGAAGTAATGGTAGAGTATTTGTATCCAACAAGCCACACACACACACACACACACACACACACACACACACACACACACACACACACACACACACACACACACACACAAGGAGGATGCTCAAAAATGTGCTGCAGAAGACTGGAAAAGGACATAATGCATTCAAGTTATCTTCCTGAATGAATTCAGCACTAATTTGTTCACCGCTTGTTATGGCTACCAATTCCAAAAAACGTGGCATCCATTTTTGTTATCACCTAGCAACAGTGCTGTAATATTGTAAACCACGTGAATGCCAAACATGTCCGGTACTCGCAGATGGGTTCATGAACCGGTCTTGTCACAGGACAGGGAACTTCCTGCAGGGCAGACTATTTCCCATCAGCCTTTATTTCTCATCTATAGGACGATCTTCTCTGCGGCTTTCATCGTATGCGGATGCTTTGCTTGTGCTTGCCTTCATGTTTTTCATAGTGACCTAATTTTGCCTTCAATATTAAAAGCCTCTCTCTCAGGAAATCAACTGTCGCGGCTTCGTGTCACTTACCTCCTGTCTAAGGGACTTACACGCCACCTTCCGGTTGGCAAATACGAGCTAGTTTGTCTAATGGCTACATGTCAGCTTCTCCTTCCTGAGGCGTTATAGAAATATGAGCTTTCCACCATCATTCTTTTCACCGAGCTTTAATTTTAGATCTCATGCTAGTCGCCATCTTGCTCCTCTCACACCAACACACTCGCACCCCAACGCGTTAAATATCGCAGCTTGGTCAGTGCCTCTAAGCTTCAAACTATGACGCTGTACGTAACCCTCTACTGTGTGAGGGCCGGCGTGTGATATACGCTGGTTACATGCATGGTGTCTCTTCTGGTATTTGATGCATTGGTAGTGAGAACAGGTTGCTCATACACAAGTACTGACTGCACAGATCGGAACCCTGCTCTCCTCACTACTGACTGCTTATGATGCTAATGTAACAATTCTACTTTGCATTTATTGTCGGTCAATTTGACACTGCGCATCAGCACAGCTAAAGAAGTGTGTGTGTATGTGTGTGTGTGTAGTATGTAGGCTACAGTTTGAGTAGGTTAAGTGTTAAGTTTCAATATGAGTCATGCTTAAATTATACTTCCATGAGTCAAGAAAATGCACCTTTCATATCCTTGAAAGCTTTTCACACTTTTCAACAGCAGATTAAACGTCTTGAAGTCAATATCAACCCAACCACAAACGAACAAGAACCAAAGTCGCAGCAACAAATACCTCTGGACAAAGAAATATGGCAAAATCATATAAAATCAATAAAAACTAAACGTCAGTACTCGCTTTAAATCCACACTTTAGATCACGACCAGCGGTCAGTTTCCGTACACGTCAGCCGGCCACTCACCCATCACCCGGAGCCTCTCGGCGCCCACCACCACCTCCTGCTCGTCGGCGGAGAAGAGGAGCTTCCCGGAGGTGGATTTGACTTCAAACATCTTCCCTCGTGCTTTAAATCCATTGGATCCTGAACCAAACAAGACAGAAAGAGAGGAGACATCAAAGAGGAGCGACTGGAGCCGGAGCTGATTTCTGACTGAATTAACTCAGTATTCAAACATTTAAAATGCACCCAGGTGGAAGACATTAAAGGTGTCCTGCAGGACTTGCTGACTGAAGCAAAACACTACCAACCCCCATCACACTGTTTATGAATGTTGGTGTCTTTCATAAGACTGCTGAATATTCAACATTTTCACACAAATTCATTGTATATCAGACATTTGTGAGGTCATTGGATGTTTGCATCCCTGCTTTGACTTCATCTCTTGAAACGTTAGACTTCAATAATTAAAGTATGATGACATATAAAAAGGTCAACACTTCTTAATCTAGAAAAGCACATGTAACAAAAACATTGAGAGGTACAGAATGAAGAAGCAAACAAGTTGAAACGGTTTGTGAGGAAATGTTTAGAAACTACTTGATGTGACCTGCTGGTGAAAGAGATTCCCACCACGACGTTTCACTAAAAGGTCTGCAGGAAACTTGAGAAAACACTCCGAGCTCGTTTTAGTTCCAAGCTGCCAAAACTGTAACTGCTGTCACGACAAACAAGAAATGCAGACAACTCCCTCCAAACTCAAATTGCTTTGTCTCATGCGGCGGCAGAAAACACTCGGCGCTGGGGGGGGGGGGGTGACTGATTGACATGCGCGCAATTGATTCTGTCACTCTCCATCTGGGAATAGAAGTTCCTCCGCATTCACGAAGACCGCTTATTCATCCAAGAGAAACATCCGAGCGGGCTTCGTCCTCCTCCTCCTCTTCAGACCCCAGGGGGCAAATTTTTTTTTTTAAATGTGAGAGACACTTCCTGTGCATGTTTACACAAAGTGATTTCCATTCACAGAAGACTGCCGACTCCATTAGAGAGTGACAGGCAAAGAATGGGGGGGGGACGTAAAGAAGAATCACAGAGTTATGGCGGTGCGACTGAGGCCTCTGCTGGCACAGTTAAGTGGATCAGAGGAACTATTTATCTAAATCTCTATCGTGAGGCAGCCACTCCCGACAGAGCCGCGGCTCCGGAACCTGAGAGTCTGGACTCGTGCTTCTGTTGCGGCTGATGTCGTCGCAGTTGTCAGGTTTTTTGAAAAATTAAAACCTGTTTTACATCAAAAAGAAAACATTAATAAACTACGTGAAAGCTTGCTCCGTCTTACCTGTTACAAGTTGCGTGAGCAGCTGGTTGTTGCTGTTGACAATATTGACCGATATGTTTCTGGACGACTGCAGGAACAGTGGGCGGCCCTGCGAACAAAAGGTTTATTTATTCAGTTTGTGGTGCAATTTTGAGGGAAAAAGTATGAGAAAGAAAAAAACATCACCTGTTGAAGACAAAAGACCAGATACAGACAGATACTTTTTAATGGGACACAACCAACTAAATGGGTTCATACTTTTGTTTCGTGTTTCTAGATCCAATTTTGTCCGTCAACTCTTTTTCAACAAAGAGGGAAACCACCTCAAGCCAGCGTTTTAACTGTTCTATGTAATTGAGGAAGTATTATCGAATTTTTGTCGTTTCCTTTTAGCTTTTCTAATGCGATACTTCATAAAGAGCATAACAACGTGTGATCATGTCGACCATGCAGAAGTTAGCATTTAGCTGAGCACAAGCTGGTCAGAGCCGCTACCGTGGCCGCAGGCTTTTAGCCTCGGTTGTCTTTTATGGTTGTATTCCAATTGTTTCATCTTGTGTCTCCTGTCAACAGCTTCAGGCGGATCACATGTGGGGATTGGGCGTACAAGCTGAGCTAGCTGCAGTACTAAAAAAGTACAAGAGCACACATACACACACACGAATACACATGCAAATGTACAACTTCACACTCAAACACACACACACACACACACACCATAACTGTCCAATGGCAGAGACTCCAGCCTACTGCTCAGTTTGATAACTTCCATTTCCCAGAGTGCCCAGCACCAATCTGTAATGCCGATCACGTCGGACACTTTGCTCTCTCTGTGCCCGACTAATCTTCATGCCTCAGTCAACTTCTTAATTAGAGATAACGGCCCGACCATTGTGCCGCGCTCGCAGCCGAGGAGGGGATATGTCTTGTGTGTATAATACTGATAACATTATGGCCAAAGTTATTGAAGTTCTCACAGTAAATAAACCAAATGTATGGTATGCAAGCAAGGAGTTATGACAATAACAACGTGTTGTGACCTGAATGTAAAACTAACCAGTTTGAAAAATAGAGCATAGTCCACTCGTATTTAAAGGTAGAGCTGTGTGGGACTAAAAATACTTTGCCTTTTAACATCAAGATGATGCTGCGGCACAGTTATTCTTATTCTGGTTTACTTCTAACATTATAACAAAAAAAACGTACTACCATGACCCAAGTACGCTTTTCGATGTTAAAATAAAATAGTTAAGGAGAAAGTACAATGTTTTCTGAAAAGTTAAGGTTACTCTCAATCACAGTTCCTAAATATTCCAAATTGCAGACATTCCCTATCTCTCATCTAATGGTGGTTAAATGTTGCTGTCAGACAAGCTCTTTGGTTCTACCTACATTTATTTCAGAAACACTTTGTCTCACACCAATGCAGGAACACGCATGGCCCAGACCGTGTAAGTGCTTTTGCTAAAAGCCTCCCGAACGACATCCAACTAAAACGTCCTTAAAGCTACCGCGAGGCAGTTTACTGACAAACTGTACTTTAGGGCCAGAAATCAAAAAAAGGAATGCGACTGTACAGGGACTGAAGCCAAAACACACAAGACAGAATAAATCACAAGAACTGACCATGTGCTCAGACAAACTGAAGCTCTGTAAGATGTTAGTGAACAGTGATGCCTCAGCACACTTTTGGAGAAACAAACTGTTTTTACTTAGACATCACTGCAAAAAAAAGAACAGGACTTGTGTCTCAATACACTTTGTAATAACAGCGTTCTTACTGGTTCATTGCATGCCTCACTGTACGAGATGGGTCTAATGAAATCTCGGTCTGCAATCTGTGACAGACTGCATGATATCTATTTCGAGGCAGATTATGAGATAAATGCCTGGCGAAGTAATGTTTACCTTGCTGCACTAAAATGGGAAGGGAGAAATAAATAATGACAAGCTTTGGCCGAAGGGTTGTGCTCAGAATAGATTTATACGCCCCTATGTGCAAATCTTTCACAAATGAAAGAGCTCCCCACATTTCTCTCGCGATTGCCAGCTTTTGCCTGCAGCGGCCGACGATCGTACAGCGGTGGGTTTAAAGCAGCGCCCCGGTGTGCCGAGGAGTCACCGCTCACTCGTTAGCACTCATTACCTGCAGCTGTGCTGACATCAATACAAGACAAAAAGATGGAGAACGTGAAAAACATGTCTAATCGATGAACAATGCAGCGTTCAGGGAGCAGAAGTGGGCAGTTTGACGAGTCAATCTTTTGATGTATTTTCCTCAGCTCATACAAAGAAACTTGCAAAGTTGCTCGATATCTTGCTTATTTCAGCTTGGTCTCCTTTAAATTGAATTCCCATATGGGAGTATGGGAAACAATATGTTTTTTTAGGAATTACACATACAGCAGGTATACTGCAACATAAGCACAGATTCATGTTTCTGTCAATTCATAAATCCAGTATTTATTCCCATTTTAGCTCTGTTTTGGTCTCAACTAACTCAACTAACACTAACTAAAGTCTCTTTTCACCATCTAGTTCTGTTAATATAGAAATAAGAGCAACTTAAGGTTGTGTGTTTGATCCGTATCGTTATGTGCTACATCAACTAATCTATGATACTAGTTTGTCATTTGTCACTTTCAGAATCGTGTAAGTAAATCTATCACATTCAGGTAACAATGTCCAACTTCTGAACTGAACAAAGTTCTCCTGCAGTCACCAATTGCTTTTTGCCATCACCTCCTCCTCCTCGGTATTACTATTCCTCTCACTTCCTCTGCTTAAGCTTCAGTACCATCCCTCCATCCCTTTTATCTGTCCTCTCCCCCGTTAAATTCTCTCTCATCTCTACTTATAGTATGGTAATTTAGTGTTTGTAGCAAAAACGCTAATTTACAACACCTGTGTGCAGGTTAGCTTGCGCGGCAGCTGGATTCTCGCAATGTTACCAGATCAAGCGAGAATTATGGGATCACAAATCACATTAAAAATCCACATTGTCTCTGGAAAGCTAGTGACCGGACCGATCAGCGTCTTGTGAGGAGATACTGGCGTGGTTTAGGTCAGCTTGAGACGACTAAACAACCATATGGCCGCTCCTGAAGAGGCTAGCTTAGCTGCTGTATGAGCATCAGTTACATCAGAACTGGAGAGCAAAGCGTGAAATCAATGCACCAGAAATCTGCAGTCATTCATAGCTGCTTCTCGTACTGTTTGGTGAAGTCAGGACTTAATTTCAATATTAATATTTTACCCAGCCACGATATCACACTGCGAGCATGTTGTGCTTGTTTGAGTTAGTGTTGAACTTGGCCGCTTCCTGTCAAAATATGCTCGCTGGCTTCCCATATCTCTTATTCTAATTCAGTCCTCGTCCATCTGTCACCCTGTTTCTGTCTCTGTTTCTATTACCACCTCTTCTTCTTCTTCCCTCTCATTCCCCATCTTCTTTACTTGGCTCTCTTTTCCTACCTCGCTGCATTGTGCTCCATCGCTCAACCTCCCTCTCCGCTTGCGTAAGGTCCAAGACAGCGGAGATAAAGCCTGCTGCTCTCTTGCATTATCAAGACATCCGTCCACTACCTGCACACGGCTGTTATTACTGCCAGCGTACAAGAGACACAGGGAGAGAGTGCATATCACTTTATCGGGCCCATCTCTCCATTTCTCTGACATCTCTAGGCCCAGATACTCCTCTTGTAGTTGCAATGAGGACAGCAGGAAGCACATCTGAATGTTAATTTTGTAAACAGAACATTCCAAGGGGACCTCAGACAGACTTTGCATTTGGATCGCTAAACGCTAAAAGATTTCCTGCAAGAAAACGGATGCTGAAGTGGTGGCGCTGGGCTGCACACTGGAGGCATAGTTGTTGCATGCGCTTCTTTCCCCACAAAGACCACCTGGTCTGAAACAGGTGCACTCATGGAGCCATATGGTGCTTGTCATGATGTCGTGTCTTAGCTTATTGTCTTATGACAATATATGACATGAGATTACATGACATGACAAGTCTTGTTATGACACAGAATGGCTCGTCTACTCTTATTATGGCGTGAAATGACTCAAAATATCTAGTTATGCATGGAGTCACCATATCAACGGTCTAGTTAAGTCGTGAGAGGACTCATCATGTCTTGAATCACTTCGTCCTGTCGCCTCTTTTTACGAGACAGCTTAACGCGACACCCCGCCGAACCACGGCAGGTCACATCTTGCCACGTCGTTCTTGATTCGTCCAGAGGTGACGTGACACAAAAGGTTTTGCTATGATATGACATTTATTGGTATGGGGTGGCCTGAGTTTAAATGGCATGTCTTGCTATGGATGTGGCAAACCATGTCTTGTCTTATAATAACATTTCTTGACCTAACATGATGTGACATGGCGTGACGTGTTTTGTCTTGAAAATGCGACTGGATGACTTCAGTCCTTCATAAAACCATAATTGATACCAGAATAATTCCATGCTCAGATCTCTGCAACAAACTGCTTTTGAAACCATCTTCAGCTAACATACATGAAGCCAGGGTTCATTCCAAAGAGCTTACTGCCACTGAACCTCGCTGTCTTATTGTCACAATATTTTGGTGACGACCATAAGAACAGGATCCCAGGCAAGAGAAGCTAAAATTAGTCTTGTTGGCAGAGTATCTCAGCTTGGCCTTTCGGAGGCAAAAAAGGATATCAGGGTCAAGCTTTAAACTACAACCCAACTATTGCCCTTTCAGCCAGAAAGAACCGCCTCCCTTCGGAGGTTTTCTGACACAATAAGCAGGCCAGGCAGCAACCTCCAGGTCTGAAAAGTGAAGCCAATGCAGAAGTGCCTTAAACTTGCATTCGTTCTACTAACCATCAGGGGGCGGCTCCTCTGGTTGCAAAGAGACGTCTGATTGTATAGACATCTATGAGAAAATGACTCTACTTCTCACTTGATTTATTACCTCTAGGCTACCTTTCGATTGACAGGCTGCTAGCACAACGTTTTCCGGTCTGGGAGTTGTCCATGTTTTCCTTCTTCTTATTTACGGTCTATGTGGCAGACCAACAGCACACAAGACAGACTACATATCCTATCTGACCGAAGAGCGTTTCAGGATCCTTTAGAAGTGAATAGAGCACATTTGGGCTACTCAGCCTAGTCTGCTGACACCGCAGCCTGACTCCAATATGTAGCAGAAAACGGGTCGATGAATTTCAGCTACCTTTGGGAGAACATCTAGTGTAGAACCTGTTCTTCCACGGTCTCCGTGTTAGGGGATTTTTTAAAGCCTCTGCAAACGTAATTTAAGCTTTGTTAGAGCAACATTTAGACACTTAATGAAATCAATACAAGTTGTAAATGCAGGCGGTGTGGGACCACTTGTAGTTTGATGCTTCCAGTATCAGTCCCAACAGGATTGTCTCGCATGCTTTTTTTTGCACTGTGGTGATGTAGGCTCCGGGTCTCAAATTCACACTCTCACAGTCATTAGACACTCATTTCTTCACACCATCGCAACTCCCATCCTCAAACTCTGTGTTGTCATTCATCCAGTATTACTACTTAGATTGAGGTAACAAATGCACTTTTGCATTTATTTAGGATATGCTGCATGACACCAATATACCACTACTGGAATGATTGCTTAAATTATTCCAGGACTGACTGATGTAGTTTAAACTGTGAGCACAGCGTCGTGTCTTTCTTCCTTACAGATAGGACATGCTGTTTATTCCCAAAGGTGTGAGCTAAGCATCGTTAGCATGGCTATCTTAGCCTTTGCACAGGCACCAAATCTGAACTCTTATGTGTGTCCGTCTAAAATAGATGTATATGCGTGTCTTTCTGTGAGTGACTTACTGGTTTGGAGCGGATTTCTTTGGCATAGAGGGGTTGGAGGAACTCAGAGTCCCCTTCCAGTTTCAGACCCTTCTCTGTTATTCTCAGGTTGCCCATACCGTCCTGTGAGGAACAAAGACACAGAAACAGTTAGTTCATTATCTCTTCTTGTGCTTTTAGAGAAAGCATATATCAACTGGTCATGCATTCCACACATACCCTTATCTATCTCCAAAGATATTTTGTTAAATACAAATCACTGTTGCCTTGCTGATGCAGCAGTTGAAACAGCAACGGGCTGTTCTGTATTTCCTTCTGCTGTGAGTGCAAGGGATTATAAAACTGATGGTTCGGATCGCATCACTGTAGCAAAACAAAAAAGGGATAAGATTGAACTTTTTACCGATTGTCAATCATCAATGAGCCATATCCGCTAATACACAATACACTATCGCGAACACCTTTCAAACGCCCCAGAGTCAGCGTAAACCACCAAAAAAGTAAAAAAAGTAATCTTTTTCATTTGTTTTAGTCATCAATAGTGCTGCCAATGCTAGAAGCTCTCCCCCTGACACAGGAGGAGAGCTAAACACAGATTTGTTGTTCACAATTTAACATTATCAGGGATCGCCGACTGAAAAGCATTGACGCCAATCTCCTGATCGCATAAACTATATTATATTATGTACTGAATATCTGCTGATAACGATCGGAAGTTAAGCTTGATTTTACACTATGACGTCTAAACTGTGTATTTAATCTACGGTTCAACCACACTCAATGCAACCACCAGTGTTGAAGTCAAAGCAGCCACAGAACGATGTCGGATGAGCAGTCTTGACGTGACAAAGATGTAACAAAGATGGAAAGTTATGTTAAGTTTTGATTATTTTTTCTCAATTTGTGTTCTATTTTTACCTCCAACATCAAAGAGGAGTCAGTGCAGCACTTGTGGGCAAGCCAAGGCTGTTCACACTTTTCTCTCCACGTATTTCCTGCCAACACGGTGCAGAGCCATGAAACATGAATCGCTGGCTGGGTCTAACAGCTGCCATTTTATTTTTCTTTCTGACACCTGCATTTCGAAACACCTGTTATTCTTCTATTTGGCAAGATCGATGTGTGGGGAAAAATTATACTTAATATCACAAGCGCCTGATGTTTAGAGATAAGATGTTATTGTGCTACACAATCACAGATTCTCAGGTACAAACTCTGAACACTGTACACAGACCGCATTAGACTCATTAAACTGCCTCCCGAGTTGATCAGCCGCCCTAATCTCCTTTAATCTTTTTCGATGCAGAGTCAGTGGTTGATACTTGACTTCAGCATTAGCTTTACAAACTGATCCATTGGCAAACGTGGCGTACACAGTGCATACATAAACAGTGCACAGGCTCATCATACTTCAAATACAAGAGAATACGTTGGTTTTTTGAACATTTAATTGTGTTAATTCAAACCAAATAATATTGATAAACAGTTTTACTGAGTTGATACTGAGGATATCTGTGTACATAATGATTTAATATGGAAAACCTCATATTCATACACATTAACGCTTCTATATTTTGTTATTGTTTACATTCTTAAACAGGCATCCAAAGGGTAAATTATTGTTCTCTCTCTGGAAGCCAAGCTCATTAAAACACAGCCAAATACTATATTTGGTAAATAAAGTCAAGTATTTTAAGGTGGCAAACAGGCATATTGTTTCAGAAAATAAAATGGGGAAAATAAAATAACGTAAGAGCAACCAAGACCCAGAGGCAAGAAAAAACCCATTTGAAAAGCTGGTCCCTGAATGAAATCCAGCAAAGAGTAAAGCACTCATGCTTCCCCTTACCTCGCCAAATACAGTCAAAGTACATAAAAGCAAGGCATCGTCTTGTATCCACATCGCTTTTCATTGCTCTTCCCCCACAAATTCTAAAGAAATCATAAAACTAGAGAATGCAGTGCAGGAGCCAGTCAGCCAAAGGTATTGCAGCAGTGTTACAGATGCTTCCATTGTCTTGAGTCTGTATGCTAGAACAGCAACAGACTGAAGGATATTAACCAGCGAGGATAAGAGGAGATTGGCTCGGGGGCTGCTTTGACTCAAATACAACTAGCAAGGCTGACCCTTCACTTTTCATCCAGTCATTGTATATATTAAATGAGATCACCCCCCTGGATCCTTTCAGAGATAAGAGTGTGAAGAGTAAGAAAGAGAGAGAGACAAAAGACGCGTATCAATGGGATCTTCCCGCAAATTCTGCTTTTGTTTCCCTGCCGTCTTCTGATCCCACAGGTTCTGATGAGCAAATGGAGATCAAGACCCCTTGAAATCCCAAAGTAACTGAGGACTGCTTTCAAGCCTCCTTCATGTAATCCTCCCTCCCCCCAACTGTGTAAAACATATTAAAATTCTGGCACTGTTGTGGCAACAGGGGGGTGAGTCCTGGACGTGTTGTGATTTTGAATTATCCCCCAGGTGGAAATCAGCAGGCCTGACAGAGGAGGCCAGCAGACGCTATTTAAACTCAATTTCCAGACACTTTGATGACGAAAATCAACCGTAGGAAAAGAGACATATTTCCCCTACTTGGAGGTTCTCAACAGAATATTCATATTCTGTACTGTATATGTCTATTAGAGATAAAAACATGGATTCATGTGGACCCTCTGCACTGAAATGTACAGCCTGCACTAAGTGATTCCTCCCAATGGCTGGTTTCATATCTTAGTCTGAATAATCGCTGAGGATGCATAATAGCTGAAAAAGTCTGTAAAAAGTCTTCCTCTCCATTTCCCACATCTCTCTTCTCTGTGGAGATAAGTCCTCAAACACACTTACAAAGAACTGAATTTTAGGAATTCACAAGCAAAGCCCTAAGTTGATTCAATTTGATGAAAGAAATCACTGCAATAGTGTTAGCAGGGAGACGTTCTGGTGTTTCTTTCACTTATAAGCTCAATCTCCTAACAGCTGCAAATGGTGCCGTTGTCCATTGAATAACTGCAAATCAGTGTGAATGCACGACAGCTGTACAAGAAAAAAGAAGGAAATCAAAGAAGAGTATAATGACGAATGTCAGGAAGGGAAATGAATCGCGTTTCCGGATAAAAACGTGTTTAACGTTTAATGAATGTCTGTGGAATAAAAGTACAACAGCTCAGCTGCATTGGAGGCTCTGGGAATCCGTCCTGATCACTGAAACATGCTCATATTCTGTAACTGCATACATGTCAACACGTCAAGGTGTCAAGCAGTACAGTATTGGTACAGTAATAGTACTTCAAAAATAAATTAGTGAGAACTTAGGTAAGGTGTGTGAAATGCAGGAATTGATATGTATCACATTCCATTTGATTTGTGTGTGTGTGTGTGTGTGTGTATTGACATTCATACAGAAACAGAAAGATGATAGAGATATCTCGTTTAACTTTCTCAGCAAAGATAGACTGATTGATGCTGCTTCAGCACCAACAGAGAGACCCAGACACAGAAACTAGCTGCGTTCCATTGCTGTGTCCATGAACCCGGCTCCCTCTTCAAGGAATGTCAGTTGAGGGTACTTCCCTCCATTCCTTCATTTGGAAAACCCTGGAAGGTCAACAAAGCAGACATCATCTCAGTGCGCTACCTGTTGCTGCTACTTTTACCAACTGAATTAACATATTGAAATGTGGTCGTTTCATCCCTCCCTGAGTTAATATTTGGATTGGCTATCAATAGCTTTATCGTTAAACTAATGGCTTTACAAACCGTTAGTTTGGTTAGTTTTCTAACTACAGCAGCTGGCATTGATGCAGACAAGTACCGTCAATGCTTTTTGTAACACTGAAGTTACACTGAGCCGTAATATTACTATATTATTAATATCGGTTTGGCTAAATTAAGATAATTTGTAAGTGGCCTTAATGTCAATTTACTGCCCACTGTAGAGTAAACTGCTGAGTTGTGTAAAGAAGAACAAGTGCGGTATCTGTGAAATCTGGGTTTGACTGTTTCAAGGCCACAGACGGAGACATCAAGAGATACAAGGACAGACTGGGTTTGACTATGTTGTCACCACGGAGAGAGACGTATACATCGTACCATCCCTCCGTGAAACATTTAGAACTGATCTGCTAACCGAGCATAGAGCACAATGTGTCCATATCTGCTGCTATGAAAACGTACCGAGAGCTGAACTCAAGAGAGACTTTTCAAAACAAGGCTTTCTCTCTGAGCTGCAGCACAGAAACACACGAGACTGTCACCACATAAACATCCCCCATGATGAAATAAATACACTAGTGTACAGGTTTGATGCAAAACGGTAATTCATAAGTGTTCGACATCTCGGTTTGGATCAGCACCAGTGACGGAGCAGAGTGCAGCACGTTGTTTGTCTCAGTCGCCTTTCAGCCACCACACGCCGTAGTGACAGGAAGAGTGAGATAAAAAAACGATTGTTTTTTATGTTATGTGTCTTCGTGATTGGGGATTATTTTTCAATGAAGTGAACGGTGAATGGAAATCCTGCGGCAGAAGACATCAGGAGATTTCATCTAAGAATGTAAGACAATAGCAATAATATTCATTGTGTTGAACTCATTCCAGCTGCAATCCGTCAGTCAAGTCGTGGTCTCCGTGTCCGTGAAAAACTCCAATTAGACTCGACTCAAAACACTGAACACAGCTGCACTGTTGGCAGATTCTTTTCTAGTCAGAACCCTTTCTTTTTATTCTCTGCAGTGAGCAGTGCGCTGCCGCCAGCACAGCGTGGCGAGCAGCCATGAATAATTCAGGGTCGCTCTTAACAGGACGGAGGCCTCTGAACACTCAGGTGTGCCTCCTTGCCTCTCTTCAAGCCTCTCCTCCTCTCCTCTTCTTCGCCCGCTGCCTTTCGTCTCCTCATAATCCACTCTATTGTTCGGTGCCCTCGCTGATGTTCCTGTTTGTCAGTTTTACATTCCTCTTGTGTCACCTTTTTGTTCCATCTCCATGTTTGTCTTCTCTCACTTTTCCCCTCACTCAATATCCTCCCTAACCTCTCTCTCTCTCTCTCTCTCTCTCTCTCTCTCTCTCTCTCTCTCTCTCTTGCTTTGCTACCACCTGTTTTGCTTTCAATGGTTTTCTTCACCTCCATCCCTCTTTCCACCCACAGCTGGAAGGCGTTTCTATTCAATATTTTAAATAAAATACCACGCTGTCAGAGCATAATGGCAGGTTAAAGATAATGCCATGATTCATCTGGCAGCCTCACACTGTCACACTAAGACAAATAAAATATGCATATTGTGTCGGGCGAGCTGCAGGGTCAACGGATATTTGTCCTTCAGTCACAAAAGCTGATGTGTGACAACATCTATAAACTAACAAACTGACAACTAAATGAATGTCACAATCTAATCAGTAGATTTATGAGCCATTTATCACACTGCATATCCTGTATCTCTGAACACACTCTGTCAGGATACATACACTAGATGAGGCAGGAGGTAGCCCGTCAAGTTCACAGCAGTCATGAGGAGAATTTACTTGAACGACCGGCCGATGTAAGATTTGCAATTTAGTAAGCAGGAACAAGTGGAACATTTCTGAAAGCTAAGAATTCATGATTTAAAAAGTGTTTAATTTTTAAAATCAGTCAATTGTGTTGTCTCCCTTTGTTTATTGTTCTCATGACAATGAAATGCAGGAAACACTCTCAGTCTACGCACATTCTTGAAACAATGTTGTCAGTTCACTCGTGTTGCGGCTTATTAAACCACTAGCCGTGTGAATCGTGTGTGTGTGCTTAACTTCCCATGTCAACAGTATGACCCTGTGAGAAACATCTCAGCAGCAGCATGAACAGCTCTTCGTCCGGCACTCTGTGTTGTTTGAATTGCCGTGTGCAGTGACCACTTAGCTAGACCTGACAGATACTCTCTCTCTCTCTCTCTCTCTCTCTCTCCCCCCTCTCTCTCACTCTCTCTCCAACAAGGACCAAATTGATCTACACTCATCTCAGCATTGCCTCCACTGTCACCGCTCTGTTAGCTTGATAGTTATTGATAATGTATTGTGTTTGTACTTGGGCTTCTCTCTGAACGTGTGCTTCTGGGACTGATTGTGATTGTGTGTGTGTGTGTGTGTGTGTCTCTGTGTTTGCTAGGTATGTGTTTGCTAGGTATATGGGACTAGCTGCTGTGTTTACCTGGCTGTTTGTGGGTGTGTGAGCGCAGGAGAACACGTCTGTCTTGTAAATAACATTTGTGCCTTCAGCTCCCTCTGTTAATCTCCAGATTTATTTGGCTCAGCTGTGTGTGCTACAGCGGCGGGGGGGGGGACCGCAAGAGGAGCGCAAATATAAGTAATATTGGATGTTTGAATCACTCTGCTCCTACCTGCCCTCTGTCTGTGCCCGTCCCTTTTTCTTTATCTATACCATCTCTCTGCCTGTTGTCTCCCTCCATCTCCTCTTCTGAAGTCGACGTCTCCAGAGAGCCGGGAGTCTCCGCTGTCAATAATGAAGAGCTCTCGGCCGGCTATTGAGCGTCTGCATCGATATGCATCAAGCCACCGCCCGAGGCTAAAGCAAATACAGACGTATTGAGGCTTTGGGGGGAAAATATCACAAGGAGTCAGACTTTTTGAATACCGCTTAGCTATGTGGATACTCCCACACAGTAAAAGTTACTCTAGGATCAAGTGTTACAATACAACTACCAGCAACAACAAGAAAAGCAACACCAACTGAAAGATGAGCCGACAGCATAAAGTCTGTTGCCAAAGACTTGTGTTTAAGTGACTGGATACTTTTCTGTAAAACTTCTATTTAGATATACTTTTCCCCCCCTTATAGCTTTGTGGAGGGCTCTTGTATGCAGTCACAAACACCACATACTTTCATAGATATATGGGTTTGGGACACAGGAGCTGGATCTGAAGGAGCCACAGTCCTTCTGTGAGACATCTGGTCTGAACCAAAAATAATGCTGCATTTGGGTTTACCATCCGGCAGTTTCCCTCAGAAAGCAAAGCAACTGACAGTAGTTTCACCAGGTGCACCACCACCACAGAAAAAAAAAAAACCCAAGCATGGGCCTGCCACCGAGCGGCCGTCCCTGACCCGCCAAGTGTGGTAAAAGCTCACCGCTGTAAAGGAAAGGGGTGCCAGCATTCAGAACACAAGACAAATCCAAAGTATTATTGCGAAACAAAATGCAGCAGAGTAATCGTTTTTAAGTTGATTATCTTGTTGTGATTATCGTTGAAAGACAACAAAAAAATGAGAATCATCAAATCAACGTGCTGAGACTGCAACCAATGTTCCACCGTTTTCTCCTTATTCTATAAACAAAATCAAACAAAAGCAAAGCTATATTCACATCACAAATCCTACACATGGTGGCTTCAACAAATTGACTGACACGGAACAGTTAATGGCACAATGAAGGCAGGAAAGATTCAGGGCAATTCAGGCTGTGCTTCTTGGCTGCACATGAAGGAGCCGTTACAATGGAAGCTGGCCCCTTAACTGGCACACAGCAAGAGACAAAACAAAGGCTTTCATGCATTTGCTTCACACTTGCACTTCCATGCATGGCAGGGAGTGAGATACAAGTACGACATTACGATGATGAAATAGGAATTGTGAATAATGTAGCATTGCAGATTACCAGACTTAAATCACGGCCTGTGTAAATTTTACCCTCCAGGCAGCTTAAACGCTTCTCCTCCAGGCACACGTCGGCAAATAATGACGAGGGGGCTCAGAGGTAGAACCGAGCTGCGTGTTTGCCACAGGTAAACATACGACGACCGAGGCTGGAGCCGTGCACTTGTTTATTCTCTCATTTTCCAGCAGAATATGCGTTTCAAATGCAAATTAATACATGAAAGAGCTCTCCGGCCACCTGCGAGCCCTCCGCCTAAAATGAAGCACCATCGAGCGTCAACAATGCGTCTCTTGCAATCCATTCCCTCTCCAGTCCTGCAACACTGAGTGCTCTTTCAAATCAGCCTCCGTTGGCCCCGTGTGTTATGCAGGCGCCAACATGGCCGAACTCCAAACTAATACATTTTTCAATTGATCCGCTTGATAACAACAAGAGAAAAAAAGTTTTCCCCCTCTGTCCTACAGTCTGAGCGAAGCGCTCTCTCTCGCTCCAGTTCAACAGGTGATAGCTGCGACGTCATGTTGCAACACCCTGCGATGGCTATCAGTGAAATTGGCTTTGAGATTGCTCTCCACAGTGAAACCCCCGCTCCTCTGATTGAGGCCCTCGACGCAGCACCACACCATCCATCAATGGGATGGGAAAGCAGATGGGGGAGAAGGGGGGAAGAGCCCGAGAATGAAAGATGAAAGAAAGGAGAGCAGGAGGGGGGTATTGATAAAGTCAGGGAGAGATAAGACTGGGTAAAATAGATAGATAAACACAGAGAGCAAGATAAGGGTAAAGAGAAAATGAGACAGACGACATGTTGGGGTGTAAATGAGGCGACTGCAAGTGGAGTCAAGAGAAGGAGGGGGAGGAGGAGAGGAAGCAGACTGATGAAAACATTAGAGGGCTGGAGGAAGAATAAGTGTGGGACACTGAATTAGAGGACGAGAAAGAGAAAGGGGACAAGTCGTGAGAGAGAGATTTCATGTCCACACTAATGTGGATGAATTTTAAAAGCCATCTTTTTCTCTCTGTTTGGTTATTACATCCACTTTAAGCCCCCGCTTTTGAAACCTAAGCCGTTCGAAAAAGCTCTCCAAGGTATAATTTTTTAAAAGACTGGCCTCACTTTGCAGCGTGGATGGAGAGAACAGAGCTTCATAAAACCCACTTTGGTGCGATCGTCTATAAAACGTTCTCAGATGCAGACAAAGCAGCAATTCTACAAAAAGATACTTTTTTTCTAAATATAATATAATATAATTACTATATATTGACACATATTCGCATGCTGCCACATTAAGCTACGATGGTGTACATGATAAACATTGACATCACAACGTTAGCATTGCCATTGTAAGTATGTTAGCATGCCAACAATAGCGCGGCTGCAGACTCTAAACCTTGTTAATTAGAATTCACTTCCTTCCAAAAGAGCACACGTTCAATTTTCATACGAGACATTTTCCTACAGATGTGGAGATGAAACATCTGCTCGGAGCTCGGATACCACGCACAGTGAGCGCTGCAAGGTGAACTTCCATGATGACGTGGGACTCCGTCTGAAGGTCACCGCCGTTGCTTGGCAGAAGATGCAACTTAATTCTCATGAGTTGACATTGTCTGCATTTAGTGAAAGTCACCTCCCCCTTCCCCACACTTTAGCCAGCAAACAATCATTTCAAATAATGTAAAAGCATACCAACAGATAAAGAGCAAATGAAGGCTCAAAATGTTTCATTTGGTCCCAACTAAATGATTAAGAACAGTAACGGGAGCCAGGTTGCAGTGTTGCGAGTCTTTTCAGAGACTCCATCTCTGCTCTCTGTGCCTGCGGCTGCCACATGTCAGTGTCAAAGGCCGATAGATTTCCTATTAACTTCATCTCCATCTGGGACGGACGGCGTGGCCTTCGGAGGCCGACGGCAGCGTGGCATCAAGGTCTTCACACCGGCAGTGATTGACGCGTGAATGCACGCGCCTGCAGGCTCAGCGTGCTGGATGAGAGACACGGCGAGGACTGAGGATTTGTACACAAGATGCCGTGAGCGGCACTGCATTCACAAACACACACAGACACATAGTATCGGTTGAGTTTTACATGTTTTCAATGTCGGTGGTCTAAACATGGCTGCCGTCCTAGTGAATCAATGCTGTAGTGGTTAGACTTGGACCAAATCAGTGTTTCAAGACTTTACAGAATAAAATGTGTTTTTTCTTTATTTCTGACGATAGAATTCTAACTCAAAATGCTTGACACAGATTGTATTGGAAACAGTGAATGACGCCAAGGCATCTGCACCGATGTGTTGACTTGTTTTCAGAATGCTACGCCTCACTAATGACGACAGAAATGACTTTTTTTTCTGAAGGGACTATTCATTCATTGCTGCTGTTATCAGGCATGTTTGGTTTTCACTCTGACAATCACTTTGTGTCTTTTAAGCTTCATAACTTAGCTTAGCCTGAGCTAAAAGTAAGCAACAAAGGACACAATTCACCTTCAAACATTGTGGATGGACACACACACACACACACACACACACACACACACACACACACACACACACACACACTGCTATGAATAAATTGTGACAGTAGTCAAAGTGGTGCTATTATCTCCTGATTATTAAGTAATTACCGTGGGCTAATTGGAAGCGGTTATTGTTTTTATGGTTCTTGGAGCAGCTTTGTGATGAAGCTTCATCAGAGACTGAAACAAGGTTCGGTCACTGTCACAGCCACGTCTGTCCACAAAGGCATTTAGTTTAATGTGTATCGGCAGCAGTGCCCGTCTGTGAGAGAAACCCCTCCGATGTGCTGTTCAGCTTAAGCTTAATCAGTGCACAAGAAAAGAAACTGAAGTGAGGAAAGCAAGCGAACAATGTAGAGAAGGCTCTTGTCATTTTTCTATCTTCAGCTCATCTAATAATTCCAATAAACGAGTATCTTCAAAACAGCATTGCCATCAGGAATGAAGTGGTGAGCCAGAGTGGTGCTTTGTTTCATGTATGTATCATAATGTATCATAATGCTTGTATATCGTAGCCCTATAGTTTCCTATTGATGCATATAGACGACCACAGCATGCTGATATAGGGAGTTATTTTCACTCACAGCCACAGAACGCATGTACTACTTGGCCGTTGGCTGCATTCTTTGCTCTGTGTTCAAGTGCAACTTTTTGCCCAATAAACCGGCCAGGCAACAGTCGGTGCTCATCGCTGCTCGTTCTTTGGTGTTGGTTTAGTGTGTCTGGGCGCTCAGTAAAAGCAAAACCACAAGATAGGAGAAATACTTAATGGAAGGGTCTAGTTCTGCACTGGAAATTGCACTCAGCACTCGCCAAGTAAAAGTACGTATTAGCACGAAAGCGCACTTAAAGAAATCATTAGCTTCTCATGGTGAGGACCGATCCATTTTAGATGTTTGACACATACTGTTTGAGCTATACTGAGCTACAGCACGGTGCCATATTCTACTGATAAAATACAAAAATATAGCTCCAGCTGTCAGATAAATATTTTGAGGTAAACATTTTCTTAAAGATTAAGTGAATTAATCATATACAGTACTGTACAGTGCAATATTGAGAAACTGGAGAGACTTGACACATTGCTGCCTTACAGCAATTCTGAACTTCTTTAATCTTTTTTTTCCAACGTTTGCGTGCAGTAGTGGCGAGGTTTTATGACAACTGTATGGATAAATTTAATTTGTTACCTTGTAAGGTTGAGCTGAAAATGTAGGCTGGATGGAAAGTAGCCTGCAGTTCATGTAAAAAACAAACACTGAGCAGATTCCATCACTGAGGGGGACCGTGAGATGTGGTTGAAAGCTGCACAAAGAAAGTAAGTGGACCTTGATTTTTAAAGAAAAATCCAATATAGTTAATGTCATGCCGCATGAAACTCATTTTTAATTGTAGTAGTATCAAATTAGCTCTTCATTTTTTGTTATTTTTCTAGTTCAGAATAAGAAAAATATTTTTTAAATATTGTATTCACATACAGATCTCCTTACACGAGATGTTCAACATCAGCAAAACAAGCTCATGGCTCATTTCAATATTATCCAAAGTAGTGACCTGAAACTCTCAGTTTAACATGAATGATGCATTTGTCAACAAAGTCATAGAAACACAATCTATCTAATCTAACCTCCCTGGAAGTCCCTTCAGCTCCAGTACAAAGTGCTGCTGCAGAGCGGACACAGTTCTCCCTTTGATCTACGTCTCCTACCGACTCCTTTTCCCTTTTTTTCTGTTTCTGTGGAAGACTTAGTTTAAATGAGGTCTTTGTGCTGATCCCGAAAGCTCCAGACGCCATCGAAGAGGTCTTCAATAAGAGCCCTGCCCTCCTCTGCACCACGTAGAAATTTACGACGCACAGACTTCCATTGACTCTCAGGGTTGCTCAGATTGAACGGCCTTGTCTTCAAGGCACGAGCGCCATCAAAGGGACGCCGACGCCCGGGAGGCAGATGGGACGAGGACAGACGGACAAAGACAGACACGAGACCGGCTGACTGGCATTTGAGTTTTCACATTCATAATGACTTTTTATGGGGGCAAACACGGTTTCACTCGTTAATTCAACTGCACTGGTCAGAAGAAGTTCCTCCACTTTGTCCCTTTGGTTATTTAGAAGGCTTAGAGTAAGAGAAATTTGACTATTAATTAACACTTTATAAGTCATTCACACACTATTATTAATTAATAATTATTGTTTGTTTATAATAAAATAACTACTTAAAAAAGTTTAATTATACATTCAATATTCATGAATAATGGATATTATAAAAGTGTAACCGACACACACAATCTCATGAAACTATGTTTTTCATACACATTTTGGATTTAGCATCTTTAGGTTCACTCATCTGTGCACTTTACAAGCACCGTGTTTAATCATATACAGCATATATACAACCTCCAGGGGAGAATATTTAAATGCCATACATACAACAACACTGTGATATCTCAAACGGGATGATACATCCTGACGCTGGGCTCTGCAGTTTCGAGCTATAAAAGTTCAGCTAATATGGGCTCGTGAAGTTACATCCTGATCTTCAAAATAAATACGTTCGTTCTCTAAACTTTAAATGCAAGTGTGAATGTGAATGAATTGCTCATCAAGGTGTGTCCTTTAAAAAAGTGGGTAGAGCGATGGATTTATTATTTCCTACGAGTCTCTTTAGCGACGTATACGGACCCAGCCTGCAAGAGTTAGAAGTAGGCGTCTTCTTTTTGAATTTAAAAGAACAAAGAGCACTTTTCATTGCTTGATTTCTGACGAATCTCCCTGAAGATCGGCATTGGGCGAGGACGACGTGAGATTGGTCATCGTGTTTGTTCAGCCTCAACTGTTATTCACATCTGAGGGAGCCAATAGAAATGAAGGTGGAGAAATATCCAATCTGTCGAGCTGTTTAGGTATTCATATATTTATATCTGTCGTCCCTATGGACTGCATTGCCATGTGGCAGTGCAGTAATAAAACCTTTTTTAAATGGAATAAATACAGATGGACCGTATTTCTCATATTCTGCTTTTGGAGTGCCAAGACGTTAAGTCCGTTTTCCTCTTTTTCTTTTTTTTACCTTTCATCATGAGTTTTCTATAATAGGTCTTTTTTTTTCCCCTCTCGTCTGAAATGTGTAGGTTATGCATGAAAAATATTCTTGGCAGCTACTTTCCCTTCACTTTAGTCCGCCGGGCTGTGTGGAGAATTGTGTGTGAATGTTATCTCCCTCCGATCCTCCTTCTGGAAAAAGTCAGGCGAGCACGGCTGGAAGTTGTCAGCTTAATCTGCCCCCCGGCTTCTGATCTCTACCTTATGGGACTTTACTGAACAAAGGGAAGTCATGCATAAACACAACGCTGCACAACAGACACAGCGAGATACTCTCTCTCTCTTTCAATGATCAAAACGCGTACTCTGCAACACACACACACACACACACAAACCTCACAGATGCACATCTCCATCCATCCACCGATCCATTTTCTGAGAAAATATCCTCGAGGTCTGTAAATGAGATATGAACCTCTTGCTGTGAAAGATATGATCTGTGATAGTTTAATCACTACACTAGTTTAGTCTTGAAGAAGTATGAAATGGCAGCACTGAATCCTCCCTTTTGTAATTGCTTTGCTAATGCATGAGCAAAGAAATAAAGAAGAGAAAGAAGAAGACAGATAGGGGAAATATTGATCTGGTTTTTGATGAAATTTGAAGGTTTTAAGTGTTTGACAAGATGCTCTCATATTTAGAATGACTGTAGGCCTAATAGGACCTGAAAAATGTCTCTATGGAACCTACGTTATCTCATCCCTGAGTCATATTATGGGGCCATTGCATAGAATCTTGACGCGGAAGGTTCACCCGTGGCTTACGTTGTGAAATAGTGGTGGGTAACGCTGTAGCTTGTGGGAAACGTTGTGAAACATGGCGGTTAGGTTTAGGCATTAGAACTATTTTGACAGGGTTCGAAAAAACATGGCCTATAGTGAATATGCTTTAAATGGTAATTATTGGGTCCAATAAAAAAACGACACCCAGGACTCCTTTGTTCGTTCCCTTTGAGGAGTCAACGTTGATTCATTTGCCACACATCTTGGGTGCTTTAGTAATGCTACTTCCATAGTTATTCCAACCCAAACGACGATCTTTTCCTAAACCTAACTAAGTCGTTTTTTTGCCTTAACCTAATTAAGTCGTTTCTCCTGAAGCCGGGAAGTTTATTTTGAAGAGACTGTATGCATGTTATGTGCGGAAAAGCAAGAAAAACTAGGAGTATGTTTCTGTAAGATATCATGCAAACCATTGTATGAGGATTGTATGAGAGTTAAGAATGGAGTAAGATGAGCCCGGTGCCTCTCATTGAGACGCTGAAGGCTGCCTCTGTGCCTCGGTATGAAGATGCAGAGGGTCGCTGCCTAAGCGTCGGTATTTGACGCTCTGGGAGTGAGACAAGGCTGCTGAGAACTCCTCACATGTGTGAAGCAAGGAACAGACAGTGTTGTATTGATAACTGACCCCTATGAGTATTTAATGTCGTTTTCTGTCAAACAACTTATTCAATAACGTGATTTATCGTCTCAGATATGGACCGCGAGCGATCCCACTTTGACTAAAGTTGAGCGGACTGTAAGAGATGTGATTGGTCGGCCCAATTGAAAGCCCAATTATTAGGTTTTGCAACACACATAAAAGTGGCCGTATTTTGTGGTAAGCGTTGGGACAATTACATGCATGTATGCAGTTGAAAATGGTTATGTTACGGTAAAGCTCACAGTTTTTTATGTTCAGTGAAAACAGTTCCACTGATTTTCACACGTTTGTTTTGTAACCATGTGTCCAAACGTGGTTGTAAAACAACTATTTTAGATTTACTTTAGTTCATAGTATGTTCATCTTGTGATTGGGAGCTCAGAAAATGCTTATTATTAGACCAAGTAAATCACAGATTTCTCTAAGAATAAAGATTTACATGAAAACAAATAAACCAGCCTTGTTTTTAAGATCAGCTATAGCTGAGATAAGGTTTGGTGTGTTCGGTATGGGGGGGAGCTTGTACCATTCAAGGGGGTCATCAAAAGCAGCTGCACATCTATTCTTCAAACACTTGGTCTCATTCATAACCCTTTTTTTTAAATAAAGGAGACAGTAAAGACAAAGCAACAAGGTAAAGAAAGAGACTGAAAGAGATTCGATCAGTTTCACAGCATGGTGGGCTTCTATTTTTTTCTGCAGGGGCACAAACACATGGGACTGATTCCATCTAAACTATACATCTGCCTCAACCTGAGCACTGTCGTCATTGACTCAGAGACTTGGGTTCTTTCTGAAGGACCACCTACAAGCGAAGCACAAAAACCGTGCAGCCCTCCCTGCTAGGCTGAACATAATAGCAGCCGGATGAGTCGATGCTGATATCGATCTCCACAGCGGGGTCACAGGACAGACGGTGTTTATCTGCATGACACAAGAGATCACCAGACTGACAGGAGCACATCAAACGGGCAGAGAGAATATCCACTGACAGCAGCTCTCACTGCCACCTGAACAACCGAACAGCTCATCCAATGTCCACATTATTCTACTTCTACGCCCACGAGAGCTTTGCCGTGAATCAATTTGATTAATTCATTCAAAACCAGGGTTTTAGGAGGAAACATTTGAATCGATTTTCACTTTAAACTTGGGTAATTACGGCACAGAAGCGCCACCTCTCCCCTGAGCTCTCGAGGGTATAGTTCATAATTAGCGCGTCCGAGAGAGTCCAGGAAGAATATCAACATGGCGCCGCTAATAAAAGCCATGACTTTGTTCCCAAAAGCTGCACCGTCACCTCAGCAACCTCGAGCAGGATTGTAGTTTTGCTGTACATCGTCATTTAGTCAATAACTGTTTTCCCGGGCTAGGATGGGGGACAGTTTAGTTTAGTCTGAGCCTTGTTAATTTGTTGTTTGCAAACTCTTCAGATGGTCTAAAAACCAAACCTAAAGGAATCACAGCGGTGGAACAATCCCCCCCCATTAAGAGCAGAAGAGGAGAGCTTTGTAGTCCTCTGGGAGCCCAACACCACTTCAAAGAAGCCCTGACCTCCCCTCTCTCCTCTGCTCCTTTTCTGCTGTTCTTTCTACTTCTTTAGGTCTCTTTAGACTCACTTACTGACTCCTTTAGTTTAATGTCTTGCTCTTTTTGTTACCGACCGCTCCTCTTTCTTTATGTAATGTGTAATATAGTTTGTTCTTTCCCTTCTGTCTTTTGGCCCTCTCTAATTTGTCCCTTTTTCCCTCATCTTCTTGAATTTCTTGAATTTCTTGAATTTCTTCCATCATCTTCATGGGGCAACAACGTGTTGATTTGAGCATCAGTCAGGATGCAAGAAGTGAGGGAGGTTGTCATACATCAAAAGGCTGGAGGAACTTGTCATCTTTCACCAAATCCTCTAGAAGTGCTGCTGAGTATCACTATTGAGCCACATCTCATCAACAAACTAAAAGCAAGTGCTGTGCAAAGCTTATTTCTTGAAACACACCCTTCAAAAATGGAAGGCTGATGCAACTCCGACCATTAACGGGGAAGGACGGCACCAAACAGGAAGTGTGTAACCCTGTGAAACCGAGATACCTTTTGAAGTAATAACGGAGAGGAGACAAAGTCAAAGAGATGAGACGTGTCTCTGGAGTTTGGGTCGATGACTTTGATGCATCTCAGAATGCTCTCCTGCTTGGTGTACCTGTGTGTTTGGATATTTCTACCCTAATATGGCTTTTCACATCCATTTGCAGCCCTGAGCACTACAGTGTTCATGTTAGCGCTTCGCTTTAACCGATCGGCAGGAAGTGACATATCGATCAATGCCAGTTTCGGTCGACACAAAAGCAGCTCTGGCCTCTTCCTCTCCGGAGATCAGCGGTCCAATTACAGGATTTTCGGATTCAGAAAGTAAAACATTGCACGGCCTGTCGCCGGACGGCTGATGAAGACGGGTGGACCGAGAGCGCAGGAAGTGACTCCATATCTGCTGGGTTATTTGGTCACACATCATTATGTCATGTGTGGGTGTGAAAGACCTTGCTCTAGGGTATGTCAGCAGCAGCAATTATGGAAAGGGAGTGCTAGTGTTTCAGTCTGTCACGCTTAAACTAATGACTTTCTGGTCCCAATCATTCCATCGCTAACATTAGCCACCTGATGCCTCATTAGCAGAGACTTTGTGCTTCTTTTTGTGTTGTACCAACATGACCGCAGTATTTATCTTCCTGTTAACTTGAACTTACGTGACACAGAAGTTACTCCTTACTTTTTTTTTTTTTTTACCACAGTGAAAGTTTGTTTCTTCCATCACAACTCTGTCAATATCAGACTCGATAATGTTCCAACCACAGCAGGCAGTATGATGGATGGATCATTACTGTAGCTAAGTTTCAAATGCTCAACACAGTTTCAAGCCTTCTTAGATCACAAACTTGTCTTGAACCCATTTCAACTCCCTTTTAAAGCAGGTCTGCAATCAGGTCAATATTGTTGTATGTGCTTTTAATGTAATTATAATTCAAGCACAATACTTAATTACTTAATCAATCCAGAGCTTGCCTTCGATTCATCTGTGTGCACACAGACACTCTGTTGTTGGACAGACTAGACAACGGTTTGAGCCTCCCTTACTCTCTCCCCCAATGGTTAAGGTCTTATCTGACAGGGCAGGGTTTTTATGGTGGTCGAGGTAATTACACCCCCAAGAAAGTTCACATTTATATGCGGTGTGTCAGAAGGCTTGATTCCTTCCCCTGTGGTTTGTAATTTTCATGTTCTCTGTTTTTAGGCAGGTTTGAGTTAGTGTGTGCCAGAGGGCTTACTGTCTGCAGGCTTTCCCTCCGACCAATCACATCCAAAGGTAATTTCACTGACGAGTCCCACTTGGCTGCTCGAATGTGTGCAAATCAGTGATGGAGTCATTTGTTGGAGGAGTGGAACCCGGCAAAGTCTCAGTCCTACACAGAACATGATTCTCCATACAAGTCGTCTTTATCAGGAACAAGACCAGATTGATTTCCTGCTGTATGTAGATTTTTTTTATTTTCACCTAATGAGACACCTTGATGAGCTGCACTGACGAATTCAAAATGTGGGAAGAACATCATTTCTCATGACGTACAGCACTAGCAGGCTTACTTTACCTCGACGGGTAAAAGCGTAACTTTTCAGGTATGAACACTCATCCAGTGCAATCTGGAGCTGGTTTCACAAACACAGGGGGTGACTGGTCAATAACAATGAAAAAGATATATTTCCATTCTTGAGATATATTCCCTGTTTAGGAGCCTTGTTAGAGCTCATTTTACTGTTAATGTGTATCTACTGTGTTCTAATGTCTTGCTATGAAATTGCTTCTTAATTCCTTTTACATTTGATGTGTAACATAGGGAGTCTGTTTTGTGACATAATTATTGTGATTATATTTTAGAACATAGGTCTTACTGCAACTTTCAATAAAATCATCAGCAGAATCTTTTCCGAAACGTTTTGTTGGCAATTAGATTAAAGTCACCAATTAGCTTAATTACCATGATTCACAGCAGTAGGACGTGCAGCAATCGTCATCGACTCTATTTCAATTCATCTTATTAAAATTCCTTGATTGTTCATTCCAGGGCATCAAACAGTAAGACCAACAATGCATATTGTCTCATTCAAATATCTCTCAGCCAGCAAGTTGCCAGATTCTTTTTCACTTCCGTATGTTTCGATGTTTTTATCTTTTCAGGTTTTGTAATCATACATTTCGTGGCCGCCTTGCGGCATGCGTATTTCCCCACCAGGGACCATAAAATCTCGAAGTCGAGCATTATTAGTCATCCTCTCAGCGCTGAATTCATGAAGTTAACAGACTCTGCCTCAAATGTAATTAGTGTCGTCGCCTGTAACTCCATTTCACACTTCCGAAATGCGCTGCATGCCTATTGTCCCGCTCTCATTATTCCTTTCATTTTGCTGAAATGAATTGTACGTGAACTGTGAAAACAGCCAGCCGACAGTCTCGGGTCGACTTCTTTTCTCTCTCCGTCTCCCTCATGGCTCTTACCTCCATCTCCCTCTCTCTCTCTCTCTCTGCTGACCTTTCAGTAAAGGCTGCTGGAGGTACTGAGGTGTAATTGTCCCCAATGAGAGCCGGTAACTCCAATCTCATCAACAGCATACGATTTAATGTCGCCAGCAGCCAATTCTGCATTCTGCGCAAGTGTTGCAAGAATGGGCTGTTTGGATGCAGCTTTGGACTAATTCCCTCGGGGAAGAGTCTGGACCTGAATGAGAAAAACTGTTGGCGGCTTGACCTTAGCTGGTAATCTTTTTTTATCTGGTCCCTTGCATTTGTTCTCACAGAGGAAGTTCCACTTTCCAACCACCTGTATGTTTATTGCTGTTGTTTTGGGTATGACAGTCATTTTGTCATCATTTTAATAGCATTTTGGATTTCGTATATCAGTATGTATAATTTTAAATAGTTTTTTAATGCTGTAGATGTGGAAAACGTGCTGCAGATGTTTTTCTTTCGTTCCAAGTTGTAAAAAACAAAAACATATTGAAGTTAAAATTAAAACTAGATGCATGTGCAAAATTGCAAAAGTCAAATATGATCCATAGAGCATTTTTGCAATGGAAAGACATAACTTCATACATTTTGAATTCACTGGTGAGTCATTTAAAACATGACTGAAGACTTGCGTCAGAATTTATAAAATGTATATATTACCTCTAGTTCTTACAGCCTAATCCTCTGACAGAGGATTGCAAAACATCGATACTGAAAACAGTCAGATGTGAGGCTCATGCCTGAGGACATCACTGATAATGGTGCCCAATAAAACCAATTAAGTCAGTAGTATCATAAATATTTCAGGTCAGTAAGATCAGAGTAAAATTATAGTCTGGCAACAAGTAAGAAACGCTAAAATGTGGTTTTAGATGTAGTCAAAAGCAGTTATCATCAGCTGCCTCTCCTCCTCCTCCTCCTCCTCCTTCATCTTCTCTTTGTTTGACTTCTCTTCACCCCCCCCCCCTTTTTCCATGAGTGAGACCCGTGAAGAAGCTTATCAATGTTGCTCGGAGGAAGGCAGGCTGCAATCAGAGGGAAAATGACTGCTCTTTCTCCGATCACCATCACCAACAATCCATAGCGGCGCCAGGGATGTTTATCTCCTAAGTGTCTTCAAATGCATCACGACTGAACTGCTATCTGCAAAGGGAACATGGTCTCATGTTGTAGCTTGTCCTTTTCTCCACCTACACAAAAATAGATATAATTGCGTAGGTTTCAGTAAAAAAAAAGGGTGGACTCAAGAAGTTACCAAAGAACTCAAGGCCCTACGTTTTGAAAAAAATGCAGCATCCTGAAAGTTCAGTCAAAACCTAAAATATACACATGATCCATCTCCAAAAATGACTTCAGCTGTGAAAAAGGAGAAGGCAGCCGTCGTAAAACATCTAATTTTGAATTGAAACCTCAAAGTTATTTTAATTATAGAATCACTTAGATTTTAGACCTGGGTTTCTTAATTATCTGACTTTGATTTGTTTTCTGATTCTTGTTTTTCTTTTGTTGATTGTGTTCCTGTGAATGTTTTTTGTTTTCAGGTCTTTCTTGGGAAAATAGATCCTAATCCCAAAGGGGACAGCCTGATGAAGTGAAGATCAACTAAAATCAAAATGAAGAGATTAGCAAATCCTGTAAGAAATATTTCCTGATGGCCTGACTTCACACCTGATTCAATTTCACTCAGTTTGTCAGTTAGTCTCAAAAACAAAGAGCTCAAACGCATGGGAAACAAGACGAGACTGCTGGGATATATATATTCCAGTGTCCAGTGTTGCTGTGATTGAGGCTCTATATGCAATGCCCTCCAAAAGACTGCACTCCCCAGCACAACAAGCACACACTGACTGACGTATTTCTCTGTGCGTTCGCCTCTGAGCCATTGATATCAGTTGACACTCCTTGCAAAGACTACAGCAGGAGGCAAACATCTCAGCAGCTTTGACGTCATCTCATCTCATCTCCTGCCCCGACTGCTCACATCAGGGACCATTTCAAAGCCTCTACCGTTATATCATAATATGGGACGTCAAATAATTGTGAAGTTATATTTTTTCATAGGATTCATCCTCCAAGAGCTGCTGCATCCCTGCGTACAGAAGACTTAAGGCCTTTCCTCTTAAACAGTTACATAGTGTATATGACTAGGGCTTTTATTGTGAAGGTGAGAATGGAGGTAGTGGATCTTGTCGTGCGTTCTGCACAACGCGATTGGTTTCTTTTTCGACACAAAATATTCGCATTCAGTTTGAAAGTACAACTACAAAACAAAAGTTGGAAAAAAACATATATTTTGTCCGAGCATTTGTATTGTGTTGAGCAGTTTGCTTTTGTGGAGTGTTTTACTCGTATACAGTTATACAGTGAGCTTAACGACACAAAGAGTGTCTGAGAAAGAGCGCCAAACGAGAACATTGGACGGGTTGTACATTCCTACAGATCTCAAAGGCAGTGGTCACTGTATTGTTTAAAGTGTGTAAGTGTTTAAAACCACTTGACTGCCAAGCAGAATGACCAGATACAAAAAAAAAAAAAAGACATAAGCTCCCACTACAAATTCCCAGACATCACTGTGACCCCTGCCACATTTCCTGCTGAAATCTGTATTCAGTAAAGCAACAAACATGAATAAACAACATCCGATAGTGAACTTTGGGGGAGTTTGTGAGTGCTGATGGTTTGGATGAGGGGGGGGAGGTCAAGCTCCCCCCGCTGGGCACGGATGTCAGAGTTGTGGGCTCTGCCGGGGCCCCGCTTTGGCCTCTTCTGGGACTTTGGGAGGCAGAGGCTCTTGGTTCAATGGCCCAATGTGGAGCTGCTGCAAACCGCCCACTGCGGGCTTCAGCTCCCAGGGGCAGTGAGCCGTATCACGCAGTCACAACAGTTCACCTCACTCCACTTTAAGTACAGGCTACAGTGGGGAACCAGACACAGAAAATGAAAGCGTTCTGAGCTTTTTATCCCTCCCTCCCCTTCATTAATCTCTCCCTGGCAGCAGAGGACCAGGCAGACCATCCCTGGTTGTTTGTCCTGTTAAAGTGCTCTGCAGTAACAAAGTTAACTCCTACCTGCCAGCATAACGGCATCCTGTAAGTCAACCAACTGCGATAAAGACCTTTGAATGCATACCGTGTGAACAGGATGTCTGCAACTAATGGAAAAGTTTCTAAAACAGTTAAACTGTATTAGTGTGTTCTTTTTTTGATGAAATGAGTGATATTTTTAATTCTAACTTGAAAGGGCCACTGTAGGATTCCCTGGCTTTAGAGATGAATAGAATAGGAGCAGGACAGATATTCCCATTCAAATCAACTTATCAGGATGGTCAGAGAGGCGGCCGTATTCATTCATTCATTCATATATAATATAATTCTGTCTGAAACATGTGGAGGCACATTGAGTATTTGTAATGTGACCATTTGTGTTCCCGTTTCCTTGACTGACTAGTCCTTCTTCCTCTGTATGTTCCACCAGAGATCACTACAATGCTTCTCAAGAAGAAAAGCAGCTGCAGTAAGAAAACAACTCGATATGACGTCGCTTCAGGCAAAACGTTCCAGTGGTCTCAGCAGCAGCGTTTGATGATTATAGATCCGAGCCGCCTCTTCGCCTCTGAAGATGGTGCATCTTCTGATCCTCTAGGACAAAGCTGGTTGTTTGTACTGTACATCCATACTTTTTTTTTATTGTGGTAACGTTCATGAAGCCACCTGTGACTTTAAATGAATGCACTGATATCTGTTGTATATCAATCTATTGTTTGTCACCTCATATTTCCTCACATCTCTCTCTGTTCTCATTCATCAAACACGTTGTTTTCCTAAAGAGCACATCGGGAGAACAGCTCAGTATTTAAGGGGATTTATGGGGTAGAACATATAAATGTTCACAATTCTTGCATATTAATTAAGTGATATTTTTATGATCAAACTTTCAGACTTTTCTCCTCCCTGTGAAAACTTGAAATATGATTTAATATTGAGATATTTTTGACATGACTTGTGTTAGATTAACGGCTCTACATCATTTGTTCATCTGACCACTTATTTGTCAAACTTACAGCAGTGATTCAATTTGACCAAAACTTTGGGATGTGATATAGCCGCCGTGTTTTGTTTTTAAAAAGAATCAGATTGTGATCACACCTGCCAAAAGAGAGCCTACAATCACAAGGCGAACTAGCCTCAACCCTTTGTAAATCCTACTCCAGCTTTTGATGGAGGGCAGATAAATTCAGCCAATCGACAGGCAAGCTGACACTCCAATGTTAACAGCACTGTAGTCTCACCGCTAGATCGTCTCCCTGCTCTCTCCAGGACACTTTTCAGGCCGGTGAACAAGGCCCGGTTCACTGGAGTGGAAGGACCCAGAAGGGAGGGCAGTCGATACATCACCTCCCCCCCTCGTTTTACTCATTACCACACAGACTCAGAGTCCGGACCGCCATGTACATGAGGAGCAGCCACTTCAATCTGTCTCAATCTGAGAGCCTCCAGCTGACTCTGCTGTTGCAACGAGCTTATTAAACATGATGGGAAGCTGCAAATGCAGCCGTGTGAGCTGTAAATCTCTGGAGACAGAGGGCGAGGAGTAAAACACTCATAAACACCACCATGACAAACAGCAGACATTTACTGTACGTGCACGCAGACATACCTGCAACAACACGCCGACATAACGGTCACAAACTCACAGATCAAAGATCGACTTTATGAAGGAAGCTGCAGATCTCACATCAGACAAACGTACCAATACATCCCACAGGTCCTTCACTACTTCCACTACTACTGGAAACCTTCTGCAGATCATTAACAAGAGGATAGTGCTGGAAGACTATCATCATACTATCCATTGTATCTGTATGGGTGATGCATTGATTGGTCGACAGGGGACACCAGCTGTATTGACACTGCTGTGTTTGACAGCTTAATACAAAATATGGGAGGGTGAAATGAGAGTGGCCGCTTCTAATTAAGACCAATTGGGAGCATTTTAAACCTTCATTTCTAATTTATGGGAATATTAACTTTGAATGACTGTTCTGCTCTGAGCTCTCTTAGTTTCTGACCCCGACTGTGAAGGCTGACTGCGGGCTCCCCACCTCACTGCTACCGCTTCAGCCTGAGGAGCGTTATTTACTCATTTATATGAATGTTACGCATTCAGTCTGCAATACGCTGGAGCTGATGTAAGGGGTAAAAACTCCAAAGGTAGTTAAATAACATTTTTCTACGGTAGAAATGCACTGTAATTAATCATTTCAAAGGAAAAAAGTTTAAAATTGCACCACTATGGCATTTTTACATGCATCAAACAGCAGAAATTGAAAGTATATGTTAATAAATACACAAACATGTGCAGTGAGTATGTTCCACTAATACACAAAGCCACAGCAACGTATGATTTACAGTGTTAAATATTTTGGTATGGACCAATATCATACCAAGCATGAACAGTATGAGCACATATGTATATTCCTTATAGCGTACGAGTCCGTGCCTACTTTTTTCTGCATTTATATGCACGTGCCTCGACATATCAGCATCTGTGTAGCGGTGTGTGTTGGTGTCCTCCTGTGCTTTCTGCACGGTACTCAACGTTACATCAACTAATAAGCTGTTGACCCATGCTAATGCAGGTTATCTAGAGAGCCGTTTGTAGAGCGGGGAGCTCTCAAGTTGGACTTGACACGCATTTTCGTAATAGCTCAAAAATACGAGTGGAGAGCACTGCCCCGCATGGAGAAAATGCTCTGAAGTAATGTGTGTGAACACGTCTAATCTGAGAGGATCTGAACATTCAAAACACTGGTGCACACTTTCTGCTAAATGGATTGTGTCTGTGGTTGAATAAAACAGTTGGAACCCTATTTAATATACAGTACATTTATATGCAATTTGGTTTATTATTGGCCACTCTAGCAGTCTGGATGCCACATATTGGCTACAGCAGATTAATGACGAATACAACAGAAGTGAATTTGTTGACACACTGCAGTATTAAACTATGAAGGATCTAACATGGGAGCTAAATCCAAACGGTAAATGTAGTTTTAGGCACAATTTCAGTTGCATTGTGGGTTTGGGAATCGGACACTTGATGTTTTGTTTTAGGCTTTGCTACGGGTTTGGGCTACAACATTTTATTTTTACAGACTTACTCCACCGTGGCATACTGTGACAACAATGTTTATTCCCGAACCACTAGGGCTCCCTTTACTCGACTAGAGGCTCCACAGGCTGCTAAGGTTTACGGTGGAGAAGCATCCCCAAGACGAGAGGAGGCCAGTCTCTCTATGAGGGTCAAAAATCCATTTATGGATAGATTGGACCAACTAAAAGTAAGGTCTGAACTCCAACTCAGAGGAAACAAGACAGCAAGAAGCCAGCAGTGGATCTAAAGGAGAGAACCCAGTGAACACATTTATGTTTTTTGGTGAAAGGGCTAAATTGCCTGTCCTAAAACGACATGTACTTGTAGCCGTGTAGATGTAGTTGTTGGCGGCCATCTTTAAAAACAAAAAAAGATAAAAGTATGTAATATTGTATCTATAACACTGTTTGACAATACACCATTGTGGGGATGCAAGTTCATTTATTATGTCCAATAAAAGTGTATAGCTTAAATCTTGAGACACCTCATATGGAAGCTAGACAGACAATTCCTGCTCATTACTGTACACAGATGTGCTGTAACTCTGTACTTGGGCCTCAGGAGCCCTCGGTGCTGGAAGACATATGGACGCCTCCCGGCAGGGCAGCGCTTTGGGAGCGCACAAAAAACAACAACTGTGCAAAGAAATCCTGCACGCGTGCAAAAGAATCCCTTCTGCTGCTACAACTTCATCCTTGGGGATAAACAGTGTGCGTGTCATTGTCATATCTACATTAATATTTTAAAAACTGTTGAAATCTGAGAGTATGCATATTGTGTACACACATATGCATACAGTACTGAGACCGTGGTAAGATTTGACATATGCATATGTTAAACTTGCTCGAGGTCAATGGCTTTTTATGGCATATAAACTTTTAAACACATTGTACAGTTCGTGCAAGTAGACTCGCATCGTCCCACAAACACCAACACTACATTCTCCCTGATGTCCACCGCTCTTCCATATTCATTGTGCACACACGCCTCTGTAATTGCAGTTGGTGTACAGTAAATATTTAATCTCATGTACCTCTCACATCCCCCATCTCCAACGTTCCTCCTCCAACTCGCTCAAACCAAGACACTCTGAGCTGATACAGATTGTTACATCAGATAAAAGTGGAAGTGCATTTGTTCTACGACGGATGAGTGACGGACGCAAAAAAACACTAAAAAGACTAAACACTAAGCAAGCTTGAGTTTAGTCAGTTATTTGTTCTCTTCTTGAATGTGCCAGTCTTCATTCAATGTCCAACAATAAGTCGGCCAATATGTCAGAACCTGAGGAACAGCAGCGTCCGTGATCTGATCTGAAACTGAATGTAAACCAATGCGAGAGGACAGAAAAACCCAATCACTTGCCAATCACTGCAAGACCGTCACCTGGGGGAGGATGGTGCGACACGCTTCCTTTTCAAACTTATCCACCTCATTTCAAAATGTTTTTCTTATTCCGTAATCTGCAGGCAGACACATTAAAAACATTACAACCGAGTGCAGCGCTCTGTCACAACATACAGCTCATCATCAGAGAAACTGCTCTCTGATTTATGCAGATCTCATATTAAAGCCCCACTGTGCAGCAGCCCTCATGCATTATTCACAGCAGCGGCCATATGTGTGTGTGTTTGTATGTGCTTTATAAATGTGTGTGTGTGTGTGTGTGTGTGTGTGTGTGCGCCGTACTCTGTAGCATCTGTATCTGACTCATCGCAGGCACAGAGGATTACTAAGCACAGAGAGAGACAGAGCGCGGAGCAGACCGATAGGGACAGTAAGAGAAAGTAAATCTGAATCGAGGCAGTAACACAGAGATAATCTCACAGGGCTCTGGAAAGACAGTAGCACTGCAGACGTGGATGGAGAGTGGCATAATTCGATCATCACAAACATCTTTTTTATTGTTCACACACCTAACCTAATAATCCACGGAACCTTTATTAGAGTAAATGCCTATTTTGCTCATTTATTGACTGATTAAACTGACTGTATCCCCGGTTCATAAAACCACAAACATCTGGGGCCTGCCGGATAGAAGATGTACCACGACAACAAAAAACAAAGACTTGATTGTCACATACCTCAGTGCATGCATGGTTTTAAAGAGAGATCATTGGGTATATGTTTGCACATACGACTATCAAAAGCACAATGCTTAACTTCTTTTATTGACATTGAAAGCAGCATTCTATTTCCCAGTCCATGTTGTTTTTATCCGTCTCTTTTGCAAAGTTCATTTTCAATATTAACGCTATGAATTACGTCCCTGATGTTCGCTGATAACAAGGCAATTGTGTACATGCATATTTCTTTCTTTGTGATTGCAGAGATTTGAACCTGCTGGGCACAACGTTTCACACATTTGGCCCCCGGTGTCAGTATGTCTTCAGTGTCAAACAGGAAATTAAAGTTGTTTATACATTTGATTTGTTGCGATAACAATCTGAGGAAGAGTTGGTCGGGCAAAAAAAACAACAACCAGAAACTAAAAGGTCATCAGCATGAAATGAAAAGAACAAGACGCTGTTAATTAATGGAGCTACTGTGTCAATACAGCTCTGCAACGATGACTAAGAATCAATGAGGGAGACAAAAATATAGAAACACCCATTCAAGTCTGTGGTCCTGAGTTAAAATGGTTCATGTGTGAGCTGTCTTGTTTTGGTGCACAGCGGCAGTAGCGTGGCGTAGCCCGGCGGAGAGGAGCAGGGCGACAGCTTCAGGGTCCAGGTTGTATCCCTCCGTTCTGGTTCACTTAGACTAAATGCACCACAGATGGGGAGAACAAAAGGTGTTTGTTTTTGTCTTTTTCACAAGACACAGATGAGCAGCGAACGAGAAGCAAAGAAAGAAAGAATGCAGCTGGAAACAATGACGATGGTAAATGAGTTTAAGTTTGATGAATAAAGTGATGCAGAGTATGAAGCCAGTTCCTTTACTTGGCAGTACTGTATTGTCTCAATGGGCACATGTCTCACGTGATTTGTCATGTGGATATCTAACACCCAAATTCACAGTTCACGCATTGATTACAACTAGGAAAGTGCACTCAGTGAAGTGCACATCTCCACCAGATGTGTCTGCAACGATCACTGCTGTGATGTTTGACTGAATGAGGATTCAGGAATCAGGATTGTATCTGCTGCACCTGTTTGCCGTAAACACAAACTGAAGTGTTTTAGTTCAAGTCTATTTTTCCGGCGATGTGTGGTATACAAATACGATTCCAAACTAAAGCAGTTGTTTATCACTTGCGGCCCCTTCTTAAGAGGAGTGAGTCAGCAGTCAATGATGGTTACAAACAGCCAATAAAATATACTTTTTCAGAAACCGTGAATCACCACAACCACGAGGGGTCCTTGAGCATACATTCATGAATGAGCACAACAAATATGGGTCCAGTTGTATGCCAGATTAGCTGTGGACAGACAAACAGGCTGACACACACACACACACACACACACATGCTCGAACACATATCTCCCTCAAGGCTTATGTTTGTCGGACATAATTACATTTCTTAAAAAAATATACTGAACATTATGACTTTTTGAAATATCACAATTTGAATATCGTTTACAGTCCAGAGGAGGGATTTTAGACTTAAGACCAATCATAGCTGCATAAAGTCCACAGAAAACGACTAAAATGACTCTTTACCGATTGATTTGCATACCGACGACACATTGAAGAGACACTGAGGGCATCGTTACTCAAAACGCCCTACACATTTAGTCAGGCACATGTAGTGTGTCTACGATCAGCTACTGGAGCACTACAAAAACCAACCTGCAAGCACTTCCCCACATTACCAACTAGACACAGATGGGCTGAAAGGGGTTGTAAAACGCACAATTCATTCAAACTCAAAGAAAACAAGCGGCGATGTATGCGGGCGATCGTCTTGAAGTCGCAGAGTAGCAGTAGAGGGGTTGGCGATACGCTCAGCTGGGTTATCACTAGCAGCAACAACCGGACGGAAATAGTGAGTCAATGAAAGTATAAAACAGGCAATAAAACGGTGTTTTGAGAAAGTGTGATTCTCCGCAACCACGAGAGGTCCTTGAGCGATGCACCTTGACTCACTCACTCACTCACAATCTCATGATCCTCTTGGCAGAGAGAGAGAGAGACATCAGCGCAGACACACACACACACAGATGTTAAGATCCAATGGGGAAAAAATATATATAAAAGAGTGACTTACTATGGTGAAGTTCATGACTTTGAGGATCCAGATAGTTAGTGCCAAGTTGATCAGGATCAGGATCATCAGCAGCAGGACGAAGAAGTAAAGGCAGCGTTTCCTCCAGCCATATATTCCCACTTTGTACACTTGTGGTTTCTCTGAACTCTGGACATTGTTCCTATGAGTGCACTGTTCTTGGGTCATCTGAGAGGAGACATGGAGAGAAAAAAGGAAGACATTTTAACGGCTGAGGCAACGCCTTGACCTCTGTGTTACTTACTTATACGAAGTCTCAGTCAAACGCCATCAGTATCTTTGCCTCCAACTTTCTCGCATTTTGCAGCCTGGTTTGCACCGACTGTGTTAATCAATCATACAGCTCCATTTGGGCAATTGGGCAGTGAGGGAATCAACACAGACTATTGTTTGGTTTGAGATCTTGGAGAGGATTTGTAGAAAGTTAAAGCTGCAACATTGACATATGTCATTTTAGAAAGCTTATGGCAAACAAGTCTGCAACGTTGCATGTTTACACATCCAGTAGACACGGAGCAACAATATTATGTTAGGGCTGCGGTGAATTTAAGTCCAATATTCCTTCTTCCTTTAGCTCCTTGGTCTCCTGAGAGAAATGTATGTCTCTTTAGCTGCTAAATGTCCCACTGTGTTAGCTGGTACTTTCTCTTGTCTGGCTCTAATGTATTCAGCTATTATTGAAACCATTTGGCCTCCATGGTGGAGCTACCCATGATTGATTGGATATTTGTGATGCGGCTGTGGAGACTGTGCAGAAAACGACCTTTAAGATAAGATATGTGGGTACATCTGAACATTAGTACAAATGACGTGGCGTAAACATTCCTCTCACATACTGCACTCCAATACTGACCAGCCACTCAGTTCAGGCACGATGAAAGACAGTTTAGTTAGCCATTGCATTGATTGATTGCCCCATAAGTGGTCTATAACTCCAATATACCCCCTCTGCCCCATTGATGTGCTGATAGTGCCGATTGATGATGATTCTAATTGTCTGTCTGTGAAGACGTGGAGGCATTGTTCACTTCAAGCGCCATAATAATGGCCTAATAACTCTGTGGAAAAATACAATTTACTGTCCGCCGTGCTTTGGAGTGCACACCTCAGACCACCAAAGCCAATTGTTTTTGACAACCGCACACATTACGCGCTAACTGAAACAAATGGCACAAGACAGGGGCCCGCTGAGAAAGTGCTGAAAGCTACAGAGGAGGCTCCAAAGCACCAGTCAGCAAAAAAAACAACAAAAAGAAAAAACAGGGAAATCTCATTGTGTACGCTCTGATTTTCATTTCTGTTTGACGTGAGATGCAGAGAGATGAAGAAGCATATCTCTGTGATGTCTAGGCTGACAGAAAATAGGGAAATCGGTACTGTGAGAGTAAACTAAGCTGAAAAAAGAAAAGAAAATAGAATTACCGACTCACAGTAATATGCCTTTGCCAGCCAGTCAAGTTGCAGTTTACACCCATGTCTGTTCAGAATGTCATCATTTTATTGCATTAGACATTTGTGTGGAATTGTCATAATGAGCAAATTCGTTCTTGAGTTACCGGAAACGTGTTCTTATCTCAACATGACCTTGACCTTTGACTAACAAACTCGAAATAGTTCATCCTTGGGTCCAAGGCGTTCCTGAGATATTGTGTTTACACAAATGGAACGTATGTACAACCAACGGATTGAAGCTCATTTAGAGTCCGCTTTAAGCCAAAAGTAACCAAGGCTATTTGATTAGCTCTTTGGCAGAATCCTCATAAAGCCCTGCAGCCTGTGAGTGGGGATTAACAACGCAGCTGATCCTGCATCACATTTTCTTTTGTTTTCCATCCTCGAGCAGCACCTGCCACAGCAAAAAGCTTCCAAATATGGCCGCCAGTCATGGCAGACACACTGTTCATCCTGGAACAAACCGCCGTCCTGTCAAATCACACATTTGAACAAGACCCAGTGGAGCTGACAGGGCTGCTCTGACATTTGTTTACACCGAGGAGTTTGATCATGAAAAACCACACCCAAGATTCAAAGACTGACAGCCAGGTTTTCCATTTCCTCTCTGATTTGTTTGTTTGTTTTGTTTTTCATGTGACAAGCTCAGATAACTGACCCTGAAACTAATATGAAACTGAAACTTAAAAAACGATCAACGAAATTTGGTAAGCAGATAGCAGCGAGAAGATTCATTTTGAAACAGAGTTTTGGAGATCAGCATTGAATAAATCTCCACATTTCAAAAGAAAAGAGAGGATATATATATGCAACCTCAACTGGGTAGTATTTTGTAATTCTAATATATGTATTTTTGACACAGCCTTGGGAAGGCACAGGACAGTTGAATAATCAAGATCTGCTTGTCTGTTTACTAGAATAACTTAATTACTGTAAGTTTGCAACAGCTCTTGTTGCATATTTTATGAACGCAATTCTAGCATTTTGGACGACAGAAGTCAGTAAGCCAGTCAAATGAAATGCCAAATGGTAACACAGTTCTAATGTAAAAAATAGATTAATGTGTAATTAAAAATGGCATTCATTGGAATCGATAGTGGTATGTGAAACCATCAACTAATCCGTTTCAGGAAATTTAAATAAAGTAAACTGAAAAATGTCCTTGACGAAAGGAAAGGGGAAAAAACAGAATACTGCAGAAAGCTGCCAAACATCTCCAGGTGTTGTGGAGACAACAGCATCAGCAGCTTGGCAGGAAGGCAACACTCACAGTGACACCAACTAAAGTGTCACCTGTTCAGTAGTCAGATGGAGAAGTGTGTGTGTGCTCAAGCAATCATGTGTAAATGTGTCACTTCTCAGGTAAGCCTTTATACGATCTACACACACACACACACACACACCTACACACACACACACACACACACACCTACACACACACACACCTACACACACACACACACACACACACACACACACACACACACACACACACACACACACACACACACACACACACACACACACACACACACACACACACACACAAAGTTTAGTAATAATGTAGTTGTACTTTTCTACACATCCCTATGTGAGCAGAGTACAGGGATTTGAGCTGTATGGCAGCTACCCTGTCGGAGAGTTGGTTGTGCGCTCTTCCTCAATGTGTCATACATCACCGAGATGCAGTAAAATCCATAAGAGATGAAGGCAGTGGAGTAAGGTCAACAGCAGACACTGAACAACAATAACAGTGGTGGATAGTTTAAAAAAAAAGAAACTATACTGGCGGTGGTGCCACGTTGATAGACTCTTTTACAGCCAACACAATGATTACGTTACAGTGTGAGCTGGAGACGAAGCAAACACTGGAGGCAAACAAGAATTACCTCACAATAACGGGCTAAAGTCACATCCAAACTACGTCTTGCTGTGTTCTTAACTGTTAGAATCGATTTTTGAATGCATAAGTGATGATAAACTGTGATTCAAGGCTGTAGCGAGCAACAATACCAGCAAAGTGTTTCAGAGACGGAGAGAAAATGTTGCTAATAGATCAGCTTAGCCTTCTGCTAACCTTAAGCCGTCACGGCTGCTGCACCGCTGTGGGCTACGTTATTAGAGAATTGTTGCCAGTAGGCTGTTGGACCTTTTATCCCCCGTTACCAGTGTAGCATAAAAGCGTGGTGGAATTAGGAAGCCAACTAGTGGACGGCTGGCTACTTAGCTAGCTTGCTAACTCTGCCATGCTGTCATGCGGCACTGTTAACAGAAAATGATCTGAACAAAGTTGTCACTTGTCTGGTGATAGCAATGTTCGTTCTTACATTGTGACGGAAGTGTGTGGATGAAGCATTAAGCTATTTAAATTACATTTACTATCAAACTCACTGCGAGGAGTGAGTTTGATGGTCCCTTTGGTATAATGTCAACTTTCTCAACTCTTGCAGTCCCTGAGAGTTAGTGACCATACATAATGAGAGAAACTAATTCTTTTTTCAGCCATTATGAAATAAAAAGCCAACAAAAATAGCTGGGCAGCCTTAACTAGCGGTTTGGGGAATTAAACGGCCTACTTATGCTCCGCCTACTCATAAATGGCATCATGATTACTAAAAGAAATGGGGGCTTTTATGGTCTCTAGGAAGATATTCTGGCTTCGGCTAAGAATGTTTTATCCCAGAGGTGAACATGCATGGTGTCCTGATGGTCAATGTTTTTCATACAAATATAAATATCTGGTATACTTGCACACCAATGTAATAAACAACCATTTTCTGACGTCGTTATTGGCAAGACGGCATCATTTGTTAGTGCCTTTAAAATCTGTTATTACCAAAGGAACCGGTTCTGGTCTGATTGGTTAAAACAAACCAATATTGACTGTCTGTAGGAAACAGACAAAAGTACAACTTATATTTGGTTTAAATTATTATAAGCATGCTCTACTGTAGCTTAACCAATTAATCAAAAATCCAAACACAATAACAAATCGATGATATTTTTCAAAGTTGTATAAATGTATTATTTGTATTTCTTATTTCTACACATACGCTGTATTACATTGTGGATCTAACTTCTCTCAAATAAAATATACATCCATAAAATAAATGCACTGCAGTAATGAAATATGACTCGCCTCTCATGCTGCTTTCTACAGACAATCCCTCCAAGCACAAAGAGTACTGATAGCTTTCCAATATGCTCTTAGGCTACAGACTTACTATGAAAAGCAAATGGTGCTTGGTTACAAGCTAAGTAATGGCCACTCTCATAAGTGTGGAGGTGTGTGTTAAGAAAGCAGAGTTGAAAAGCCAGGAAGGAAATAAATAAGTGGGGAATTGGAGGCAAATGAAATCATTGGTCTTTTGACTCTTTTCTCCTCCACTGCTACTGTCCAATGGTGCCTCTTGCTCAGCCAACTACTCATTCAGAAAGCCCGAAGGAAGCCCAACGGTCCCACAACAAAGTCTGTCTCTGATTAGAGGGAGAAAATAGGTTTTACAAAATGTTATTGGTTAATTCTGCAGCCAAATAGCCAGGCAGCTCCCCATTAGGATCTTTATAGACAACATGTGGATCAGTACCAGGACCCAACGGCTGCTGCCAATGGATACGCCATTACTAGGGCTCACAAGCAATACAAAATGGCCGACAGCCAGAGGCAGTTTATTGGCCGTTGCAATGTGTGGGCAAACAGGCTAGTGGAGAAATGTGATCGCCTGACTGGGAAGTTGCTAAAGATATCACTGCTAAAGACAGAGGACAGAACAAGTATTAGCTCTTCTCTTAATGCTTTTAGGGTTTATTTGGTTGTACTGCGCTAATAAGCATGTTTCTCTGCTTTATACACGACTGTCTCAGCCTCTTTTCACCAAGTGTGTTGTTTGGAATATTTCTCTGTTTGCTGTTTTTAGATGTGTTGGTTTTCTCCTTGTATTGTGCGCCCGCCTCAGCCATTAACCAGGACTGGAGAGATCCAGTAGTTACTGTCCTGAATTGCTCCCTACCACTCCTCCATTGCCATTAACTGTCTTGTTTCTTCGTCTAAAGAGCCCCTTGAGCAATTGGTTTTTATTGTATTGTATTTTTTTTTCCCCTTTTATTATCGCTCAGCAACAACAACAGAGGGTAGCACTGAAGCAGTGCATGCCAGTGGAGGCAAAGAGCAGAAGGAATCTGATGAAACAGTGGTGAAACCAGCCTCCCCACCAACTACATGTTTATCTTTAAGGTTAACCCTTTCAGCAGATGGAGAACTTCATATGCATATGTTTAGCATTCAAATTCTGTTTTTATGCTACTGTAATGGAAATTCCAGGATCTTATGCATCTCTCCAAACAGCAAGTTTTAGTGACTTACACAATGACCGAGAACAGAACAAGATAAGATGGCCTACATTGTTCTGTGAGATGCAGTTTTGTTCCAGAACAAGATAATGTGAACTCCACAGTATCCAGTGTCAAAAAACACTGGCTTCTCCTCTGTCCTTTACTCATTTGCGCATGTCATTTATTTAACTGTGCTGCGAGTCCGGCTTCAGACGTTTGAATTAAACTTACAGAAGGACGAAAGTTGACTTTGTACTTGATTCAATGGAAATTGCCACCACACTACTATTGTACTGCTACTACTACTACTGATAGCGATGTCGTCTTGCTCCCAGATCTTGCCAGTAGTATCAATGGCCAAAACTACAAAAGTAAGATGCTGAAATAACCAGACTTGTCCTTTAATGTTTGTGCGCCAGAGTCACCGAGATAAATGCTTGTGAATTTATCGCACTCAGTAAATAAAGGCTTCTTTGACCCTTATTCTGAGTGCACCAGCACCTCTGCCTTTTGTCCCACTTTGTTGTCCCTCATTAACACTGAGGCCACATACTCAGCACAGCCCTTCATTGCTGTTTGCTGCAGCTGCTTACCGGCCCATTACAGATGAGACAAGAGTGGCTAATACGTTCAGATACTGAAAAAGGTCAGAGAATAGCAGTAAACAATTTAATGAGAGCTCCAACCTGTTCAGGATTTGACAAAAGCTCCTTTTCAGAGCAAAAAAAAAAAAGACAAAAGATTAAGAAAACATCCAATTTCGCTGGTAAATTCTGCCGTACAGACGAGAGGCCTTGCAGGCCCGGGGCCAAGCCTGACTGGATGGCATAATAAACACTGAGACAGCTGAGTAACTTTGGGCTATTCAGTTTTCTCCTCCTCTCTGTTTTGTAAGTGGCTTTGGCATGCTTGTCAACAGCAATGTTGAGCACATGATTAGGATAATTTGGCAAAGCCTGTGCTTGTAGGTCCTGTGTGTCTGGTATGATACTGAACTGTAGATGAGGACAGAGGAACCACATCTTCTGCTGTTAAATTCATTAATTTAAAGCACTTTTTGGAGGTCACGTCAGCGGTAAAAAGGGCCTGGGGGTTAAAAAAGTTGAATACCAGTTTTATTAAGGTGGGAAAGGGGGGGGGGAATAATGTTTTCTCTTAATATCTAAAATGTATGTCTTTTTTAAAAGGCAGATTCTGGTCTATTACAGCTTAAGTCGTATTTTTATAGATTTGGTCTTCATTTATATCGGTTATGAAACATACTGCAGGTCCACTTGGGTTAGTCTGATCTGGTTAGGTACAGGTTCTTGTCCTATTTCCACTGAAGCTGACTCTGCGTCAGCTCTGATCATGACGGGAGAATAAAATGTTTCTTGGGGCAGACGGAGTGTGAACTGTAAAGTTGAGGAAAACTGACATGACTTGCAGCTGGACTACTCCAACACAGAGAGACTCAAGAAAAGCTTCTTCCCTCAGACCATCAGGAAGATGAACTATAAAAATAGGCACTAAATCTTACTCTGATTATTACTATTTCACATCAGCCTTTGAGGAAATCCTCTAGAGAATGCCAACTCATGCATTTCACAGAAAATAAGTGATGAATAAACCTTTGAATCATGTTTTTTATTCGTCCATATTTTAGGCCCTTGAAGACCTCAACAACTACACTTAATTGGAAACACATTTCAAACACATTTCAAACCAAGTAGGCAAACCAGGTGTGTTTTAACAGGTAGTGTGGAAGTAGCGCTGGACAAATGCATCTTTGTAGCTGGCAACAACAAAATGGTGTACTCCACCTATTTTGCTCTGTCCTCCACCTCTTCCCAACACATTGTCAGACGTGCACCGAATCCCGAGGCGAGCACAGCTCAAACAGCGTTGTGTCTGAACGTGCCCTCACACTGCACTACAGAATGCAGACAGAAAGCAAAGCAGACAAACATGCATCTCTGATCTATTTGAATTTGCCTTATTTCCTTTAAATTCCAAATGGATATTTGTACCAGATGTTATGAATTTCCTTTAAGAGATCCTGATATTTTGCTTTCTTGAGAATGCGACTGCTGTGAGGTTGACCAACAAAAATTAATCAATTAATCCTTGAGCAGAATTGGCCGTTTGTGCCAAATTTGAATACATTTGCTGAAGGCGTTCCTGAGATATTGTGTCCACAAGAAGGTAATGGCCGAACGGAGGGATGCACATTCAACACAAACACATGGTGCTTTCTGCACACGTCTGTCGTCGGCACATGAAAAAGGAAACCGGAAGAGATCACTTTCAGCAGGAGAGGCAGAAGTTCAGCAGAGGAAAAGGAGAGTCTGAAAGAAGTGGGAGTGGCACTGAGATCGCCGCCCCCAGCTGTGATTAAGATGTGCTGGACTTTAACGAGGCAGAACAGAAAACCCAAGAGTTTCATGTGTAGGAAGGAGAGGGAGATGACGAATGAGGGAAAGAAACATGAAGTGTTCGGATGAGGGCAGAAACCATTTCAGAGGTTTGTGTACATATTTGATTGATGGAATACATAAATAGGACAATAACTACAGTATTTGACCGACTTCCAAAATAATTATATATTATTGATATTAATCTGTTTGTACAAAGTGCCTTGCTCAAGGGACAGGAGTGATGGAGGGAAAACAACAACTCATTTACTCAAACACTAATCCTCATTCAGTATTAACGGCTCTTGTCATGTCAAGTTTCTGATGCTCATGGATATTGATAGTGACGACATCATGCAAGTTGAAGAAGAAAACTGCTGCCTTCAAGTGATACATATCAAGCGAAGCCATTTGTCTACGGCGTTGCAGCGGTGCATTCAAAGACGCCACCACTGAGCTATGAATCAATCTCTTTTTCGGGGGTTTTTGCAAAGAAAAAAACAAAAACATGACGGCTCAGATAGAAAACAATGTTTCCATTTCTGTTAAGTGAAATTCTTTCTTTAAAGAAATGGAGATCTTCCTTTTTGAATTTGTGAAACTGTACCTCATCATCTGATATTTTGTTCTTCAGCACGTGACACATATCAATCCATCCATCAATCCATCCATCAATCCATCCATCAATCCATAACGTTTGTGCCGCAGCTACAAGCAGCTGCTCTGAGTTTTTTACTTAGACAAGAAAATGTTATCATTCAATCATTTAGGAAAGACATAATTACACTGACAAATATTAAATAATGAGTTTACTTTACAGATTATTGGAGATATAGCTTGTAAGAAGAGCATTGGGACTTCAAAATGGGTAAAAGAAAATGAAACATTGTGTGGGTTTGTGATGTAAAGACCAGCACAGTGACAGGGCAGCGGTGAGCGGCTCGCCTTTGTCCCAGGAGAGAGACAGTGATGCTAAATTGCCTTGTCTCCTTTCCTTGCTCTCTCTTTTTCTCTCTACACCATTCCCTCTCTTTTTATTTCTCTCCCTCTCTCTTTATCTCCCTCACTGTGAGAGGCTAACATCTTAATCATAATTGTGTCTCGAACCATAAACACTCATACGCTTGGCTGTGGAAGCAGCCTTGGGGGAAGTAATGGTGCTGAATAATAACAATAACTTTATTTGAAGAGCACTTCTGCAAGAACTTTTCACAGCTTATTTGTGTTTACATGCAATGAAGAAGGATGAGGCAGCACTTCAACTACAATAACAATCCCTTTTTTAAAAAAAGCATTTTGAGAGATTTTAGAATGTTGTAAAACAGTTTTTGCTAATTTCTTGGAACCACAATTAAACCATAACCGAGCACGGACTATTTTAGCTTCAGTCTCATATAACATGAGCGCTGGTTTTAATAGTGATTTACTGCCACAGTCTTAAATGTCACTTTAGAGAACATCACACACTGAGACTCTTTAATATTGTAAGATAAATTCATGGGTGCTGCTTTTAATGGGACAAGCGGAGTACATAGATGTTGTTACTGAGAGCCAGAAATAATTCAGTCAGGAACTTTCTACTTGTTTGAGACTAGACACATAGGGTTAGTGACTCTATACTATCCTAGGTTGAAGTACATGGTGATGTAGCTCATTGGAGTTTCTCCAGCAGATCTCAGGAGAGACAAGAGAGTGAGTCAGAGTGAGACGGTGGACAGATGAAGTCCAAGACGTGCCTGCTGAACTAATGCTGCACCTTCTAATCCAACCCCACGACAAACTCTTGAGTAAAAGAAAACCATGATGTAGTTTGATTCAGTTCAGCCTGTGGAATTATAAAGAATGCAACAGTCCTACAACCAAATGCACAATATGTCTTCTTCTGTCATAGTCTGTTATTTTCCCAACGATGCTATACCAACACAGAGAGGAGTTACTCTATACAACCTTCATGTTTCACCGTCTACCCTTTAAATCCTAGTTAACACACTTTGATTATGCAGCTGCACCACTTTTGGTTTCAAACTGATGAACACTGACATCTGAGAACTAATAGCTTGCTGAACAAAATTCAGAACACAAAAAAAAAAGAATCTATATTTATGGACATGGTGAAGAGGAAAATATAACGTTGTTCTTGAATTTAAAGGTTGCTGTGCAGCAGCTGCCTCTGCAGTGCAATGTTAATGTCAAGTCTGTATTTTATTTTGGTTTGTATAAATGAAATTGACTAAAGTGTCAGATGGCTTCACAATCTGTAAAGAATAACCTCTGTCCTTACAGCGTTAATTCAAAGAAAGAAAAAAAACATGCTACCCGTGTGAAACGAGAAGTCAACGATGTGTGACGTAGTGTCTGTCCTCAGGAACAGCACTGCTGAAGCTGTTTTAACACAAACCACTTTGTTTTCCTAAACCTAACCGAGTAGGTTTGTTGCCTCAACCTAACTAGGTAGTGCAGTTGCCCAAACTTAAGTTGTCTCCTGTGAAGACTGAAGTTTCCTTTCAAAATACTGTTTACATGTAACGAGTGGAAATTGACCCGTGTTGCTAGACTTTCGCGGTAAAAAGCTAAATAAGGAATACACAAACAATACATACATTCATTTCTGCAATAATCTAAAATCAAATTGAACAATCCCATCGGCTATTTGTTGAGGGAACCAGCGTGATGCCAACTATGAAATATGTGATCCTGCAGCAGTAGGTACATATAGATATAATGAGTTTAAGTGCAAACATGTTTGATTTACAGTAAAAAGAGGCATAAGTTGTTTTCTGGTTTCCATAGTATGTCAAAGGTTTAGGCGGCAGGAAGGCTATTTCCATGTTATACTGGAGTACAATGAAACTAATGGCTTACTGAGAGGTAGGAAATATTTGCTCTATAAGCTATATCTGTGTCTAATTCTACGTAGACCCTTGATATAGATTCATACACGTTGCATTGTATATACAGTACAAGCTCTTTTTACCTTCCTGATGTACGTCCTGTGCTGAAATGTGTTGGTTGAGTAGAGAGCAGACCCCTCCAGTAGGTCAACTGGTGTTTCAACGTTATTTTTAGCAATCATGTAAGTGGTTCAGACATGTAAAAGCTCCAGGATGCCGCTGTATCATAACTAAAACCACATTTGCATGCAGTTGCAGGACGAGGGACAGTTCTGCGCTGTGCTGTTAGATTAAAGTACTGTTGGCACAAACAATTATTTCCAGTTGAGAAGTATTTGGTTTAGTGCCTCGGCCGCGGTCCTTCCTCGGTGTTCCCTTAGTATTACACGGGGATTGATGGTGATCCAGAAAATATCAGACAACTTCTACGGGATCTCTCTGCCTATTGGACGAGTCTGTGGGGGTTTTCAGAGGAAGCTTGTGGATTTTCTGTGGCTCAACCAGATGGCACACAACTTTGTTTTCCAAAACCACAGTAAATAAATATTAATCCCACAGCCAAGAGCAGCTTCCTGGAAGCAAAACCTTGGAAGCACGTCTGTTTTCTTTTGAGCTCAGCAGGGGTGTCTACCAAGCAACAACAATCTCTCTGGCTTTAAATCAGTATATCTGTATACCCACAATCCCTCAGTGGAGAACATATTTGCAAATGAGGCTCATTCGATCATCGTCATTGTTTGATGTATTTTTTAAGACAGAAAAGCTAAAAGATCATAACTTTTATTCTTAGACATTTTGTCCATCCAATTCCAGTGATCATTATAAAACAAGCATTCAGGCTACACCCATAATAATCAACTCTCCTTTCAACTGTCTGTCCAGTGAAGACTGAGCTGCTCTCTGTATGATCCACAGGGGCCGCAAAAGTCCCAGGTTTACGGTTTGTCAGTCGGTTTAGTTACTTGATCAATTCCAAGTTTGTTGGGCAATTTGAATCTCTAAAAATTAAATGACTGCATTTTCTAATTAAAGTTGTGCTTAATAAAACAATCACAAGCTAATTGACACAGAAACAAGCTAAGGCAAGATCATTTCATTCCAGCGCTCTGGATGCTATGTAGGTTGGTTTAATGTAGTCATAATCTTGCTTGACATGGTGCTTTGCCTCTCCAGGTTGTGCAGAAGCTCTTCTTTTGTTCCTTTCTGACCCGCCTTCCAACAAGAAGTTTAATTAACTAATCAGCACAACACCCATTTCGGTGTAACTTTGCAGAACGATAAATCCAGCCTGAGGGAACTTTCAGATAACAAGCTGCTACCGATGCATCTGCTGCCAAAGGATGCTGGAGTTCTACTTTTTGAATTGGTTGGTGCTCGCAGGGTGCAACCGTGCAGCCGCGTCTACCCGCCAGCCCTGCAGCGAACACCGCAGGCTGCTGCACCTGCTCTAGTATCGTCGCAACAAAGGAAAGCGTTTGCAATATGACACAATCAAATAGCAAGTTTAAATAACTAAAATCATAAGCACATTGTTGGCCCGGACTGGATGATTCAATTTACAATCTGATGTTTCTCCAAGATCGTTTTTTTAAATTGATACGAATGTTCACTGCGGATGAAAAGCCAACTATTGTCAACTGAGGCGGCAAATAGCCCTCTGCTGCCTTTGGTAAGCGCTCCCCTTTGGCCAATTGAGTGTCTCTGACTAAGAGCTGACTATCAACGTACATCATTCGAAATAGAGAGCGTACTCTCCGACGAAAGAACTGACCTGAGAAGTGTCTGAAATTGTTTTACGATCTTTCCGTTAAGACACACTATAGTATCCTCAACATAGAATATTCTCTAAATTAAGTCGTAACAAAATATGTAATCCAATGAATTTAGAATCAGGACAACTTGTAGAAGACACAGGACACGGTTGCACTACGCAGCGCTGCACAGCACCGATTTAATCTTGAACTGTTTAGTTTCCAACTGTCTGCTATCAGTGGCAGCGAAGTAAGACTTGTAAAATTACAGGCGGACGCTCAATTCACAAACTGAAGAAAGAGTCTGAGGGGACAGTCTCAAAAGCATCGACCAATATTGATTGGTCGATGCTTTCCCTGCGACTGCTGCATGAAAGCACAATTTATCTATTTTTCAAGTGACCAATTTTCAAGGGACCTATTTTTGAAGAGCACAAGTGGCCACAAATAAAGAACTCCCTGACCCTGCAGTGCTGCACAGAAACAGGGGAGGAGGAACTCAGTACATGACGAAGGTACTAAGATAGTTTGCAGCAGGGTTGGGCATTCGTGGTCAAATCGTGGTTGCTTTACATCGTCAGTAGACGATCTGATTGCTACGGTGGGGCAGGGTAGGAGGGGCTACAGTATGCACGTCAGCTGCAAGCCAGTGAAATGCCCGCATGGACGATTTAGTCTCACAACGTCCAAGAAAAATCTTGTATTTGGGGACGTTATTGACAGGAGCCTTGAAATAATCAAACATATAAGCTTGCTGCAAGCAACACAGTTAAAGTCACGAGAATTCATGTTTAGAAATGAGTGTGAACACTGTATTAAGCTAAAAAAAAGAAATATATCAAAAATAGGAAAGCTTTATGTTCCATTCAACATTACTATCTTATCAATAGTATCACAATCCAAACCATGAGTTGTGTTGAGGAGGCAGGTGGAGAACAGAGATGTGGGTTGTCAGATCTGACACGATCCGATCCCCAATTTGCAGAAAAGTGCAGGAAAAAAGAAGCTTAAATATTAAATATAGATATTGAAGGAAATAATTAGGTTTTGACTAGTTAAATAACTATTCACGAAATATATGTATACATTTTATAACCGAGAATAAAAAGAGGAAGAGCGCAGTTTGAGTCTTTGGCTCCGACGGCTTGAAAGAAGCAGTGGCGGCGTAAACAGGGTCCGTCGGGATCTCAGGATATCTTAAGACGATGGTGAGATACTGGAGTTGTCTGGAGATTTTACCTCCCTGGGTGACCGTCGTTTGAAGTTTCAGTTTAGTTCTAACACTTAGCTGAAACCGGGTTGAGGACTATGATATTTTGACATGGGATTGGTAGTGTGAGGATTTGTCTGCTTACTTTGAAGCTGTGGAGTGCGAGAGGATTTAGTCAATCTCAACACCCAGAGACTGGAAATGCGTTACCTGTTCTACTTCCTATCGTGTTAACTCACACACAGGATCGGACGGTGTTTCATCCTCCCGTGTGTACTGTACACCATTTGTATGGCTGGCATTTAACACGAGGAAGCTTTCTTAAAGCTTTTACATATAAATGAATGTCTGTTACATTCAAGCCCCTTGCCAAACAAGTTCACATCATGCTGATGAAGCCTATTGAAGCCAGGGGAAAACTCTCTGTGTTTCTCACTGTGGCGTCTGCTGTTTGTTGTGACATCCCAGCATTGGCGTACCTCAAGTGACGGGTATTACAGTAGAGGAATGATTAAAGTCCAAAAAAAGGAAGCGATCGATGGCGAGGAGGTGTAGTTTTTCCTTGAGAGAAGGGACGAAGGGCAGACATGGATGTGGCAGTATTTGACAAGTTCAGAGTGAGACCGGGTGATGCTGACAGATGGGCCCTACTTCAGGGACTTGTGATGAGATTCAACTCATGGTACAACATGTGCACCTGAAGCTAGAACTAGGTCAACGTCCATGATGCCCAACTATCCTAGTCTGCGTATCATGACTTTTCATGTAACATATAGTTGAATTTTGGTCAAAACCTCTTTGCATAAATTACCTCAGCCGTCAATTCACGAGTTGACTGATGGCGATTTTGACTTCAAACATGGTTTCCGGTAAACATCTGCGGCATTTACCGCAAGCATCATCATTATATGTTCTCTGCTGCAGTTGTCCATCTTCTCTGATGCCTCAACATTCATTTGTATGCACGGCTGTGCGTTGTTAGGGAGTCTAGGACTATTTAGAACACCAATCTTTATGGTAAGTGCCAATCGGTCATACGCTGTACTCTCTTAGGGATGTGATAGAGTTGAAAAAGAAAAAGAAAAGGACAGATATAGATACAGAGAGAGAAAAACAGAGAAATGAGAGTCACAAGTGGAAGAGACGGAGGGAGATGCACTGAAAGAGAGAAATAACTTGCAGAATAAAAACAAAAGGGATGGAGAGGAGAGGAGAGAGCACTTTAGAGGAGAAACCATGAGACAAAATGAAAGAGACAAAGAGGGAGATATAAAGATACAAATAGAGGAGAGAAATAGATATCTGTATGTTTCAGAGAAACGTGGAGAAACAAAGAGACCATGACCTTCAAGCAGAAAGAACTTAGTCTGGATTAAATGCTGGAAACACCAGCAATGGAAACATGGAAAGGGTGTATTCAACAACAAACAGCATCTTCCCCTAAACTGAAGTAATGTTGTTGCCAAAAACCTAACCACATGATGGACGTTACCCCGGTCTGGAGTCGGCTGACCGTCTCAACATCATCACCTAGCAATATCAGTACGAGCAGCTATGGAGAAAACAAGGACTTTATGATAGCAGTGGGGTGTGGCCTCATGGCCACCAAGAACAGGAGGGAGACGTTTCAGAGAAATCGCATCAACAAGAATGGCGTGCACGGGTTGTCACAGCGACCATGATCTTTGACCTCCAAAATGTCATCAGTTCATCCATGAGTCTTAGTGGACGTTTGTGCCAAAGTCCCTCAAGGCTTCACTGAGATAATCGGTTCACAAGAATGGGACAGACAGACGGACATAATGCCTCCAGCCACGGCTATCTTTCTAAAATCTGCAGGTTGGATCAGAGGTTCATGAGCACTGAAAACATGAAAACAAGACAGAAATACGCAGAACAAATCATCACAAACATCACCCGTCTGAGAGGATAAACTACCCCCCAAACAACAGTTGTTTGCTCCTAATTGGTGCTAAAACATGACAACCACCTCGCCAATTAACACAACACTGGAAATCCCTCTTTAAACTAAACCGTTGCTGCGATCAGCCCCACAGTCATGTAAGCAGCACATTAAAGTCAAAATGCCTGAAATGTTTACTTTTCAGAAAGGTTCCCCGTCATCAGACGCTGTTGTCCGTATACAGGATGTTTGGACCTCAACATGATCATTTTCTCTGCAGCAGCCCACTTATCTACAGAAATAAAGAGGTGCACCAACAGACGAGATGAGTGAACTTTGAGCTCTTAGAGCTCCTGTTTTTCTTGTCAGCAGGAAGTGAGACTGGAAGAGGAGACGTCAGAGGAAGTGGAAGCCGACTGGCTCAGAAATGAGTGAGCAGCAACCTCGTATTTTAGGTTTCAACATGTTTACATGCTTTAATCTAAAAAAAACCTCTTTATTTTCCTCATAATGTCTGTCAGACTAAACCTGTATTTGCCGTCTGTCTGAAGCGCTCCGTTATTTAGATATTTTAATGGAACTTAGTTGCTAGCCATGTTTACTTCCTCGCATACACTGCAACCGGAAACAAACTGGGACACATTTGATGTTTACGTCTTATATTTGTGACGTCACAATCGTACGTAAAAAAACGCCGGCTCATTTGAGGGCAGAAGTTCTGAATATGGGCCGTGTGTACGTCTCCATAGATTCAACGTTTCGATACTTTCACGGTATTCATACAGCACTTAGACCTGCTTTGTAATAAAGGGACCTTTCACATCACCAAAATCAGTGCTTACTGTTTATTAGTAATAATACATGTTACTAATGAATTGAAACATTTATGCTCATGTATTGACAGTAAATCTTTCACTCACAATATTCCGGTTGAGTAAAGCATAGAGGGTTTTATTTTTTAAAGCAAAAGTTCTCAAATGTTGAATTCTACATCTCAACCCTGACTTCAACCGGCAGCACAGGCCCCATTTCCATCAAACACACATCAGCAGCCAATCAGACCTTTTCACTTCTTGTTATTTGTCTCATGAACAACGTTTTTTGTCGGGAGAGTGAAAAAAAAAAAAAGAAGTTGTTTGCAAACATTAAACTTTCAAGTTTTAACATATTGGAGCGCCTCAATAATGAGGACGGGAGGGGCCGACGGGGGCCTTTTAGAGAGATTCTGTGTTGTCAAATACATGATTTCAGTGTTTCACATTTGCGGTTCCAATCACAGAACTCACACTGCGCACAATCAGCAAGGTAATAAAATAGGTATTTATGTAAATGTGAAATCAACGTTTACTGTGACGCATTCACACAGAGACTTGCGGGGACTTAAACCGGCGTTCCTCCGGTTCCCCCGAGGACTGTGCTACTGCCGCCCCCTGCCTTATTAACCTGGAAATAAAACAGATGAAGCCCCCTTGGAACACACTGAATGACTGTGTTATATTTTAAACAGAAATGAGGAAAAAGTGCCAAAAAAAGCATCTATTTACTCCCTTTTGTATTTTACTTTTGGAGGCCTCGCTGTACGTTTGAAACCAGAAACACTGATTGACAAGCGGAATCTAATTATATTTGTCTCTCGGTCTGGCCGAGGTCTGAGGAGGCTGTAATGATCTGAAAAGACAGCAGGCTCTGCCAGTCTGTCACAGTGAGAACGTTCCCTCGTAATTGACCCGCCCGATGGCTGGATCACACTTTAAAAGAAAATAAATGCTAAGAGGACTGTAATGGATGGACCCCCAGGTGTATAATGTGGTAAAAGATAGCACACTGATGTAAATGTTTCATGTTTTTACACACAAAGGCTCTGCCAATGTTCTATGAGGTGAGAAATGAATTCATCTTGTGTTTGAAGGCCTTTACACACTGGGGGTGTAACAAATAAACAATACGAAGACGACAAATAGTCACCTGCAAGTATTATATATGTAGGGCTTTAATTGTGAAACAGGATCTTCTTCGCTGCCTTTGTCAAGACTGAAAGCAGTAATAAAGTTTTGCCATCTTGGTTCTGACAACAGAGCCTCTGTGGTGTTCTTTTATAACCATAAGCACAACTAGACCCGGTTCACACAATACGATTGCTTGATGTCTTTATCCTCGAACAAATTAACCTCATTTCATCACCTCATAATATTCACGTTTGTGCGAAAGTATTCGTGATAAAAACTGTTTGTAAAAATGCAACAACAAGCTCTTTCTTGAGTTAGATGAGAGTATGTACCCTTGTATCTGTACGGACAATAAATAGTCCAATACACATGTAGCTTCATATTCACCGTATAGACATGAGTAGTATCTTATCATCTCACTTACGGGACAAAAAAGCTGCATTGACTGTTTCTTTTCTTGCCAATTTCTGGCAATCAGTAAGTTGAATCAACAGTTCGACACAGTTTGAGAAGGCTGATCTCTGTGGCAACACTGCCATTCAGACCGTGTTTGTCTCTCCTCAACAAGCAAAGACGTCTGTCAATTTCCAGTAACACCGAAATGAATGATGAGTCATTCTTCACAATTTTCCAGACTTGGTTGGTTTTATGGTTGCAGAAAACTCAAGTATGAGTCCTCAAGGCAAGTTTCCAGCTGTTAAATATAGAGCTTTCTAAAGGCAGCCATACTGCTAAAAATATGTTCTGAAGGTTGAACGGTGTCTTTGATCAGAGTCACAGAGGGTTTGTTTCACAGCCAGAGGTGCTGCATTGAACTCTGCAGACAGCGATCGTATGGTTTGGCTCAATGTTTGTAGAAACAAACTGCAAAGTCTGTAATTTCTATTTCACTCCAACATCGTGTGCCTGCAATTCTCAAAGTCTGAGCAACTGAAAAACCGACGCTGTGCACTTAGCAAAGCTGACTAATGCTAATGCTAATGCTAATGTAGCGGGCAGAAGTCACCACAACAAGCTACATTCAAATAGTTCACGTGTGTTACATATTAATACCACTTAGTTACTAGTATAATAAATATTAAACATGATCATAAAAAAGGAGGCAGTACTCTTAAGCTGCAGCCTGCATAAGAACACCAGAATCATTAAACAGATACATAAAACAATAAGCCGGTAGTAGAGGTACAACCCACCATTTCTCATGGCTGTTTGAGCCTTTTTGGCTCGACACAACAACTATGCCTTCCTACATCCATTATAAAGTAACCGAGTCATAAGTACATCCCTATACATATTGGGGGCGTGATGAATAAATCACACAAAAATGCTAAATACTGGCCTGCAAATATTACATGTCTAGAGCTTTTATTGTGAAAGGTCGAGGTTGAAATGCCTAATGAAAGTTGTCATCTCGGTACGGACTCAGGAGCTTCTGCGTTGTTGTTTCATGAATATAGTTAACATAACCCTTTCAGCACAACTTGATTGGTTGATGAACTTAACCAAAGCTCAGAAAAATCTATCTTGTTCCAAAAAAACAAATATGTCGCAAAGAACGTGTGCATTCACCGCATGGAGAAAAAGTAAAAAAAACAGTGGTTAAAGTAAACGATGGGTTACTGGCAGCTGTATGTGACCTATTCTGGGGTGAAAACCCAGCCGTGAACACTAGCGTCATACACAAATGTCTGTGTGAGCACAAAGCAAGCTGTGCTTCAGAGATAAACCACAGTATTATCTCTGAGAAAGACAGTATAGCATTAGCTCTCAGGACGGGCACGTTCATGCTTCCACTGTGCCTTCTGTCTCTGTAGTACATCCACACTACGCGACACAGCTGGTGTGTGTTACACGATTAATGGAGAGAGCTAAAGCTTCTTTAATAAACAACCTAATTCTGATTTTAAGCAATATGTTGCTTTGGTTTGGAAAGCGTAAAAACACAGTATGATTCCTTTCTGTTCTCTTTCTCTCTCTCCTTCTTGGTAACTTCTGACACTCTCTTGCTCTCTTTAAAGTACCATTTCTTTTTTTTATCATGGCATATAAGAATTTAAAAAGCAAGCAGTTTTATAGAAATGATAATGATTAGAAATGTAAGGAAGTCTAACAATCCCAGCCTGGCTGGTCTCTGTCTCTGTCCCGTTCAGTGGAGCAGCTGGTTGGAAGCTAAATGTTGTTTAGAGGAGAACAAAAAGGCTGACTCTTTTGAAGTGCGGCTCTAATGGGCCAAACTGCTGCCGCAAAGATTTGGTGGAAAGTATAAATCCTCCAGACACTCAGCGAACAGCTGAGAGCTCTCAGGGTCTTTTGTTGTGCTGGAGTGGTCTCCTTTGTAGCTCAGCGGGTGGAAACACAGCCAGGGTTACAGCGTCACAGCGTCCTGACATCAACAAGTGTTAAAAACGTCATGGAAGGAGCAACAAATTAAAAGTTAGAAGTGATGCCTGCAGTCGCCACAGCTGATACCTGCATATTTTTGTAAAACCAAGGTGCTTTCTATCTTTTTTTTTTACTTCAAAAAAGAACGCCCTGTTGCGCATTTTGATTTGAACAGTTACAGTGTCGATATAAATCAATACAAAAGTGATGTGAAGCCGATCAAAGCAACGCCACTTCAGTCATAATTAAACAGTATTTCTCGTGCTAATTGGCTACATTATTATTAAGCAGCGCTTGCATAACGTACACTTCAAAGCGAAACATGAGGATATGATTCTTTTTTGTTAAATTGGTAAAGAAATGCGTTCAATTGGCTCCGGTTATCCTTTGTCTCCCTCATGAAGAACAGAATATTGAGTTATAACGTACTGGTCCGATGTGTGTACAGGTGATATTTGTGTTGCATTGATTTAAACACTAGACACTTGACGTCGTTCTCAGGCTGCAGACTTCAGATCTCCAGGGATTTACTGAACTGAAGGAGAAGCTCTTCAATATGTAGGAAGCAAAACGGAAGGTTGGAAATGCCAAAAGTGCTCGCATCCAGGCAAAACTAATATTTTTAAATAACACAATCTGTGGTATGGAGGCACAGCACTTTAAGTATTTCCTGTTTTTGTTTTTTTACTACTATCAGCAACTCATCTGAGGCTTCTTCACATTGTTCTCTTTGCATTCTACTCATGAAAGCATTTACTTATTCTTGTTCACTGTAAGGTTTGAATTTGTGGTCGACATAAAATCCAAGTAAAAATATTTTTTCACAGTCTGCTTCTTTGAAAATACGATTTCTTTTTTGTCAAAATTTGAATAATGAGCCTTGACTACAATCTGTGAAATTCACTTTAAACATGTTTAAAGTTCGGACTCCTGCGGGTATTTCAACTGTCTGCAAAAACAGCACAGCTTGTAAATATATGTTGATTCTATCCGAGTGAGTGTCGTCTTGCCTCTGGTTGGAGGCAGCGGTAGACAGACAGTTAAAAGCCCACGAAGAGACAGAGACAGAGAGCCGGGGCTGGGAGGTCAGCGCGTATTTGGAGCTCTGACTCTGTTCCCGATATAACTGTGCGTTGAGCGACAGCTGCTGTGTGTCCTGAAGCAGGTGGGCTGTGTTACATGCCTGAGTCACAGAGGGAGGGAATGGGCTCAGGCGTTTGCTGGTGGCAGAGGCTTCTTCAGACGAATGAAATCAATGTAGAAAACAAGGGCAGAGACTCAGAACGGCTGCTGGCTGTCGGTGAGACACAGCAGTTGCTGCTAATTTCCTTTCACCACCTCCTGCCAATCTTTGTTTCTCAGGGAAGAGAAGCTTCTGGTCGTACCAATTTCCCACAAAACTGGGAAAACACCAACTTCAAGTACTGATGTTGCGGGGAAAGGTGATGTTGTGATGGAACAGTACACAGCTTTGCCTGTTATGTGAGCTAGAAAAACTCACTTCTTTCTTCTAAATCAAACTTCAATTACGAGAACTCCTGTAGACATAAGCAACGTATCCTCACACAACAGTTCGTATGATGAAACCACTCGGTCAGGTTTAAGAAAAATATTGTTGTTTGTGTTAAAATAACTACGAACGTGACGTTACTGAAGTACGCAAGTTAGGCGACATATAGATCAACGTTGACTTCTCGTTTCACACGAGGAACAAACAGCGCTCTCCTGGGTGTGAGATCGCCGCTCGTTAGGAGTTCGGTGCTTCACCCAAAAGACGCCAGGAACTCCCTGCTTACACAGCGTGAAGTTCTGATTTGTAACTTTCAGCGAGAAGGAATGTTCGCTGAGCTTGAGATGCAAAAGTCTGCTGCGTGTCAATAAGTGTTATCAAGCGTGGGCAACTTCTGCCTCGTCACACTCACGGAGGTCTGCAGAAAATTGAAATAATGAGACCTTTGCAGAACCTGAGGCAGCAATTTTGAGTTTGAAAAGTCTTGTGGAAAAGGCAGCACTCATTGGCTTTCTGTCTGGATATAAACAAGTTCTCACTCGTGCAATCAGAAAAAAAAGGGGAAAAAAAGTAATTGAACTCCAGATCACACTTGTTTAAGCTATTAAAGCAAAGGCGGGTGCTCGAAAGTGCACAAACCAAAAGGATGCTGACCTCGGCAGGTTTTGCATTGTGGAATCAGACAGAAGCAGTGCATTAACATTCAGGCAAAGACAGAAATGATTGGATCATACTGCTGAAATGGATGCACAGTGGATTAGACTGCAGGAGTCCGTTGTGAATCCAAGCTGACCGCAGCCACGGTTCCAATCAAACATTTATCCAGAGCTAAACCCTACAGACCGACATAAATCACCACAATCTGCACTCAAGGATTCGGCTTGGAGTTGAATGATATGGCGTCTGCACGCAGAAACTACAAACACCATCAGTAACTTTGAAAAGAAAATGCAGAGTTACTTTCATCATTAGTCAGACCTTAAAGACTTGCAGATTTCATGCAAAGACTGCAACTTGAAATCAAGGACTTTTCTTGAGACTCGAGCTAGTGAAAAACCTCATTTCTTTCTTTTTGATCAGATAGTTTCTGATGGAAACAAATATTAAAAGTGCTTTTTCATTCAACCTGTTAAGATTTCAAATAAGGTATTGGGGGAAAAAAAGTGTTGTTTGGTATTGTCCTGAAATGCTCCAAATAACTTGGACATTACTTGAATTTTCCCCAAGAGATAAAACAACATATCATTTGACTTAGTGAGCTACACAGAGACTGGGTTTTAAAAACACCAACACACGCGCGCCCCTTCACCCCAGCTGAGCCAGCCACTCACCCCTCCCACCCAGAACAGACCCAGAGTCAGTGTTGAGGCATGCGCCTCCTCCTCCTCCTCCTCCTCCTCCTCCTCCTCTACAGTGGAACCCTGACAGTAGGCTGCAGTCTGTCCACACTCAGCTTCTTGTTACTTATTTATAGCAGCTTGTTCCCCAGCGGAACAAAGTAATTGAAACCAAATGTGTTGCCGGGACTGATATGGGGAAGTTGGGCGGTCGGCCCACCCGCCCCTCTCCTCCCTCTCTCTCTCTCTGTACACAAAGATTGTAGAAAGGGGGGGGGGGGGGGGGGGGGATTTAGTGCGAGCAGCCTTGGAAATCACTTTTCTTGCAATTTCATTTTCTGAACAAAAAAAGAAAAGACAGTTCCCGAGCTCCATTTCTTCCCAACTTCTCGCTTCACGACGAATAAATGAATTTAACTGCTTCAGTCTCGGGGGCTCTGGATTTGTAAAGTGGTTATAATGTTGTTTTTTTCCCCGGGCTGGTGAGCACAAAGTGGGAAAGAGAGAAAAAAAAAATGCTTGGAGAAACGAGCAAATTGCAAACTAAAAATAAAGAGTTGCAGCCTTAATTTGGTCAACTTTCTGAAGGAATCATTTTGCAGCACTCAGAGCTCTGCCCACCTCCGTCCCCGCCCACCACAGCCACACTTAATGAGCGCTCCAAACAAGGCAGTGAAACCAAACTTACCATGTTTCTTTCTCTTTTTTTCCTCCCCGTTTCCTCTTTATTCCTCTCTTTACTTCCTCTGTTTCTCTCAGTTCTGGGCTCCCGGTAAACTCTGCTCAGAGTCAGGCGTGTGTCCGGCAGATAGAAACAGGATCAAGTTACTGCTCAGAAGCTGCAGGAGGCCTTCACTGACCAAAGTCAAAGTCAGTTAGCCACCTCTTTCTTTCTTCCTCTCCCCTCCCCGCTGCCTTGCTCTCTTGTCAGCTTTTCCAATAACAAACTGCTCCCCGCCTCTTTTGGCCAAATCCCTGAGCTGTGAGCTGTTTCCTGGACGTGTGGTGGACTCCTGTGACCCGGCTGTCTCCCTGCTTTTTTTTTTTTTTTTTAAGGCTCTGCTGTGAATAGTCTTGTTGCTCCAGCCCTCCAGACTCTCTGAGTTGCAGCCCTGCCTTCCTGCCAGATTTAGAACCAGAGAGACATGTGGCCTTCTGGTTTGAAGTTTAAAGAGGCGGGACTTTGCCAATACGAGTGTTGTGTTGTCAGGACGACCCCCTCCTTCTCCAGCAGTCTGAGCCCTGCCCCTCCTCTGTTTCATGAGCCCCGACTATATGGGGGTGTGTTCGGATGCTTTCCCCCCCCATCTGTGTAGTAGTGTGTGAAGCAGAGTGTATCACATAAAGTCAAACAGCAACACTTGAGATGGAGGATTTGTTGTTGTTGTTTTCAGTGTGTTTGTAACGTGTCCAGTTGTGTGATTGAGTTGCGTGTTTGCAAATAAAAAAATGAAATGGAAAAATGTAATTTATTATAACTAAATATACTTTTTGAAATAAATTAGTCATTATTTATGATCATGTTTTTAATAAATGTTTAATTTATAAATATGGAAAAACTTAGTCGTGAGTTTGACATTTTGAAAGCATGGTTTGTATCAGACGTGTGTGTCAGTGTGTGTGTGTGTGTGTCTCTTCCTGGTAATGAACACACAGAAGCTATGTAAGTCCATGTGACATAAATGGAGGTGGCAGACCAGAAAATGCTTTTATACGTCATTTCTGGTCATATACGAGTCATTTAGAAAGGCACGCTCTGAAAAGCTGCTGTGTTTTGTTGCTTAGGTATGACAATGCGTCGTCTCAGCTGCTTTCAGCTAATCAGACTTGTCCAATCCAGCAGAACACATGGACCTGCATAATTAAAACAGGAACACTCCTCCTTGTACCCTACAATTCCACTGGCTCACTGCAGTAAACAGTACATCCCTCCCGTGGCTTGGTTTCAAGTTATAAGTCAAGACCAATCTTTAAGTCTCAAGTGAGTCAAATGACAATCAATCCGTTCATTTGAAGTAAAAGAATAACAATAGACCTCTTGTTGTTGACTTTAAAGTGCCACATTTCTCACGGTCAATGTTTCAGAAGCAGGTGTAGACATATCTTAATGATGGCAATAGTTATCAATGTTTTCACAAATGATATTGGATTAATAATAATTGAATCAATACCCCCTAACCTCTATAATATGATGTGTTGAACTTTCAACACTTTCAGCTTCTTGTGCACCTTCAAGGCCACAAGGCCGAGAGTTATACTGGTGGAAGTGAGTATCCTTCCAAAATAGACTCAGTTGAGAGTTTATTCGGTACAATTAATGTCACACAACAGCCCAGGATTACACAACCACGTCTTCGTGGTTTGTTTTTTTACTGAAACTGATTTAGAGAGATCTTCATTCAACTTCACGAGCTGAAGTTTGTGCTGCTGTTGTAATATTTAGTTGAACCTCTACTAATGTATGCACGTGTTGCTGTCAGTCTGTGTACTTTAGCAACCTGTTTGGTGAAGCTTAAAGTGAACGGAACTATGTAAGAGCGCGCATGTGTGAGTGCACGTGCACGACCGTCAGCATGTGAGCTCAGGAGAGAGAGAAAGAAGCGATTTAGAGAATGCAAATTCCTCTCCTCCACTTTAACGTTCTGTGGCCTGACATCGAGGGAGGAAAAAAGCCTCACAAAGCTTCTCCTACAAAGCTCCACTTTCTTTCCCCTCCTCTTCTCTCCACTCTTGCGTCCCCTCTTCCTCCCTCCCTCCCTCTCTCTCTCTCTCTCGCACAGCCACACTGATCCCATTCTCTCTGCCTGCTTGTTTGTGGTGAGACTGATTTTGTAGGTTAGGGGAATACTTCACGCTTTGATGTTACATCCAGCGGTTTTCACAGCACTGCGCCTTTGATAAGAAAAAGCAAGGTGCTTTATTACTAAAAGAGGTTAAAAAAAAAACCTTTATGTGCCCATAAAACAGGCTAAGCTGCAGATATGTCCGCGCCCCAAATCCACCGACGTAATTTCAGTTTTTGTTTTTCCATATAACTCACACACAAGTCGTGGTGAGATTGCTGCCTCTCTGTCACTAGCAGCAGTGGCTCGAACAAAAAAAATGAAAAAAGAATAATAGCAATCATTGTCTAACAAGCGAGGCGAGTCCTGAATCTTAAGTGGGCAGCCGGCACAGAGGCTGCAGACACCAGGGGAAACTCTCCGCTGTTCCCCCGGCTGCGGCTGGAGCTCCACTTGATGATGTATTAATCAATAAATAAAAGGGGAAATCCCTAATAGGCCTCTGGTATAGAGAGGAGGAGCACAGCGAGGCTCAGTCTTCATAATGAAGATGTAGTGTACGCAAATACGTAGGGGGGTGAGGCGCGGAAGAGGAGCTACAGGCACAGGCTGATTTTTAAACAGGAGCTTAAAAGAAGATGAAGAAAGGAAAGGAGATGGAGTCGGATAACAAGGCGGCTGAGCAGAGACTAACTTTCTCTACTCTCACTGTTTGAGTTAAATGTCAGTGGGCGGAGGGTTAAACTTAGCCCAAAAAGTCTGAAAACATCGAACAAACAGTTTTCAGGTGGATTTTCCTTTTTTCACAAAAGGTACATAATACTTAACTACCTCTTTAAGTACATAGACTGTACAAAATATGGACGTAGTCTACGTGACGTATTTTTCGCGTGTTCAACAAATGTCCAGCAATACGAGCGGTCAGTGCGCTAGTACAGACCACTGCAGTGCAGGAACTGTTAACGCAACAGAACTACTTGGTTAAGTTCAGGAAAACATTGTGGTTTGGGTTAAAACAAGAATGTTTGCAACTTAAAATAAGTATGCTTTATACGTAAGTTAGGTACCTAAGATAAGCATGCAAGTTACATAACTAAAGAACGGTAAAATATGTCAACATTGACTTGGTTTCACATGGAACATAAATCTGTACTTTTACATGATATTGTCATGTATGTATGTCAGGGTGAGGAGGAACGCACACCAGTGTTGGACATGTGCTGATCATTTGAACACAGTTGCACACTCGTAGCCAGGATGCAAAAAAGTGATTTAATAATTTACCAATGCTCTGACATAACAGTCTGCTTCAGGGTATTGCTGCTATAAGCGATACCCTGAAGACAACGCTCATGTCAAAACAATGGTAAATTATTAAATCACTTTTTTTTTCCATCGTGGCTCCTTTGCAATGTACCTCAACAACTACTGGATGGATTGCCATTAAATGTGATGCAAACTTTCATGGTCCCCAGAGGATGAATCCCAATGATTGTGACGAGCCGGCAGGTCGACATTCGTGGTCCAGAGTGAAGATGTCTCGACAACAGTTTGAGTGGATTAAAATGCAGTTTGGTGGAGAAATTCATGGTATTTGAGAACTTTTATGACTTTTTCTTGGGGCTCAAAACACACTCACCAAGCCGCTAGTGTGGCTGTAGACGCTTGCAGTCTGGTTTACACCTTAAGTTGTCAAAGAGAAATTAATTCCAGTGCAATTACACAATGCCTCTTCCTTAATTAACCCAAAAAGTGCCTCTCTGAGAGTCACTTTTACTGAAGTATCTTTGCCAAGAAAGTAGCACATACAATCAGAATACATACACAGGTTTCTCTTGGTTTTCTATCAGCTTCCTTCCTGTATCCATCAAAGTCAGATGCTACAGTTTCCCCCCTGAACCCTGCGCCTTTCAATGTAGTTCAATCTGAGTTCATGCCGGAAGCACTGGGGTTCCTTTGAAAAATCGTATTTATCCAATTAGTTCATGTCTGCCTCTGAGAATACAATTTAACCAATCTTTCATGTTTTTGCAGGTTTTTCTTTTCTGTCTGTGTGTAAATGAATGTCCGTCTGTATGGATGAGAGACCCCACAGAAGACATTACTCACAACTCTCTATTTTGTTTGCCCATCATCCGTCTGTCTGTCAGCTTTAAGCCTTCTATCCGTCTGCCTGTCCCTCCAGGTCTGTGTGTGTCATTCCCTTAGTGATACATAATGAATGCTGTTGTTTTTTATTGTGTTCTTGTTTAAAATCATACCCAAAGGCAGAAGAATCCCCACCCTGCCTCTCTCAGCCCAAGGAACTGGATCATTTATAACCTGCTTCAGTCCGTGTGTATGAAAAACAGCCAATTACAGCCCAGACTGGCCTGGGCACCGGGAGTCAGAGTCGGTCCAAATGCAGGCAACTCTGGTTGAATATGGATCGTGTCACAGATGTCATCATGAATAAATATGGCTATTTTGTTTCCAATTCTAATCAAATGGCACTTTCTCTCGTTTACCGTTTCTGTCCTCCTTCTCCGGGTAGAAGTCCAGATTCCTCGTTCTGCTTTAAATCTATCACTGTTGCGCTAAAAGCATGAACTCAAGTTTGTCAAAAAGGCCGAAGTTTTTCCTCAACTCCACATTGCAAAAAAAAAAAAAAAGAAGCAAGGAAGAGGTGATTATCATCATCCGATGCAAACATTATGTGGAAATTGATTGAACATCCTGAACGTCTCTTGTGGGGCCTTTAGTTTTACTGTCTTATTTCAGCACAATGCCAAAGAGGTTGTTTATTCCAAAATTATTTCCATTTGGGATAAAAATCATTACCTCATATCCCTTGCTCCATATATTTCATGATTCTAAACACATTATTTTCTTTTTAAATAAAGGAGGATACACGGCCTGCAATAAAATACTCATGCATGACCATAAAAGGATGTCAGCGAGCCAACTCGTGTAATGATGTTGTGAATGGATAGTTGTGTAGGATGGATATCTGGTCTACTGGCTTTAACCTTGTCACTCTGCACAGAAGGTGGAGACAAACAATAACTTTCCCCAGCGGCATCCCAGGTGGAGGTAGGGCTCATACAAAATGCTAAATGCAAACTGCAGCAGCAGTGGTAACAGTGGTGTTTAAAGTGACGTTGACTGAAAATAAATGCAATGGTTGTACGGGCTTATGAGAATCCCAAAATATGCAATTATGTAACAGATTTTGTACCTCCAGAAAGTTATCTCAAGAGTCAATGATTCCTAGTTTTTCCTACTCATGTCTTACGTTTCTTAAACTTTTAGATATATTCTTCAACTTCTGTCCTTTATGGGATAGTTTGGGTGTTTTGAAGTGGATCTGTATGAGGTACTTATCCGTAGTCAGTCTAAAGTAGTGTGGCCGGCACTCCCCCAGTTTGGAGAAACAGAGAGCCGGCCGCCTAATTCACCAACTATGGATAAGTGCAACCCCACTTCAGATCAACCAGACGATCCCGGGGACGGGGCAGCAGCTAAACTGATTCCAGCCACCTGAAGAAAGGCTCAGCGACGGCGAGCGGCCCGTCGGAGTGTTAACAGGTTAATTTCCAAACTTCCTCAGTGCTGCTGACACAGCTCTAAACACTTCAGCACTTGAATGAGCCGGTGAATGCAACCGTTTCGTTTTCCTCTCAGTGCCTCGAGTTTATTTCCCTGTTAATTGGTCATTTTGAAAGTCACCTCACCAGAAAAAAAGTCCTGATTGGCAAAATGTCACAACTGACCACAGCTCACATGGAGGGGATGGCAGTGAAGAATAGGTGATGATGCATATATTATAGCTTCTCTCTTTTTCTCTCAAACGCTGACAAGTGCTATCTCAAAGAAGTTTGCTTTCTTTATACAGTGGTACTGAACCCTTTGTATGGCTATTGATACACGGAAAGGAAACAGTATTTCCTGACTGAATAGTTAATATTCTAAATAGCTATTAATCTTTATACATATATTTCATATATTTCCCTTATCCGTGTTCGTGTCTGTGTGCTCTGTTCTCCGTTTCCTCTTCGCCCAGAGGCACGTCTTTTTCCATCAGAGGAAGTGAACTCGCTGAAATCACCGAGAGCGATCTGAAATCACTAAAAATCAATGAACCTGTCAGTCACCACCAGCCGATGCAAAGCACGTATACTCCAGTTGTAAACCCTACCCTGTGATTCGCCTTCAATTTTCTCCAACACTCTGATGTTTTTCCATTCAAGTTACAGTTGCAGTCATTTATACGGCTTCGAGGGTATTTTTGCTGTATCACAGCTCGACAGAAACCAGTCTTATCCATTCTCGCAAAACGTTGCTGTGTGCAACAAACCGCCCCAACCGTGTTGCATTTTACAGGATCCCATCCGTAAAGTTTCAACACATGCATTTTTAATAAGTTACAATTGCTTTTCTGCTGGATGTGCAATTCAAGCAGAAATGCTCAGTAAGTAATCATAATAATTTCTATTCTTTGAACGTCCCAGTGAGCAGTCAAACCCAGACTAAGACGTGAACAAGGTCTTTTAAAAGGGTCAAACTGGGATGAAGTCAACGCTATCATTAAAATATGCGGCAGACCTTCTTATGTGTAGTTGGGGAATTTGTAAACACACAGTGAGATGGGGACCGATTTTAACAGCAGAGCGTGGGCTCCATTCAGCTGCACCAATTGTGCATTTAACTTAAATATGGGACTGTTTCCCATTCAATTCTGAATAGCGGACAAGCTACAATGAGCACAGAGACATTTTCCTGCTGCAGAATCAGAGCTGTACAGGTAATAGAGTTGATGTCTGTGATAGAGAAATAAATAAAAATGTCCACATGGCCATTTTTTAATGCTTTGGACAGAGGAGCAAGTCTGTGTGGCTTCATGGTCTGGAACAGATGTAAGACTGTTTAGTTTTGCTCAGCTCTAAAGTCGGTGAGAAAGAAGCCTGTGAATCGGTTCTGGTGTCAGATTTGAGCCTCAATATATATCACCTGCAGTGAAGGTGAAAAGCATACAGTCCATATAAAAGTTCACCTAATGGAGCTGGAACAGACAAGCCTCATGACCCGACTAACCTTTGAAGACAGCTCTGAGCTCTGCAAGGCCTCAAAGTTTGAGAGTCTGGGGAAGTTTTGACAATTGGGAGTCAAGAGGGGAGAGTCAAATTAAAAGAGACGAGGTGCACATAGAGACAAGCCCGGCAGTTTAATGATCACTGTGCCATCGCCAGGCTCCAGCCATCTGGTCAGCTTGTAGTAGAAGCTGCTCCTGCTCAACACAAATGAAGCTACAGAGGAGGTAGGAGGTCATTTGGTGCCTGGGTGGTGGGAATCTGGTAGAGAATGACGATTAAATGTGAGAGTGGGTGTGCGGTACAGTACGGCGCTGGATTCCAGATAATTAAGATTTGAGCTACAGGTGACAATGATTGTTAACAAGGACGGTGGCCTCTTTGCCTTTTAGTGAGCAGAGCCTGCCAGCATGACAGACAGCAAGTTTGTACAGGGTGTCCTTTTGGTTCACCGAGACGCCATTGAAGTCTGAGACACAACGTTCACCTTTTGGGATGTCACAAAAGAAGATGACGTCTGCAAAATGTGTGACCTCCAAGTACATGGATCCAGACATTATGTGATGCTGTACATTCACCTCCTCCTGTCTCATACGTCCTCTGTCACAATGAAGAACACACAGATGATACAACTTGTTTCTCACACTGTGACAAGAGTGTGTGGATGAAACGTTAAAGGTGCCAAGTTTTACTCATTTAATCAGGCTGTCGATGCTTCGTAACCGTTACTCCTCCTCTGCTCGTTTTAGTCTCTACTGAAGAACCTCACCAGAGTGAGTCTGCGACTGGCCGTAAGAGGGGTTAGTTTAAATGAAAGTTAAACAGTGGAAAGGGAAACGGTACACATTAAAATGGCCGCTGCGCTGACCATTCTCCTACACTGATTTGAATGGGAATAATCCGCTTTATTCCCATTTATAACTCCTAAAAGAAGCAGCTTTTTCAGCCATGCTTTTTCCACCATCAGTCGATCTTGATCCGTTTCATACACCAACCTTTCTCACCCTCACCCACCAGCCTTCTCTGGCTATTCCACCCACATTGTTTGAACAGAGACAGAAGAGAAACATATTGCTTCTATTATACCCAGCCGTTTGGTTTTCCATAGAAAGCAGTGATTGTGTTTCCATTGGAGCGCGGTGATGTAGATGATGGCTTTGGCAGGCGGCAGACAGGCCGGCTCTGATGAGCGAACACTCCGCTGGAGGAGAATGGGACGGGAAGAAGCATGAAAAATGGTGCAGCGTTTAGCATCGCTTGGCACCGCTGCCGTGGGTTCATTGAGTCAGAAACGAAGGGGCCGTCTTTGTGGGGTGTGACTGTCACTGCCGGATGACAGATTGCATTCTGGATCCTCCGAGAGAAGCAAAGAGGTTGAGATAATGGTTATGAAATAAAAGTCTCCTAAACTGTGAAAAAAAGACGAAATACGGCGACATAAGTCTGCCAGTTTAACGTGAAATATTCAGCTGCAAAACAAAAGCTGCTGGCAAAAACAACGTCATCTCTGAGCAGTTCAACCTCACATCACTGAGCATATTGTGTTTGAAAAGCTGTATTGATCTGTAAGCAAATGGCATTTTTGGCACGCAACGTCGCCGCTTGTCACTTCAGGGAACGAGCTGACAACCTGGCCTTAAGAAGTCAATAGACTGGTTTCCACACGGGGGCCAAACAGCGCTCACTCCCTCAGATTGGGACATTATGAGATTGCTGTTAATTCCCTCATCTCATTGTCTGGTCCTCAGAGGGGATTTGTCAGTTGAGCCGAACCTTCCTTTCAAATCAGCGCAATTCAATCTTGTGAGTCACAGAGGCAGCTCTTTGTACAAGAGACAAATATATTTACCTCAGTCTGTTCTAAAGTAGTTGTGCACTGATTTCCTTATATAAATGCCGTACAGTGAGTGGTTATAATACAACAAATAGCTCCAGTTGGAAGAGGCTAGATAGCGCTGTGGGGTTAGTGATAATTATTTGTCACTGTGACAAACCGCTTTCATATTACTTGTAGTCTGACCCATTGTTAATATTAAAAAAAAAATCAATTATTGGGTTTTAAAAAGCAAATCAAATAATTGTCTTAATTTTTATTCACGCTAAAGGCAAAGGAATTAAGCAGAAGGAAGTCACGCTGGATGTATTTATACAGTAAAACATGTTGCGTTTGCCCTGCAGTGAGACAAGCGGAGTGATTAATCTCCTCACTATCACATATTCCCTCCAGTTATTTCACTCCCAGCTCTTGCATGATCATTTTAGCATCACAGGAAAACTGCCATCAGCTCAAAAGACAATTGCTGCTTAAAATAAGTTGATCAAAAATCTAGAGATTGTGGCTACTTTTGGCAATATCATGTATAAGGCAAATTAGTGCATTAGCATGCTTACTGTATAGATGTATATGAACGTCTGCTCTGGCAGCTGTAAGACCTGCATGCAAGTACGCCTTTCGTATTCGTCTTAACAAGCAGAAGCGGTAGCTTTTATGTATCTGTAGCGCATCGCATATCAAGTGCGTCCCGCCAAGGGCGACCAACAATGAGAGCACTTAGAGAGAGAATGGAGGAACCTCTCAATCTAAAAGCTCCTGTCAAGACTAAACCAACAGTCTTCTCTCCATCAACCACAATATAAAAATGACTCACTTTGAATGTTACAGTGACTCCAAAGAACCTTCAGATGAAGCAACGTGACACAGACGATCGTCACGGTTCGTGCGAGTCATTGAAAAGGGTGGAAGGACACGGGACGAGGGAGGAAAGAGCACAACATAAAGAGAAAACTTTTGTCTTTTCTTATGAACTTTCCCTTCAATTCATGGCTCAGTCACAGTAATCGACTGGTCGTGGCGTCTAGACGCACTCAAATAATGAATTAGCAGAAAGCTTTGAGAGGAAGCAGAAGAAAAGCATTGGAAGTAACGTTTCAGTGTTTTTGTGGCGCAAACGGAACGAGACACTAAATTAGACACTGAACGCTTCGAGGACGAGGACAAGGACGTACAAGCAGTGGCATGAAGACTCCGCCGTTAGCTTCCTTGAACGTGTCGGCCTCTCTTTCTGAGCATTTTGCCCTCAGCTAGATTTTCCACTTCCTTCCTCATTACAAAACACACTGTTCCACAACACAGCCGCACAGGGCCAGACTAGTGCCAGCAGTAAACGCTTGTTAAACAGCACAGGGGACATTTATTGTTCGGATTTCTCCGAGCTACACTTATTCTATGCCACAGGACACGGTGCAGCTGGGGGTGATAGGAAGGTTCAGGGGGAAATGAGGACTGACACGTGTTTAACAACCTGGGCTCGGACCCGAGGTGTTACAGTTACACAATGAGTGTTCAAAGCAGAGCAGGGAAGTTGTCTATCAATCCTGCAAAGAGAAAGGTCAAAGATGTAGTTTTAAAAGGGAAATGAATGTAAATGTGATTTGCTGCCAGGTGCACCGAACTCTATAGACTCAAGAGTATCTATGACAGCCCAACAGGAAAACACATCTTTGGATCATATTTAAATACCAGTGTATCAGCTGCTGTTAAATGGTGGATACCTGCAGTAGACCAACTATATGCATAAATGGATGTTGACATATAAACCAGACTAGAGGTGTACCTGATACTCACTCAAATAGTTGGATCGGGTATTGGTGACAAAGGGGCGGATCTATTCAACTCAATGTTTGACCAATTTGACCAATTTGTTAATGCATTTAAAAAGTTTTAACTTGAACCGAAATTCCTGTTAATTTTGAAAACTGTCACAAGTTGCTGCTGCACAATTTAGAATTTTCTAAATAACAATTCAGTTGATTTATAGCTATGTATTTTTTTTGTCGCATTTTGTTTTCCAAAGTTGGGTAATCCATCTTTTAGGACAACCCTGATGTTGTCTTACACATAAACGAATGATCCCATCACGTCTACACAGTGAGGCAGACTAATTAAAAACTGGTATTGGATCAGTACCTCGAGTTGGCCGATATCCAAAGCCCAGGAATCACCAACGATATCGGAACTGAAAAAGTCCTATAAAAGCATCCCTAAACCGGATCTATTCTGTCCCCTATTCTGATAACCCTTCTGGCAGTACTGACTAGTTTGTCGGTCTCTTCCAAAGGGGTGTTTGCTGATCTGACACCACCACGGTTCTAAACGACTGGTTAGAGTTAGGGACAGACTGGTGTCACGGCTGAAAGAAACCAATGTTGTCCCCTAAGACCCAAGACAAGTTGTGTGACTCCGGGAACATGCTACTTCCACCCTTACTCCTGACGGACAAGAGTGTAAAGACTCCGTGAAACAAGACTCACAGACACAAACGTTTACGGGGCAGATCAGGCGGCCAATGGTTGACAAAAGGTAAGCAGTCAGATCTGGCAAATAGCTCTGTTTTCTAACCCTTTGGGTTTTGTCTCCTCTATCATGAAGCCATAATAGCCATTTTATTCTATTTACTGTGATACAAGCTCCAGAAGTTAAAAGACAGATGGCATGAGTCTGGGCTGTGTCCTCACTATACAGTGCACTGCCAACCCCGTAGTTGTGAGGCGACAATGCTAACCAGTGCACCGCCATGCCGTCTGTGTGACCACATGGATCATGTGGAATTGGCTATTGACAACCGGTGATTCATAAGCCTCTCAGTTGACAAGGAAAGCAAGCGTCAACACATCGACCAAATGATTCATTTCTCTCAGCTCTACAGGAAATAAGTTCCTTTTAAAATCCCATATTCATCACATTCTAAACTGCACAGTGTTCTTGAACTTATTCATTCAAATGAGGAGCGAATGAACCATGTTTTCCTTTTCCCCACACACAAATAATTACCTACTGCAGTTCCCTTTTATGAAAGGTTCACCCAAATACTGTACTTCAAGTATAAAAACATGAAGGACGTGTTTCGATACAGAAAAAGATGGATGTGAAAGGAGGACACAAATGGTGGCTGAGTCAGAGAAGGTCAATGAACCAACCCTCAAACTTAACATTCAGCTTCTCTGCAGATTGGTAAAATATAAACAACAAATCAAAGCATCTGTTTTTTCTTTGACAGTTGTCTGATCCAAACTCAATCATAGGCACTGTAGAAAGTTCTCACCTGTGCACACACACACACACACACACACACACACACACACAACCACAAGACTTAACACATAGAGATTGGGATGACTAGACGGAGAAACACAATGCCTACAAGCCTGCTCCAACGCAAACACACGCACAGTACTTTGAATCCCATTTGCCCCTTAAAGCTCCCAAAGATTCTCCTCTTGATTCTTCCTTTCCAAAGCAAAGCCGGGGGGGTAATCCACAATCTCAGGATCTTGTCTTTCTTTGCTTCCAAATGCAAATGTTCTACAAACGGCTTATTGAACGGCTCTGAGAGGAGGCCGTTGCTTGTCATTGGATTCCTGCGGAAAGAAGGCTTAACGGGAAGTTCATGTATTGCTGAAGCTCCAGACGATCCTGCGACGCTCAAATGTATCACCTTTACAGGAAAGTGATTCTGATGCACTCAGAGAAATCATCAAGAGAAGGAGTTTAAAGCGACGCCTCATCTCATCTGCCATGTCGACAAAGTAGATATGAGCGTCCTCTCCCTACTAGTCTAGTCTATAGGTGACACGAACCTCAGTTCAAGGTTTGGTCCAATGAGATTACTTTTAACACATTTTGACCGTTTTAAAGGGCATCTTGATCGCTGAGTGGTTGAGACAATAGTTAGGGATAGGCAGTTGACATGTTTCCCCTGCATTGGATCAATGTGCAGGTTTGTGTTGTGATGCAACGTCCAGTCTCCTGCATGAAAGACAGACGTGCAACACGCCCACCCATCGCCCACTTCCCTTGCATTGGATGCAAATTACGAGGCACGGAATCATCCAATTAGGGCATAATTCATAATAAAAGGATGCTGGGCTGGAGGGTCGTTGTGGATGTAGTCATTTGATGCTCTTCTGTCTAGCACCAGTGACTGAATGCACAATGAACACGTCTTAAAGTGCTTATTAAGTGACGTTAGGCCAAATCACTCTTTCGTTTTGTCTGTACGACGTAACAAAATGACATTCATTTATATGCAAATGTGGAAAATGTCTTCGAGGATTACCGCCTTTACATGTCAGACCTCTTTTACACATTATCAGCTTTATATCCAGATTTGATTGAAAAGGTACTACAGTGTAGATTAAACACCTCGTCTCTGAGAAGAGATCCGAGATCAGATTACTTTTATCAAAGACAGACTGCCGTGCTGGCCACAATCACAAAACTACATTTCGCGACTGATTGCTTACAAGCTGAGAATTGCATTGAATGCGTTAAATTGCATCGAGCTGGAGTGAACTAAGTCGAAAGAAATCAAGCTGAACTTACTTGGACTAGAGCGAGCTGAAGCGCAACTGAATTTATCATGTATTGAAATGAACTTAACATGGAGAGAGTAGAGACCTGTGCTGCCGGCTGTTGATAAGCGAAGCACTGTGGTGTGTGTGTGTGTGTGTGTGAGCCTTGTATCTGCTGTTTGATTAGTGTTGTTGGGATTGTTGCTACTGGATGTCAGATACTTCCATGCAACGCAGCGTTGGCAGATGCAGTCTGATCAACGTATCAGCTGAGCTGTGAGCTGTATTTGTATGTGAGAGGGCATCGAACACAGAAATAGAGAAAAGGTGTGCTGAGTGAGAATGCAATGCTTTCATACTCAATGTGCAATGTAAATGTTATTTTAAAACCGAGGAAGTCAGCAAAGCATCACATTATGACAGTTAAGAAATGATTTCTTTGTGGGCCTCTTGTTTTGCCCTGGGAGCATTGTTATGTCTGATTGGGCCACAAAGGTAAAGGCACAATTATCACAAATATTGTGGGCTGTAGCATTAAGATTTCTCTTTACTGGAACCAAATGTACACAAAAGTATACGAACAGGGTTGTCGATGTACTTTTGGCCATATAGTGGTGATTTAGCACTTGCGTGCGAGCTTGAATTGGATTATTCCTCCTCCATTTATTGTTATTATGATTATCAGAGAGAGTGAAGAGGAGAGATTGTGTGTGTTGTGTTCATGACGGACAGAAACGCCTTCCTTTTATGTGAATAAAAGCGTGGGAGTCATGGCACAACCCTGCCTGCAACCATCAGTTAAAAATCTGCACTAATTAAGAAATGTACATGACAACCAGACTGCACTCTCCTCCAGCACAGCTGCCAGGAAGAGAAGCGTCTCATTAGCAATGGAGCTGCTGATGTGAAACACATTACCTGTTCACTTGCAGGTGGTGGAGAAGCGCTGGCAAGTTAATTGCTAAAATATATATATAGCGTTGACTTTGAGTGAGAAGAAACAAACAAAAAATGATCAAGAATGTATTTCTTTCAGGTAACAAAATCTAATTTATATTGAAGCTATTTAGCATGAAATTCTGCTCAAAATGATGATGAAACTAAATAAAAATAAAAACATTGAAAGAGAAAGCATATCGCTAAAGTTATAAAGTTGTTACATCCACCTAACAAGTCAAAAATAGAGAGAGAAATAATAAATCCAGTTTTTTATTTCCCAAATTATCTATTTAAAATGTCGTTGGAGCTGTAACACCTAATTGAGCATATGATGTTGTCCAATGTTTATATCCTCGCATCCAAAGGAACAATATTCCGAAATTTGGTTCCATAATTGCAGAAGGCAATTCCCCCATAAGCCTTGAGCTGTTGCTACACTAAGCAGAAAAGTGCATGGACCTGAATCGACCGGTGACAAACAGTACATGTGTATGTATATATATATATATATATATATATATATATATATATATATATATATACACTGTATATACAGTACATCAAGAAGAGTCAGGTCCATGAAAAGATTTATGAACAAGAACTGGGATCATGAAATATATTCTGACTGACTAGAAGTCAGAAAAAGGTCTCGAGAACAGAACTGATGTGAGTTCTTTATTCTATTTTGTTTCAGTTAAAACTGTGCAGTGATCTGTATGAGCTGCAATAGATTCATTTTCTTTGAGACTTGAAAGCAATACACCCAGTCAGGTATTCTTTTAGTTAGCTGTTTTTATCAATTGTACGGGGAGTCGTTTCACGACTTTTGCTCAGAAACAGCAGGTGGAAAGTAGATCTGCTGTAGCTAAGACTAGTGGAGAGCAGTTTTATTTTTTTTTGCAAAATGACTGCTGTTGCACTACTCTACGGTGCAGTCTCTACCACTACTCTTCAGAACAAGTGTGGTAAAAATCCAGTCTTTAGAAAAAAAAAAAAGTTTGCCCAAACTACTTTGAGTTCCTGAGGCTGGTGCTGCATGCACAAGTGGTTTAAGCAGCTCTTGCTAAGTGGATTGATAATGCCCGGTCATGTAATGTTCCCAAAGTGAATTTCTGCCGATCCTCAAACCGGTTCTGCCCCACCGCAGAGCGGGCAGCAGAGACGAGCAGCGCCCGCCTCCCTCCGCGCCACTCGCCGAGTGAGCGAGCGCGGAGCCCCGGCAAAGTGGCATCGCTAATCGGCATGCACCGACCGTGCTGAAGTGACACAGAGCCAGCCAAGAAGTGATAAAGCCTCATCCCCAAGCGAGCCCCTTGGGAGGGAAAAGGCAGACAAATTGGCACTGAGCCAGTAAACAACAAAGATATCCTTTTCATTATCTTACACTCATGAAATAAATATATAAATGCCAATGAGATGGTAATCTGCATGAGAAAAATAGTTTGATTATGAGGGTATCACACTTTGGATGTCCCTCTCTAAAGAATAAAAGACACATTCAAGATTAAGGCAAAATGAATATTGACACTTCATAGTCTCACTAGCTGCCAGGGGAACTTAATTGTTTCCGTGCTCAATTTGGAGGAAGCAGCAGAGACGACACCCTCCCCCAGCCTGACATCTACATCCTCGCTATGCAGGAAAACATGATGCGAGGCGTGTGCTCAGAGCGGTGAATCAAAGACAAGCTGCAGGCCCTGATGATATTTTGGAAAGGGTGCTGAAGGAACGTGCAGACCAGCTCTACAAGGTCTTCACAGAAATCTTCACGATTGTGTGTGTGTGAAATTGATTTAGACACAAACGTTATGAGGGGATTGACTGATTGCTGAACCTCAGATCCAGGAGGAGCAAGGGCCGTTGACGGGGTCATGGCAGTTTGCCCATCCAGTCTACATGTGTTTTATGGACTTGGCAAAGACTTATGACCATGTTACCCGGGGATACCTGTAGGGGATACTGTGGTAATATGGGGCACCGGGGCCTCGCATGACCAACGTGAGAGCGGTGTCTGTAAACTCGTCACAAAGCTCGTTTCCAGTGGGTGTTGCCGTTCTTCAGAATAGCGTATCTGCTCTTTGCAGATGATGTGGTTCTGTTGGCTTCATCAGACTCTGACCTTCAGCACACATCAGGGCCGTTTGCAGCCGAGTGTGAAGCAGTGGGATCAGACTCATTACCTCCAAGTCTGAGGCCATCGTTCTCTGCCAGAAAATGGTGGATGTGCCCTCCAGGTTGGGAGTGAGTTACTGCCCCAAAGCAAGGTAGTTCAAGTATCTTAGGGTCTTGCTCATGAGTCAGGATACAATGGAGCAGGAGATGAACTGGTGGATTTTTAACTGGACTGCTGAGGTGAAGGGAAAGCTCTCTATTTACCAGTCCATCTACATTCTGACCCTCATCTTTGGTCATGAGCTTTGGGTAGTGACAGGAAGAACGAGGTCTCTGGTAGATGTGGTTAAAATGAGCTTCCCTTCATAGAGTGGTTGGGTTCAGTCTTAGAGATACGAGGTGAAGAGTTGACACATCCGGAGGGAGCTCAGAGTGGAGCTATGCTCCTACTTGTCAAACGGGGCCAGCTGAGGTTATTTAGGCATCATGATCAAGATGCTTCCTGGACACCTCCCATTAAAAGGTTTTCTGGGCAGGTCCAACTGGCTAGATGCCAAGGGGTGGACCAAGAAATCTTCCTGAAGAGAGGGACGTCTGGAACACCATGCTGCCCCAGGGACTTAGCCCTGGACAGTGCAAAAGATTAAGGGATGGATGGATACATAAACATGCATCTGGTGATTTCAATTTAAGCATCCTTGTGTCTGAAGCCTCTCCACAGGCCTTATGATCAAATAAAACTCCACATCTCATCACTGAGCCTCTCCGCTCCACCATGGAGTGACTAATGCTGCATGTTATCACCGTGATAGCATTCCTCGGCTAGAGTTCAGCGCGGACATTTCCTTTAATACTCAACAGAGATTACACTCTACTTCTCCCTCAGCAGAGCCGAGACCCTGGCTATTATTTAACATTTAAACAGCAGTTTAAATAATGTAACAGGGATTGATAGATGAGGGCCAGGGTTAGGGAGAGGTGGGATCGGATAAGTGAGCCGCTGTCTGTCAGCAGAAAATGATCAGGGATGAAACTCTCAGCACAAATGAAGCGGGTCTTTTATGGACAACCAGGCGAGACGATGGAGCGCGGGAGGTAAGTCATGTCACGTCCAACCACTCAACTGTAGCGAGAGGAGCGCGTGTCGGAGATAGAATGTGTGTGTGTCCGTATAATCGCGCATTTTCTCTCTAACTTGGTGGTTGTTTCCTGCAGAGGAGAGTTAGGACGAATTCTGAAGGAGTGCAGGTGCTTGTTTCACTCTGCAACTGTGTTTGAGCTTGTGATGTGAGGAAGTGCCTAAATAGATCACAGAGAGAGCAGCAAAGGACGGAAACGTAAGCTTTGGAGACGGACGAGACGGGTAATAACCGTCTGAAGGACTCCAGACCCTAGAAGACATTCACAGGGCCATTTTCTACAGCCAGAAAATATATTTTCTTTGTATTATTTTCAAACGGTGATTGCAAAAAAAGCCCTTAATCTGTAGACTGCCTGATGAAATAAACAGTAAAATATAAATTAAATAGTTCTAATATTATAACATATGTATTCATAATGTACAGAGCACCTGTCCGATGCCCCAAATTGTTCCCCAAGACTCATGTTATCATGTTGCAAACTAAATCCTCACCTTCATGATTGTGGGTTGTTTTATATATCATTGAATCAATGGTTTGTGTTATTGGGTGGGTTTGCACAGACGAATGGGACTGAAGGTGCAGGACAATGATCCAAATATAATTATGCATCTCTTACCTGTCCGAATAAAAAACACTTTTTTTGTTGTTTATTAGAAAAACCCTTTGAAATGTATTTCATAGCTATTCTGACCACTGAATAAATCTTGAGATTCAAAGTTCATTCTTGACCTTATAAGCAGGAAGTCAACATAGACCAATAGTCCTGGCGGTGCTCGGAATCAGAGAAAAGTTTAACATTTAGAGTTCGTTGACATTTGAGGAAACTCAATATGCCGATAGAGACTTTATGATACGGTCAAAAGCACCAGAGCAGCTACCGAGTGTATGGCACATGTTTGATAAACATGTCAACCTATAGTAGAAAGGGCATTCAAAGAATAACTGGGCAACATCCTGGTAGGTGAATTGAAAAACTGGTACAAACACACTACATTTACTCCATGTAAGGCTCTGGAACTCCATTAACCAATACTGACTACTGTGCATGCATTACAAAAAGGGAAACATATCTTTACAGACCAACACACAGTTAGATAAGCTTTTAGGAAGTACTCCACTTGAGCAACTAGAGGTATAAAAAGGCAATAAATGTAGTGATCAGGCAGCAGGTCCAGGAGGGAGTAGCATAGCGCGGTCAGTAAAGTCATCATCTGTACACAGGTTCGGCGGACACACTGCAGAGCTTATGAAGATCTTACTTCTCTCTGCAACTTAAGGCACAATCTCCAGCGGCCTCATTACCATTCACATAAATACACAGCCGAGGACCTTGATTTGTTCAATAATTCAACTGCAGATTCCCTCCTCCCTCAGATGGCAGCAGCCGAAAGCGAGTCTCGAGGATGCTGTTAATGCTGAGCGGGGAACACAACTCCTGTGTGTGTGTGAGTGTGTGTGTGTGAGAGTGAGTAATAGCGTTGGGCAATTGGATGAATACATCAGTAATCGCTGTTGGACTAAACCCATTGCCGTGGGGAAATTTCCGTGCCTATACAGTGTTTTTTGACTCCAATTACCTGGATATTTAGAAATATGAAGAAAAAAGAGACTATGGATGTTCCAATCCAGTCTTTAAGATCGGCTATATGGAGCCTGATCCGATCCTCGCTTTCTGTCAGCTGTTATAAGTGTTTTTACACAAAACTCCACACACACCATAAAAACGCAATATTAAGACGGTTTATTCGTGATATTTACCTAATCTGTGCGCATTGGTTTCCTTTCAGCGCAGTGTGAGAGTCTATTGTGTTTGGCTGACATCCACTGCGCACGGTGTTTCATCTCATCCGCAAGCAAAGAACCCCGTCTGGTAAACTGTAACATTGACAAAACACAATGTCCAGGTTGACCATGTAAGAGCATTGAGCGTCATCCATCATCCTGCTAATCAACCATGTGTTCTTCACCGATTCCAGGGCACACGATTGCCCACAGAGCAGCAACTTCTTGTTCATTCAACGTAACAGAAATAGAGGGATGAACCACTCAGGGAGGAGATCAGCAGCAGGGTAGCTATTGAGGCCGCCTGAGTTTAACAGCTCCAGACACACAGCTCCCCTTCTGCACTTCACAGTTTTTGTTGTCGTTTGCAAAGCTTTCTGTGTGATCATCTTAACTCGTTTTTTTTTTAGCAATATGGAATCCTTGACCTGCCATGTGCCATCTGTCTCGTTTTCCCTGGATGAAACAAAACCTCCTCAGATGAACCTCTTATGTCGAGCTTCAAACTGGATGCGTGAATCCTTAAACGTCTTTATCAAAAACCAGCTCACAGTGTTTATCTACATGTGTATTTATTGCATCATTAATTTCTAAATGAATTCAGGCCGAGTATGATCTTGCACTGCTCCTCCTGCGATTTACACAAAACTAAATCTTCTAAACTGAAGCTGAACGATCTGAACTCCAGAGGCAACCGCTCATAACGACTTCTGATTTCCGTGGCCAAGAGTTGGTGTAATAACGCCTGCTGGTTTTATTTAGAAATACTGCTTTCTATTGTCTTTCTCTGTCCACGTTTTACTCTGCTCTACTTTTCAGATTTGTATGTATGATGAATGATAACACAAATGTCCTTACGGAGTTCTTCCAGCAGAGTATTTAAGAACAAGAATGGTCAAAATGGCTTCAGCAGAGGGTGAGATATGACTTTTGGTCTATCGTACGAGTCAAGCCTCTGTAAACACTGAATGCTACACTTCCAACCATGCAACTCAATAGCATCTTTATCCAGACCTTCTATGCCCCTTTAATCACCTGAAAATAAAGGAAATATGCACAGAATGTCTTTCAGTCACTCTTTTTCAGACCTCACATTGAAGTGATTGGTTTCTGTTGTTGTTTAAAGCGATCCAGTAGCACCGGGGGCCGAGCTTATTCAGACTTTTCGTGCAACTCCTGCCTCACTCTGCATCAGAAATCCTCTGAGAGCTCCACTCTCTTTCTTCAATCTCAAGGGATCAAGATGCGTCCAAAAACAAGCGGGTTGACATGCCAACTGTTTGGCAGCCAGCAACCTTGTAATGCCGGATCACAATATCATTCATGTATATATGTGACAAAACACAACAGTAGGCTCTCCACATCCACAGCATCCCGACATGAAAACATCCGACACCTGACTGGACCACTTGGGTTTTGCTCCAATTATCAAACGCATACAAATGAAGCATGACTCAGTAACTGAACATGTATAAAATTCTTGTCTATTAACTGTATTTTAGATATTTGTTGGTGAGATCACTGTGCTTCCTTGGGTTTAAATGTCATAGTTGACTGCTGTGTGCATTATTTTTTTAGCAATGTTATTGAGTTCCCAGATTTGAGCAGTTGCTTTGTGGAGTGAAATGGGATTGGATTCTAACTGATGATGACTGGTGCTGAGAATTAATTAAACCTCAAGTTATAATAAACTTAAGTTTTCCCTTCAGGCTTAGAGAGGAAGTCATGTCATTACATGAATACTCGCCAACATTTGCTGATTGTAAGTCTATGAGCAACAGTCGTTTTGGTCCCAATGGCATCACATACACACGATTGTATTTCCACAGTTTGGCCGCTGTGTAAAGTGTCTTTCTTCCTGAGGGCTTGAGACTTAGTGACAACTGTTGAGCCAATAAGTAATCACATCAAATAGTAATCGGCTCAACTCGGACAATTCGTCGTAGTCTGAGTCGGTTGGCTTCATGTCGTTATCTTTGCAGAACTTTCTTGTTTCAATGTTCTGGTCTGGCGATCGGGTAGGACACTTGCTCAAAGACAAACCAGTGGTAGCTGTTGGTTTCCTTTCATTTCAAAACTTTCTAAGAGGATTGAAGTAATGATGCAGGTGTTATTTTTTGGTTATGGAGCAGGATATTGATGATGCTCGAGGGTCATCGAGGGCTCTGGAACTGGAAAAGGTGGAGGAGCAGGTCTCCAAAATCCCTCATGCAATGTGATCAATTATTTCTTCATTCATCTTTTTAAGATTCAAGCTGGTTCATTAGTTTATTTGATGTCGACTCAAAGCGACGCCGCCAGCTTCTGTTTGTGCCCTCTTCACCCCGTACTGCAGCCTCTTGCTTTAATTAATCACCATCAAAACTTTTCGCTCGTCTGAATGCGACTCGCCGAGCTCTCCCTCACAGTTGCTCTTTTCCTCCCTTCCTGCTTCTTTTTCACCTGACCGACACCAATCCTGCCTTCTCGACTCGTTAACACTCTTTGCATCAGACGGCTTCTGTGCTCTTTTCTTCAACTGCACCATCCCGCTTTCTCTTTCTATCTCTCCTGATCTCCTCTCTTGTCGTCACACTTGTTCGTTCACTGATTTGCATTGTCTCTTTGTCCTTCACCCCCTCCTCTCCCCTCATCTCTTTGCCTGCCTCTATCTATCCTTGTCTCCCTCTTTGTCTCTCAGTTTCTTTTGCCCCCCCCTCCCCCTTCTTATCTCCTCGGTCTCCTCACTCATCTCCTCTACTTTCTCCTCCCTCACGCTCCCGTCAGGCCTCTGCATTTTCCAGATGGCGACACGACCACAGAAGAAGAGTTAGAGATGCTGACAGAGCCTGGCCGACAGTGGTTCGCAGTAAATCCCGCGCTGACCTCCCACTGCATTTATACTCTCTAATCTAGTGACAAAAGGAACGAAGCGATGGGCTGGTGCCTTATGGGAAAGGTCAAATCGCTAGCTAATCTGCCCCCCCTCTCTCTCAGCCGTCCCCCGACTCCGCTCTCAGCTCTGTAACACGCCTGCTGTGTCATTGCACTCATGTCTGGAGGTCACTGTACACCGCGGAGCGACCTCACAAGTTTCCTGTAGCAATTAATTACCGTCACCACGGCTGGCACATATGGGCCTATTATCATAAGGCCTCATGGGAGGATATTTCCTGCGACCATTATTCCGTGGGAAGTGACACGGAACACTTTAAATGCCAACCGGCGCTTCTTTCACTCTCGCGTTGCTCATGTAGTGGGAACAGAGACAAGCACAGAGGGTTTTGTTGGATATTTTTAACGACATTTCTGCTTTACAGATTCAGTAGAGACAGAAAATAAAAGATGTTTTTCTCATTAGCATTTTGAGTCTCGATAAACTTGAAGCCGTCTCATTCATTCATTTTACAGCGTGTTTTTGAAAAGCCTGGTAAACAAAGGCACCTTCAAAAAGGTCACAGATGAACACGCTGTTTGTGTTCAACCGCGTCACCTGCAGGGAGAGAGAACGGATAAATAAATCTGTTTCAAGTCATAATCCTGGAGATTTTCATTATATTAAATGCATTTTTTATTGTGTCTCTAGTGAGCATATTTTGAAGCAATAACATTTCTGTTACAGTAACCTGACACAATAAATCCTTGCAGTACATGGTTTCTGCAGCTGGCCAGAGATCTGCTAGTTGCTCTCTTCTTACACAGTAACCGCTCGTGGTGGGTCTTTTGAAGGTCTGATACAGACCGTTGACGCTGCTTTGATTCAGGACACAGACATGAGAGCTTCTTATTAATTGCAGATGCATTGTTTGATATGAAAGAAGCATGCAAACATTCAAAGTCCCAGTGAAACGGTAGTTAAAGGGTCTTAAACTTCTCCAATGAAACAGGAATACTAAAGTTAAAAGAGGGATTTTAAATAAAATCCTTTCTATTTGATTTGGCCGCCAAAAAGTGGGCGGGTTCAAAATGTAGAGCGACACAAAGCTTCAGAGGACTGTGGCTCCACAAACAACTCCTTTATAGCTACACTACACTTCCATACGCACACACAGTTTGCCCACAGGAAGAACAGATGTTTGGGTTTTGATATTGAAATATGAAGAAATTGTTTTTTGTAATTGTTTTGTTTCATATATTATTAAAATGTGCGCCACACGACTTGGGATGTAATCTAAAAGCACTTGAAATGTCCAAGATTCCTTTCAGCACCATGGACAGCGACACGGACGTTCACTAAACAGAGTCGTCCGTCCGTGAGCACTTGCTGTCTGCTGTTTCGGGAGAAGTAAAATGACCTCTAATGTTTGGTGAAACACGAGCACAATCTTTAAAGAGCAACATTGAAGATCCATCTTTGACCAGTTTGATCCCTAGGGGATCATTTTAGGGGACTATGTTCTGTTTACTGTTGCTTCTTCTGCACAGGTCCTCGTGTCCCCCGTCCTGCATTGCCTTGTTTTTCGCTGATCCCCAGTGGTTGCACTGTTCAGAGGATGTGTCTTGTAGTCCTATTTTTATTTAATCCTTAGCCGTCTATACCCTCAGGAGTAGAGACATGTTTTTATTCTCTACTTTCCCCAATATTGTATTCATTGTATCCGTCTGAAACAGCCCTTGAATTGGTCTTTTTATTTTACATTTTTAGATTGTTATTGTTAGAGTGTTATCATGTATGTAGGTTCTATTAAAAGTGCTTTTCCTTCAAAGATGATTTATATTTAGGCCAGATGTTTGATACCAGGATTGTAATCTGATATAACACTTGTTTATGCTGCTTCTATTTAGGAGGCAGGTATCAAAACCATCAGTGCTCAATTAGAATCTGATTCCTAATTTAGGTGCAAGTTCATCTATTTGTATACAAGGTGAACTTATAAATACTAACATGTAGCATTTAAAACAAAGCAAGCTTCAAGCACTAACTGTTGACTATATTATATTGTATATTTAGTAAGAGGTATTTGATGTATTTTAGATTTGCAAAAGGCTTGCAGAAAGATTATTTTGCCAAGATACTTCAAAATCAATTCACCAACCCTTTCAGCAGCAACAACAGCAACACGGACCTCACACGTGTGTGTTTGAGCTCTTGGTCTGTTTTGAGAGATGTGAAAATGTTCCTAGAATCCAAAGAAAGAAAATGTCTTGAATCTTTATCAACAACAGAGGCCCGGACTGGAACGTCCCTCACTTGTGCCTCAAGTCCCACAAGAATAATTATTACCTGGGGAGATACTTGTTGAATGCAATCCCCTGAGAATATGCCAGCTGTGAAGTCAAAACTCCAGCACAGATGTCTGGCCACGTTTTGGTTTTGATAACAGTTGTCTGATGAAGCTTATTCCGTGTAAAATCAGTTTCTTTTAGGCACAATTTTCCTCCGGAGGCTACGGGTCTTGTCTGCAAATTTCCATTCAAAGTTGAAGTCTGAATCAAGACGTGACTATAAAATGTAAAATCTGGGCTTCATGCAACTGTATCCAAACACTGGGGATTCAGGCAATTTTTACACTATTTTATTATTACGTTTAAATGGTTTACATGAAACACGAGGCATCGGGGGTACTTTTAATTTGATGAGGTCTACGGAAAAATGCGCATTCCTGCAAATTGAGCTTTTCCCAGCTGAGCACAGAATAAACCATTTTGTTGTGTGATTTAAATGATTTAATACTTTCCGTGTTTGTCACAGGAGTGGCAGCAGTGAGAAGATGTTCATGTTTCTGTTCCCCTTTGTTGCCTTTCTCCCTGCATCCCCCTGTGTCCTGGATGAGCATCTCTTTTTGCACTGCTCGCTCTCTCTTTCCATATTTTATTTTTTCACTTTTTCACCCCCCTCCTGTTGTCTCTCTTAGGCTCTCTCTCTGCTTTCCTCCCCGTATTGTTGGCACAGCTTTTCGAAGTGGCCTTCGCCACAGGGAGCCTTTGGAGACGTGCCATGATGTCATATGTCCCCTCTCCACGTTTTCCTCCTACACCTGCCCACATCTGCTTCTCCTCTACTCATTTTAATCTCTCCTTTCTCTCTTAATCTCACCATTCCTACATCATCCCCCTCTTCCTCGCCCAGTCTACTTCTTTACTTCCCTTCTCACTCTTCTGCATGTCTTCGCCTTTTAGCATCTTTCTGCAGACTGACATCTTTTCATAGCGTTGCTCTTTTCCTCTAGAATCTAGAATCTACAGTAACATCAATGTTCAATCTCTCTTGAATATTATACTGTCAAAAGCAAAACTGGGATTTCATGAAGTCAAACTGTAATAGCCCTCCACTCGCTGTTCTCCAAACTAAATATTACTCCCTGGGGAGGGCAACCAAATGCCACTCTTGTCCAGCAGTAAACAAGTGTTTACACAACAACATGATCCACTAAAGCAGGTCTATTATTTGTCATCCACATCTTTGAATCAGGTCTATGTTCAGGTTCCTTAATTTCAAATGTTTTAATAAATATATAAGAAAATTATCATCAACATGCACATCTGTTTCAGGGGTACATGTTTTATGACTATGGATGTTTTCATGGATACATTTTATGTCAAATATGAAGTTTGCTGTTGTTTTTTTACCCTTTAGCCGGATGTCGACATAATTAAAAGGAGGGCATGGACTTTGAAACACATGTATTGCATTTTGGGAAGAGTAGGATTCTGTTTTAATATTTTAAGCTACTTGCTGTGCACACTGCTGAATACAATACACTAACTTTAATGTTGCTGTAGTTGTTACGCAACACTGTGTGGGTCAAAATGAAAGTGCTGCCTGCATTTTGTTCTTGCTATTGAGAACGTAATATGTTTCAGATAAAAGATGGTTTGATGTGATTTTTGTTCCGCGGTGCCATTGGTGCCAAAATGTGTGTTGCAACGTGAGGTCGTCCGTGACCTCAGGCAGACTCGCAATCTGTCAGTGCATTCTCTTTCAAGGTCTGTTTTTTTACCTACTGCATCTCCCAGATTCCTTCTCAAAAGTTTCTTTCCTCTTTCACATTTCCTACACGTCTCACCTCTTATTTCGTGTATTTCTCTTTCTCCAACCCAGTCTCACATCACTATTTACCATACCTTTGTTCAGAATCATTAGTAATACAAGTACAAGTTATCTGTCCTTCCAGAAAGTATGTTGAGATGTCTTTGAACAAAGCATTTCATCACAAAGTGTTAAAACAAATATTCAGAATGCTTTTAGAAAGTTTGGAAACACGACTAAATATGAAGCAGGTTCTTGCAGGAAAAACCCAAATAGTGCTCCGTCAACTTCCTGAAAGAATAAACACTCAAAAACCTGAAAACACAGACATGCAAGGTGAATATAAATCTAAGTGTCAATATGCCAGTCACTGGGCAGAGTTGTGTTTCCAAGTTTTTAGGGAAACTAAACTTCTAAAGAAATGCAAAAGCATTGCATTGTCTTTACATTAGCTGCAGCTCATCTCAAATGCATTAAGATAAAACATTCTCGCAAAACCATAAATCACAAAAGAATAGTCCGTGAGTCATAAGACACAGCTTGAAGATCCTCCACTGGCATCCCTCTGGTATTATAAAGATGCACCACTAAATAGTTAATTTCAACCACTTGAATGAAGGTCAACTTCACACTTCAAATAAACCAGCATTGGCTGATGGTTGGAGAAAGGATGAACATCCATGTGTGAGCCCATCAATTACCCTTGAGACATTTTTCAGATGTTTTAGAACCTCATATACACTGACTTTGTTGATCTCTTGACGACACCCTTGTTTTCATGTGTTAGCGTAAAACATCATAGCGTTCCAGTAACAGCGACCGCGACAGCTCTGAGAGCGGGAAGTGTTGAATTGTTGCCTGCTACAGCAGCCACCTGCTGCCATGATTGAAACTACAACTCATGCTTACGTTTCCGATGAGGGAATCAATGAATAAAACTGACTTTGAGTATAGCTCTTAAAGTCAGCCATCACTTGCATGAGGTTGGTCATTTCAATTTATTTTCTACCACTTTGGTTCTATAGAAGAGGCATGGGGGAAAAAAGAATAACTCAACAATATGTCATTAAAAAAACAAAGCACTGATCGGACGACCACATAAACTGTTGAGTATCCTGTGGATGAGATTTAGCATTCAAGCAAGAAAGCTCAGCTTCACGGTTCAACGGCCAAGGTACCATCTGATGTACGATGCGGTGAGCTCCTGGGATCTTTATCGGCCTCTGTTGTCATGAATGATATTGGAACACAGAAGTGACCTCTGCACTCTACGTTCACAGTCTGTGAATGGAGTGAAGATAAGCAACCAAACCAATTAGCCACAACACACCGAGACGCTGCTACAGAGTCAATTCACGCTGCGGCTGACGTGCTTAACTAACAAACATATTTTCGTCCATTGGTGGCAAAGGAAGCAAAAGAAATAATGTACGAGCATTCAAGTCTAGTTACACGACAGCATTTGATGTTGTTTCTGGCATATCCTCTCTCAGCGCTTTTAATTGATTTCATGAGGCCACTTTCAGTTTTCCTGCCTTAGGAAACACCTGGAAATCAGTTTAACCGCTTCTTCTGGCGTCTTGACAACATGTGGTAGAATGTAGCTGAATGCTCTCCGTGCCTTTTGTATTTAAACGCACCAGTAAAAACAGAGCCAGCAGAGAGAGGTGGCCGGCTCCCATCACACCCCTGCAGCAGACGCTGTGTCGGGCCTTAGTTAAAACACTGCGTCACCAGTCGTAGACTCAGTAACACACTTGCATAAGTACTGTACTCTAGTACAACTGCCACGATAAAGACTTCTTTTTTACTAATACAAGTATCTAGGAATTGGCAGACTATCCTGCTGGTAGTAAATATAAATGTTCTTTGGATCAAAACACATCAAATTAAGTTGCAGTCGACAACAAGAGCTATTGGAATCGTCCGGGGACAACTTATAGTGTTTATTTTAATTTGGACTGGGTTGCACCATAAAGGAGCACCAATAATTTAATTAATTTAATTTCACAAAAAAAGATTAGTTCTAATCAGAAATTAGCAAAAATTTGTTGCAAAATAAAAAATCTTTTTTTTAAAAACTTATGGAAAATCCAAGTTCAAACCAAAGCTAAATTGAGTTTAATCAATATGGAGACGCTTTGTTTACCAACTTGGAATAAATAAAGCAATGAATAACTGTGGGTGAAATGAACAATACTCCACCGGTGGTAGAGCGTTGTGCCGTCACAGACTCGAGCACACATGGAAGATAGGAACAAACACACATCAAACTCCATGCATGCACAGATTACAGACTGAAACACACACTCACCTCAGTGTATGAGTGTGCTGATTCGGAGGTTCTGACAGGGTCCGGGGGGTTTCTCTAATCACCTGAGATGAGGAGGTAGAAAGATATGGTCAGCAGCATGCGAAGGATGGGCCGCCTCCTAAGCTGATCATCCCCTGCCAGGCCCATATTGTTATTTCCCAAGGTTCTCCAATTAGAGAGTGCTGATGTGGGATCAGTGCGCAGATCTCCCACAGTCATCGCTTTCATTGCAGAAAGAGAAGGCAGAACCGGGAAGAACCAAGGGACCGGATCAGCAGAATTCCTCAAAAAAAACAATCCTTCTCAAACGAAACTTTGCGGCGGCGCAGGAGGTCGTTTCAACTCTCTGAGCCCTCGTTTCAGGTAAAGTTGTTAAGCTGTGTGGACCTTTTGTTGTGTTTTTGTGTTAAATCACTGCGGTTTAATCGTTCCGCAACGTTGCAGCCAACGTGCGCATATTAAAAAAACCGAGAAAAAACATGTATCGCATGTAGGGCCTTAACTGTGTCGATGCTGCTGTGAGTGCAATTTGAACATGCGACATGTTCGATATTAATAAACTGAATAAGCAAGGCGAGGAGCGCTCTGCGAAGCATCATCGGGCCTCTGTGGACTGAGTCCAGCAGTTGTCAGCAGTGGGCCTTTACAGTGCGAGGCTCATCGACTGCAGCTGACTTTTGCTGCTGGACATACGACAAGCAAACTCTTCTTCACTTCGCTAAAGTCATACGGCGGATTAATGGTGCCAACAACGCTGTAAGCAGCACTTCCTGGGGGCCAAGCAATCGGCCCGTTCTGAAGGGCCACGCCCCCAAACGAGCCCGTCACTAGTCGTCTGTAAACTAGTGAATAAACGTCACAACTGGCTGATTTTTCCACGTTTTGTGTTCATGATGGATCTCTGCGTCGGGAGTCATTCCGACATTCAATATTATGCCATCAACAAAACATTAACAGCAATTCAAAAAATGCTCAAACAAAAAGATTAAGAACACTGGTACAGCGAGGGTCTGCAAATAGTGTAATATCTCATTAGACAATAAATGAGCCACAATAATAATAAATCACTGAGAGCTTAGGTCAACATTTTAAGAACTTCGATAACAAAGAACAGTCCAAATTAAACTGATTTCCCCTGGTTAAAATAAATACTGCCATAGACCAGTGTGTACTAAGACAGAGCGAGAGTTGGTAAATAAAAACAAGAACAGAAAAAAGAAAAATCGATATCTTGAGACTGACGCAGGTTTATTTTGTTACCACTGATTCATAAGCTCAGTACAAACGTGAAGAAACGATGCAGTGACGCATTCAGAGCAAAACAACAGCAGAGGGGAGAAAACAATGGGAATGATCACTAGACTGTCAATGCTACGTAGAAATTCATGAAATATGTATCATCCGAATGTGCTTTTTCTTCTGGCAGATGACGTATATTTAGCCATAAATTCTATTGAACACTGTTAATAAATGCAGCACAATATGCGGTTGGCAGCAGGTGACGCAGCACGACGGTGATACTGAAGCAGGATGAAGGTGCAGTGAAGCTGAGAGCTGCACATACATTTTCCAATCAGCAAATCCAGTTGACAGTGTTCAGGGCTGTTATTGACACCGGTGACACACCTGGCCTGGAGTCTTTTAATGATTCCCTTTTAGGTTGGGGAATAAAAATACTGTTAGAGGAATTAGAGACTCGGTGGAGCAGAGCCACACAGCATATGGAGCTTTAAAAATGTGGCTGAATCAGCAGCTTTTACTTAAAGGCGACTCGTGAAACCGCTTTGACTCTTATCGAGTGTGAAAAGCAGAGAACGTTTGCAGCAGTCTGTGTGTGTGTGTGTGTGTGTGTGTGTGTGTGTATATTTGCATACGTTATTTATATGTAAGTCACCGGGGGGTCTTGAAGCATACAGGCAGCTCAATTATTATCCCATCCCACCACATGACCACATGATCCATTTATATCATCTTTTAGGCAAGAAAGCTTTTTGTTTGTAAGAAAGCATTTTATTTGTCATATAAAAGCTATAGTGTAGGCTACAGTGGCCTATGGCAAAATGAAAATAAATTTGATATAACACCCGTATATATATTGCATCTGTCATCATGACCTATTTCGTTCATCTGGCTTGATAAAGACTCAGACTGTTGACACACTGCAGCCAATGCGTTCTCACTCCCAACTCCTCAAACTTTGTCAGTGGCCCCCGGCGTGTGAAAGCGACACACCCTATAGCATCTGCACAAGACGCATCGGGCTCTCATGTAAACCCATCCACATCATTATTAGACAGTCAGAGCGACCGTTGAAGTCCGCAGAGAACAGGTGGACGTGCTGGATGGTGAACAGTTATCGGTTTGAATACTCGATATGTAATTCGCAGCTGTTCAAGCCGACCAGATCATGCTGCTAAAGCTAAACAAAACACAAATAGCCTCTTTGAGGGTGCTCTCCACTGATTCATTTAGAATGAGAACCAATTAGGAAAAGAAAATGTTTAATTCAACCTCGGTGACAGGCAGACTGCAGAGTGACTCACCGACAAAAAAACAAATGCTCACTCACAAAGAAAGGAAGATGGTGCAGAAAAGGTTTCTTCACTCACTCTCTGAAGTAAATACATGCAGATACTAAAGACAATGACATGGCTTTTAAATTGGAACTTTCTCATTATTAGAGCGACGACAGCAGCTGCTTCAACAGCAACAATCGGACACATTTGGCGAAAGGGCTCGAGAGACCCTCGTGTGATGAGGTGAGTGAACTGACCCCCTCCTCCCTATTTGATTACATTTTATTAACAGAAACTGAGCTGTGAATGCGTGGCACTCTCGCCGATCTCACTATTGTTAGTTCTTTTCTTTTCTATTCCGCATGTGGATCACACGAATACAGCACCCATTACACACACCGCCGCCCAATTAGAGCGGGAATGTGAATTAATGAGCAGGGCAGGGCAGGTTAATGAAGGGTGAGGCTGATCTGCTGAGGGCTGAAATGAAAAACTCCTGTTTCCTCCGTCCAAATAGAGTTTCGCTTGCTATCGTCATGTAAGCGTTGTCGTGTGTTACAGCACTGAGCGGCTGCTGTGCGGGGGAGGTTTTTGGGGGGTTTAGGAGTAATCTAATACTTGTGTATCAGTTTAGGCGGGACACTATCAACCCCTTGAGATGATCCTGAAAATACACAAAAAATCTCCTTCCTCACGAGTGCTTTTAATTCCATTTTCACCACAGAATGTTAATATGGGGGAAAGAAGCTGCCAATGAAATACCCCAGTAGCAGAAAAGGAAATGAGCTATTATACGTTAAGAGTGAACCTTTCTTTAGATATTCCTTCTGCTGAATACTTTACCTGTTCAGTGTGCATAGCTTCATCAATGGCCAATTCACAGCACGTGCCCTGGGATGGGGCTGTCAGCGTGATGCTAATGTTGTATCAAACGCACACTTCATACAACCACAGACGCATTGACAGGGTTCCCACTGCTTTCTACAAATCATTTTCCAGGACTTTTGCAGGACATTTGATTTGAAAATAAATACATGAATGCAGTTTTAACTACAAGGAAGAGAAAGACTGATCAAGACAAAAGTATATTTATTAATTACTATGATCATGGAACGTCCCTCAGCCAGATAAATCTCACTTTGTACCTCGTAAGCATGATAGTGTCTATGTGTTTAATACTTGGCCTAATAGATGTTTAGTGTCTCTTCACCTGCAGATTAGCAAGGCTGTGCTTACTGGACAGGTTTGTGTGTCTTGTTAAGACATCTTTAGCTTCAAAAGTAGTGCTGAACCTGAAAAATGTTGGAGGCTATTTTCTTTGTGTGGTGTGGTTCTGTTTTGTCCAAAGAAATCTACTAAATTCAACCAGATATTAGCGATGAGAGACGCCTACTTTCTAACCTCAGTGACTCGCTGTACCTGTTCTTTTCAAGCACCCACTCTCTCCTCTGGTGTCCAACGGAAAGTCTCTGTGCATTTGTATATTAAAACAGTGAGCTAAAGTAACATCTGATCCTGTGTACTGCTAGAAGTCCAAGGTTCATCTGAAAAGTTTTGGAAACATAGAATACCTGAGTGAGCCTGCAAATAAGTTTGTCTTTTCATTGTTTGATTATTTTAATGAAGAAGTTATCTTGTTGTAAAAGTAGTCCTTGGTGTGTCTGCATGTTTGTAGCAGTTGGTACGAAAGTGCTGTCAGCAAACCAGAGCAGATAATAGAAAAACATCCACAAATCCTCAGACTCGCTTGACAGACAAACAGTTGCGTAACAGAAACAAACCTGCAAACCCAACGAGTTGAAAGAGAAAATGTTTCCAGCGGGAGACTCTGCATCTGCAGTGAAGGATGTGATTTTAACTGAGAGAGGACTGTTTAACTGAAAAAAAAGAAAAAGAAAAGAAAAGCAGTACCTAACTCTTTGGGGATAATGAAGGCTTCAATTTCCTAGGCAGCCAGCAGAAGCAGCGGCTGACGGCGCACGGGGCTCAAAAGGACTCAGAAAATCTGAACACTGCAAACATCCTGCGAGCGCGGCTGAGAAATGAGCTGCTGCAAAGCAATCAAGCTGCACTGAACCAACACGCTCCGAGCTCTCCAAGAGGAGAGGGGAGGCGATCACGTCGACGGCACACACATGAAAGAAAACCTGATGTCAGAGATGGGGGAAAGGCAATGACGAAAGGCCTGGTCATCATATTTTTCTTTATACATTTAGACACCTTTTCTCTTTGGCAGAGAACAATCTCAACTCAAAAGTGAGGATCCAGCACTCACAGGGGGATTGAGGCTGTAGCACGGTTCAAAAACCTCACCCTCGGCACCGAAATATATTTATTTTTCATTTTCATGTTGACTGAATTTAGTAATTACTAAAAGAGGCATAACGGGTGCATTAAACTAATGAATACTGGGTGAAATAAGATATGCTTGGTTACACCACACTGTTCCAAATGTTTGTAGCAGCCAAAAGATTAACCTCAAATAGGAGGGAAAGAGTTTTAATAAAGGAAGACAAGGAAAGGAAGGTAGAGTAATGAAAGGGATGAGAGGCAAAGGAAAAAGCGGATAAGGAAAGGAAAGGGTTGAAGGGAAAGGAGAGAAGGAAGTGTAGGAATGTAAAGGAACATAACAGAAAAAATTAAAACATATGGTCCGTGGGAGTCTGAATGACGCGTGCAAAAACAATTGGCCGTTTCATACTCACTGACACGTTTTCATGTCTGCCCTTATTTCCTTTGAACTTCTCTTTCAAGTGTCCTCACAGCATTGTTTCTGCTTTATTCCAGTCTCTCAATTTCTGGATCTCTCTCTCCCTCCCTCTCACCCTCTCTCTCTCTCCATCCATCTCTCTCTCTCTCTCTCTCTCTCTCCATCCATCTCTCTCCAGCTAAGAAAGATTAAAGTGGAGGCAGAAGTCACGTTAATGGCCATCAGCTCATCCTGTGCAAGTTCCCTGTCTGCACCGCCTACCTGCTTAATTAGTCGAGAGGCGAATCACTAGCAATGAACCTGGCACTAACTGCACTCTCTCACACACTCTTTCAAACACACACACACACACACACACACACACACACACACACACACACACACACACACACTTGTACATAAAGTATGTCCTTATGAAGACCTTGCATTGACTACATTCATGGTGTAATCCTACCTTTACATGCACCCTGAAACATTTTACATTCCCAGATAAATAAGTTTAGCTTTGCAGCGTTTTATCCAATTGTACATCAAAAGGTGATAAACCTTTTATTTTGCAGCTTTTGCATCTGCTGTTAAAACCACTGTGTCTGGTTATTACTGCATTACCGAGGAACATCACTTTAGGTTTGTAGCCCTACTAGCAGCACCAGGAAGGATCAGTGGCACATGAAACCAAATGGGATTTGACTACTGAGTGATAAAATTAACCAAATCTCCCAGCCGCATCGGTTGACCTGTTGGTAGAACAAAAAATATCAGGGGACAACCAAAGTCATTTGGGGAGGGGGGGGGGGGTGTCCTTTGCGGATCATGAAACCCCAACTTCATTTTATGAAAAGCCATCAAATAGTCTCGGTAATTACAGTGTGGATCAAAGTACCGGCCTGGCTGACCGACATGCCGACGTTGAAATCACGAGAGAGACATTGCCATCGCACATGAAATGATGCATCTAATGTTCTTCATTAACAGAAGAACACGGTAGTAAGCGTGCCTCACAATATAATCTGATGTTGTCCTATTGTCTTTTTACCATGGCACACCATGACAATGAGAGATTCCAGGCACTACCGTCTATGCATCATTTTATCCTGAACCAAAGCCAGTAACTTACCCTTGAAGTAAGGATAAGCCAACATGTCCTCACTTTGAAAACAAATGACCTCACTCTGATGGTCTAAAGCCCAGGTCCTCACCAACATAGGAATACAGGAACACACACACACACACACAGCTTCGTGCCTTCATATCCAGCAGACACCCACCAGTATGTTCTAATTAGTCCACAGAGCTTGTAGGTAGGAACAGCGGGTGGGTTATTAATAGCCGGATCCTTACCACGCTTTTAGCTCATTAATGAGAAGATATGGCAGTGTTTTGTTTATCATGCTTTATATAATCGTTTACATTTTGCTTTTGGTGTTATTTTGCTATTCTGTAGTTATTTTGTGATGAAAATCATTCATAAAAAAAGCTATGAAGATTCAAATGTGTCTTTTGAAGTTATACTCAAACCTGAGCAAATCAGGTAGAAAATTCATTTTGCGAACGGACTGAATGGCAAGGTTTGGACTATTTTCTCATTAAAACATAAAGATATAAAAGATAGAGAACTGAAGGAACATAAGAGCTGAGGAGGTGGAATGTTACAAACGGAAACAGAAGCATGAAGAGGTACAAGAGGGAATGTCAGGTTACTTTGCTTGTTTGATATCCTCACCGCGTCGAGGATGGCGTCAGTCTCGATGAGTCATATTCTTGATTCATGAAGAGCTGGATCTAGTTGGATTAAATGTACATTTGGCATTTCTGATGGAGGCAATGCTTTTGGGTTTTTTTGGGGTTGCTAAATTGTTCCTCATCTACTTCACAAAACGTAATCAAAAGGAGACTCAGATTTGACACATTAAAGTCAGGTTTGCAGGTGTTGGGAAGTACTATTGCATAAGTGACAAAAGTTGAATAAAGTCTTTTGTGGTTCCAGAAAAAGCTGTGCAAAGTCTGATGAATGTCCTCCAGTGATGTCCCTGAAACTGCTGGTTTGTGACTACAAATTTGAAAATGAAAAAAAAAAAATCAGTTTGTGTGGAGAAAGAAGTGAGCGCACCAGATCTTTGTATTCAGCTCATCATCTCTGCTGCAGGCTAGCAGCTGGAGGCTACATTTGTTACAACTAACATGACACACCGTAATCTGTTGTTGACGAGCAAGAAGACTGGAATGGAATAAAAAATCTACGGTTCAACTCAATTTTGATACTTTTTGTGTATTTATTTATTTTTAGCTGTCAATGAGTCTCATAGGAGTGCAATGATCAATCCCTGGACTATTCTTTGAAGTTTTAAGAGGGTTGGGTGTACTAGAAGGTCCCCGCTGTTGATGCCAAAAATTGCTGTTGTGACCTGACACAGTCTTAGATTTGTGGATGCTAATTTTACAGATAAGGTGTTGTACTTCTGAGTGAAATCCTAAAGTCTAAATTAATGAAAAAATGTCTCATTAAAAATAAATTACAAAAAAAAAAAGATTTCTTATTATTTTATGCTATATTAAAATCCAATCAACTTTTCATCCCGTAAAACATCGTTTGACATTTGCTTGTATCAGCCAGCAATCATATCACGACATCCATCAATAAATCTGAACTTTTAGCGACAAGAGAGGTGAGAGTTGAGCCATAAGTCCTCCGTAGCTTCGTACTGCGCTATATTCTAAGCCCGTCCACTTTTCAGCAGTCCTATCAAATGCAAATAATTTGATTTAAATTCCTCCTGCATCTAAACACCGTTGAAATATTCCCTTTCACTGGGGAATACTCACAGTATGAAGCTAAACACGATCTACCTTTTGTTTCACTTGGATTTTAAGGGACGGCATTATCTGTATGATACACCATTGGATCTTACTCTCTTCATCTTTATTGTCTTTTTTTAATGACCGCATTATGTGAAATTATGTCTGCAAATAAAACCTCCCCGGTGGGACACTAAAGTTTGGAACATAACGGATTCCTACACCTCTTCCTCTTCTGGACAGCCACCACAGGGACACACAGTACATGTGTGTGATCTTGTAAATCCGCCAGCGAGGCTTCTGTGTGTGAAGACCGGAATAATAAACCTTCTTGGGTCCTTCAGCTCTCACAGCTCTGATGACTTATTACAAGCTGTATCAAAGCTGAACACTGCGCTACAGCTCCGCAGGGAGGAGGCTCGACTGGGTTTATGACCACACTGTGTGTGTGTGTGTGTGTAAGATTTCTTAGAGTGTGCTGATGAGCCTTCCTCTGCATGTGCCTATTAAACTAAAGACAGATGCTAAGAAACTCTGAGTTATTTTATCACTGAACCTCACCCCAAAGACCATGAAATCTCAATTCTCATATATATATCAGGCACTTTTTTAAACTGGTTCTCCTCCTACATCAACTACAGAAGTTCCTTAGTGTCCATTCACAATTATAAATCACAAGAGTTTCAAATTCTCTCTGGAGTCCCACAGGGGTCGACCCGTGGCCCACTGCTTTTTAATCTATACATGATCGCACCAAGTAATATCATAAATAATCATAAAATATCCTATCATTCATACCCAGCTGACACACAGCTCTTTATCTCTCTTTAAGCCCAATCGACAACCAGATCAAATGCATTACGGACGTAGATATCGGATGGCAAACAACTTCTTACACTTATGAAAACTAATTACACTGAAATTATTGTTGTTGGTCCCAAAAAAACAGCAGCAAGAAATAACTTCATACCTTTTATCGTGTCACCTAAAGGCAAGTGAGCAGGTCTGAAATTAACTTTTGAAGATCAAATGGCAAATATTACATGATTATAGTTCTACAACCGAAGACAGAGAAAATTGAAAAGATAAATATCACAAAGCGATTCTGAGAAACTGGTCAAAGCTGTCATTTTGAACTGTACTGCAATGCTTTTTTCACTGTATTATCAAATCATTCAATTGGAAGACTTCAACACAAGGAGAATTCAGTCCCCAGAAATAACAAAAATGCTGAAATGAATTCATCGGTGTCCGATTCAACAGAGAATTCACTCCAAAATCCTCCTATTGTTTTTCAAGGTACTCCACGATTCAGCTCCCCGTAGCATTCCTGACCTGCTCACTGACTAAACCCCCAATAGACTGCTCAGCTCTTCAGACAGTGGCTTTTTGGTTATACCCCAAATACAATCATTGATGTTAATACATTTTATTTTCTATGCCCCTTTCTTCTTTTACTTTTCCTTCAAATGTAAAACACATTGAGTTTCTCTGCAATGACATGTGCTCTATAAATAAAGCAGCCTCGCCTACGAAAATATAGAATTCACATAACACGTTTACCCATCTCTCTCTCCACCTGGTCGTACTTCATTATATAATTCCGATTCCTCTCTCACACACACACACACACACACACACACACACACACACACGGATTATTTAGCATGGACAGTGACCGTGCTGTGTAGTGGACATGTGTGAGAATTCAATTCTCCCCTGACCTTCAGCTGGAAATGGAAATACCAGAAAAGATATAAACATATCAAGATTGTGTGCTTACCTCCTTGCAGGAGTGTATGTGTGTGTGTGTGTGTTTGTTTGTTTGTGTGTATGCATGGGTGGGGGATCTAGGATCTATCTGACTTATTCACCCTGCAAGGGGTCTCATGTCTATTCTCCGAATGAGGTAAAACCATCTTGGGGCTGAGTATACTGAATTTTAATACCATAATGTGGAATATTGCCTCGTATGTTCTCATCCTCTACAGAAGGTTTTTTTTTTTGTAAATAAGACTAAAACTCCAAAATCCCTTCAGCTGCCACTTTGAGGCTACACTATGTATTCATTACACAGTCCTGGAAAGAATTAACAATCTTGTGGTTAATCTGTCATTCGATTATGAAAACAAATTGAGTTGAAAGCTGACAGGTTGTCCTGAGTGTGGAAGAAAGTAATCTGGGCAGAACAAATGTGTTCAGCAAAAGTCACGGCAATCTGCCTGATGGATTCCAATATTGCGTGAAACTTTGGCCTAATGGTGACGCTCGGGTAAAGTCTAGAATATCAAGAGATTCATTTGAACGTCTACAACAGACAGAAAGGCCACAACTGGGGGAAATGGCGAGATTAAGAGAAGCCCAATCATTTTACAGTGCGGAACAGTCGGACCAACCAACATTGATTCCCCCGCGCCTGCATCAGACGTAAACTCCCCATCACAAATCAAAAAGGTCAGCCTCATCCTCTGACTACTAATCAACATGCTGTAGATTTGCCCTGTTTGACGCTGTATGCTCACAACTAGGAAAGACTCTTCATCAAAAGAAACAACAGAGAGAGCACTGTGCCATCCACATGGAGCATCTTCCTCGAACCAGCTTTCTACAAACAACCATAAGCTTAGCTCCATCGTAGCTCTGCCCAAGTTGTTACAGCAATAATTTAAAATTTCTGCCGAATATTCCTCTTATTCAACCAGTATGCACTGATTTGGTGATTTGAAAGTGAAGAGAGAAATAAAACGAGGGCTGAAGTTTGGTAATAAAGTGAAGATTTTTGCTTCAACAGCATTTAAATCACTGTATCAATGTAAAGCAGGTCGTAACTACAGAAAAGTAGTCATTGAAATGCTGTTAAAGTATGGAAGCTAGACAATTAAACTTTCACATTTCAACCAAATTCAGCCCAGTTTTGAGCCATCTAGACGTCTGTTCACAATGCTCTCTAGGGCGACGAGTCGTTTCCACTTGTATACTTCCACACACACCGTTTCAAAATCCTCATCATGGATTTCATTTCTGACGTAGTATATACCTGAAGGCTGATTATATTATACTTGCATCAAACACTAGTGATGCACTAACGTAGAATAAGATGCATTAGCTATTAAAATTAAATTTAAAAAAATAAGAAAAATGTGGGGACACTCAGCAAAATCTAACCATTGTCCCTTTCTAAACCAAACACACTACCCTGTCCTTAGAAACGGAGCACAAACCCAACTGTTCCACAGACAAACAGTGATGACAACAGTTGATTTCAGGTACGTGATATTTCTAAAATGTTCATATAATGTATGAAATAGACTGGAAAAGTATCGTCAGGGCTGAACACTAACTTTTAACAGCATCTGCTCTGGGTTAACGAAACTAAAAACATGGTTTCCATTTTTAGTCACCTCATAATTTCAGTAATTAAGATACTTTGCTGTTGTACGCCAGCTTTTTATTGAAGATGTCATGTTATTCATGCTTTGCAGTATAATTTCCGTTCATTCATCTGGTTCTTTGTCAGTTTTTATTTGCATATTTGTGTTTGATGCTAATGCGTTATTCAAACTTCTCACCCCAAGCAACGTCATTTGCTTTTGCCAAAATTGTCTCTGAAACAGAAGCCTGTGCGTACGCGAGTAAACACACCAACACACATGCAGCGCTGTGCAGATTTCTCTGTTTCTGACGGTAGAATCAATATTTGAATATAACTAATGCAAAAGAAGTAAATAATTCATTCATTTTGGGATGCACATTTTTCTGTTTACTATCCCTGTATGTGTTCATATTTTGTTTAAAATAATTTGCAATGGCAACCTTCCCTGCCGAGCCCTGATTGTGTCAAGACAGAAAGTACACAGTATGTTACAGTCGGTCGTCTTGCTGCTAAAGTCGGGGAGGTTAAATTTAGCAGAGGTGGGTGATTCATCATTGTTGCTTGTCAGTTTAACCCCTATCAGTGTTGACTTTGATCCTCCGTGCACGTGTGTTTGGGCACGTGTGCACATATAAGGCGAGTGCGTGCGAGTTATCAACGAGAGCACGGAGAATAAAAAGGGCAAAAAAGTGAATCATGAGTGCTAACAGCAACGGTTAAACACAAAGATTTGACAAAAGATGAACCGTGATGCCGTTCAAGCTTCTCACACACAAACACAGAGTCACAAGCCCACGAACCAGCGGCGGCTGGCAGATTGATGACTGCTAATCTGCTGTGAATAAGACAGTGACAGACAGAGACAAGCAGAGCGAGAGAAGGCAAGGAATGTAGAAACCGAGATATGACGGAGGACATGACGAAATGATGAGTTGAGGGCTGAAAAGATAATGAGTGGAGGCTGGGGGAATGAAATGATGAGCAGAGGAGCTGAGGCTGGAAAGAGACATGAGAGGGGTGAGCAGAAATGAAAAAAAAGAAATGAAGAAGCTTCTCCGTTTCTCTCGCTGAGAAGATTACCATAAAAAAAAGCAGCAGCTCTCCTCCGTCTCATTTCCCACACTATTCAACAGTCCCAATTCTGTCCCAATCCCTGCAAAGCATTGTGGGAAAGTTGCAGTGTGCAGTGTAAAAGGTGGATGAAACAACCCTCTTCTTCCCCCAGTGACCTTTAAGATGTACCGTTGTTCTTTGCTGATCTGCAGTGACCTATTCCTATCAGACAGCTTCTGTTCACGCTACCAGAGAAGGAATATTCTGATGCAGGCGATAGAGAGGAGGTGAGAAAAAACAATCCTAAAAAGTGTGAAGAGTAAACATGTTGGGTCCTTTTAATTAAAGTATTTTGTATAATCACCTGACACCAGCAAAGTCACACATTACTCACAAAACTGCAGGGTCTCACCTTTTAGGTCTTTATTCCCATTTCCATACACCCCTACCTGTGTCTTTTATAATTCTTTTATAATGCTCAACTTTGCACAGAGTCACTCTGACAAATTCAACTGCATTTGCAGCTATCAATACTAAGTGACATGAATTTAGTAGATTAAAAGATTCAATGATACCGAACAATGTCAGGTAAGAGATACAATTCAGTGGAGATCATGGGCTGGATTTGAATAATCAAGAAAAAGAAAGCTCTGCATATTTTCACATTGAGGTGCAGGGTGAGAATCTCTATTCCTGAGAGTTAAAGAGGTCTATGGAGAGACGAAAAGCACAGCAAAGAAGCATCATAAGCCTTGAAACTGAAAACAAGTTTATTAAATGTCTTACCAACCAAATGTATTCAGTGACGGTGACACACACTGTGAAGCTGGTACTCTCAGGCTCACTCTCTTTTTAGTATGACTGGAGCCAAAATGAGGCCTACCTGCTCTGCGTTCAGAGGTTTGCTTTCCTTTGAATGAGTTATTACGGATGCTAACATTTATCTGCTGGAGAAAAAAAGAAAAGAAAACGCAACATATATTTGAAATGAATGCCTGTGGAGCTCCGGCTGCAGCGAGTGTGTAAGGGTATTAGGGTTTTATCTAAGGTTTAAAATCCATCCAGGGGGGAACCCAGGGCAGCCGAGCAGCGGGGGGAGGGGGGGGGGGGGGGGGGGGGGGGGGGCAGATAAATGTTTAAAAAGCTGACAGAATGTTATTTGTTGACATTTACCCACGGAGAGCCACAGATGTTTCGAGCATGACGGGGTCGCATTTACCATAATTCTGACTAGTGCCAAGGAGCAGGGGGGGGGACGTGATTAAATTCTGTCTTCAGCAAAGGGCACAGACCGCTGTTCCAGGGACCTGCCGGTACTGCATATGACACCCACGCAGTAAACAATTCCAGAAGTGGTCCAACCGAAGGCTGGCGTCACAGCTACTGAATGCCATCTTCTGAGTTATTCCTTTCAGTCGATTGAGAGCGACCTCTACGGTTGCATCTCATCCACGCTTGTCGCAATTTTTCTGGCTCTGGTACAAAAGAAACGTCACCATGTTAAACAATTGAAGGCATTCCAGACAATCCCATCTGTGTTTTTGTCAACACATAACTTCTCTCATATAGATGATGATTTAGCTGAAACTGCAAATGTGTCAGAATTAAAAAAGGGACTAAACCGGGACTTTGAGCGTTAACAGGAACATGTCTCCCTTTCCCCCCTTGGAAAACACACCCTCGGGTCCAATGCATGGGTGAACAAAATATGCAGCTCTCTTTTGTATGGATCAGTAGGTTTAAGAGTGAGACGTTTTAGAAACAAAATATTTACATATTCAGAGTTAAAGGAGAGAAAGGAAGAAATACTGAGTGGTAAAGGTGGTACAAAACAGAATAAAAATAGTCCAAGTGTCGGGGTAAACTGTTATGACTGAAACTAGAAACTTTGAAACTAGAAAAAGGTTGGAGAGCACAAACATAGGAGAGAGGGACCAGAGCCAGACCAGACAAGAAGAGACAGCAGGAGAATGAGTGATGGAAGGTAAGAGGAAGAAAGAGGGAAAGAGCACAAGTGACAGAGAAAGCACAACAGAGACCGTAACCCTGCTGTAGGGGCTTCTGGGTAAAAAAGAATAAAGCATCAATAATATCTCTCTTTTTTTCCCCCTCCTCTTTTTCTTCCTCGTCTCCATCCTTCATCCTAGGGATGTTTTTCAGACTCCGAGCTCAGAGGATTTTATCATTCTTCTCCCCGAGGGACTTATTCCAGTTTAAAATCATTGATACTGATTACCCCGAGCCCTGTCATATTGATTTTTGAGATTTATTGTTGGCCGACTCCCTAGCAGAGGTCTCTGGCCCCTGTGTCCCCGAGCTGGCAGTCATTTGTTAAACACTCTCCCCACCTGACAAGGGAACACGCCGAACCACGAGCAAACACACACACACACACACACACACACACACACACACACACACACACACACACACACACATTAAAAAAGCTCAACAACATGCATTCCCACTATGAGCAGTTTAATAGATTGGTTAATCTGTTCAATAAATTGGCCCATAACTCCATGCTAACCATGTATTTCAGATGATTTCTTTAATGTGTAGACCTACCAAATTGGCGAGATATCACCGATGCTGAGACCCATTCAACACTGATATAGCTGCTGAGCAACAAGACGGACCGCCTTAGAACACTTTTCCTGAGAATGTTCCAGCAGAAATACCAACAGCTGTGTCTGACGGACAAAAATCTCTCTCTCTCTATATAAATATATATATATTTGGTATACCTTGTTTAAATTGCCTTTGATGTGCGCATATATCGGCATTTACTAAATTATTATTCGATATTCACTGGGGACGATTCTATCACTATTCCAAGATCTGCAAAGCATTCATACGTTTTACCAGTGTTCCGTTCCATCTAGGAATCACTAGAACGGCGACTTGCCGACAATGGAGCTGGCCAAGCTCGGCCGTGTTGTTGCTGTTGTCGCTAGTGGTGTGAACGTGGCTTTACAATGCTACGCTAAGCTACGGGCGCAGCACAGCAGCACAGCAGCGTGCACACAAACAAACAAAAAAAAGAGCCGAACTGAACGTGCCAGAAACATTTTTACTGTCGCCTGATATTTAACTTTCTACCAGGTGGTGCATGCAACTGTAACATATATGTATTTTAAACATTTACAAAAATAACAGAACAGAATAATAATAATAATACACGAGATGTAGACGGTCTGATATTACAAACTAGTTGAAAGATCCTAATATATTTATCTAGGGGCCTCACAATCATGTTATGCCTCATAGGGTTTTAATTCTATCCCTTAAAAACCTTATTCCAACCAAGCTTGGTTGCACATATGTTATTGCACAGTTTGGGGCTAAGAATTGTTGACGTTGAGATCATCTCAACGTAACTAACAAAATATTTCAAGAGCAAACCACCGTGTTAAAATTCATCATCCCTCAGAGAGACATGGGCGATGCAACTGCAATTATTCGCATAAACATGGATTTAAACAGACAGATGCCCACTCAGTCATTCATACCTGCCGACAAATGTATAAATCTCACACACAGACACACACACACACACACACAAACACAAACACATCGTAGGAGCAGCAACCACTTAAGCTCCATGTTCTTCCCCTCCTGTTATTATCCAGCTCTAACCGACACTATGACCTTCACACACCGATCAGTGAAAGCCGGTAGAGTCCCTTCCTTCACTACTTCTTTCTTACGGCAGAAGATGAGCCAGAGGAAGGAGACAGAAAGCAATAAGTATGTTCAGAGGAGAAGTAAAGAGGTTAATGGACTTCAACAGGTAGCAGCTGGGCGATCAGATGGAATGCGGAGAACAGTCAGGAAAAAAACAGGAGAGCGGTCGGGTTCAATGAGGCTTTTGGAAGAACAGACAGTTTGTCATCTTAAATTAATAATAAGAACCGCAACATTTTTTTTAAGCAACCATGAGGTGTGTCACTCTAGCTGTGTCTAAGTTCAAGGACTGGATCCACCAAAGGACACGACCCATGAAGGTGGATTCTTCATCTCGTGCCTCACCACCTAAACCTGTGCTGTGTTCATGTCGCATTCACACGTTACACCAGGCAGTTGTGTCGTTAGGTGGCCAACAAATCACGAATGTACTGTGAACCGCTTCCCCTACGTCCAAGAGGCACACGGAGAAGGGAAAAAAGCCCGTAGAAGTCAGAACTCACTTGTAGTCCATGTAACAACGTTTTTCCGGAACGTATCTTCATCGTCAACCACAAAAACAACATTTGAAAAAGGTAGGTACGAACAACGAATCCTCATCCAACAGATGGTTTAACCTACGAAAAAGTTACACATTGTTCCTGAGTCGGACGACGCGTATGAATTTGGTACCGTTACATGCATACGGTCTTCTCAAAATAAACTTCTGTACTCACAGGACACAGCATCGTTAGGAGTGGGCACAGAGCTACTCAGGTTGAGGAAAAGATTGTCGCTTGGGTTACAATAACTACCAAAGTGGGTTAGGGACGTGACAAACCAATCAATGTTTGCCAAATTCACCTCATGTGAGGGTTTCTGCAGCCTTTATTCTTTATGGTTCCTTAATACATGGGTATGAATCGATATTGTGGGGTATCTACGAATGACAATGCGTTCATTTACGTAGGTATATCAGTCAAAGGCCCACTTGCAATGGTGGGTTGGGTAAAGGGTCAAGGGGAGTGTTGAATGTGCCTCTCTGCCACTGTGGAACAACGATTGGCCTGAAGCCACATGACCACACACCCAACCAACCTTTGCAGGTTGCCATTGGCTGATGTGATTGGTTGTGTAATGACTAATGTATCTAATGCAAGCTATTGATTTATATTCAAGGTGAATTCATATACTATTGCGTTTTTCTGTGGTTACTTGATTAGTATGAAACACACACGTTTTGCTGTCTTATTCTAAAACACACAGACGCGCTGCAGGTTTCTACATGTTCTAGGATCTACTGTAGTGAGGGCGACACCTGAGCAGGGAGTTAAACAGGCTGCAACAGATGCATCGGCTTCGTCATCGCGATGCTAATGTGGTGTGTGAGGTCACAGGAGCATGATGGACCTCCTGGGGGGAAACATGACCTAAACCGCCCCGCTTCGCACCGCAACCTGCATGACTAATGAAAAAACAGGGAGAACAAGCCAGGCTGCTGAGCCCCCAACAGGCGTATGCTGTGAGACCGTTAGCGGCGTGGGGGACTGGTGTTACATGTGCAACATGCAGGGCCTTTCTTATTTCGCTATGTTGTGCCTCCTTATCTCTTCTCTCTGCACGCGACAGGCTTGTGACCCGGAAATCGATATCAGCGTTTACATCTTGAAAGAATTCGCCCCGATTTCTTAAAATGCTTGAGGAGCAAGGAGGCTTGCCAGAGGAGGTATAAGCAAGAATACACCAATGCATCCTTTATGGCAGTCGTGAAAAGAGGCGTGACACACAGCTGGAATAATCTAAAACCATGGCGAGACGCTACAACTTCACCGTTCGTGTAGCGACTCGCAAAGGCTCCGTTCTAACCGCATTAATATGCCCATTTCTATATTTTATATATCTATATATCTTTGACCAATGGGACAAACTACCAAAACTGCAATCAACAGGATATGAATGTAACCCTTTCTCTTGTACCCCTTAGCTTACACCGACTCTGATAATAACTTGAAGATGCCTCGATTTTCCATCATATCTTTTTAGGTAAAAATGCTTCAGTTTTTTTTTTTTTTTCAATCAAATTCCAAATGATGAGACACACAAGAGAAACCCGATGAGTGTATCAGAGTCAATCAAGGTTAAGTAGCGAGTAAACCGTTTTTTTATTGGAACGCTCGCGAGTAGTAATACCTCTCATACAACGAATGAATTCTGCTCTGTTATGAAAAACCTGATCAAGTACGAGTACAAAGAGAGATAAGAATAGCACATCATTCAGTTTGAGTGATGAATTCAATCAACACCTGTTTTTCAAAGAATGAAAATCGAAATTGAGACGGTCGGGACTTTTTCTCTGCAATATTAGAATAGAACATGAGAAGTGTGTGTGTGCGTCATTTGATATGCAATGACGTTGAATTCAGACTACACGTATTTGAGATCTTGACTAATTCAAGTTGTGTGGGTTTGAAACACTCTCAGCTTGTGTTTAGAAGGATGGACTCACTAATGGCTCTGTGGGGTAGAAGACCTTAATTGGCCCAATTATCAGTGTCAGTGAAACAAGTACTTAAGGTATGTGCCCTGTAATGAATCAAGCCATAGTTTTTTGTCTGTTCCCATCTTTGCTAAAAATACAAATTCAGAAACATCACAATGTCACAAAAGTGAATCATTTTCATGATCAATTGATTGGGACTGAAGTGAGATCTAAGGGAGCGTTGTTGTCCAGCACAGCGGAGCCACAAACGTCCAATCATCATTGATTAGAATGGAAATCATCTATTCGGATCGAGTCTTTATACGCTGTGTCAGCTAATATAATGTCAAAGTAGGGAAGAAGCAGAAAGAGTGTGTGTGGGGGGAGAGACAAGGGGGAGAAAGAAACAAGAGTGATGCATGGAAACTAGAACAATAGACAAAGGAACGGAGAAATCACAAAGACAGGCTTTGTTCTCTACAGAGCATCATTACACTGAAATAAGAATCATAACAGTAGAATTACATTCCTTTGAACATACAATGGAATGCTGGTGTTTCACTGCGAGTCACGATGAAATGGAGTCTTTCTCCCTCACGTTGTCAACCGATTCTCCGTTTTATCATTCGCACCGAGATACAAATGTCAAAACATTTCAAGTGGGTTTTGATCAGAATCTCAGTAATTACTTAACAACCTTTTGAGCACACTCTACCTTTAAGGCATACTAATTCAACTTGTCACCACGCAACACATGACTCACTTATTATATTGTGATGTCGAAAGAGCAGAGAAAGGTGGTGGTGGGGGGGGGGGGGGGGGGGGGGGGCATCACTAAAAGTCCCACACATCAGCTCAAAGCATCGGTCTGTCTCAACAATGAACATGTGTGTCTGTGGAGGCCCATTGTCTTCACTCTCCCGTGTTTTTCTATGATTTTCATAGAAACAGACATTTTTTGTGACGTTATGTCAGCACATTGATAAAATACTTGGCCCTCAGCGGGTTCCATATGAGTGTAAAGGTTACATGAATTAATAAAACCTGCAGCTCCTGCTTTCAGTAAAGCAACTCATTATGACTACATGCTGCGTGGCAAGAACATTTCTCTCAACTACTGTGTGCATGCACGCACGATCACACCGTCTTACACACAGTCTACTCAAAAATGATCATAAGACGTCACGAATCCAAACAGCCTCAATGTGATGGATCAACTCTTTACTTCATGCACCACGGAGCTAAGACCCAGACAGGTGTTCTCTGAATAGACTAGAATAGAGTGCCTTGACTGATACACTGTATCAACAACACGTACGTCGTGCACGTCGTCGTTTTGCTCTCCCTCACTCCTCCCTTCAGCCGAGCTTTGCCCTCTTCCTTTTTTATCCGTAAAAAGAAACTCTGCGTTCTCACTTTACCCGCGTAGCCCCTCCTCCCCCGGTCTCCGCATCCTGAAACGAAAACCGCCTCCTAGTCTCATCGCCTCTCTCTCTCCTCTCTCCTCACCTCTTCTCTTCACTCCCTGCTTTAAAACGGGCAGAAGGCAATAAGGCCCTTTAACCTCTTCTTGCCTCCGTGCACTGAAGAGAAGCCTGGATTCTCCTCTCTGCCCTGAACACTGTAGATCACAAACCAAGCACTTCTTCTCTCACGCTGTCTTCTAACTGTGAGAGAGAAATCCAACAGTAATTCAGTTAAGATTTTCTTTCAGAAATGCATCATCAAATCTCATATTCAGCCCGTCATTCAGTTCGATTCGATTCACTTTAACTGGATTTTAAGCTTCTTGATTCTTCAAATATAACACTATAACAAATGCAAATGAGAACCCAACCAACACGATTCCTCATCAATAATCTGAATTATAAACACCAGGGGTTCTAGTTGAAATAATGATTTACTTCCAAGGCCTTTGATTCTATTCTTCACCCTAATCATTCTATCACAATGTTAAGCTTAGATTCGTTTGCTCTTTCTGACGGAAGCTTTGGTCACATATGATGTGTTCGAGGACCGTCGGAAAGATGAACATCTGAAAATTGCGACAGTTTTTGGAGCTTCTGGCTAAAACAAACGGTGTAATTTTGGCAACTGTTTGAATAAAGTAAGCTTCTCCATCAACAAAAAACAAGATTCTTCAAAACAATTCTGTCACCGATCAGCCTCGTGCTCATTCAGGCAGAACCACGTAGCTCCACCGTAAAATAATTGACCTTAAAATTGCTCTGATGAAGAAGACGAGCGCCCGTCATCCATTTGAATGATTAAGGTCAGCTTGAAACGCTGGTTAAATTGAGTGTAAGTGGGTTTAACTACCACTGCGCCCACGAGTCCTCGCTCTCTCTCCATCATATTTCCACAAAGCTGTCACAGCTCGACTGTCAGTTCTGCTTTGCTTTTATTATCCGGTGATCGGAACACATCGCTGATTTATTGAATCCCTGCGTTGTCCGCTGGCCTTGGCTAGATCGTCTCCACGGAGAGTTTTCTTAAAACCTTTATTCACACAGTGACAGATGACTCATAATACACACTTTTTTATTATATATGAGATTCTCTTTCTTCATTTCAAATGTAGAGAGAAATACAATACTCTGAATCTTCTTGTTTTCCCTCCATACAGGCACATATATTTGCAAAATGATGCAGTGTGGGTCAAGCTTGGCTCGTACCACCGGTGCAGGAAGTAGTCCTGGCACCGGCCGAGTTCACAGATGGTTCACTGCGAGCTATGAATATGCTGACATGAATATACAGGATGAGACCGTAAACCCAGAGGAACAAGGTCAACAGAGCATACCACACCCGCTCAGACCACCAGAAAATGTAACAATGACATACAGATATTTGTTTAGAGCGGTGACTGCATCATAGTCAGGAAACAATACGGCGTCAGCTGGTCTGAAAACTACGTCCTCACCGAAGCTCGGCCAAGGCCACAGTGACGCGTCTCAAAATAACATGTTGGAAGCGGGTTAGAGGTCCTGGAGGACAATTGGAGACACTGCAGGAGGACACAGGGTATACATCAGGTATCCAACCCACGTATCACTTAGTCACACTGTTACCATCTGGGCAGCAGCACTGGAGCGTGAAGAAACCACAAGAATCTACTCAAACTCAGAGACCGTCTGAACCCAGAGTCCAACACTGCCTTCCAGAAATTGAGGAAAATGTCTTCTGTTTTCAGGCAGAGGCCGAGATTCACATCCTGAAATTGCTCGTGGTTAGGTTGAGGCAACCAAAGCAATGTTGGTAAGGCTAGCCAGAAAATGTGGCTTTGTGTCTCTTGATCCTAGTCAGTTTGGACTTCTTGCGAGTGGCTAAACATAACCATAAAAAAGGCAATGATTCATGTGCTAAGAGCGGATATTGAGCATCAACAACATATAAACTTCTTTGTGGAATTCATTCACGTATTACAGCAGTGGTCGTTGCAGACACACTGGGGGAGATCTTCTCTGAGTGAACCTTTCTACTTTATGTTTTGTTTGGCCCGATGTGCTTTTGGAGAAAAAACTAAATCTTATATTGTTCGCGTGTTATTCACCTGCCCGGGGACTGATGCTGATAATTAGCCCATCGGCTATATGTGGAATATTAACGTCATCATTATGTAATTTCAGGTGTACTATCACATATAATCAAATAAGGTACATTTATATTTTCTACAATCACTTTTATTTTTGCAAATCATCACGGTATGTTGACTTTGTCATCTGGGGCCCTTTCACTGAAAAAACAAACGCATTGTAAATCCAACATTAGCCATCTCTGTACTCTGTTAGTCTATAAGTCTCTTCTGAGTCTTTTCAAGTCTCTCTGCCATCAGGATCACTTTAAAAAGATGCTATCATCACATAAACATTATACGCATAGGAGCTTTAAAAGATAATTTCCTCTTTCCTTTCGTAATCCTCCGCTATCGTCTTTCTTCTGGCTCTTAATGCACAGCAGAGCGCAATGAAGCACATTCAAAAAGATACAAATCGTCGTTTTGCATGTCGCCCTCTTTGATGTTACAAATTAAAAAGGGAAGAATGAAAGAAAAGAAAGTGGACGTGGGAGCACAGACCGCTGGGATGTAGGAGGTACAAACAGAAGCGATGTGGGTAAAGAGTAATGTTAAGAGTGATTATTTCATTTGGTGGCTGTTGTACATGCAGCTGAACAGGAGCAGTGAGGCGGGAGCGTACACATGAACACGAGTCTTTAAACTGCTCTATAGCAGCAGCTCCTCACAACAAACACAGTCACATGTTATGCTGCTGAACTCAGCATGAACCTCCTATTTGTTTCGCAATAGTGTCCATTTTCGGTTCAGTAATATTTTGACTAGAATACACTGCACACTAACACCCTTTTCTGTTTTTAGGACACACCTTCCTTTCCACAAAGTCTTTAAAATACAATGAATAGCTTTTGCTTCCTCTACAAACTGTGGAATATTGATTTATGGGGGCAGACTGTCAGGAAAGGACCTCGTTTGAGCATCAACAATAACGACGAAAACACAAATATATGTTGACACAACTAATCACATCATGTAGCCTAATGGGTCTTGTAGTGTTGAGCTACAGATGAGCTTCAATTTGAGACGGTGCAAAGAGGAACGGCATCGTTTTGCAATCACAACACTTAAATACAGTAAATGACACAAAGGCAACAAAAAGCTCTGCCTGTTATTATACCTCTTAGCTTCTGCTACTGCACAATATTCTATACCTAATATTAAATGTGCTGATCATACATGAGCTAGACAAATGACAAACCCAAAAAAAGCAACAAAATGAAGAAGTGGACTCTCTTATTTCCCAAAACGCCAATAGTCCATAAAGATTTCCCATCGGACCAGAAGCTCTTTCCGACAGCCCGTTATCCTGAAAATAAATGTCCATTGATGCGAAAGGCCCATTGCTCCAAAAATAATAACTATCAGTGCAACAAAAAGAAGCACATTGCTAATCATTTTGCAGAATGACGTTATCTGGCCTTTTATCTGACCCACTGCTGAGTGACAGTGAAGTTTAGGCGACAAATATCAGCCAACCAGATGCAGAAGAGGGCGGGTCATGTCTTTGCCATAGTAAGAACAGAAATAGGTCCAATGGGAGCATTTTGCATGATAATTAGCCATGTGCTTCTGTTTTAAACGGGCTGTCAGACTTATAAGATTTCATCCGATGGGACATTTTTCGGACTATTGGGGTTTAGGAATAATGGGCCGTCAAAAGGTTTTTTATTTTGATCTGCTAAATATGGAGACCTGAGCCGTATGTTTGTAGGCAGTACTGTAGGGGTCTGTGTGCAACAGAAGCAATGTGTTGGCTACACTGTCGTCTATTAATCAGTGAGTCACTTCAGCTTTTGCTTTTGTCAACTTTCTAATTGATTTGAGCTCAGTCACTATCTTGTGTGATCATAGTGGGACGGTTCAGTTCGCTACAGGACTTCTTAAAAAACGGTCGGAACGATAAAGGTTAAAGAGTGAAACTGCTGACACTAGTGTTACATTACTTCTGGCCACATTCAGACAGTGATAACTGTCTTTTGGCAGTGATTCACTGTCGTATCTCTTATTCTCCACGGGACCCTGTCAGTACTACAGTGAATAAAGCTGAGAGAGAAAAAAGGATAGAGTCCTGAAAAGCTGCGAACCTAATGGTTCGGAAAACAAATAAACAGCCACGAGGTGAGAGGGGCATAAAAATGAATTAATTCCTTGCAGGGGTCACTTTATGTCTGTTTGTGGGTCTCTGTGTGTGTGTGTGTGTGTGTGTGTGTGTGTGTGTGTATGTGTGTGTGTCAGTTAATGAACCCTCCAGAGCTGAAGCGGGTGGCCCCCACTACTCTCTTACAAGAACCGTTTACAGCCACAATGAATCTCAAAGAAAGCCATCGGTGTGTGTCTGAGTGTGTATAAAGGCATATGCGCTCCCATGAGGTTGTGTCTACTTGATTTATGTGCCGGTCTGGGTGTGTGAGTATGCGTGTGTGTGTGTGTGTGTGTGTGTGAGTATTTGGTCCTGAGACAGTGCCCTCTCATTTTACTGACTGTGGCGGCATTTTCGAATCAAAATAGAAAAAGGACAAATTGAAAAACAACAACCCTGAAAATATTATATAACAACCAAGCTAAAGGTAGAGAGAGGGATCAGAAAAAAGGTATTGTAATATTGCAACATTTGTTAAAAAACTCATGTGCAATGGATTATTCAGAGAATCTTAATTAATAAATTGCTTTCACTTGAATACACTAAATGCATTATTATTAGGGAATCAATGAAATCATTTTCAAGTGTTAATCACATGCTCGGTGCAGTCATTCTCACAAGAGGTTTCATACGAGGTAATTCCCTCCAGCAGACGGGGAGGAGGGGCACAAAGAGGGCGTAGCAGCACGGCGATAGACACCTTGAGACGAAAACCACCGATGCAAATCAAGAGCACGAACACGCCGTTAACCAGCCGAAAAACACGTCAGTTTCCGTGTCTTTCTCTTCCTTTATCCAGTGATGGGAAAGCTCTTTTAATGCATCATCTGAGCACTTCGGTGCCTCGCCCTCGCACAGTTCAACACCTGTGTTTGTTCAGCGGCTACACACTGCAGCTACTGGAGTACCTTGTTCAAGACACAGAAGAGGAAATGGCACTCATTCCCTTTTCCACTCTAGATTTTTCAAACTGAATCGGCGTATGTGCTTACAGACTCGCATCTTTCACCCGCAGGAGATTCTATTTTTAGTGTAGCACTGTTCTCAAACTCAATAACACCCACGGTGAATGTGCCGCGCTACTTCCTTCCTGCTACTGCTGTATTCCTGAATTGAATCACTTTAAACATGGTTATGATAATGGTGCACATCGAAGAGTAACCTCAAGAGCATCACTATTTTACAACAGACCGTTATTGTGCATATACTTTAAATACACAACAACGTAAGAGCACACAGGAGAGAGAGTGCATGTAGCTGTCCATCATATTGCTTTGAGACATCACTGCTTATAATGTGAAAGCCATCACAAACAGAGCCTCTTCAACACTGACTGAAAGATTGTTTTCCTGAACAAACTGCAGCCTCAAAAACGATCAGTCATTTGAATCAATGCCTCTGACAATCTCAATGAAAACTCAAAACGACCAGCTTCAACAAAGTGGCATTAACTGCGAGACTGCTAAGGCGTTTGTAATTTTTTCGTTGCCTCTCGTGTGTGTTTTGGATCCAAATGTTGCGTCTTTGTCTTTGACTTTGTTGCGGGATCACAGGAAAATCCAACACCTGGACTTGTTGCTGAATGTCATCCTGTCTCCCATGTATCTCCTGACAATTTATCCTGCAAACTGCCTGATAAAACAGAAAGGTCATTGAAGAAATGTAAAAAAAAAGCATCCGGGAAAAGAAAGTCCCTGCTCCTCAGCACCGCTCTACATTACTTCAAAAGTCTTTGATAACTTTCAAAGAAAGTTTTTCAGTGGTAGCTGGAGGCAAACAATTACAGAGGCACCGGGATGAAGCATCCCGAGGTCATGATTAGATATTAGAGATCTGACGTGAGCTGTGATGAGCGGGAATGACGAGGCCAAAAAAGGAACTACAATCAGTTGGTTTTTTTGTACTCTGTGAGAGTCAGAGGGAGGAAAGACAGAGATGACATGAATAATGGCAGAGATGGAGAAAAAGAAACTGACCGAGGATTCCGAGAGAGGAAGCGAGAGACTTCCTAACGAAGCAGAGTAGTTGTCGATATTGCCTTTAGGCAGACCGGGACAAACTGGGACGAGCCTGCAGCTGCTGACAGAACGCCAAGTTGTGCCGAAGTCTCTCTGGTGGTGCTGGTGCCATAATGAGAGCTTCATGGAGAGGTTTCAATTAAAGCAGGTTTTGAGTATCTTTAAAAAATATATATATATATAAACTACGTAAGATAAGAAATCTGTGCTGAGGGAGACGGGACAGAGAGGCATTTGAACATCTCTCACATTGACAGACAAACTCACTCGTCGTTTATTGGTTTGGAACTTGTTGTCTTTTTGTCAGAGTGAAACTTCTGTGGTATTCAACATGGACCCTATTTCATCATGACTGCTTTTCTATTTTGTCCTTTACCATTGTGGTGTTTGCAACTATTGTGGAAAAATCGGACACTTTAAAAAGACTTCTCTAGATTTAGAAATGCGATGTGGAACATTTCCTTTGGTGGGTTACGCAGATACATTTATGTGTGGAACCGTCGCCTCCGCGTGTGATTAAGCTTGATTTCTAAACTGATTTGCATCTGAGCCAGGATCAGCAGGTGTTGAATCGGTCAAAATTCGGACAACACTTGACTTGGCAAAACTTGAAGACACTGCGTGAACTTATGGTCGTGCACATCTGCTTCTAGACGTTGACAGCATCCTCAGCATCCCATAAGAGTCTGAAGCTGCTCACTGGTGCTGCTGCATTTGATGAACTCTACATGGTGCAGCAGCTTCTTTGTTCCACTGAAATGATCACTTCGATATAATGAGTTGAACAAGAGTCAGTTCCATCTCGTCCTATTCTGTGATTACATCCTCATGAATATTCATTTCCTGAGAGGACGCGAGCTGAACGAGGCTACGCCGGCTTCCAGCTTTCATCCTCTCATTAAGCTACAGTGGTATCGGTTTTCCTTAACTCTAAAATATGACCTCTTGTGTTTCATAAATTAATCATAGTCCTTTATTATTCTCTTTTTTTCTATTGTTACATTTTTCCCGGTGTATCATAATGACAGAGCCATTGTTTTTGTTCTTGTGCACCGTTAAATATATGCAATGAGGCAGTTAATAAGTAAGACAGTTATTAATCTAACTTTTAAGGGACCGTGGCCATTTCATCTGCAGAAATCAAAATAGTAATTGCTCTATTAAAATTCTGTCGTCGGAATACATCAAGCAGTATTTTATCGTAATTACATTATAACCACTAAGAAAGTGTGGCACAGCAGATTTTTAATTTGCAGCGATGTCTTTCCTCAGGTTGCAAAGTGAAGAGTGACAGTCCGACTGCAGGCAGAGTCATGTGACTGGATCAAAGCTATTCCTTCATGAACACAAGGTGAATATTTAATGCCGTCCACATTTCGTTTTGACTATTTGCTTTGTTCTTCTCTTTCCCACGCTGTTTTGTACACTGAGGAGAAAAAGTTATTTTTATTTCTCTTCTGTATGTTTATTTTTTCACCCGCGTTTATGATGATCCAACGCTGTGACCACAGCTGTGGTTTGGCCACCTCAGTGCTAAACAATTACATTCCATGTATGGTTCAAACTGACTTATCAAACACAAACCTAGTGTTGCAAACATGAAATCTCGCAGACTGACAGGTCACTTTTTAACAGCAGACAGCTATGGTTCCTTTATAGCGACATGAACCGGTGGTGCAAAGTGAAATAAAAGTGTATTTCGGAGACTTAGAGTACAGTTTTTCTTTACTAACGGTGCTTGAAATGTAATTTCTCTGGTGGTACGATTGAGCTTAGGAAGCTCATGAATACAGTCACATTTGACCATTAATCAAGACTGTGATAGATTCGTGACTATTCTACATAATACTGGGCTTCTGGAAACACCCGGCACAATGACAGGCAGGCTGAGAGGGGATGGCTGTCAAGATCAGCTGACCGCTTCGCAAACAGACCTCCCTCATGCACAGAACATGTAATCAGAATACTGTTGCCTGTTGCACTGGTCCCTGGAGTGAATGAAATGAAACTGCTTCTGATATGGTGGGTTGACACGCACTGATGTGTGTGCTTACATCGACAACAGTGATGTAAGGCTCGGTGATATATGACAGGCACCATATGCTGACATTGTGTTTTGCACTTAATTTAGCAAATTTGTTTTCTTTGAAATTCATAAAAGCCGACGGTGAATGTAGAAAGACTTTACCCACAGCTCAGCAGCTCGGTAACGACCGCTGGTCAACGCTGTATTTATGAGCCGCGATCACATTTCACATTCACTCAGTTGTCTGACAGCGGCGACGGAAAAATATGTTGATGAGAAAAATCGTGAATTTGGAAACGGGCAGTCTCCCATCCTCCCGCCCTTGTTTTTTTCCGTCTCTTTCATTAACTACAAAACGTAGAAAACTAGTTTGTCCGTAATTTCTCAAGTTCAAATTCCACCGCAAATCACTCACAACATTTTGCCAAACAGAGGTCACGTCGTCATATTGTTTCTGTGTGAATTGGTGCTTGTGATGTAAGGCTAGTATTTCTTTTTATCTTCTCCGCACCTTTTTCTGCCTCTTTCCTGGTGGAGAACTACGGAGGCTGCGTTGGCAGATGTAAATGAAGGTTTTGACATAAATGAAGGTTTTGATATAAATGAAGGTTTTGACAGCATTTATGGGGCCATTCAGGAGACGCAGCTTGCCACACAGGATGAAAAGCCATTTGCACTGGAGCAAGAGGCCTTTGTGAGGACTATGGGAACATAGATATGGCTAAATCACATATTATTTGTTATTAAATCTAAATATTATTCAGTCTAATCATTTTATTATCAGCAGATGTTACGCAGAGCTGTGACATCATACCTGGAGGGATTATGTCATTAAATAAGAGTAACATTTTGTCTTCACTCATCATTTCTACATTACATGAGGTTACATTACATTACATCATTCCAGATAGATTTGAAGTCAATTGCTGTGGCTTCTGGTCTGTGTTTCCATGTAGAATACAAACAGTTTCCTTTACTGCGGATGTTTGGTTGATACGGTACATTTTGTATCCCTTCCACTCAACTAATTTGGCTAATGTTTAATACAAATTTGAATAAAAAAAAAAAATGTGTTCATTGCATATAGCTCAGACTCAAAGTGCAGGATAACAACATTAAAAAGGAAAATGTGATTCTCTAAAAGTCGGAGAACTGATGGGGTGTGAATAGAATTCATGGCATAACTCCACAAATCATTAGTCACACACAAAAACCCAAAGCCAAATACCCAGACATCCACTGTATGCTGCTGAAGGAAGTACGAGCATGCAATCGCCATTATGGAACCAGAAATACCATAATAAACGCTTACATACACTCAGTCACAACTACCACACAAAAACAACCGCTTCCCTGACGGCTGGATTACTGGCTGGTTTATAATGCAAGCGCCCTGATTTATGGTGTAATCTAGTTCAGGGAGGGAGGGCTTCTCATTCTAAGAGGCAGAAAAGACCAGCGCTGACCTTTGGTGTCCTGCTCGGCTTGTCGACAACCTCTCAGCACTACCAGAAAGAGGACAAGACTGAATTAGAATGAACCGTGCAGGTGAATAACAAAATTTGGACCCATTTAATGCACTGCCTGGTAAGAATGAGGACGGTGAGTAGGGGCTTCGTTATGCAAAGAATGACTCTAATTATCCTGTTGTTATTAAACTGGTTCATCTACTTAGAAATATGAATTTCACGGCAATCCGCCATTATGAGGTTTTATGCACAAAGCTGACACCTTTGCTCCTGGGAGGCGTTAAAGTAGTCGTGGTAAAGGCCTGGGATATTTGCGCGAAACAAATTAGTTGGTACGTCGTGTGCAACGTCCTCGTCTGAAGGGGAAAGTGTTCCAGAGGGCCAAACTCAAAGTCAGGGGAAAAGGCTTCCATCGTGGCACTCAATGTAAGGCCAAACCTCCCCCTGAGGCTTTCTGTGTGTGAAATGTGTCCTGCATAGACAGTCCTCCTATGTGTCTGTGATGTCTGCAGCTGTCTGTTTATGCATCCGCTTGGGACAATATCTCTGCCAATTCCTGGTTCCCATTCTACTCACCTGTTTCCAATGTCTTGCCTGATAATTTGTTGTTTTTTTCCGTCGGTTCTGACTGCCTGTACACTGCCAACTGTGCCTGTTTATTTGACCTCTGAAACTGTCATTTAACTTACCAGGTGGGCCTCAGTGTCTGTCCCAATTCCTGCTGCGAATAACCTGAACTGACATTCAGAAGTTCAAAACTGCAAAACTGTACTAACTTTATGAAACTCAAACTCTCAAATCCTGCAGTCAGGAGCACAAATCACGCTCATTTAAAGCGAACGTGTCTGTGAGGCTTTCAAAACAGAGACAAGATAAGAAAAAGACCTGAAGTTGGTGAGGATTGCTCTTTCACTTCCATTTTGCTCGTAACATTTAACGCACACTTCATTTCAGTAAACGGGGAATCTAAGGCGTCTTAATTAGTGGAGACGGCACGCTCTCTTCGTCTCTGTTGAGGGCCGTTAGTTTGATATATTTAGTGAGAAGTGGGTCAGTCTACAATCTGATGAGGTCTACTTCTTTGGGCCTGTTGACTGGTGAATACTTTCAGTGCTGCGTGTCAGTTTTAATCCAGGCCTGACTGAGAACAATCCCAAAGCAGCCATAATGTCACTGCTTCTGTTCTTGGTCTAGAAGGTTATTTTAAGATCATCATTCTCATGTGTGTAATACCATGTAGCTGAGGCAGTGCCACTTTAACAAATAATATTTAAGGTCTGAAGAATGCACTTAGACTATCCATTTAAAAAAAGGTTTGGGTTCCTCAACACAGGCTAGGTTCTTAGAGAACTTACAGATTATACAAAAGTGCCTCAATAACTCATTGACAATGTCAGGGTTATGTAAACCAGCCTCCCTAAAAAAGGTGATGCTCAGTCTCTCGCAGTCAGAAAAAAAAAGCAGCTTTTATGTTTTGCTTCATCGTCTCTCGACGGCAAAAACACTTCACGTAAACTCAATGCTGAGCTCTTAGCGGTCCACAAGCAAAGCCGCTCTGTTTCTACGATCCCCATCATCTCCAAATCCCGTCCTGATCCACACGTTGTACACTTTCACTGGAGGACGAGCGGCAGCCTGATGGATGTGCCCGCTTCAAAACGGAGCAATGAAACAATTACTTCTGCACTCCATCTCTGTCAGGACTCTGTTCAAAGAGTTCAATGTTCAGACAGAAAAGGGCCCATAACTCAAACCACTGATCATTTGAATAACACTCATGTGCGTGTATGTGTGCGCATTTCCAACTTTTGGGTGCATTCAACTATATCGAACATTCAGTTTAGAGAGTTGTGAAGTGCGGAGGCCATGAATAAACATGGAGGGGAAGAAAAACAGCTACTGCAGAACTCTGGTGACACAAGTTTAGCAAAACCTAGTCTGCCCGTCCAAATGTCCACCACAGCTGACTTGTGAAGTGAATTTGGCTTCCTGTAGTGTTGTACATGTCTGCTGGACCAGGATGGTGGGTGGACAGCTGAGAGTCTCAGGCCATCTTGGGACGTTTGCAGTGATGTGAGTTAAGATGATAACACTGACAGAATGGAGGAGATCCAACCACACAAGAGATGATCACAGATTCTGAGAATAGCTTTAGATTCACAGATTGAAATACTTAAATTAGCTTCTTTAGAAAATATATACACAGACACAAATGTCTGCCAATGCCACAATAGTTTGCATCTCTGCATGTTTTTGCTTGATTCATTGATGAGACAATTTTAAATTGTCTGCTTCATTATGTTACTTTTGCCAACTGTCGGGTCATGTCATGAGTTTAATGGAGATAAGAATATTTTGTTCTACCATCTACCTCGTTTATTTACAAAAACATGGATTTATAAAGACATACTAATCTTCAAATATTTGCAGAGGCTGCAATTTTGGCAGGTTTAGAGATTACAGTCCAAGGGAAGTTGTGTATTTCATTCAAAAGAATCGCTCCTTGCATGTGGTTTGCAAAGAGAAAATACAATTGGTTTTATTTTTGTGCAGCAGAAAATGCATAAAACTTCTTAAAAGTGATAGTGGTAAAAGAAAACGTAAGATAGTAAAGCAAAGTAAGAATCTAGAGGAGTGTGTGACCTAACGTGACCCCTGTATACACTCAGGTGATCCGACTCCACTCATGAAGTGGCCCCACTGGGTCACAGGCCGGTGTCACTACTTTGGCAGAAAGTGGGTTTGCTTCCTTTCACGGAAGATTGTTCCAAAAAGCAAAGAGCAGCATTTTATTTAAACAATGTTACTGTGAGCTCACATTCACTTCCACGATCCTGCATAATTAATTTGGAGGCAGTTGCCTGTTGCTGTGGTGGTGTTATGTGTTAATTATGAATTACTGTCAGGTACTGTGGTCAAAGCAGCATCGTTACCACAGAATTAATGAAGCTACTTAAAAACCAGAGGTAATTAGTGAATTGGAGGGAAAGAAAAACGGGAGGCTGTGTGGGAGAAAGAAACAGAAAAAGACCGACACAAAGAAGACGTGTGACCTTAATTCGTCCACAGACTGCAAGTGCAGAATATTTGTCGTTGTTGACACAAATTAGTAAAAAGCTCGGACTCCAGTGCAAAGTAGTTTTTCAGTCCATATTGAATTAAACTCATCCGTGGCTGTTTAATTTGGAAAGATGCATTTGGATTTACTCATCTTTAATTGGCTACATGGTGTGCATTACTCTCTGATAACTGCACGGCTCTTAATTAGTGCCCTCATTTCAGATTACAAATGAATACCGTCAGCTTCAGCGTAGACGTGCAGCTTGTACTTGTTGGAGTTGTAAAGTTATTTATTCCAAGTTTGACGAGCACAAAGCGGCTACAAAAGGTTTGCTCGTTTAGCGCACTGCCTAAAGTTCTAAATAAACAATACTTGTATTGTGATCAATGTTAAGTGTCTGATGGATAAACGGGATAATCGAGTCCAAACTGAAGAGGATTATCTCTGCCTTACAATAATGCGTCCGTACATCGGCTCTAAATCGCTGGTATGAATTCATAAGCTGCCTGCAAACATCCCAACCGACCTGTGCAACCGTGGAAACAGCAACAAGCCAAGTAGACTAATGAACAGCTACTTTTTGCTTCATTAACTTCTCCTTTCACCAACCATTCATTAATATTAAATGAGTGCTCCATGGGGGCTGTTAATTGGTGACCACGATATATATATTCCATGTTGAGGGGAGTCAACAGATTAGTTGACTCACTGCGTAGAAGCAATCTGCTTCCATCTCACATTGTCAAGTTATTTGCCTCCAACATGTGTTAAATAAGCACTCAACACATTCCCATAAACTCTTTCTCCGTCATTGTGAAAGCAATAGAGATTATAACTCTTTCCAACCACGAGCATCAGTGATGTGCACCGTCCTTTAAAAAGTGATTTAGCGATGCACTTTCAAATGCAAACATAAGAGACTCACGAGAGGCCGATTACAGACACAAAATCAAAGCAGCAGAGGCTGAGATATTCTGACTTTTAATGTCGTGTGTGGGCCAAGCTCCAAAGACACTGGATCCTACATTTCCCATAAAGCAACTCAATAGCGAATTTAATTAAACACTCACAGCTTCCAAAAAGCTCCATTTATTTCAAACCCTATGCCCTCCAGTGTGTACCACAGACTTTCTGATAAATATTTCAGGTTACAAATCCAACCTGGAATCACAGTGATATCAACAGGATTATTATTTTTTTAACTTTAAACTACTCCAGAGCAAAAGCGTTTACATTGCAACTATTCCAACAGGCTCATCAGTACTCCTCATGACAATTTAACTGAACTTCACATGTAAAATGGCTGGAATGCTTCTTTAAAGCTTCGATGGGATGGTTTTTAGGGGGTTTTTAGGGGATTATGCACTCCTAAAAATTAGGATAAAGTTACATTTCATAATGAGTGGGTTCTTACAAAATAACTATGTGAAATATTGATATCCAAAATTGTAACTTTGACGTACTGTTTCACAAAAATAACAGAAAACTGAGCGGAGAGGACGGGGAAATATCCTTTATTTTGTCTCCAAGAGGACTAATTGAGACAAAACCATATCAAAATCAGAAATAAGTGTCATAATGTGCTCATTTGGTTTTTCTGAGCAACCATTGAGACGGGAGAATTAAAGGAAATGAGACGTTCTCCTGTGGCTATAGCTGCACTTAAGTAAGACAGATGACTGCTAATGCATGAAAGAGGTTCCCTGGAACGGCTCCAACTAAAAGCAAAAAGTAAAGACAATGTGTGAAAAAGTGATGAGACAAAGAATTACGAGACAGAGGGCTGTTAAAACAGAACTCTGTATACCTCGTAGGAGAATGCTGTGTGCTCATTTCTCAGCTCTTAACCCCGTTAGCCGACGGAACCGATTTTCATTACAGGGACATTTTCAGCCTCTTCAAAAATATGGCAAAAAAAAATAATATGTGCAGTAACAAGATTTCTACTCATCAAGCTCATTAAGTCACGTTTTGTGGAGGCAAAGGTTTTGTGATTTACTGTACGTTAGGGAGGCGAGTAAAGAGGAGGGTGTTTGAAGAGACAAAAGACAAAAAAAACTATCGAAATCCAAAGGAGGCTTGTGAGAGGAGCTTTGCTTAAAATGTGGCACTTTCTCCTTCAAGTTGTGTGTTTTAACATGAGTTTAAGCCCAAAGTGGAATTTCCTTTAAGCCGTGAACAAAGCACATTGATTACACCATCAAATGAACCATAATGAAGCTGTATCAAGTTATTAGATCTTCACATCTTTCAAAACTATCCTTCCCTCTACTTGAGGCTTTCATAAAAATCAGACAATTAGGTTTTATTGCTCATGTGGAGAGTATGAAAAACTGTTGAAAAAAAGCTTGTTCAGCGAGCAAACAATTTGTCTTTAATTCCATGAACGGTTATTGGTTAAAGATTTAGACACACAAGGTCACAGGTAACCAGACATGCAACAATGGAAACTGCTGACTTAGCTTTAAATTGTGAGTGTTCGCCTCCATTAATGCAGAGAAGCACTGAACTCAAAGAGAGCTGAAGCCAGCGAGAAACCTTTTCTCCACCGTTCTTTACTAGTGAAGAAAAGGTTCAACCTTGAATGCAACTGGACGTTTGTGTAGTGGCGTCGACATGGACTAGCTATAGCTGATCCGTTGATTGAAGGACGACCTTGCTCTACTACTGAGCCGCAGTACTATTCTGGGTAAAAGCACCAGAATAGTAGCAGGATAATGCCACCGACAGTGGAGCAGCCATGTGCAGCCATGTGAGCCAAGGGATCAGAGCTGGTACTGAAATGATTAACTAACCAGCAGAAGTTCACCTTGGAACGTAACCTGTACGCTCGCTCACTCTTTAGTTTGAAAACAAACACCTCCCTCCCCGTCTGGTAAATAACAGAGATGAACACAAACTTTCATCCAACCAGCCACTGCTGCGTAAAGACTCTCCACCTCTCTGTCCGGATGAGTGTATAAAGCTGCTGGAATGGAAGATGGGATGTCAAACCTGAACATAATAGCTCGGCTGCTGTAATGCATTGCAGAGCAATCTAATCGTCAGTAACTTGCGTACATGGGAAAGTTAAAATGGCTGCTAAGTGGTGCAATTTATTCAGTCCTGTCACATTCAATTCGCCACGTTTCACATTTTGCTGTTCTATTCATTCTGTTAGTGTTGGTAATTGCCTCTATAATGAGAGTGCAAATTTGTAACGCGAGAGACACACCTGTACTCTCAGAGATGAATACTAGATCTCAATCATTGTACATCCATCTTCTCAAAGTTAAACGTCTGTTTCCTCCAAAGGGAATTTGACTCTCCCTTGACAGCAAACATTCAGCTCATCATCCTCCACCTTCGCTGACGACACAAATCGTCAGAAACACTCAAAGACAAAGAGGCGTCTCAGAACACGAGACAATTTAAAGTTACAGGTTGACTTTGAAGGACGTCTGACATGCTGAGTGCCGGGATGAAAATGAAGCGTCAATGAAGCCGCAAGATGGGAAAAAAACACACAAAACAAATGTCAACAGTTTGCTTATGAGGGAAAAATGTCTGATGAAGGAGCTGAGATGTCAAAAAAACATACTTCACTAGCCTGAATTCAAAATGCATGAACATTAAAGCGTCTAATTTATTCATTACCATTTCTTTTTCTAAAATGAACCTTTAAGCTCTGTTCAGATATGAACACGCCTCATATATTCCCTGCATGTTAAATAACCAAAGCAAACCTTGCAACGCGGCTGCAGGAGTGAGTAACAGTCACGAGTAGTCCAAAGACTTCAGGTCTGATTTCAGGTTTGCATTAACGGCTCTCAACGGCGCGTTCACAAGTAGAGTTAATGGACGAATGTTATCCACATAATGGAAGGTCGGCTATTAAGGTTGCGACTCACTGATGAGTAAAATCACATTTTTTAATGCAGTCCTGTTGTATAATAGATATAATCTTCTGCCACCCTCATAACACAAAAAATATGATGATCTACAATAATGTTTCTAAAACACCTGGACAGAGTATGCAAGACACACACAGCTGATAAGCTCACAGCCAAACTAAGTGACGTGGTGGAGACTCACTGGGAGCTTGGCTGCATGTGACCACGACCGTGCACGCAGTAGTGTCGGAGTAGTTTTACCATTACGAGTACGAGCACATGAGCACATGAGCACATAGCACCTATTGCAGATGCTGGTGTAAGTATTGGTGCAACCCTTCCGTAGATTATTACTTACCAGCATTAATACATCGGTGGAGAAGATGATTTCACAACGGAGGATTTCAAAATGTGCACAGCTTATAACGGGGGAGTGATTCTATTAAATGGTTGCTCCTTCCCGGTCTGTTTAATCGAATTCATTTTTTTGTAATTTATCACCGTTCTTGTTGGTGCTTCTCTGCATTTTTTCAGCCAGAAAATGATAAATTAGGCTGAACTGCAACACCTGAGAAAGATATATTAGTTTGTGCATGCCAGCTTCCCTCTGGACCCCATTATGAATGAACTTCACCTTCAATCCACTTTGAACAAGTTAGGATTTGTGTTTCTTTTCAAAAAAGGTAAAAGGATGTCCACTCTAGGGTCAAAGGGTTCATCTGGCCAACAATGAAGGTCTTTTGACCTCCTAAACAGCAATATACTGTACACTGAAATGCACTCATGTGTGTGTGGGTGAGGTGTTTTGAAGAAAAGCATTCCCCCAGTGAAATATTCTGACTTCATATTTCCTGAACGTGTCATTCCCAAGAGGATCCAGCACAGCCAGCAAACTCCTGAATGACATTCAGAGTTGATTCTAAAAGTAGAAATCTACTGTTTGAAGAGAAAGTGACAGCTTCTCTGACAAAGGTACTTGACACCACACAATGAAAATGCATTTTTTTAAAGAGTTTAAATTAACTGTACTGCGTAGTTGAAAAAACAAATAAAAATGCTGAAGATGTATACTTCAGGTAATGAGCCTTCTCAATGATCTGAACGACACAAGGTTCCATTTTGCTGTCAAAACCATCCTCAAGGTTGCCTAAATGTTAAGATATGGAAATGATTTTAAGAGACAGGAACTTGGAACAAAAACCTTGATTAATAATCTTTGCAGAAAATGCAAATTCCTCCCCTTTGGAAGAAGACCAACTCCTCTGCCTCGGCCACTCCCTCCCCCGCCAAACTGCAACCAGGCCAAGGGCAGAGCCTGAGGAATCTGCAGAACTAGTCCTCAAAACATATGGTCTGAGCTGGTTCAGGTTACTTTGAGAATACACCATAATGCAGAAAAAACAATTGCATGCTTAACCCTGGAATCGAGCAGTGTAACCATACCGGGGATTTTCACTTTCATTTTTGTTGTGAGAGCATCTAAAGTCAAGTTTGTTGGCTCGTTGGCTAAAGTTTAGCAGTCAGTTTACGAGATGATTTTAAACCACTAAAAAGCTAAATCATTGTCAGACGATAATGCATTTTGGCCATTGATTTCTACCTCTTTTGCCCTCCACTTGGACCGTTTACCCGTTTACCATTCAACCAAAGCCTGCTCCAATACGATGGTTTAATATTAGCCGTACATATGCATGCAGAAGCTGTTTATAGAGATTAGATTCTGTGTCACAAATTAATTGTACAGCAGCTGTTCAAAAGAAGTTACACCGGGTTTGACTCGACCACAGAAAAAGATTCCCAAACATTACCATCACTGCTCTCTTGTAAATCAGACTTGGCGCTTTGTAAAATGGAAGTGCCTGAAAAACAAACAAAAATGGCTGCTTCATGCCAATGTTTGTCATTCAAGTGAATTAATCCCTCATATAATATGAGGGATTGTAAAAACCATCACAAAACAAAATCCTTATTCATCCATCTTGAGATTTCTGATAATCCCTCTATTCCCGTCTCCAATAGAAAGTCTTGGGATTCTTTTTTTAAGAGAATTATTTAATAAACAAGATCATTTCAGTAGAAGGCCCTCCCTAGGGCTGGGCTTATAATAACCTGCATTATAACAAATCTCAATGAGATTAACATGTTCAGTGGTTAATATGGCGGCGAGCTGTCGTGACCAACGGACGGAGAATTTAGTCAGACAGTAAATGTGGCAGTTTGAACTTCTACATGCAGATGGTATTTACTTTGTTTTTCTTTTATAAATGAATATGTATTCTGTGCTTCACTGATGAGATGGCATATGCTCGCCTGTGTCGAGGGAAAACACACCTTTAACTTTGCACTTCAGAAAAATATTGTTCTGCTGCTTCCTTTATTGACACTAATTGTTGCCACCAGCCATTAATGAAGCACCCTTCCCACTGGACAAAAAAATAAAAACACACTTACACCCACTAACATCTGGCTTTTGTCTTAAGCGGGGAACGTTACAATCAGCATTCATTCCCAGGATAGAAACATGAAACTTAGTTGGAAACACTCATTTTTGCCCAGTTTGCTGGAACGATGCTATGCGACATGCGTTGAAATGAATATATAATAAATAAGATCATCATGGATTTGGAAAATTGTTACGATTAATTTACATCCAGATTCAATTGATATGCTGTTATCCTCAAAGCCTTCAGACTCCAGTCAAACAGTGATTTAACCAAGCTGTTTGTCCTTAATAAATACACTTCCTTCAAACTTCAAACTAATTCAAATTCATCATGACCGTCTTTGTTAGTCTTTCCACTGTTCAAAAACCAGAGATGGTGAGTCTCTGGTAAAGAGACACGAACATTTAATGTCTATTTGTATCGTCTTTTCCAGCTTTTACAAAACCTGCATATATGCACTAATATCGGTGGGAAAGGAGTCGTGCTACATTATGAATGCCTCCAACACAACTCAGAGACAGAAGTGTTGTCTTCGTAGCTTGATTCAATTCAATGTCTGAGAAGTCTGCGATCGGTATCACTGTAAAGCCGTTTTGTTAGTTTTTTGTGACATACAGCACATATACATACAAGTATCATCTGCAGCAATGCAATTCTAAAATGGCAGTGAAATACCTGCTGGGCCTGAATGCTGTATGGGCTTGGCGGGGAGTTGCAAGGCTGTAATTAGGGACTGGATATTTGACTGTGTGTGTGTGTGTGTGTGTGTGTGTGTGTGTGTGTGGGGGGGGGGGGGGGGGGGGGGGGGTAGTGGTCCAACACCGCAAGCAGCATTCAAAACATCTGTCAAAGGATAAACCTCTGTCACAGCCTGCTGTGCAGTTAATAAAGTCAAACTGTGACTAAATGAGATTTACCTCCCCTTTCCTTTCCATAACAGCCTGCTGCAAACTGCATTGTGGAGCTACAAAGTCAGACGGAAACGAAGATAATGTTTTACATAATAGTTGAGAGAGAAAAAAGCCTTCACAGAGAAGCAGAAGAGAGTAAATGAGACGGACAAAAAAGCAAGAACAAAAGATGATCGAATAGGCAGAAAGTCTATTAGAATTGATGCTGGTGGTTGTGCAGCTCTAAAAAAGGATCACACAATGAAAGTCAGTGACCAGCCGCCTTTGTGTTCACCACCACATCAGTGGAGGAAAAGGAAAACCATAAAGGAGTAAAAACAAGAAAGAAAAATGAGAGGGAAGGAGAGTGAAAATGGAAAGAGACAGGGCAGCCTTTACAAACAGAAATAAGGACACAGAAGGAGTGAGACGTGGTGGAGCGAGGCGGGTCTTTATTTACACTGTAGGATTTATAGCGCCCCGCGTATGCTGTGTGGCATGGGAGCCATCGCCTCCTGGCCGGAGGAAGCAACATCATTTCAAGCTCGAGTGCCCGCTGCGCCGTCAAGTGTCCTGCCAAAAAGCACACGGCTGCGGAATACCAACAAAATCCACTGACCTTTTCCCCAACAACTGCTGTGTTCATCTGAGTCACAGCACAGTGAGGCCTCTCTCTCGTTACACTGGAGCCTCTGTCTCCCCCGCAGACTCTAAGCGCTCACGGCCGACATGACTTTCCCATCACATCCGAGCATGTTACCGTCGAAAAGAGCTTTTCCCATGATATGCCACCGATCTCTGGAGGAAGAAAATGATGTTTTTTAGAGCATTTCTCCTTGAAAGGAAAACACACAAAACGTACATGTCGAGGACACGAATAAGGACACGAAAAGGAGCTCAACAAATTCAGTTGGGATACCGGCGCAACTAAAAACGTGAATGATGGCACTGCAGTTCCATTTCAGTGTCCCAGTAGACCAGCACACATAAGAGGCTCTTTCCCATAGACCGTATATAAGAAGTGGACGCAGTCACCGTGACGTCACTCATTGGCGGACAGCCATTTTGATTATGGATTACGGGGCCTTTGCCATCTTGACTTTTTTTGCAACTGAACGGAAGTGACCATATTAGGACTGCTGGTGAGTGATGTAGAGATGCCGTATACATAAGGTAACCCCGCCCCAAAGCAAACCCTGATTTATGGTCTATTTCACGCGAAATGGGACCATCATTTTCTAAATGGACATCATGCTGTATGAAGACACTTCTGCATTGTCCGCACTTTTCAGAACCGGTGATTGCAGCCAGCTGGACGACCCTTAACCTCTCCTGCTTGTTGTGAACAGCAACCCTGAGGCTTTCTTACTTGAGTCAAAGAAGCTTTAAAAAAGGTTTTAAATTCACATCTGCTCTTTTCACCACAGCTATTATACCGTTATTTACACTAAAAATGGCTGCTGTAAAAATGACATATGAGCTGGAACAACCACATGGAATGCAGCCTTCATTAATGCCATTTGTTACAGTCAAAATGTCTGCCGTTAGAGAGGTCTATTAACGTGATTAGGCAAAGCTCAGGCTTGATGGATGCACATATTTGTACGATAACGACGTTGGCCGTGGCTCCATAATTGTTCCAACATAGTCAATAACATTCCATCTGACACGTTTCCCTGCTTACCTCCCTTTATCTTCCTGCCTCATCTCCCTTCTACGGTCTACATGCAGAATGGATGCTTTTACAGTCTCATTGTTTCCCTGGTTATTCCTTTCAAGTTGCATTCAAAATGTCTGCTGTAAGACGGATGTCTATAGACCATTGCTGTTCTCAAACCTACACAATTACACCATTCTTAAGGTGAAATGTTCACGGTTAAATAGGCTCTTGAAGAAACTGAGGACTCTCTTGATTCAGAGAAAAGTAGCTGGTGGCTGAAGACTTCGGCAAACAATGAACAATACGTAGCTTCAAAATACTTTCCACTATTGTACATTCAGGGCCGTTTCTGCCTGTCTGTTTCATTGCTTTCAAGCAATTGTGAGTTTGAAAACCCGATTTAAATTACACTTCATAAGCATGTTGACATTGTCCCGCTCGACTCTGCAATTCGAATTATGGGCGAATAGAATTCTAAATGCATTCATATAGAATCCATTATGTCTACGGTGATAATTTACACATAAATATGAGGTCCATTGTCCATTCACACTACACCCTCTTGGCCACAGAACTAACACTGAGACTCACACTCCTATGAGCTGTGTCCTTCCACTTCTAAACAGACATCAAGCCCATGTATTAGCCAAGTGGTCACCCACCTCGTCTGCTCATTGGAACAGAGGTCTCACATTGAGATTAGCCGAGCTGATAGCCGCCTGGCTGTGTTTTAATAATTACAAACACAGGAGGTGACCGGGATGATGCTGGTGCCATCATTGCCGGTGGTGACAGGGCTCTTCCTGTCTGAGCTTTCCTCTCTTGTTGTGTAGCTGAATGTAGCCTGCATATCTGCAATACATGTGAATGGATAATATTACATGTTAACTGATCATGTTTTATATTCCCTCCACTAGAATCCACAAGAGCATTAATCTTTGACGCACGTCATGTGTATGGATGCTTGCTTTTATACTAAACTCTGAAGCATACCTTTAAGATTCATGGCCACCTAAATGATGATGGTGTAATATGTTTGTGCATCGCTTGTTCATTGCTAAATGTGACAAGAGGCCTTTCTAAAGTGTCATAGCTCATGAGCAAATCAGATCCATTTACAGAAAAATACAAAATAATTAACAAGCTAAAATGATCTTATTATTTAATCCAAATGAATTAGATGCATCAGTATCCACTGTACTCTTATAGAGCAACAGGGTTCCAACACAACTGCCAGGGAGCATCAGGAAACCAGCATTTTCAAAAGAAACTTTAAACTTTAAAAGAACATTTCCACTTTTTAAAATATGCATCATATGTGATCATCACTTATGATGTATCTTGATCATATCAACCGACCTGGGATTTAAAATGGCATGACACCCAGAAGACCATATTTGGGATTGAAAACCAAGGACAACCATTAAACAATTACTCAAACTGACTGCTGTAAATTGTCAATATAGATTTTGAGGAGATATTCTTCCTGGATCAACGGTTACCTAAATTAACTTTAATGGATGTTTCAGCCTGAAGGGTCAAATTTACTTTCATTTTAGTGAAAATTAGCCTGAAAATCAAGACATATTTGTCGAATTGGAACCAAATTTCTGATTGACAAATTTGCTTGTTTTGTGAAATAAGGTTGCTTTTATAACACAATTTTAAAGCTTTGTCTCTTTTTGTGTATTAATTAGTTTTGACGGTTCCACTGTTTTGCCTATTTTATTGCTTTAGTTTTTTTCAAGTGCGTATACTTCGCTCATTTCAGGATCTAAAGATCTATAAATAGAACATGATGTCAATTTCACTTTCAAAAAAATGTGGGTAAATATTTTGAAATAAGGCACAATCAGAACCATGCAGACATGCTAACATGTCCAGACAGAAAGCAAGCCGCAAGCATCCTGAAGGACAGCAGACGGACAGACGAGAGGAGGATGCACAATAATAAGTCTCCCGGAGCTCTAATATAATACCACCACCTGTCTGTCCTCACGCCCGTCTGACCGCAGGCCTTGTTTGACCGCCGCCCAATAAAACACAAGGCAACAGTCACCAACGCCAACGCCTCTGCGGAAGCATCCTCGTTCTGCATCCCCACCACTGTCATCAAGGGCATCCGTCCCCGCACATTGGTTCAAAGTTGTCTGAAAGTCACGCTCAAAGAGAAAGAGAGTTTGGGGAGAGGGAAGTTAAAAGGCCGTGATAACAGTATTAAACACCTCCCCACCATTACCACCGAGCGGCCTCGCCCACCCAGGCGTGCACAGCACTCTGCAGTCGAATGAAGAGACCCTGGGCTGGGGGGGCAAGGAGCCCCTGGGAAGCGGGACTGGCAGGGGTTGCTGGTACAAGCAGTAGGCCAGAGGGCTCAGAGTGCGTCGGGAAGGTCTGTGTGCACTGAGAAGTGACCGAGATTAATGCCAGCACCCACGGGTGAGCAAGCCCATAGTGGGTGATGCTCTTGCAGCGTTGCCAGGCCGGCTGCGAGCTCGCTAAAAACGCTCTGTTGTCCTTGAAACGGATGATTATTCAGCGTGTCGCTCCTCCGCTGATGAGAAAAAGAGACAGACCATCTAATAGAGACGAACAATCGTTGCTTGCTCAATTTTAGACCCATAATTCATGCAAATGTGCCGGGGGAACGTCCCTTTGTCCAATTCTTTCAGTTCCATCCAGCTTTTGCTGTCTTGTAGTTTTCCAAAAATTGACTTTGTGTTTGACTTTCCTTGTTTTTCGCTGCGCTCTTGATTGTGTTTTGATGAATTACATCTTGTGAATTATTTCTCTTTTATTTATTTGTCTGTTTGTTTGCTCGGCTCACTTGTTCATTCGTACAGCGGTACGAGGGGAGGGTGGCCGACGCTGACTTGATAAGCAGCTCCGAGTGAAATTCCTGATAGAAATTAGACAGAAAGAGGACAGGGGGGCTCTGCTGATGGAGAGAGAAGTAGATTAAGTGGCTGTGGGGAGTGTGGGAGAGGGGGGGTAAAGAGACCGGGCAGATTGGCGAGTAAAAGAAAATGAAGAGAGAAGGGAGCGTGGTCCCAAATGAGCGAATACGCTGCAAAGCAAAAAAAGAAATCCGCACTAATTTTCTTGCCAATTGCAATGAAAGTTCCACACTCCAAATTATTCCAAACCCTAATGCAAAATAGAGCTGTTAGAAGTGTAAAATCCAAAATCTAAATACAAGTGAACACCAGCAGTGGAGCACCAGAATGCTGAATATCAGCAAGGGAATAATTCATATGGCAGTCAGCTCGGGGGAAATTGAAACTCTTTGAAAGTTTCTAATAAACGAACACAGTGGTCTGGCTCGCCGTGAAGTTACCTCCCTCAGCCGTCACCTTGCAGGAGTCTGTTCACGCATACTGAAGTGACACGGCAGAGCAGAGAGGGAGACACCCAACAGCGGCAGAAGGGAAGGAGAGAGAGAAGGGAGAAAAGACGAGGAGGAGGAGCAAGCAGAGAATGAAAGAAGATGGTAGAAGAAAAGTGAGAGTGAGAAAAAAGAACACTGTTGAAAAAAAGAAACCGAAGATGGAGTATGAGGAGAAAATGATCGAGTGGATGCATGAGAAGACTGTAAGTGAGAAGGAAAAAAGGCGGTGAATAAAAAAGAGAGGAGATAGAGAACGGTCTCAGAGACTGAGGAGAGAGGAGTGAAATAAATGAGAAGGAGTGAAGGGGCGAAGGGAGGATAGAGGAGAGCTGGAGGAAAAAGAAAGGTCACACACGAGTAGAAAAAAAGAATGTAAGAATTGTTCCCTTAAGTGAGGAGCACCATGCAGAAAATGAGCTGTCTGCACATTTTCCCTTTAGACAGCAAATACCCAAAGTAGCAGATTATTATTTCTGCTTGTATGCTGCAGAGGCGACGCTCACGAAGACAGAACTGTTCCGTCCCTTTAAATGGAGCAGATACAATACAACAACCACCTGCTTGAACTTCAATATATAAAAATCTGTCTTTTTTTTCTGGTAGATCTGTCAAAATTGGCCAAAACCGAAAATACAAATATTCGTTCTCAAAGAACTATTCGAATGACTATTTTTTCTCATTATGTCCATGACACCCTGCGCTAACGGATCGGGAGCGACGCAGCACTGTGGAGCGCACCGCTTTGAGCTGCACGTTTCTCAGATGCCCCGTTTCTTTTTAATCCTTTCGCTCGCTTTGAAAGAGCAGCAATGGAGGAGGAACGGCTGACTGTTTGAGTTGAAATGAGGAGTAACCTACAGTATATTATATACCTTCTCATTTCACTACATACATAAGGAGGCAGCTAGCTGAAGGGAGAAAGGGAGCTGAAAGTTTCCTCCTTGCTGTTTGCTGTTGAAAATGAAGACTTCTAAACCTGAGCAGGACACAAAGATCTCTTTCTATGAATGTGTTTGCATGAAGTGACCAAATAAAGAACAGCATGCAAACTTAATGTTTATGGTTCATCATTCAACTCTACATCTTGCCACAAAGATACAGTTGGTTACTGCGTTTTGGCTTAGAAACTAACTGTTTACTGAGAGAAATTCAAGAGTTCATCAATATTCTATTGATATGAGACAAGATATCTTAATATGGCATAAGTGTTGTCTTTTCCTGCATTAAAGTAAACTTATGTGATTATTTGAACTTACCGGACTGTTCTAGCTGTTCCATCATTTGCCTTTACCCACTTACTGATAATTATATATAAAGAAAATATCATTATGTAAATATTTCATAAAAATAACAAATAGTCAACACAACAAGGTATTTTGTCAAAAATATTGTGATCTGTGATTTTCTCCATCTAGCCCTGACCTAACCACTGATTGTTTTTTTGTATGGGCACGAACGAGCTCTCCATTGCATGAGCTAATTGGTCCGAAGTGGGAGAAAAGCTCATCATGTCTCCGGCCTTTTCATTCCAAATGTTACGCTTGAATTTCTTCAGACAGCTGTGATCTGGTGGTGGATATGAGAGTTATGTTTCGCATTATGAAAACCACCGTGCAACTTTCAGAAAGCACGGTATGCAGCGGAAATCCAGAGAGAACAAAGGATGAATGCATCATCAAGGACCTGCACAATGGCTCCCACCACCTAACCTCCTTCCTGCAGTGATGTAGTGATTTCAATCCCTTCAAAAGGCAGCAGTGTAAGCCTGCGGATTTGTCAGGGTCCCAACAGGGTCTTAGCTGCTGGTCTTATAGGATTCCAGTGTACCGGTGGTCCTGCAGGACAGCGCGCCATTACGAGCAGCCAGGTGCAATAATCTACTTTCAATGTGAACCCATTGTGATGAAGCATATAAAAGCCCCCTTACAACGCGTCACCAAGGCAAAGCCTCTCTCGCTGCCATTATCATTCCCAAACAGAAAATGACACAATCTCTGTGGATATCTGCAAAATAACTCAGCATGAAATCAGCATATTGCAACGCAAAAGCAACTGGATGCCAGAACATTGCTTGCCTTGCAGCAATGCGGTAATAAGGCCGGCCTGTGGTGGAAGGCTGGACACGCTGAAACTCAAATAGAGTCTCTGTTTGTTGAGCTACGAGTATCAGCCACAGCCAAGGCAGCATGAAGGGATTAGATCAGGATGAACATTTCACAAAATTATTACAAACGTCCATTTCACTCAACTGGAATGTAAGAAATGTTATTATTTATATTGACTTACATGATATCGATAATTCCTTGACACAGTCACACGACTGTAAACCTGGACGCCGTTTCTTTAGAAGTGATCAATGTAAGATATCAGCTTGTGTTTGTCTGAATGTCTCTGATCTTCTCATAGAATCAGCTCCTGAGAGACTGGATGGCTGTTCGCTGTCCACGGTGCTGAAAAGTTACAAACTAAGTGAAATAGTGGGCTAATACACTAAGCCTATGTTCCAATTCTGTGCTACACAATCATTTTCTAATCTATGCAAATCTATGATGAACCTATGACCTTTATTGGATATAGTGTTTGTTACATTGCATTACCATTTACACTAACAATAGCATTACAGAATGGACGTCCAACAAACTGCCAGTAAAACTCATCTATGAACTATATAGTGACCTTAATTAAACCTCCATTTGTAGGCAAGAAAGTTATATCAGACAACAAAAACAAATGCCAAGCATTCCTTCAGTATACCCTCCATCTCATGTGTCAAATCAAACAGCCTCCTTCACCTGAACCAATATTCCACTGGCTTAACTGCAAACAAATCCCTTACTGCATTATTCTCCAACACAAAAAAAAACATAATTTAAGAAGAATTGCCATTTAAAAATTGCTCGCCAACATATTACTGAATCTGATGAAGTTACAGTGTTTCATTTGAAATGACTTGGTGAAGCGATTGAGGCCGCTGTGTGTGGCAATCTATATTTTAACGACATGTTGTATTAAAGAATATTTGAAATAATATATTACAGGTGAAATTGAGATCACAATATAGAGTTGATTCGGTACCTCGTACATCAAAAGCCAAGTGAATATTACGAACAGAAGATGGACAGTTAGCCGATTAGATCAGAAGATGTTACGATGAGACGTCGACGGGAGTCGGACATCATTCAGATTTATAGCTGTGATGTTATGATTTAAACAACTTCATAAGGACCACATAACAATTACAATGTCTCTGCCAACATAGAGCAAGATTAATGTATTAGTAATAAATGATGAAGAATGCTACTGGCTGTTTACGAATGCTTTCCATTCCTCTTTTGACTCCGAGTGAGCCATTTGTCAAAAACCAATATGTTGAAGATTACTGAATGAGCACGCTGCTGATTCCAGGCAGCGAAACAACAGCACATATTTGTGTGGTGCATGTGTGTGCAATAAATTTCGGGGAGATTGCATTGTCACCGACGGTATTGGATTCAAATACGCTTAGCACTATTAACATTAATATCCATCAGATACTAAATATATGGTCCTCAGCATGGTGCAGACCTGTGGGGATTACATTATTCATTATGCCTGTTTGCAGACCGGGAAGAGAAACGCTCGGCTACGGAGGAAAAGAAAACTAGAATAGAAATCTAAAATAGGGTGAAAAGAAGAACAAATAACTTTAGTGCTTGCATATCTTTCAGCCATGACAAATGTGCAGTTTTCTCTAAGTTTTACCACGGCCTGATGAAACTCTAACCACCCCCCCCCCCCCCACACACACACACACACACCTCTCCACCTACAAAATCCCCTGAACTAGTCAGACAGCATCAGCTGTATGTATGTCAGCCAGCATCAGCACCACATTAAATGATGTAAGAGAAGAGAACTCGCAATGTATCAACTTCATGCCTAGAGGCCTCGAAAGAGCAAACTTAGGTGGATTATTTGGTGCTACACAACAAAAAGCAAAACAACTGGTAAAGTCTGAATGATGGCAAAAGTTCCTAAAATGTGTTTAGCTTGAGCGCAATAAGAAGCCTCATTCTTAGACCCAGTATCTTAAAAACAATAGGCCAACTGGTTCAGGTAAAGCACGGTTTAAGTCTAATTGGTCACGTAAAGTACTTTGTTATTGTGATGGGGAAAATAAATACTCAAGCCTATGTTGACTTTGGGTGAAATGACATCAACTGCAAACCCATCCGCTGAGAGCTACACGCTCTGAGATGTTCTGTGAACGTGACACTCAACATGAAATCCTGCTTCCTTTGCTGCTTAAGCTGGAGACAGAAGGTTTCTGAAACCTACAAGGAGAGTATACACTCCATATATATCATTTCCATCACAATGATGTTCTTATCTTGGCAGTCAGAATAGCGCACATGCTGAACACCTTAGTAAATAAGGAGACTAGGATTACAGTTGCGTTGCTGGGCAGAATTGTTCCCGGACCAATACAGAAATGAATATCCATCAAAAAGAAAGACTTCCACGCTAGCACGACAGAGAGCGAATGAAACAGAAGACAAACTATGAGTTTGGGTTCAACGTTGTCCAATCAGTTGTCACACAGATCATATTTGTAACCGATTCAACTCTCTATTACAGACGATGGTCATTACGCTGGTGACCGTGAGACAGTCACGTGCCAGGAAGGGCGAAGCGTAGGTTGTTCTAAGTGTGAGCACAAATGCCGACTGCTGTATTTCTGGTGAGGGCAATCTCTCTTCAGCTATAATTTCCAAATTAAGTGGAATTCTTTTATAAATCAGATGTAAAGGCCAAAGTGCTGTCTGAACCATAAAAAACAAAAGACACATAAGCAGCTGGACTACAGATTTATCACAACAGATGGGTTTTAAAATGGGATTTGGTCCAACTAGCATTATAGTTTGCTGCAAAGTCTCGGGCTTTGACTCAACGCTCTTTGCTGAAGCTTTTTTTGCTAACTCATGAGCTCACCTCCAACTTCAGATCTCGCTTCTGTGTTGAAAATGCATTTTTTTGGATCTTGCATCTTACCTTTTGTGAAATGCAACCCTGTCTAAAAGCAAGACGGTTTGAAATATATATTAATGACAACATGTTTCCTGTATATTTGTGTGCTGCATTGGGTAATGGGTAAAGGTCATTCCCACTCTAAGCTGCAGTGTTAATACAATGCACCATTTGTCATCATTCAAGTAAAGATTGCACAAATATGAGATGATGGCACAACTCCACCATTTCCAACCGCCTTCTAATCCTCTGGTCAATGTGAACAACAAAAAAACCACAAACACCGACAGCAAACACAACTCCGGATCCTGCAAACATCGATCTGTGTCTCGCTAAGGGGTCAGCTGATTATGAGCCAGACTTTTCTCTGCACTTTAACAACCATTTGTGTCTGCAACAAAAGGGATTGGAACAATGACTTGCACAGAGGAGCATAAAGCGCTCTGCCTCACTCAGCAGACAAAACAACAATCACTTAAATCATCAAGACGACGTATTGTTCACAGAATTCAATAGATTAGAACATAAAGGCTGTCTAATACGAAAACACACACATGTGCTCTTATGAAACACGAGGATGATTGAGATCTGAACAATTATTGGACTTTGATATCAAATATCTTATGAAAGTCACTTTCTTCACATTATGTTGCGTTATTGACCAGAAATGATTTTAATGCAAAGAACTTTAAGTACTCATTTGTGTGTTTTAGTGGCAATACTTTAAAGTCGAGATGAAATGAAAAATTCCTTTTTGAACCTTTTAGCTCACATCCCCGGTTGTACTGTGCACTTATTTAACAATCCTTCCTTTTCGTCCTGTAAAACTAAATGAAGTGTGCTTACATAAGATAGTACCAACTCATTTATATGAGCAAATATATCATGACATCGATCCATCAATTGCACTTTTTGGAAAACAAAAACAGTCCACAACATGCCAAAAGTGAGGAAAGCTGCAGGATGAAAGCAGGATGAGGTTTCTTTCCCCTCACACAGATTCTGTGCCAGAACTTCAAAACAAAAACTAAAAGAAATACAGAAAAAAAACCTCCAGTTGCTGTGAGTTATTCACAAGCTTCTTCTCTCTCTCCCTCTGTGAAGCGAGATAAATCTATAAGACCTGCAGCTGCAGGGAGAGGGAGGGTCAGTGTCGTGACTGTGAGCATCAATCGCAGAGTTCAGTATGAAACGAGCTCGGGACGCCTCAGCCCGTGTAACACTCGCATTGATCAGTGATATCAGCGAGGAGAACTGGTCAGATGTTTACAACTGTTAGCGTAGCCGCAGTCAGGGTCAAGGCATGATCACTGAACGGGGGGGGGGGGGGGTCGCTAGTCGATATGTTCACTGATGCACAGGGATGCTGGGAAGGCAAATCATTGTGCTTCTTCTAAAATAAAGATGCAGATCATTTCCAAGGTGAAGCTGCACCTCACACAAGTTGACTTTTGTGGCCTTACATTTCCATATTTATTTGTGCAAGCGCAGCTATCCGCCATCAGGCGGGCTCACACGCTAAGAATAGCCCTGTTGTTTCGGAAATCCTTGTCAAGCCAAAAATAATTCTATTTTATTCATTACAAATTTTTATTTAATGGCTTTATAATCAAAGCTTTCCCACTTAATGAATGTGATTTGAGCCGAGTCAACCAGGTCATTGTGTAAGCCCGTAGATTTGGTTCTTTGGAATATTAATCAGTGCCAATGATGATGATTCAATTAATATTCATTTAATATATTGAAATCAAGAGATAGCAGCAACAATACATATTTTCGGGAAATGATTAATTATGGAAAACTAACCGTAGAAATAAAGGAATTGATGATATCATCTTTTGTCTCCAGGACAACATACAGTATCTCTGAGCATTATTGCTTGAGCTTTTAATCTACATTCAATCTACTTTCAGTATTTGTGTTTAAACATTTTCAGGATGTTGCCGTTTGGAAAGGGTCTGTTAACATAAGTAGTTCGGTTTGAACAGAGGAGCAGGCATAGTGGAAGAGGGGAAACACTCCAGGATGAGGATAGGTAGTCACTGGTATAACCCATGCTGCCCCAGGCTATTTAGGAAAATAAATATTATAATATTCAATCTACAATGAGAAATGACTGTCATCAGTAAGACGTTTGGATGTATTCTGACTAAACTTGTAAGAAGCCAAGCTCAAGCGTAGCTGAGGTCTGTCGACAAACGACCACGGGGAAATGTGAATCCACGCTGTTGCACAGAGCTCTACGTGTTGGAAAATAAAACGTCTCCGGAGAAAACGTCTCGCCACACCAGAGTCATTAATTCCACATCGTGACCTGCCTGTCTGCTGGCTGCAGCTGGGCAAAGTGTATCCTGTGGCATCATTATGTTAGGAGTCGGATCAGAACAGCAGCAAATAACAGGAGGGTGGTGGTGTGGGATGGGGTCTGATTCTGTGTCGGTGTGTGTGTTTGTGTGATGTCTGGATTCCTTTAGTGAATTCTGAAATCAAAAAGAAGAAAGAACAAAAAAAAAAAAAACATATCATAAAAAGAGTAATGCCATTATCTAACAATGTGATGTCGAGGAAGCCACAGAGCCACAGAGGCTTAACCTTGTTTCTCTTTTTATTATCTGCACACTTCCTGGGAGGTGACCCACAGCATTATTTCACACAATGGGGTCCCCCAGAATAGAGAATGGAACAAAAACCTGGAGCTTTTCCAAGCGTATCTCACCGGGGCCAAAGCCTTTCCCCAAAGATAAAACCACAAATACAAGCTGAGGATTATTAAAGGAGAACCACCTACGACAGGCAGTCACGTGAGCCGGACCAACATCAAGACAGCGAAGGAAAGAAAAGGAAGAAAGAAATTACAGCAAACATAGATCATGAGTTTCATTCTTGCAGGAAATACTGAGCTCGTCCAGAAGTGGTTCATTGTGTAATACCTGGCCTGCCACTTTAAAGGATGTACATCTTTATACTGCGTCATCACACTCTAGTAGCATTTTCTCTGTGCCTTCAATAATGACATCGATAGCTTTACATTGTAGTTACCTGAAAGCCCGAGGCGTCTCACACAGATGTTAAACGGTGTTTTTGCAGTATCAGATTGCGAGGGATGGGACAAAGCTTCAGTATTTAACACCCTGGGAATGAGAACGGGCGGCATGGACACTTTTATTTCGGAAACTGGTAATTAGAGAAACTGCTAGTGCTTGATTTTAGTTCAGGTCACAGGAGAAACAATGTTTTGCTCATTTAAGTCATCAGGTGCTACAGGGAATTATCTTTAATTTGCACAGTTAAAAAAAAGAGCATTTTATGAAAGAATAATGTAATAAGCTTATGTAGCTCTCAGCAGTACATAGGTTTGCGTCCAGAGTTCCAGAATCTGACGTGCACTTTTGGAAACCTCAAGATGAGCTGGGTGCAGAGCGTCCCTCCTGCTTGCTGAGATGTTTCTGCAGCATCAGAATATAAAGCAGGTCACTGATGCAGGAGTTTAAGATGTACACCTCTGATATAATCCTCTAACCAGTACACAGAAGTGCCCACCATCCTATCACTGAAACATTTTAGTAGATTTTAGATATCAAATCACAGCATACCCTTTTCTATGATGTTCCTCAAGGTCTTGAGTGTCTTTATGTGGTATTTTGGAGGGATTTCTGATTATTTTGTCAAATAATGGTGAAATGACCTACAACACTTCTGTTCGGCCCTCACTTCTGATCTCCCTGTAAAGATCCCCCTTAAAAAAAAAAGTCACAACATGGGTCTTGGGGAACAATTCAACAAATGTGTAGTACATACACGTTTTATAGGAGAAAGGGTAGACCAAGTGTAAAGTTTGACATTTGGGTCATTTAAATTGCTATATTCATAGAAAAAATAAAAACGTTAGGGGAGTCGCATATTGACTCATTTACGAGAGCTAACTTGTAGGAATATTGGAGCATATTTTATGTGAGACAGACAGGTGATGCACTTCTAGAATGCAAATTGCCTTTGAACGTCTGCAACGGAGAGCTGTGGAGATCAGTGAAAAGCATTCAGAGTTAACAGACTCCTGCACGTTCTGTGCCCTCCATTAGCACAGCAGCAGCAGCAGCCACTGAAACCTATTACTTCTCAAAATGCTGCAAAATAGACCTCGGCAGACATATTGTTGCACAAAACTCAAGCCTTTCAAACCACCAGTTGCCGGTTCATTGCCTCAGTGCCTTCCGGCAATTGAAAGAGCAGAAAAAGATTTGATCGGCTCCCGGGAGTCGAGCAACAGTGCGTCAACGGTGAAAATGTGAGCCTTTTGCTGTTACATAGGAGCACGGTTCTCCTTCCGAAGATATGTGCGAGCGGTGCCATCAGCTCATCGGGGAATAATACGGTCTTATCTACAAAATGGCATCTTAAACTGAGCTAATCATGAACATTGCATCTGTGTTTATCGGCTTGAATTCACATTTAAAGACGATATACTCATTTTCTTGCAAGATTAGATTTTCCAGCAGCCACGTGTCCTCTTCCACAGTGGCTCTGTTAGCCAAATGTCCTTCTCCACCTTTTCGACCGCTTCTCCCTCCAGCCCGAGGCCAAAGGAAACAAAACAGGCTTTTTAATAAAGGGAGCATTTAGATTGAAATTTTAAGTATCGCAAATAAGGTCCTGATCTCGTTTGGGCATTCATTCATGTGTGATGGCATTTACATTTTAAATTACAAAATGTCAGAGGTGTTCTAATTGTCCTGACATTTGTAGTAACTGAAGAGTCCCAGAGGCTACTTAAAACCAACGGTGACCCTGGATTTTGGTTTTGTTCCTGTTTATTTTAGCTTGTCGTTGTTTAAGGGGCATTCCACCCATTTTACACACCACATCAAGATGTATATTCCATCCATATATCGGCAATGTGCATAGCAGCATTATCAAACATTTTCTATCATAATCAGGATATTGTAGTTGTATATTAGAGCACTATACAAGACGCCACTGAAGTAGTCCCTCAGCAGTGGGGAACGAGGTGGAGGGACCGCAGGGAGGGAATCGAGGAAGTGGGTGGAGTTACTTCAAATGCTCTGCCTAAGTTGATTCTTTCCTTCCAGTGTGCAATTACACCGGTTTGAAATCATTTTCTTGTTTTTGTTTGGAATGAATGATTGGTTTCAGAGCTTCCTGTGCAACGAGCTGCATTTGAATAACAAACTCACCCAACAATCTGCGTTGTGTCTCAATACATTTGCTTTTCACAGACAACAACAGTGTTCTTTGTCGACAATGTACACAGATAGTCCCGATGATGTGATGAAAGGACAGCAGAACAAGCCAAAGCAGCGAGTGGCAAACAACAATAACAAAGGAGCGACACTCCATCTATCCTGAATAACACTTTTTTTTGTTTCCAGGTTTCTCCCTCTCACTTTATAATGATTGAAGAGCGCAGATGCACCGAGGGAAAAGGCAAGATTAAACAGTGCCAACAAAGACTGATCGCCTGCATAGAAATGTCAGCACTAGTCATTTCCGCGAGAACTCAGGAAAGTGACTAATTCAAAAGGCGGGTTTCTAATGAGAAAGAGGCTTTCACTCCGTGCTGACATTAAATAACCGACAAAGAACATGAACAAGGAAGAATCTGTGAAGAGGAAAATGTATAGTAGGGAGGATGGTTAACAGCAAAAGACTGCCTTCACTCAATTCATACTGGTATGGCGTCTCTGTTCTACGTTACTGAACCTTTTAACTACAGCTGCACTTTTGCTCGTTTTTTTCGTAAGTTGTAATGAATGCATGTTGCTTCGCTCAAGGCAGAGCCTCCAGTTGTCAGTCAGTCTGTCTCATGCCTTGGTCAAAGACAGGATATCATCTCTTGTCAGACAGACTGCTATCTTTTGCAATCGTTCCACTGTTTGAGTAGAAATCCAAAGCACAAGTTACTTATGTAACTAGGGTACTGTGAATTCTCAAGATACACTTAAAGCAGGTACAGGATTAACACATCGTCTGTAGTTTATCAATGCACATGCAGAAATATAATAGTTTATATTGAATAAATATACTCTAATGTAAGTGCAGCTTCAATTTAGCAAAGTGTATTGTACTTTTTAGAAATATATGTAGTAAATAGTAATGAAAATAATTGAAAAAGTATTATTTAAGATAGACTTTAAATACTTAACATAATAGTTTTGTTTTCTAAATGCACTTTAGTGCGTGAAGTGATTCACATATGGTCCTTTTAGTCTGTTAGAGTGTCACTTGTGAGGTAAGCGTCTGCTTTACTGAATGCGCTGGACTTCTAGTACGTGAAAGCTCACTAGAAGTATCATGAATTACACAATATGGGTAGAAATACAATACACAGCACACATTTCAATGCATTTTGAAAATGACATTTTTTTAATCCAATGGAGGAAGATTATTAAAGTTGCTAAAAACTGGAATTTGAAGTGACAAGAGTCCAAGAAGTCCTTATCAGGTCTGTGTTTATGCAGAGCTTCAAATGGAAACACCGAACATAATTCACTCCACCAAAGAAATGACACTACTTAGCATTCAAAAGGTGAGCTCCAGCAGATAGCTCCCCCTTATCACTGGACTGGGATGTAATAGAGCTGAACTGAATTAAATTCTTCAGCCTTTTTTTTTGTTTTTGCCCAGAGAAAATATTAGCAGTTTAGATAAATTACTGAACCCCAGCCTTTATCTTACTTTTTAGGACATATTATTTTACGCACTGCCTCTCAGTTCGGGGACAGAAATAAGCAAGGATAATGGAAGGTGCTTCATATTTCATCCAGAGGGTTGTATAACGAGTTTATGACATAGGGCTTTCCTTTCAGATGGCCATCCGGTGCTGTAGTGTTGGAGGTCTTTAATAAAAATGTCCTGGAATGTCCAATTATACGAGCAATTTTATTGATGCATTAGCGAAAGGATGAATGTCTTCATTCAGAGGAAAATGAGGGATGCTGGAGTGACCCTGTCTGAAAGTCCCCCGTAATTGAGGTTCCTAAAAAGATGCTAGGACGAGGAGGATTGCTTTTGATACAATCTTGATCAGCTACATGAATCATCCGGGATGCTTTTTTTGTGTATTTATACATCAACTCTGGTGTATTTTCTGAAAATAATTGTGATTGTACGAAGTGAAGTGACTGTATGACGCAATTAAGAGGTTTTTATCCCCGTTATCCACCGTGACCATTCACATTTTTGCAAGAACCACTCAAACAGACGTTTTTTTAATGGTTTGTACTTATGGTTTGGGAGATTTTACCGCAATCAACAACTTGCTGTGGCGAGACGGTTTTTTTTCATATACCAGGTGAAATGGCGTTAACAGCACTCGTTTTTTTCCCCCCCATTCCTTTGCTTCAGCAGGTTCCCTGTTTCCACTGCTGACGCTGTTAAATAGTATAGACTTTCCTTGATAGATCTGTGATAGGATACATGTCGGACATATGGGGAAGGACGCGTAGCCTCATCGTGTTATTGTGACATTAACTATGCTAATTGACAATTTTCATGAATGCATGGTCCAGAAAAAGTTAAAATAGGAATCAAAAATATTCTTGCATGAGGTGAAAAAGTGTTGCAGGTCATTGTGTTCTGGACCAGTGTTTCACACACGTTTTGTCTCGTGATCCATGAAAATCAAGCCATGAATTCCAAATTCTGTCAAAAATACACTTTTTTTTTTTAAATCAACAAATGATGTCCCATTCTTGGACATTTTGGACATTACATTTTGCTTTGAACTCAGCTGCAACTGATGAAGGACATTTTAAAAAGTCCAGTCAGGGTTTAACGATGGTGAGTCAGACAGGAAGCCTTCGGACTCCCCGCCAAGTTTGCCCTCACCCCATCCAACTGGACATTCTGCTCTTACATGATCCCCGATGATAAGATATAATTAGATATAGACCCAACGCTCAGTCGCCGGTATGAAACAGACCACACAAAACCCAGAGAATTGCAGTAATGGCTTCGTAAACATCCCGCTATTCTGGTAAGTAATGACCCATGAAGGGACCCCTTCTGTGAGCCAGTGGCTATATCTAGCCGACGGCTTTTGGCCCGCTCATGACATGTGCTCTGACACTGACAGAGTGGGACAGGTGGCAGAGGCTGCAATGGATGCCGAATCAGACGCCGCTCACTGCTTTTCCAGCCCAAGAGGCGTCTAGCGCTCTGAGACGGAGAGCGGGAGCTGCTGAGGGGTCGCCGGTAATTCTTCCAGGTCACCTTGCGACGCCGCTGAAAATAATGGAACACCAGAGCCGACACTTGGTGCCTGGAAGTTAATTTGCCATTCATCTGTCCTGCAGGGACCTTAATTACTAGTTGTGGCAGCGTAAAGGTAGATTTACCAAAAGCTACATCATCGTGGAGTGACTACATATGTTCTTGCAGATCTTGTCAACCAGTCAATCCATCAAAGCACTAGAACACCCTGAGCAGTCAAGCTATCACACTCAGAGTGTGTATGGTGTTGTCATACATATGTTGTTCACCACCATGGAGGTCCAAACACTGCACTGTAACGGCTGAACAACCAGGCTACAAACAGACTTGAATATGAATGTTGGGGTCTGGGGTGTAGATCCATATGGTTGAATGGAATGAAGGCATACTGTTCACAAAAGTAAAAAAGGAAGCGTGGTCCTGTTCACCCTCTTATGGACGGATAACCACCTCTTCCTCAATTAATTAAATCGTAATGTCAATGAAAGGAGGAAGGCCAACTTCAAGAAAGACCAACACACATCTAGGCAAATACCAGCTCTTCCCTCTCTGACTCTAACCTCCACCTCCTCTTGTCATCCTTCTCATTTCCTCGCGACAGTCTTGTTACTTGATATACAGGGGGGCTTCCATTGCTATGGAGACAACAGAGGCACTGTGTGTGCGCCGATGACCAGCCCCGGGTCATCCCATCAGCCCGTCTGTCTGCCTGTCCCGTCTGTTTTGTGTCATTGCTGGACTTAAATTGACTTTGTTATGTCGGGGTTGCGAAACCCAGAGTGTCACGTCTTTTGCACGCCGAGACAAAAGAATGACAGGATGAAGCTGCTGCCGCTTTGTGCAGATTAAACAGGAACAGTGGCAGCAAAGATGTCAATGTAATGACTTTGCACCTTTTTATGCCATATTTCTTAGATATTTGAATGCAGATTTTTTTGTGGGTTGGTTGACAGATTGTGTGCAAATGAAAATGAAAAAATCACAACGTTTTAAATGAAGTGATCGTGATCTACAGGATGTTACACATACTTGTGAAATTGTAAAATGCCTGCAACAATTTCTCGCTCATGAAGGATTCATCCAGCAGCCACAGCTCCTAATTCAAGTCGATGTCAAGCCGATGTGTTTACTGGACGCTCAATGTGACTAATTTTGTCGGAAGACATGTCTGCAAATCGGGCCCACATCTGCACGCAGCGAGTCCGTGGGAGGAAGCTGAACAGCTGAGTCTCCTAACAGGAGAGTGGAGGAAGGAAGAGGTCAAGGATGACGGCAGCAGAGGTGGCATTTTACCTGCTTAAGACGAATGCTCATCTTAATGGCACTTCAGCACATATTAAACTGCGACCGAGCTGGGTTCACTTGGAGGATGCAGTTTGTCAGCGATGCAGAGGACTTTAGCAGGTGAGTGTGGGAAAATAGATGGAGGGCAAAACAGGAAGGGGAAAGGAAGCTGTCTGGCACCGTTTCCCCTTCTGCATTCCCCCCCGTGTGAATTCCATGTCAGCCAGAGGACATGACAGGTCTTCTGATAGAGATGGTACGCTGCTGTGAGGATGCATGCCATTTTCATCCCCAAAGAAAGGGGAAAAGCTTTATATTCTTGTCCAAACTCAAATCAAATTGTTACCATGAGCGACAGAAGGCAGACATGAGTGATGTGAGCACTGGCACTGTCAACATGCGGCTAACATTTTTTATTACTTCTTGATTTACATTGAAAAAACAAATGAAGACATGCGCTTGTGTGCCAGTCCCATGGAAAATTGATGCCATTCTTCTTCCGGAGAGGCAGATAATCGCAAAGCTAATTCATATTTTAGTTGTGAAACTTGTGAAGACATAAATCAAACCAAATCACTGGTGCGTTATTTGTTTTCACTGTGATTGTCCTTTACAGTTTATTATAGATTATAAAAGATATTTTTTCTAATAGTTTCTATATATTACAATCCAACTCCTCCCACGCAAACAAAGACAGAACTTAAACTCTGGAGCGCAGCACATTATTATGTATTCAAACTAGGCTATGATTTTGTAAAACAAGCATATTTATCATTCCCAACGGATGAGAGCAAAATAAAGCTTTTGGAAAACAACCCTCCCTCGAACCTTGGAGAGTCAGCTGGGCACAGCTATGCTTTGGAGTGTTGAATCTGAAATTATTTTCCCTGCTGGGGTACTGCATTTACATTTTTCTTTTCCAGTATCAATGATAAAAAAAACACGAGCACAAAATCCCACAACCAACCCAGACAACGGCTAAACCATGTTTCTGCTGCTCATTTCATCTCCCAGCAGGGCAAGCTGTCGATTTACAAAGACAAATCCTACATAATTAGTACATCCAGAAATACTAACTTGTGAAGCAGCTCAGTTTGCCAGACGTAGTCCGGAGCCTTGCTGTAGTCTTTTTAACTGCAAGGGGTCTGACTGAGATTGACCTCTGACCTCTGAGCATTCATTCAAAGAGTGGATCTTCCACTTGTCTGTCTTCTGACGGTTTGTCCACTGACAACTAGAACCTCATTCATTAGCTGTATTATAACGGTTTCCACAGCATGGATGGTGTTCAGAGAGCTGGATTTGGTACTAGTCGGCCTTTAACGGCAGTTTGACCACAAAGCAGGAATGAACACACTTCTCTACTGAGGTATGGCGTGTTCACTTCTTCCTTTACTATTGTTACAAAACCATGAAATACTAAAAGCAGTGTATAGTAGCACTATTCATTCTGTGTCTCAATGTGCGTCCTTCCATTCTTACACTTGATATTTGGATGGCATGAGTGCGTGATCCCTGACAAGTATGGCGAAATGCACTAAGAGTACCAGGATGGTGTACTCACAACGGTCAAAAAGTTCATCGTCAAAACTTGGACACTTCTCAACCATCAATGAATGCCACCAAGACGAAGTAGCTGTCAAATCATTTCTGGTAAACAACAGGCGTGTTTGACACGGTTGAGATTCACGGGCTACGCAAGCACATACACATCGTATTACAGAATTTTTAGAATTCCCTTTTTTATGATTTAAGCACAAAATGTATCATCAAAAATGGTCTTTTAACGATTCCATTCGAAAATATTCCATATTTAATGACATTATTGGATGAAATCCATGATATTCTACGTTTGACATGATTCCATCCTTCGCATATGGCCGTACAGCTTTAGTGTGTTTTACTGCTTATGAATTTCATTTCCAACTTTTCTTTTTTTCACTGAAAATTCGAGTAGAAACAACAATGAAGAAGCTCCATGCCAGACAGACACATGTCCATGCAGACAGGACTCCGGGCCCACCATGACGACCCAGCAGGCTAACATGCTGATCGTGTTCTTACTACATGACGGTTTGACGATCATCTCCTGACCCTGTGGTGCATCAGCGTCGCTCTCATAATCTTTCCTGCCACCAGTCTAATTAAGCACAACACCTTTGATATGAAAACTCTGCAGATTGGCCATTTGGGAAGACAGACGGGCTGACAGGACAGCTGAGTATTTAGACGGAGTGTTTCCTGTCACAGCAGAGGAGAGCCGGTCCTTCAGTCCATCAAGGAGTCTGGGAGGATATGTCAGCGCCTGCTAATGTCGGATTGCTTGTTGACTCTGCGGGGGCGGCGGGTTCCTGCCAAGTGGAAGCTCCACCTCGTCTGAAGGGGATCTTGTGGGGTCATTAGCTGAAATAATTGATTATTTATAGTCAGATCAGAGATGCCCTTGATGGCCGGAGCTTTGGGTGGACGATTGCTCAGCCTGCCGGTGGCAGTGTATAAATCACACTGTGTTTTCTTTATTTTTTTTAATCAGGGATGGAGCGCTGAGCTGAATTGAGAAGTAGGAGGTGATGTTAATGATGCGAGCAGATGTGGGTTAAGTGGAGAGGATGGCCGACTTCGCTGCTGGTCATCAGAAACACAAATTGGTCACAGCGTGCGCCTTCACAGGAACTGGGAAATAAACAAGTCTGTTGGAGCTATTTATTTTATATTAGTATTTTGTAAGTACAAATTTATAAGTACTATTGTTTAATTATTCTAGATGTCTGATATATTAACATTGCTTTTTCTCTTTAATAGTAATTTGTTTAGTTGTATTATTTGTTGTTGTTTTGGTAATTACTGTGGGCACCTGTGGCTATATATATATATATATATATATATATATATATATACACACACACATACATATACATATATACGAGTAGACAGATAGGACCAGAATGCACCGGGGTGGGCTTATAGACCTAAACGTGACGCATGTGAACACATATTTGTGTACTTTTGTTCTGGGCCTGGTTTTTGTGGTTTGCACAATGACATCTTAGACAAACAGCGTGCTGCCAACTGTGCGGCAGCAGTTTGGGGAAGGCCAAATAACCCAGTGCAAAGCTGGCTCCATAAAGCCAGTCCAAACAATCACACATGGCCGTAATGTGTCCACATACCGTCATGCCAGGATGTCCTCTTCCTATCGCACCTTCATATTCCGCTATCTAAATAAAAAGGCAGAGTTCCATTGAAATAAAGTAAAAAACAAGACAAAGAAAGCGCCATCATCATCATCTCACTGACGACCAGAGAAAAACCATGAGAACTCAGAGTGGACGGGAGGCACCGTGCTATCTCAGGCCTCAGCATGATTCTAAACGACACCATTAAACAAGGTCGTAATTCTCATTTTATCTGGGTCCGCATGAACGCCGAGATGATGACCTCCCGGAGCGCTCTCGAGGCCGGACATGCTCGGACTCGGCGAGGGGAGCCAGCGGGGTAGCTGAAGATTAATGCAGATAGCCGGAGGGCGGCGTTATTAGGGAGCAAAGACAGCCTGTTCCAGCCCATCGTCGGTGAAGACCCCCCCCAACAGCAGGATGTGGTTTATGTCAGGTCAGGTTATTTCAGACAAAATGAATAAAACATCCCCTGGTTTCTACTGCGGGGCCATGTTGGAGCTGAACGGGCCAGAGCCAAATTCAATGTCAAACGATGTCAGTAATACAGAGTCAATTGCACTTACTGTGTACAATCCTGTATGCCATTCATTGCTAATGGCACGTTCTTCCTTATCTCTGTCTATTAGAGGTGTAACGGATCGTGAAACATACAGATCCCGTTGTTTGATTTTAGTAGCTGGTCTACGAGGCTGCATCGCGGTTCAAATGTGTGCCGAACCGTGAGGATGCTGCTGAGAGCAATCACAGTGACCGACAGCACAGGGTCCTTCCCGAGCACAGTTCTGCTTATTTTTCGGGGAGATGGGAAAAAAATAGTTAGTCCGGATCATTGCCGTTGATTATTGTAATAAATCAGAATCAGAAAAAAAAATCAGAATCAGCCAAGCAAATGGCAATCGGTGCAACTCTGACTTGAATTTAAGTTAACTTAAGTCGTCTGAAGTTGTCACATAACACAAAGCAGCCCCCCCAGCCTTGCTCAAGGGCATCACACTGGAGGAAATGAAATCTTGTTGATCCAGGGATCAAAAGGAAAGGACAAACACACACACACACACACACACAAAACGAGTTCCCACACAAGTGTGCATGTTCATGCAAAAACGAGCATGCATGCCATTTACCCATGAACACAGGGCGGCCCACCCGTGCACAGACACACGGACGCACTGCAGTCCTCTAGTCCTCTAGCCGTTATCTCCTGACAGCATTTGTTCATTTTTTTCTACCATTGTCTAACCTGTCAAGTCCTGCCAAAATATGTTTTCTGTCTCCCGGTGGTTCTGTGCACACAGACGCTACCTTCCAATTATGTGAAGAGAGAGGCAGACAGAAAACTGGGTTGATAAATCTGAGGAACTTTTGACAGTGAAATGTTTCACAAGGTGATTCTGTTCCTCTTTCCCCTTCTTTCCTTACCTTTTCTTCCTCATTTATCATTTCCCTGATCCTTCCTTATGTGTCACATAACTCAACCCTTAGTTGCCTGACTGCTCTTTTCTCTCTGTGTGTCTCTCAGACAAAGACACATAGGCAGCGAGGCTATAAAAGGTGAGTCCAACTGTGTCAAAAGGACGACTAGCTTCTAATTACCCAGTTTGTAGCATATGTACTGCGTGCGTATGTGTCTGTACGTAACTGTGATTGGCTGTGAATGGGGTGGACTTGAAGTGTGCATGCTAAACGCGTGCGTGCGTGCGTGCGTGCCTGCGTGTGTTCATATATCTCAAGTCCAGCCATCTGCCATTCCTCAGCATTGTGCAGGGGAACAATGCCCTGGCGAACTGAACACAGTAATTAAGCTGAAAGTATTAATTCTTCAACAAGAAAAGAAAAAAAATCATATATACAAAATCATGTGAAATACATTAAAGTAAAATAAACTTTAAATGCTGCAATATATATATATCAATATTGGAGTCATATATAGAGAATTATTTTCATTATAAACTATATAAACACAGACAGTTCAGACTGTGGCTGTAGTGATTATTAATATTGATAGGATGTGTTGTGTATAATCACTAAAGCTCATATATGTCTCCATAGAGGCTAAGCTAATAGCGGAGAGCATTTAAAGGGTTTCAAATGATACCACGAGGGCCATGCTATCTTTTTCAAAACAATTGGGAAAGGTGCCAAAGCACCAGCAGCGAAGGTGCACTTTTCTCGCTGGCTAATGACCATAAAGTGAATATACATCTCCTCACCTCGTCCCGACCGCTAACTCTGCAGAGAAAAAAAAAAAATGAAATCGTCTTCTCCATCATGGCTGTAACACAGCGGAAATGATATAATGTGATTGTAAAAATGTGGTCTGGGGAGAGCTGGAGACTCTCAGCTTTTTCCACTTCAGTGATAATTTGTTTTCCCCAGGAGGTCCCTCGGCCCGGGTTTTACCCGCCACCTCGGCTGCTTGGCTCCCAGCATGCAGTGGGGTGCAATGAGCGTGCAGCTTTGGTTCATATCAGTCATTGTAATGGTTTATGTCCTCAATGGGAGCCCTATGGCCACTGACAAAAAGGAAAGGAGTAATTTATTTACATTGCTTCCATTACCATATATTCTAAGTCCAGTATTGTCTACACTGACACAGATTTCTTTTTACATATTGATGCCTATAGGCTCCGTCTTTTCAGCCTGTGGTTAAGTGGGATAGTACAGCCTGTCCTGCACTGCTTAGTTATTAATAATCCAGCAAAAGCTTTTTGCTGAAAATGTAGTATGCTGTTGATTAGTGCTAACCTGCTCCACTTTAAGCAGAACACACACTCGTGCTCTTGAATTACCCAGCGTGATAACATATCTTCATAGAGAGGAGGATATTACACATTCATATCCCCCACTAAGAGTTTTAACAATTTAAACCGACAACTGCATGCTACAGCAACAAAAGGCACTAATGCACAAATAAATCAAACATGAGTGGAAACGAAACCAAAACACATATCTGTAAATTAAATTACATTAGCTTCACCATCTTGTGTGGGTCCCAAGTTTTATTGTTGCAGTTTTCAGCCTGCTAGTTCGTATAGTTTGAGTAAAGACCTCTTGCAACCAGTAACCAATAAATAGGTGTGGGAATAGCACCACTGACAATTAAACTGTACCGGAAACAACACCTGGTCGAGCTGCACGAGCCGACCTAACAGGTCAACAACGGTCAAAGAGAAAACATAGGAAATGAGCTGGCACACACGTTGACGTTCACACAGTAAACAAATCGTCCAAACGAAAATAGCAAGATCCTAAACTGACAGAGAAGTATGTACTCACTGATCACAGGAGAGCAGTTGTGTGATCATCATCATCTCTTTCTTTAAATACGGTGCGTCGCCAGGTGAAGTTCAGCGGACAGAGAGTCGTCACTCACTCCATAATGTTGCGATCTTTTTCCTGCATCACCGTCAACGTCAGCCCTCGCTGGTTTTAACGATTGATAAATAACACCACGGAGCGAAAAGGTGTGACTCTTTGCTAACGTGTAGTTCAATTGAGTTTATTTATCCAAACTTTTGCCAGCACCGCGCCGTGGATGGAGGACGTTACTTCTCACCAAACGTCTCTCTCTGGCGCATACCAACCAATCAGGGCGGGGGTCACCTGCAGTAAAAGTAAAACTATTTGTTTTTTAATATGAATCAATCTTGTTCGATTCACTTTCATACAAACGTTTAATTAAAGACAAATATTTTCTTTTATTAAAAATAAATATTCGAGGACATGTTCAGTGGGTGCTTGGTGGCTCGAGCGCCCCCTTGAACGCCAGTAATCAGCTGATCAGATATCTAGACCCCTCAACATACTTCTCTAAGCCACATACTGTATTTATGAACCCAAAGGAGGAAATACAAGTAAATGAATGTTATTTCATGTAATGTAATTGTTTTTAGTGTTGAACCATCATTGTTTAAAATCGTATTAATGTCATTTGGGAGACCTAGAGTGTTATACTCCTGTTGTAAAACTTTTAGGAGCGCTAGCTCTCTAAAACTTGATATTTAGAGAAGATAAAGTTGTTTTTTTGTAAGGTTATGTAGCACATCAGACCTTCATGTAGACCAGAGTTGGCATCCTGCTGCTACAGATACGCAGTTTACATTGTCGAGAGGAGAGCAGTGAAGAGGACACATGACAGCTTCACCACCTTTGCCGGTCGGTTTCAGATGTCAGTGAGCTCAGTCAATCACCAACCAGACTGCCTTTTACCAACGGATGAATGGGTTCCTGAAGGTCATGTCAGGTCTGTAAAGAGTGTGTAAACACATTAAAGTGGTAGGTTGCTGCTCCCTAAAAGCTACAGACATATACATGCCCCCCCCCCCCCCCCACACACACACAAACACACACACACACACACACACACAGATGACGTCGTGGCCTAGATTAAGCCTCCCAAGAGGGACAGGAAGCTCACTAAAAGACTCTCTCACTCTTAAAGGCTTTAATGGATGACATGTTGCCTTTGAGGGATTCAAAGTCAACTAAAGTAGGAATAAGAAGCGCTGTAATGATACACAAGCTAAGTCAGGAAATAGCATGAACTTCACACAGTGTGTTTAGCCTTTATCCGGGGGCAGGGGAGCCGACACAAAGAAGAACACAGTGGTTGGAGTTGGAGGAGGTCACAGTATTTGACAGGAGAATGTGCGGCCATTTAAGACGGTTTTGCTGCTTTGTCAAATTGTCAAATCCAGGCTCACCACAGCCTCAAAGTCTTAACACATTTCCCCCGAAATGTGAAATGCAAACGGAGACTGAACTTAGCGGTAGGTTCACAAACATTTTTTCTTTTGACACCTAGAAGGCTGCAAACCTTTTCACTTATGTCTTTGCCATTTCGGTGTGAAATACCATTTGGATGTAAGAGGCATCAAAACCCCTGCCAACAAAAAAAAGTAACTTCTTTAGACAGATGCAAGATGAGCTATGCGTGCTGCAGATAAGACACACTCACACAGCGTTGAACGTCAGCTTTGGTGTTTCTTGCAGACTGTCTGCGTCTTCGGTTCCTGTCGAGGCTTCTCTGATGCCGGTTACATCAGCTGCAGGCGACGCGCTTTTGAAGGTAGACAGCTCATCGGGTTGAGAACATGACCAGATGAAGCCGATGAGGGCGGGACTTGTGTGTGTCTTGAGGCATTTTGAGACTTTAAATGTGTTGCAGATGGTTTTAACACTTTCAGGGGTTTTTAAATATCAGCCAGCAATGTGGACAGGAAGACAAGAGAGACGGGAAATGGAGATGAAGGGAAATTCAATGAATTGTTGGCCGGAGAGCAAGAGGAGGAAATAGGGTGGTCAGCCTGAGACAAGAGAGAGGAAAGTAAAGAGAGAGCGATAGATGTGGAAGCCGGATAAGGGAGGACTATCTTCTCTATATGTGACAGCATAATTGGGGGAGGAAAGGCTCCATTCAGCCTGTGGGAAAAAGAGAGAGAGATATCTGCAAAAAGTCCACACCAAACTCAAATCATGACAAAATGGTGATTTAAGAGTTGTTATCTATGTGTGTCGACTACCTGTACGGGTAATCTCAGCTCTCACTTTTCTGGCCTTTTTTCTTTTTTGTTCTTGTCACCGACGCAGGAAGATGATGGCCTCATTTCAAACCTGCCTACAAAGCTCTTTTTTTTACAAAGAGGGAATCGAGGTAATGAACGCAACACCAGACCTATTTAATAAATCACTGAAAACAAATGCAAAGGAGCCAGGCGAGGCTGGGGCATGTGCACATTGTGTGAACGGACATCTTGGTGTCCTGATATGACAATCTTTGCCTCTGTCTGGTTTGATATTCTCATTTATCAGGACATAGTTACGTATTTTGTCTCAGCTTGACTTTTTAATTATGCTAAAAATCCTCATCTTATCAAGTTTTTGTTTATTATTGAGCCGGTAAAGTAAATAAAGTTACTTGTAAAGTAGAATTATTTCAACCTGTTTCTGATACAAATCAACCATTGAATTATCTGGAAATGTGTGTCAGAACGTTAAATGAATACAGAATAAAATATACGTCCATACTACAATCAAGAAAACACTCGTCGGGGCCTCCACTCACGACATTCATTCAATCAGCCTCTATACTCTAAACGCCGGACCCTTCAACCAGTTCACGTTTATGTGCTCCTATATTCTGTACACGACCGAGTCACCATGGAGACAGGCCTCACAGTCGTCATGTAGTTCACACAATTCAAGACAAAACTGAGAATATTGCACTTATACACTTAACACAACATGTGCTGCCGCTGAAATGCAACATGGTCCATTTTCTGTGGAGGAATGTACGTCTTTTATGAAGCGTTTGTCCTTATAAGAGCTATTTCTATTAATGCTTTACATTTGTACGCTTTGTCCTGTCTTTTTCTTTGGTATATTATACAGTTAGCCAGGTCTGCATAGAAGTAACAAACAACGAAACAGGTCCAGACATCTACTTTGATGAAGCACAGAAACACACACACCAGGCATGAACCGCGGACAGATGAATTGGTGAATCAGCTCTATCCGGAGGACAAATGAAAGTCAGAAGCCGTGCGACTCCTAACAAGTTTATTTTCCAACATGCGCCGAAACAGAGTGCCGCTCTCATCATTGATGCTCTCGCCCTTTCTTCTTTTACAGAACAAAGAGTTTTTGAAGGAAGAAAACCACTCTAACACAGTGATGCCGGGACCTGAGGGATCCTCTGCATTACAATTCTGCCAGGTGAATCCCTTTCTTTTTTATGAAGTGAGCCCCTCTTATGCCGTTATCTACGGCGTCTCTGCCGTATGAATAAAAGTCTCTGTGCTCTTCCATAGCATTGTAGGCGTCAGAGGAGTGACTCTGCTGTTCTTAACTATGTCACATTTGTGTATTGTGTGTGGACATCATCAGCAACAGTGGGAATCACAATTAAAATTCTCATTTCAACAGCTCTTAGCACCAAAACAGTAAAATTGGTTGTGTTTGAAAAGAAAAAGCTGCTGAAGTGGCGTCCCCATTGTGAAACCATAAGAATAGAATAGGAGTAGAATGGACATTGAACTGTTTCTTGTGGTCATTTCAATAATACAAAAGAAAATCGCAATTGTTGCTAGTTGTGGGCCCATAAAATGCTAATTGTCTGGAACCATTGTAGCATGGTGGAATTAACAAGCTAGCTAACTATCCAGCTAGCATTACGTTTCTAAAGTTCACTAATTTACTCTGGCTTTCTTTGTATCACAGCGCTACTGCTCCACTGCTTCTTTTAGTCGTTGCTGCAAAACTCACCTCAGCGAGTCCGCGACTTACCGTACGTTGGTTTAGTTTATAGGAAAGCTAGCCCTCTAAAACGGTCACAATGGTACACATAAAAATGGCCGCCATTCTGACCATCATGCTACATTGATTTGAATGGGAATGTCCATTCTACTCCTATTCCATTTCTATGGGTCCAATTGTTGTTAACTTTGAGTCAAGTAGCAAATTGAGATTGAGGGATGGGAACCTCACATGTTGTTATTGAAATATGTAGGCCAACATCATGCAATTTGATATCCAGTGATCGGATATTGTGACTATTTGTCTCTGCGTTTTATAACACATCAGCTGTGCCCAGCAAGTTAGAGTTGTCCTGGCAGAAATATTTCTACCAAAGCCCCAATACAATTTGCTAGAACTCTCTCTTTTTACTTGCTGCTCGCCTTTTTGCTTTCATTCACTGTACAAATATAGAAACACATCTCGCCTCATGTATGGTAGTCATACATGAGGGTACCACTCCCACGTATACAACAATCTTCCCCATATATGCATTCAGGACAATGTGAGAGGCTTTGGATGCGGGCCACAGATAACACGGGATATGTTTTTATCCGTCGCTCACATTTTGTCAGTGCTTTATGTACACATTGTACTTCGTGGACGGTAAAACCACATAATCTTTTCTTGGGGTCCAGCCTGAGCGTGAATACTCTCAGTCTCGTTCACGTGCAGCACCGAAGGGAATGTACTGACTGAAAGCAGCTCAAAGTGGCTAACGGAGCGTGGCGTCACCCACGTCATAATCCCACTCTGTTTGACAACACTGCGTTTAAATACAATCCTACGCGCCTTTAATAGCCTCATATAACCATTTAATGTGCTGTAATGGATGATTCATAACCTTATCCCGGGGTTGCACAAAATCCACGTACCAGCTGGTAGCACGGAAGCCCACAGTGAGAACGAAATAAATGGTCAAACATGCAGGTGAGGGTTATATCAGCCATGTCTAATGGTTGCTCGAGTCAGTTGTAACTGGATATTAGCACTTTTTATTGTCCCTAATGTATTTGAATGCACACTTGAGAAACATATAACTCATATATGTTCGGACAAAATAATCGTTATGCTCTTTCATACTCAGTGTGACTGTATTATTGCCCTATTTATGTTGTCTTTATGGCTGTAATGCTGTTTTTATGCCAGGTCTCTTAGCCTGGAACCTATTAAAAAGTGTTTTTAATCACAGTGAGACTTTTACCTTGTTAAAGAAAGGCTTAATGAAAAAATTGTAAAACATTTTGTTTTGTTAATGCAACTCAGCTGCGTGACTCATTTACCCAGACTGGGCCCAATCAACATTATCTCCCAATTCATTATGTGAACAGTGATTTGCAGTAATAATGATGAGAAGACAAGAGTTCATCGGCACATTGTATTGCTGCGTTTATTGAGATGCGGACAACCGACCAGGTAGCAATTTAAAATACCATCAGCATGCTGATGTTGACGAGAAGGTGAGACAGAAACGACTCACTGTTTCACAGAGGCGGGTTGTTAAAGTTTTATCTTAAAATGAGTTTTCGCTCAAGCCCCTAGAGATAGTATTGCAGTATAATGAAGTGTCAAAACAGAATTGATCAAATAAAAGTATAGGGACATTTTCGACCAAGATCCGGTAATTTCAAACGATTTCAGCTTTGGGGAACTTTGAGGAACTTGTGCCTTTTAATCAAATTGCAAACCATCCTAACTGTGCTGACATCTCAGGAAAAAAGTGTAATCAGGATACTTACAATGGAAGGGGTCGTATAGTTTTGTTTGTTAGCCAGTTTTCTTTTACCACATTGAAAGTTAGCTTTGGAATTACCAATTTGTCCTTTTGTTAAAAAGGACAAAAAGCGAGTTCGACTATCTACGAGGTGGACTGGATCTCTAAATGTGGAGCTACAAAACAAAACATTCATTAAACGGTCACATTTAAAGTCGTAAAAGCAATACACACTCTGATATATTGCAAAGGGACAGTGAGAGCCAGGATTGACAGTAGAATCACACACACACACACACAACATCATTCCTAGTTTATTATTTGTCTATCAGATCTTGTGTGGTGGCCCTGACAGTCCCTGGCACAGTTTGATTGTGCTGTTACTGAATTCCAGCGAATCAATCAGACATGCCCGGGGCATCAATTACGGCCTGCATTGTCTTCCAGATGGGAGGTGTGGTGGGTGATGGCGGTGGATTACCTTATGCCATGCTTGTTAAAAGCTTTTATTCTCTATAATCATCTCTCCCTGGGACGCACAAAACTCCCTTAATTAGAATCCAAGACTTTATTTCCCTCCCTCAGTCTTTTAATTCCACATCGTAAAATTCAAAGCAAGAGCCTGGAGTCAAAATTAGCTCATTTTTTTCTGGCAAGAGAGTACGACTGGAGCACCTGTGCAGGTCAGAAGAGGCAGCTTGCAGTCGCTGGTGTTATGGCCGCAGGCAGGAGGCCATGAGAGGAGGAAATGAGTGCTGGAGTGTTTTAATAAGGGCTCTTTTTGATCACTTCTGCTTCATTCAGTTCCCTGTGGTGGAGAGGTGGGATGGATCAACCCATCTGGAGGAGCGTTTCCCCCTCTGGAGAAGGTGAGACGAGGCTCGCAAAAGGACCCTCCTACACTGCGACACTTTCAGCCATTATTTCTAATGTTTGGTATATTCAAAGAAAACGTTGCTCCAAGATAACTGCTGCTATTTTGCTCTTAAAAGCTCTTATCTGTGCTTTCATTATTTGTGCTTTTATCCAGCTAGTACTGCAGAAATATCTACTGAGAATTGTTGCTTTTCTCTCTTTGCATCACCTGTTGTTTTTTTTTGTTGTTGGTTCTTTTTTGTGTGTAAATGTCATTGATGTAACACTTCCATGTCCCTGTAAGGATCACGATAACACACACACACATGTTTATACATACAGTATATGTATATATTTACTTAAATAAAAACACGTTTCGACTGCTGAAACCTAGGTGCCAACCTCTGGTTCTGAAAAGAGTTGAATTTCGTGAGGGCCTTACACTCGCATTCTTTCTAATGACCATCAGGGGGCGACTATCTGGTTTCTAAAAGAAGTCTGATTGATTAAGAGTCTATGACAAAATGATGTTACATCTCACTTGATTTATCAGTAAACATTGTAAACATGAGTTTATCATCTCAAATGCAAATCTTCTTTAATCAAGCAGGATGTTCATTTTGTAAATTATCACGATTAAGTCGTCTTTACCACAGCGTTGTCCGGTCTGGCAGTTTTCCATGTTTTCGTCTTAAAACTTCAACTCTTTCACAGTGTTTCTTGTTTATGGAAGGTAATTATAACATTTTGGTCGACTAAAATTGTCTTATTCAACGTTCGGTTGTACTTAGCTCCGCCCTCTCGTGTCCCTTCCAGTCAACATCCAAGATGTCGGCAGTCAAAATGCCGAACTCAAGTATTCAAAACCATCGCCCACTAACCAATGGGTGACGGGACGGTGACTACGTTCACTTCTCATGTTCAGCATGTGGCTGCACTCTGTATGAATAAATCATGGTTTCTTCCTTTTTATCCGTCCAAAGTTACAAGGAAATAATGTGCTGCGTAAATTGACTTTAGTACTAATATATTTACATGAGAGGGATTTTTACAAGCTTCACTGGTAGAAAACACACACACACACAGTCATGTTTTTATGACTTTTGTGGACATTACATTGACTTTCATTACTTTCCTGGGAGACTCACACTAACCCTAACTATAATCCCGACCAAATCCTGAGCCTAAGCCTAACCTAAACCATGTCTCCACCCTTAAATGTAATGATACATCATGGGCATGCACATTTTCTCCCCATCGTGAAGGCAATTTCACTGTAAAACTGATTTATGTCTCCACAAGATTGGCAAAACATGTCCACACAATGGGACCCATTTTGGTAAAACATTACTTTTAGTCCTGCACCTCTTCTGTTTACAATGGAACAAAAGCAGCTCTCTAACCAGAACAGATTTATACTGTTTGTAAGGGGGGTAAGAAACAAGAAAAACAGAGGATTGTGGGCAATCTTCTGCTGCAGAGCTGAAAGACTCGCTGACTCACAGGGATGGAGAAACCCTGCTGCTTTCAGTGTAAGGACACGAGTGGACGTTCAACCAGACCCTGATGTGTCTGATGGCATATGACAGGAAGCTGCCACAGCACTGCAAATACAGTACAGTTCATAGGACAAGAGGCTGACATAATGTATAAACACTCACTGGGACTGCTGCAGCAGCTTCTTCACCATATGGTTTTATTTTTCTGAGGCCTACTCTGAATTGTTTGGGGACATATTTACAATGTATCGAGGCCCTTTATGCTCCAGGCACCCTATAGCCTGATACACTGTGACACCTACGTCTTCTGCTGAATAACTGTTGTGTAATGATTTTGCGGCAAAGGTGAGAATGTCATCGCCGATGCAGTTACATTGGTAGTGCAGCATGAAATACAGAAATATAGAAAAGAAAGAGCGTTGGCTACACAAATCCCCATGGTATAAATTATGCTGGAATAAACAAAACCACCAGTGGGGGTGTTTGATCATGTATAAGCGCCTTCCTTGTTGTACAGTATAGTTTAAAGGCAAGAGAAAACAGTGGGAAGGAATGCTAAAATGTAAGAACTGTGGCATTATGTGAAAAACACCAAATGTGTGTGTATGTGCCGCAGAGCAGCAATTAAACACATGAAAAGCCTTGCTGTACTATCCTGAGGTATATCTGTGCTGCCAAGTAATTGCTTCACTGCAGCATATCGCACACAAATGCATCAGTTTCAAGGAATTAGCATTCGTCAGACCTTGGGGGCTTCATTTTTGACTTGTACAGTATAATAAGTAAATACTGTACACCTCTGAACATTCAGTCTATCCTTCCCCTTAAGGTGGTGGAGTGAGTAACAAACGCACCTTTAGCCACATCGTCAAGTTGGGGGGCCGGTAGAAAGATAAACTCTGGTGTGAAAGCTCATGTTATGTGGGAGAGAAAGAGTTGAAGGAATTGCTAGAAGAGAGTCCTGCTGCGTCCCCTCATGTCTGACTTTATGTAAACTGTAAATCACCCATCACGACAACAAAGATGACAAACATGGCGGAGAAGCCAAGATAAATACACTCAAAAAATCAGTTGCAGTCAGCAACTGCAGAGAAAGCAGCCCCACCACCAATCAAATGAGTGATGAATACTCTCTTGAAGGTGTAATAGATTACCAAACTGCATCTGCACTTAAGAAATTCCAGAGAGTGCTTACCGAGTGCCATTTCCTGTCAAGTCTTTAAAAAAAAGCGAACCCATCTCCTTCATGGTTTTGATAATATGTATACAGATGTGGTGTTAGTATTGATATTCTGGTGGAGCTGACTCAACGTGTTAGCTAAATGCTAGCGGAACCTGATAGAAGGAGGATCACAATTAAAGCTCCTCATTTCTTGGCAGACACTTCCTTCTTTAATGCGTATAGCAGGCATTTATCTGCTTGGTCTGGTCAGCGAGCAACGTCTAATAATATGTCAGTACAATTTATATTTTTGCTGACGGAGAACGGCCGTGAACGTGTATCGAGCAGGAATATGAGGATATGAGGGGTGTGGAGCGCAGAACTGTGGAGGAATACAAAGTGGAACTGGATGATTTTGTGACTAAACTATTCTCTGCGACTCCTGGTTTGCTCAGAAGAAAAATACTTCTAGAACCGCATGAATATTTCCCAAAATCTTAAAGTGAGGTTAAACTCAGGGCAGACTGGAGAATGGCTTCTTAAATAGAGCAGCGAAAAAGAACAAAAAAAACAGGAGCAAATGAGTTACTTGCAACCTAAAATTGGGCTATTTTGGTGTGTAACAATAGTGGTCCAAATATATCCCCTAAAATGTGGATCAAAAGACCTCTGGATTTATTCATTTTTACATTTGAAATGTATCATTTAGTTCAGCATTCTGGGAAATGATACTGTACATAATTTCCATCTTGGCACACAACAGTACGGCTTATGTGCTCTCTTGGGTAGATTCCCAAATGCCTGCAGTGCTAAAATGGAACATTAGCAAAAACATCAACTCTGAAAATGATATAATCACTCTTGAGCTCATTCTTTTTCAATTCCCTCGCATGGGCTTGATCCAAGCCAATCCTCCGTCACAATTAAGTCACACATGCTTTTCACCCAGTCCCCCATCAGACGCTTCTTTTTCAAGTCAATTAATCAGATCTTTTCTCCTGCAGCATCTGTCTGCTGACAAAACCAACTACAATAAAACATCCTACTCTCTGGACTCTGCATTGTTGTGCTCTGTAAACTTTGCTCATGACCGACAGAACAGATGCCTCCAAATGTGCTTTGATTTGTAGAGTCTGCAGTGCCCTGTGAGGGAGGAACGTCTGACTAGATGTTGAGAGATTGGAACTAGGAAACAGGGCTGGGTATGGGGAGCAAGAGGGGGGGTTTCACTTTAGTCACACTAAAAACATCAACCCAACTATTTGATGCTCACTTGAAATATGCCCGCAGAGGATTTGTGGATGTTTTCGATAATTACCCATTTTTCATCTCCGCTCGCCTTCCTCTCCGCCTTCGAATCTTTAATTTGTGCCAAGCATCCTTGCGAAATCGGGAGTTATTAAAAAAAATAAAAAAATCAGACAGTCATTAGTCAAAGCAGCCATCCATTCAACAGGTGAATATGACCATCACTCATACAGTCGATACGAGTTTCCAGACTGCTGGTCTCAGCGATTCAGGCTGTGCATTCCTGTGGCTAACTCTGCCCTCGGGTAAACAATAAAACCACGCACAAACACACAGACAAACAGGAGCGAACCGTGCACACACACATGTCCATATAAGCAAACATTTATACGCAGATACATTACCACAGAGCCACTGCTAAAGCACATTCACGCTCCACTGGCGTTCCAGTCAGTAAACACGGCTTATTATGTGGCCGTATTGCTTATTAGAAAAAAAAAACAATAAACGAGTGCCTCAATTCTGACTGCCATTATATTCTGCTTCTGTCCGATACCGGATCAGGCTTCTGCCGGGAACATCTGCATTCACATGATACGCCAGTTTTATCGTGCACACATGCACCAGGGGCTCTTAGGCTGAGCCGGTTACAGTGCGGGATTCACTGGCCGGTGTCAGGAGATGGAAATCAAATAATGAATACGTTTTTACATCCTGACTCATTTAATTTTCTCGGCGGCTCGGGGAGAAGAAGTCATGTCTTGAAGCCGGCAGTGATTTCCTCTTTCATGTAAACGCCACCGGACGTAAAAGTGCTAGTGCGCTAGGCAATGCACAAATACACACATGGCTCTCATGCACATCCACATTCCCACACCAATAATGATAAAGTGTCTGCTCTCACTGTTTATACGAGTTCCTCCCCTGGATGTGGTGTTATCGCAGGGATCCAAGAGCAAAACCAGCACATAAACATTCATGAATAAAGATAAACATATAGGCGACCGCTGGTGTTGCTGCAACAGGACACAAGACGCAGGGAGCAGCAGGCATGACAAGCAGGGCTGTCACTGTGTGAGAAGTGAAGGAAAGATACGAATCATCAGAAACGTCACTTGGTGTTTTAAAACAACAACATTTAGCAAAAAAAATTAGTTCTGTTTAAATGTCACAAACTGACTGGAGGAGAAACTTGAGGGAGAAGCTGAAAGTGCAGATGGGGTGAGTCTGAGTTTTGTCCCACCAATGACCGGCACACATGATGAGACGCTGGGCTTCTTGAAGCCAAATCTAATTGGATTCTCCGTCTTTTCGCCTCACTTTCACCATCAGTCTCCTTCATTATCCGTCTCTCATTCTCTCGCTTTCTTCCATTTCACTTTGACTCTGTCGTCCTCTTTAATCTTCTCTGCTTTTCTTTTCATTTGCTGCAGTTTTGTCTTCTCTCCTCTTTTGTTTTTCTCCCTTCCTTTATATCTCCGAAGCTCTATATCATTGTCGCTTTCAAGTTTCTGTCTCTTTTATTTTCTGCCTTTGGAACATCTCTCTTTCTCGCTCCCTCCACTTGTTTCGCTCTCGCTCTCCCCTCCGCTCACTCTCTCTTTCTGAAACAATAACCATCCTTCACGAGGCGCTGGCGTTCACACAGTCGACTACTCATGCTATGCTGATTACGCAATGCTCCCCCACCCCTTGTCTGAAAACACTGTCTCTGTAGCGACGTAAAACCACCGATGCTGTGTGTCAGTGTGAACCCTTTTGGGAAAATGAAAAAAGAAAATTTCAGGCCCGTTTGTTTAGTGTTCAGCAATTGTGTTCCCCATGAGCTTGTCAATGAAATCCCTCAGTGAATGATGAGTTTAAACAGCCAGTCAGCAAAGTGGTCATATTTCAATGCCTTGTTTCAGGCTTCAATAATCATATATACATCATACAATCTATCAGCAGCCCCCCCCCCCCCCCCCCCCCCCCCCCACTGCCCTTAACCAAGGTGCCTTATGTCTTGATTTACAACAATCAATACCTCATCAGAATTATTCACCCACTTTGACAAACAAATCAATTCATGTACTTTAGCCCCGCACCAAACATCTCAGCCATACTGTAATTCATTGCCAAAAAGGGGCCCACATGTTTTGAAGGACGGCTCCCCGGACTCGCATTCAGTTCCCTGCTTTATTTGAGTAAAGACAGGAAATGCTAACAGGCTTTAACAGTATCGCAACAGTTTGTGCAATGGAGAATGCCAGGGATGAATTCTGATGAACAGCAGAATTCCATGGAAGTTCTGCATTAAGTTTCATAAGTGTCGTATTTATTTTGTATAAACTCCAGTAATAACAAAGAGACTAATAAAAGAATCGAAAAAAAAACCAATTCAAAAAGCAAATCAATTCTCTCATAGGCAGCAATTTTTACTCTGAGTAAAAAAATCTAATTTACTGCAACAGTAAATGATTCTGCTTCAGAGCATCAGTCTCTCTTTTCAAAAATATATATTTTATTTTTCAACAAATTCTCTTCACGGTGTCGTGCACTTTTGTGAGTCATTTGAAGAAACATCAGACTACAAATTAACAGATTTCCCGAGGTGAAAGTGAGTAAAGTTGACAATCATGCATCATTAAACTTAAAACACGGTTTCCTGCTGGGAACGTCGTGAAATGTTGATGAAGTCGACTTTGCCTCAGAACAGCAACATCAGCAGCTGTCAAATGTCTCGACATTTGATTTATGAATTATCAATGCAGGTGCAGGTGTGTTGATCCCATCAAGACGCGAGTGCAGATGGTTCCGCTCACACAGAACCATAATTTCAGCAGCATCAGCAGTTATTACATAATTATGCGTGATATTAATTCTGGCTACGTAAAGGTGGACCTCTACGCATAATCGTTTTTTCACCATTCCACCTACGAGACGAGAACAAGACTGCTTAGCTCGATCCTTACGTGGGACGAAAAAGGGTTATTATCTTCTCTTTGTAAGCTGGAGTTCTGTTAATAACTTAGCACAACAATTGAACTACTATTAGAAACAAACAAATGTTGAAGATTCACCCACTTCCTGTTACATCTTCCCAACACGCAGAATTTCCCCTGCCCATCACCAAACCTGCAAGCTTTTGGAACATATTTCGTTTTACCTCTGGTGTTTCTACTTCTCCATAAATGTCTCCCTATGTTTTCATTTATTGATTTAAAAGACTGCAACTGCAACCATCTGAATACCACTCTGCTAACACCTCTCTCTTTCCAAGCGTGTCCGAGAACTTGTGGTGGCCTTCTCCAGAGAGCAAGTGTTTAGTTTGTCCATTCTGGGCTACAGTAGAAACATGGCGGTGCAACATGGCCGTCTTCGAGGAAGAGGACCTTCCTATGTACACAACTTCAGGGGATTACACACTAATCAAAACATGGATGTAATATTTCTGCCAAAAATATCCCCTTAAATGCTACACACGGGTCCTTCAAAGGTTAGTGGTCATATAGATAAGCAGTTATAACATAAGAGGTTCCACTTTAAGCCACAATTCGCCCTGTTTTATCTCGGACATCTAGACGTGTTTTGCCCAGCAAATCCTCGACTCTACGCATACAGAGAGCTGTCAACTGTTCCAAGAACAGGTAACGCCTTTTCAAAAGCTGGAAAGTCTCCCTTCACAGGACATTAAATGTCCTGTGAATTAAATGTGGGCCCTGAGGAATCTACGTAGATCAGGCATTCGCGATTCCCCTTGGCCCCCACCTTTCAGCGTATATATTTATGTGACAGGGCTCATTATGGAATCTATTTGCTCTACTTAGGCGATCAAAAGCCCATCGGCTCCCTCGAGCACTCGCCTGTCTGTCTCTCCGCACAGCTGTCTGTCTGTCTGTTCGCGCAGAGTTCTCTAACCTTCAGTTGGACCTATGTGTTGGCTTTTGTTCCTCCCTACAAGACAAATCAATTCCAACAAGGACTCAAACTCTTAAGTGAAATCAGTTCCAGGTTGCTAATGCAGGCTGTCAGTATCGTTCAGCGGCAGGGGGAGATAAAGCTATTTATGGAGAAGACAGGAGATGGGAGAGACGTACTTTTCTTGCTCTGCCTGTCCTCTTCTAAGGTCCTGAGACCGCCGTTTCATTTAGAAACAGATTTGAGGACATGCACGCATAAAGACCTCAAGGAAGATGCATTAAAGGACCATCTGTCAGCACACAACATAAAATCAATTCCATTTTTAATCGCGATTTGTTTAATTTCTTCCTTTTTTTTCTCATATAAAATGTTTAGCTTCAAGCATCCAGGTTTTAGTGCTGCTGTAAGCTAAATACAAGTCTTGTTTCATGCTTTTGTCTTCCCTGCATTAGTCGTGTACACAGCAGCAGCCACTGTACACGGCCCTCAGGTTATTCTGCCTCCATTCCCACTATCAGAAGAACATTTCTACTGTGTTGTAGGTTTAAAGATGCAACAAATATCCTCCCCTGCTGTACTGAAAGCCCCCCTCGTGTTTGTGTTACTGATCATTGATCTGGGAATACAAAGATGTGTTATTATCACCTTTGGTTGCACACATAGTGCCACGGCTGTAAATCCAATTTAATCACAATCATCAAAAATTGGATCTAAGCAGTGAATTTTGTCTGGAAACACTGTTGGAACCGCATCACGATCAATACGCATCTGCATAGCATGATCTTTATACCGGAAGTTTTTATGACTATGTTATTAAGGTCACTATAATATCTCAGCCATATTAACTCAGAGCACAGTTCTCGTTATGTTTTAGTAATAATAATGTACAAACGGTCACACTATAATTAACGCTCATTCTCACCAAAACCACAATCTTTTTCTGAACCTAACCAAGTGGTTTTGTTGCCTGAACCTAAAGTTATTTTGATGAAATTCACAACGTTAAGTCCTCAAGCATTAGAATGGCAATGATGAACACTGATAACACAGATTAGTTCTCCCACACAGACACGCTGCAGTGGTGAAGGTTGATTTTGACAAAGAAACGAATGCTTCTGAGAATATAAATAAAAACAGAATGAGAAATAGTACTTTTCACAGTTACGTTTAATTCATCGTAGGCCCGCTCTCTGTCAGAGGGCTTAGAGGTCGCTGACAGTTACCATTTGATAGAACTACAAACTGCATTAATACGTTTCTGCTCCTTCATAAAGGCAGTGTTGGTTGCAGAACAACTGCGTTGGTTTGCATTGGATGCTGTTCATATTAATATGTCCATTCCCTTTACCGTGAGTGGCCGTTTTAAAGGAATATTGCAGCGAGCAGGGAGCAATAGATATCTCAGTTTTCATTTTGATGCAACAATATATTTACTCAAAATGTTGAGCATTGTACATTTTATGTTGATGTTTAATGCAGAGCGCCTTCTCCCTTCAAATAACCAGGCGGTTCCTCTGAGGAGATGGGTCCCCATCCAGCAGCAGTTACTCTGCAGGTTACAGATTGTACACAACTTCAAAGCAGATCTATGGACCGGCTGCTTTGTTCTACCCTCTCCGCCCTCTCACCGTTTCCCTGCTTCGTTTATGTGACTTCATGCTGCTGGATATTTAAAGATATCAAATGCTATGCGAAGCCCCGGCAATTAGTGGGGACTGTTGCTGGGTAATTAGTCGAAAGAAAGTAAGCCTCCAGTTGGCCCTGCCCCCCCCCAGAGAGCATCCCTGCACACACACACACACACACACACACATTCAAACCAACGCACATGCATGCACAAACAATCCCACGTATGCATGCGCGTCCAAAGAATAAGAAGAAATATTCAAAGTGGATTCAGAGAAGCTGTTGTTGTCTTTGTAGTATTGTTTGTGAGGAATTGCGATGTTGCTAGAGTGACTAATTGGACAGGAGACTGGACACAAGACACAACGAGACAGAACAGTACATAGACACTACGGCGGAAGGAGAGAAATGAAGGATGGGCAGAGGGAAAGGAATAAATGAGATGGAAGACTGAAGAAAAGGCGGGGAAGCTGAAGAAAAAATAGAAAGAAAGAAACTAACAACACAGAAAAAGAAAAACTGAATGCCAAAAGCAATGAAACACAAAGAAAGAAGGCTGGAAACAAGGAAAACAAAAAGTAGGACGGGAAGAAGATAAGAAATAAGGAAGAAAAGAATGGAAGTAAGACAGCAGAAAAGAAATGAAGCAATAATGAAGTAACTCTATTCAACTTGGAAACAAAAAACAACAGACTCTTCTCATGGCAGATATTTTGACATGATTGACACATGGGTCAATGAATGATTGAATGAATGCTGTAGAAGGCAAAATATCTGCTTTGAATAAAAGTCTGTATACATTGCTGAAAATCTCTACCAAATGGAACCAAACTTAACAAACCCAAAAAAGACTGACTGACAGATTCCCCCACCCACTGGCGATCACAGTTTCCTGCCTTGGAGGCTGAAATTAGGCAGAGAGGTCATGTATGCAGGTACGAAGGTGTGTGTGTTTGCGTTTCATGTCAATTGGCAACAAGGGGGTGTGGCAGTGAGGAGATAACAAGAAAGCACAAAAGTTCTAAAGAAACTTGCGTATCATGGCCACACTCATCAACCGTTTGTCATAGATTCTTGCAAGTGCAACTTTCTATCTATGAGGCTGACATTTTCCATAGAGGTCAAGTGTGTGTGAGGTTGTGTGTGTGTGTGTGTGTGTGTGTGTGAATGCACGCACGAGTTGAAGCGTGCACATACGTGATCACAGCTATGGCGGATTCTAACGTCCGTTACCTGATTCTGATTAAACACATTTTAATTTCACATTGTTGATCAAAGAAAGCACACAGATCTAAAAGAAGTACCTTTTCTATCCATCTGACAACATACAATGTTTAAAGTACGTATCCCACGACGAAACAAGGTCAGTGAAGGCAGTCAGCTGACCACTAAAATGAGTTGATTTGGTTACGGTGCTGAGACGCTGAAGGACTCAGCCGCTCGTCCTCTGGCTCCAAATCAACTTTACTGACTTTTAGGTGACGCCCTCTGAGCTCTAATGTAGTTATGCATCGCGCGTGTGCGCGTATGATTGAAGTGTGTACGGGCATAGTTTTAAGCCTACGTAATTCAAGCTTGCTGAGGTAGAGGGGGAGTCATGTAGAGAAACACCCAAGAGCTTCTTCTGCTCCTTGCTGCAGTATTCATCACTACACCTTTCCAAAAAGTGCATCACTCTTTTTCTCGTGACCGCGGTTGTCTTGTCCAAGCGCCAGTCATCGCAGCCTTGGGTTTCCGACGGGGACTTCGTTCTCTGCGACACTCGATCAACACCTGCAGACCCGCTGTTCTCATCTCTGCCTCCCTTCATCGTCTCTGTCTCCTTCCTTTATTTCCTGCCTCTTCATCTCTCACCTCCCTGTCCTCCTCTATCACTTCCATTTCCAGCTCTCGTTCACTGAACCTTTCCTTCTTCTTCGACCCGCCCTTTGGCTCTCCTCACAAGAAACTACAGTTTAATTTGCATTTTGTTACATAAGGCTTAAGGCTTCTCTTCGCCTTCTCTGACTGTATTATTCATCTGGGTCCATCATGCGTATCATGTGTTGAAAGCAAGCTCCATCATGAGGTAGAATGAATTCAAAATTAATGAACATTTACAGAATAATCAACATTCCCATCATGCCTCAGTTCTACTTGGTCTTTTGCGCTAATTAGCAAGTGTTAGCATGATAGCGCGCCGAATTAAAGCGGCCAACATGATTTCCATGACCATCGTACTGTTAACATTGCCCATGTGAGCATGTTGCACAACTGCTAGCCAGGCCCTATAGACTCTTAGCCGTGTCGCTTGACGAGTTACTTAAAAGATAAATGAATGATTAGAATTGTCAATAACTTTCAATCAATGTTTTAGTTTGTTTGCCAAGCGGCAGCGAATAATAATAACTGAGATGCCTTATAAGAGTCATTCATTCATTTATTAATAATTCCAATAATATCACACTCTTTTATATCAAAATGATATCATATATTTGCTGATTATTTTAAAGGGATAATGTAATCCAACAGAAAGAACTCCAAAATGAATGAACCACTGCACAATGTCCAGGCAGACGCTATATTAGTAGGCTTGAGTGACCATGTCTGAGTAAACCATTAACATGAGAAATACTCTGGTGCAGGGGCATCGTATGACTGAACAAGCCAGACAGGATGTATTGTAAGTGGGTTCAAACTTCCTCCATCACTGTTTGAAGTCTGACTGGTCATGCAGCTGACAGTGAGGGCAGTGTAGCTTAGTAATTACCCAATTTCAACATTTGAAACACATTCCCTGTCTTTGGTCGAGCTTCCAACAGTGCCCACAAATCCCCAAAATGCCCTTCCACATTCAAGCTCTTTTTTCATTTTATTTTGCATAATTTCATCCAAAAAACATGAAACCATTACACATATCCTGCTTTACAGCTACAGCCCACTGACAAAAGAAACATAAAAACAATATAGTGTTTTTTAACGGTGTTATAATCTTTGGCAAAGATTCTCCACGTCTGGAACACTACTGGAGGCATGAACACCATTCTTCCAAAAGATATTCCCTCATTTGGTGTTTTGATTCTGGGCAACAGCGTTTTTGTTTCTCCACTTACCTATTAAGGTTTCTGCACTCAGTATATAATCCTCTTTTAATGCCTACATGACAATGTGCTTTTGGAAAAACTTCTCTTTTTTTCCACCCAAAACTTATTGAAAAAACGTACTTCTTTCAAATACGTCGGGGAGCAAAGATGACCCTTGTACTGCAAGTACGAGTTTAACGTTTACTGAAAGGAGAGCAGGAAGAGATTTTGATTTAAGTTTCCATGACAGACAAAACAAGTGCGCTGCACAATCATTTTTCATGAATCCTTTTGTTGAGACTATTGCAGTGATCTGCCTCACTCTGTGTCACTTCAAGCTACTGACACACAAACAAGAAAATAAGAAAACTGCATTTGCAACAAGTGGAATCATCTCATCTCAATGGCAAAGTGTTATTTGACCAAATTACTTGTTTAGTTGGATGTTTTTTTTTTTACAGTGTGGAGCCTACCCTCTGATCAGTAATATTATCTTGTTGCATTGACTCCACATTTCATGAACTTTTTTAATGCTTTATCAATATAGATCTTCCCAGCAGTCCTCTAGCTCAAAGTCCTCCATACGTCCAATCAACCCTGTTCTGATGGGAAGGCGTATAAATAGCAAAGCATTTCCGTGTGTCATTAAGGCATTTTAGGCTTTTTGCGGCGTCATGTAATGCCGTGTGTTTACTGTGAAACCATCGCGGCCGCAGTTATGTGAGGCAACGCGACCAATAAGTTAGGTTCAGGGAAAACATCGTGGTCCAATTGTGCACGTAAACTAAGTAAAATACAAGAAACACAAGAAACAAACATGTCATTAACCTGACTTAAAAAAAAACGACAACACTTTGAGAAAGGTCTCCTGGTTGGAAGTCCTGTTTGTTTGACCACTCCACCACCTGACCACCATATCAGACTTCCTCACTTATACAAAGGATAATATATTTACGTGGATGGATAAATGCATCTGTGAATGATTTTAGAGCATTTGATCCAAGTAGGATGTCTGTTCTACTTTTATCAAAAGTTACTCCGTCTGGTCTCCCCGTACACTGACTCTCATTTGAATAATTCGCTCGACAAATGTCAAAGAGCGGCGATCCAGAAACTACAGTAGACCTTGAAATGCAATCACCCCTTAAGTTTGAATTTCCTTTCAGGCATGATCCGTTAACACCATCTGTGACTGAACATCTCAGCGACAAGTATCGGTTCAGACGCAGGATGTGATATCCCTTCTCAGTCATGTGTACCGCTTGATTCAGAGAAAGTCGCCCGTTGGCGCAGACTCTGACACTGAACGGTCCGTACAGTGAACCCCTGAATGCAATTAACCCAAATCCACATCAGGGAGTAACCCAGGCAGCAGCTGAAAATACAGTACAGCAGACTTCCAATTATGATGCACAATCTGGATGTGAAGCAGACCTCCACATATGATGAGGTGAACCACTGACGAACTGTAGATCTAGGAACAAGCTTCTCATTCTACCATGAAAACACCAACAAATAACAGAATCGCAGACTTTTTTACCATGTGAGAAAATGAAAACCTTCGCACCCACAAACTTGAGTGAGTCGTCTGGATTTTAGAGGCGGAAAATGAATCATAATCTGAATACGATAAACTGTCCTCTCCAAAATTGGATATGATGAATAGCTGCAGTTCATCTCTGTGAAGTGCAGAATCCTGTGCACACCGATCACGTTGAACTCTTGTGCAAACAAGAGCTGGATGCTCCGTGGTTCTAGCAATCCACTTAACACAAAACACCACCGGCTTCTCAGCTGCAGTGCCATTCATTTCTGACCGTCTGCTGAGCAGAAACACACTGAGGGACACTGCTCCAGACACTGAATGATGCAGAGTAAACAGGACAGAGCACTGCCAGTCATGACTGTTCAGACTAAGCTTGGGGATGCGGTAGAAGCGCAATAGTGTACACAGCTTCTCGCAGAGCTTCTCGTAGAGCTTCTCGCAGACCCAGAGAATAATACAGCAAGGCAAAATCTGCCACATCACTGAGACTGAGCCGTTCCTCTCCAAAGTACAGAATCAATGTTGCCGAGGACGAGCAAAGCAGAGTGAAAATGCCACAAGGAAGCAACACAGCAAAGTCAAAGTAAAAGCAGCCTTACCTCCTTAGTCAGATGCCAAAATCGCAGTCTTGGACAAGTCAGAAAACCATAGAGCTGGTTATTAAGCAGCTGGTGCTCCTCGAGATACAGTGGCACAGGAATCTCTGGCTTGTCAGAAAGGAACTCTTAGGATCCCTAATTTGCGGATAATCTCAAGTCTGGTTTAGAGGCTGGAGACCAGCAGAACCAGCAGCAGTCGGCTCATTTCCATGTGCAACACGGGTGCCTCTGACATGCTTCTTCTTCCCTTCAGGGCGCCTCAGACTGCGATCTGGTTGGGGCGGAGAAGTGGACGGCAGCAGCGAGAGTATTTGTAGTTGTTGGAGTAATATTCCTGATTTTGGAGAGAACTGAGCATCCTTCAGTGGAGATATTAAGAGGAGGAGAAGAAAGATGCAGCGCACCAGAACCGCAGAGCGCACAGCCGGCGCAGCACACTCTCTGTCGCTTAAATCCCCCCGAAATGGGCTGATTCTAGGCAGCAGGCAGGCAGATCAACACAGCGCAGAGGGAAGACCTTCTGTTGCATCAACATTGTTCTGAGTCGAGTATTCTTTTTCTTTTTATGAAGAGCAAAAAGAAAAAAATCACAACTAAAGCTCCAAAAGAATCACCACCAATATCATCTCCTCTCCGGGGCTCCTGAAGTCTGCACAGGACAAAGTGTGTCTGAGAGAGGGGAGACAGCGAGAGAGGGGGAGAGGGTATGCATGCATGTGTGTGTGTGTGTGTGTGCGTGCAATAGAGGGAGATAGGTGTAGAGAGGAGAGCGGAGAGCAGCGAACGGGCAGGAGGCTGCGAGCGCAAGTGGGGACGGAGAGCGGTGTGAGAGGAGAAGAGGATGCTCGGAGAGGAGGGGGAGGAGGAGGAGGAGGAGGTTGGGGGGAGATGCACAGGAGAGGGAGAGGGAGAGGCACAGAGAAAACGTGTGCGCGAGCGAGAGAGAGAGAGAGAGAGAGAGAGAGAGACAGAGAGAGAGAGACAGAGAGAGCGAGAGAGAGGCTCACACTGTCAGTGACTACATTAACAGCGCTGAGTAGGTGGAGTTTTCCTTGCACCAGCAGAGGGGGATCATGATTTGAAACCCAAAAAGAGAGACACACACACACATGCACACACCCACAAACACACACACACACACACACCTACACACACACACACCCCTCACACACACTTATAAGAAAGAGAGAGATGGTGAGACAGAAGGGGATGCAAAGGAAAGAATGAGAGAGGAGTAAGAAAGGACAGAGGATGGAATCAGGATGTTTAGAGGTTAGAGGAAGCTGTGAGAGGAGTGGCAGCAGCTGAAGGGGAGAGAGTGAAGCAAATGAGTGGCGAGAGAGAGGAAAGGTGGTTGTGTGTGTGTGTGTGTGTGTGTGTGTGTGTGTGTGTGTGTGTGTGTGTGTGTGTTGGGGTGGGGGGTGCAGAGTCCCCAGCTGCAGTGATGCTGGCACAGTGACAGCCCTCCTCTTGCCAGGGGTCGTAAACATCGATTAGAATATTTAAAGACGCACGCGCTCATGCACCAAAAGAAAACACACGGACACTTACAAGCCTTGGCACACACTCAGACACACAGTCACGTACAGTACGTGTACACGCACACACTTACAGCACACCAACTTACTTCATAGAGCATTCGTATGTCCTGGTTTATTTCTTTTTTATTCTTTTCATTACATTTGTTCATTATTGTTTTTCTATTAATTTGGGAATATATTGTTTTATTTTATGTGTCTGCAAAGCATTTTATAGATTCATAGACTTTCAATTATTTTATTCTGATTATGTTATGTGCACTACTTTGCATAGATGTGTGTGGGTGTTCGTAGAAAAGCATTTTTTAAAATAACTCAAATAATTTATTTCTCGTGCTTCCACCGTAAAGCAATTTAGATTTTAGTTCTTGTTTTATTTCCATTTAAGTGACATTGAGTGCACTTGTATTGAAATGTGCTTTGCAAGTAAAGTTGTTTGCAATAAAAAGATAATGTTCAATAATTACATTTTAAAGACTGTAAGAGCCCAACGATGTTTGAAGACGATTTCAATATATCAGATACAAAAAAAAATCTGATGTGTTGACTATCCTTCCAACTAAACTTTTTAAACAAAATTGTTGTTACTTCAAACATGTTTTGGTGTATTTCTACTGCAACTTCTTCCTTAAAAACGTCCATGACTCCCACACTGCTGAATGTGCTGAGAGAGCTAGAGAACCAAAATACTCAAAAGCTTTAAATATCAGTGTTGTTGCTGTTTTAAAGTGATAGAGAGTGAGAAACAGGATTTTCTAAAAGTGCTTTAGGCTCGAAACTTTTCATTGTTGGGGCGGCTAACGGCGTGTCTGGGTTGCACAAAGACACGCTTCCTTAAGTCAATATTAACCGCTGAGACTCTGCTGGCTGCTGATTATCCATTATGGATCTGCCTCTGAAGAATTAGTGCTTTCCAGGACACAGAATGCGGTTGAGGAAAGGAGATCATTACTGGTAACAAAACGATAAACTGGTTTGCCCCGATGTGCATCGTGGGTGCAGCCTGAGAGGAAGAGCGGAGCTAGCTGTGACACACACGACGCAGCTTTAACTCTGTTGCATGCTCAGCTGCACACCCGGCTTGAAAAAGAGCTCATGCTTTTACTTTTTCATTTATCTGAACCCATCATTTTTCCTCCTCAGCCAAGAAAGACTTTGCAACAAAGACAAAACATGTCTTCAGTCCAAAATTGTTTTCACTTTGTCATCATCATTAATCATTATTTAATCACTCGGTTCAAGTGCCTGGGTACTCAAAGCCAACAGTAAAATGACCTTCTGTGTAGTAAAAAGTCAATCACACTTTAACTAAACATAACTACGTGGTTTCATTGGCTTAACATGAACTTCCTGTACAGCGAGAAGTTTATTTTGAAAAGACTCTACGGACGTAACAAATGAATATTGACACGCGACCACCAGCAATACTGAGGCTGGATGGCAACGCAGAGCGTCATAATTAAAGATTAGACGCACTGACCAAGCTCACTTATTTGACGCATTGGTGTGAGAATCTGTTGCTTCTGGGTCAGCTTTAATTAATCTACTGTACTTAATGTAGTTGTGCACAGTTTTCCTACGCAATACCAACATTCCAGGTGTGTTCACTTTCACTTTTACACCCAAAAGAATCGGCTTTGATTATCTGGAAAAACTGTTAATGTTGATTTTTATAAAGACGATGTTAAGCTGGCATATTTTCTGTCACCACCGTCAATTTTGGAAACATCAAGCAACAAAGCATCATCAAGTACTGATCAAAGTGAACCCCCATATTCAGCTGATTTGTGAATAAGTGAGTGTAAAGAGAGTCTTCCTGACTGAACTTCAACTTAGCTTCATTTGGCTGTTTGTAATTAAAATAATACATACTATCATATAGTAAAACTTTTACATTTATGCCACAATATGTTTCCATGTTATTCGGTTTCTGGTCGCAAAACAATCTAAATTTCAGTTCAATTAAGTGTACACTTGCAACAGAAACATCCATTTGTACACATGGTCAGTCATGATTTTTCTTTGCGTTCTTTGCAGAAGTTGGAAATTTCTACTGGGGGAAATTCCAACATCCAAGTTGTCTGGAACGCAGCATGAGTACAGCCTCACAGTGTCGCATTCAGACTAAAAGAAAACAGCCCGACATTAACGCAACAGGAAGGAGCTGAATTGGGGTGGACGTGTTGCTTCTGATGAGACAATGAAATATGGAAAGAGAAGATCCAGGATTTTGGGGGCTTATCAGATTAAAAAGTGCAGCACTGTTTATTATATGCTGAGACTACATTTTACTACTCAAATGAAAGTTAATCATGATGTGAGGAAAGAACCATCATCATCAAAATGATTTCAATGTTTCATGAATCAAATGTAACCAAATAGATTCAGTTTACCTTCAACAAAAGAAATGAAATGGTAGATGTTTCACAGGTGTTCAGATGGTTTCTATCTCACTCTTTTGTCTGTGCTTGTTGCCTCTTACAATAATACCTGTTTCCTGTCGGGATGGAGCTACTTGGCAAGTGAAAGCGGGCTGTGAGTGCTGATGGTGAAACAGCTGCATGAAAAGCATTTCGTACCAATGGAAACCGTGCAGCTTCAGCATAGGATAAAAGATAACGCTCATCTGAATAATGCATTCATGTAATGTTTTGTTGCTGGCACAGAAACACGTCGCTTTAATGCTCTCTTGGAAGTGGCAAACATGCAGATGCTAGGGGGAATATATATATATATATATATATATATATAGATGTTTTGTTTGTGTGTCACAGGAAGCACAAACTGCACTAAAGGAAGTTACACATGAAAAGTCATTTACATGTAAAAAGATGTGATAATCTGAGACACATGGTCACACTGCAAAGAGGCTCTTGAGCACATTACTGATTTAGGCGATATGCCTTCAGAAAAGATGAAAAATACGTTTTGTTTGACACAAAAATCCGGTTGTATCCTTTTAGTATCTTTGAAGAGTTCCTCTAGTTGACCAAGACAATCAATGAATGCTGATTTAAGGAGGGAAAACACACCTATACATATATATATATATATATATATATATATATATATATATATATATATATACACATATCATGTATGTATTATTGTCATTGTAAGGCACAGATGTGCCTTCAAGATATAATAGATAGAGAGAAGGGATCTTTTGGACATTCATCATAATTCTCTCACCATCTAACAGTTGATGATGTAGTGATGAGGAGAAATAATGACACAACCTCATAGATGAGCTTATTTAATTGTGTTTTGGCAAATTAAAGCTTGTAAAAGGGCACAAGGGACATTTCTCCTGAATAAACTACGGCTGTCTTTATGACAAATCCGTCTTTCACACTCAATTCCTTGTTTTAAAAAGTTCGTCAATCATACATTTAAGGTTTTTTTCCCCTTTTCTTATCCGTTCAAACGGTGTGAGAAAACTCATATATGTAAATAATAATAAAATAAAAAGATTTGGAGTATACATCAGTTTTATCTGTACAAATATAAACACACACACATGGACAACCTTACAAAAGGGAAATAATGAAACAATCCCATAAATGAGCTTATTTAATTATGTTTTGGCAAATGCAGGAACTTATTTATTTTTCCATAATAAATCAATGAGGATTTCTTTTTCTGCCCGACAGAACAGTCTTTGACAATAAAATATTTATTTTTTAAAACTTTTTCAACAGTCGTCCATTAGATTTGTATCCTTTCAAACAGTGTAAGCCAGCTGTTAATCTGGATTTACGAAACAGCTCCTCTTTTGAGTTAGAGCCAAAATGCAGCAAAAACAGAGCACAAAATGCTACATTGGTTTCATATGCACACATATATACACACACTTGGACGAGGCTGTATTGTTCGTACTGAAAACAAGTTGTAAAAATCAAGATACATTTTTCACTGAAACTAGTTTTTCCAGCAGCATTAGTGAGCTTCACAGGACCACAGTCTGAATCACACTGACAGGGACAGAATGAAGAGTCGGCAGATGGGGAGACGGCAGTGAGAGAGAGTGAGAGAGAGAAAATCACGAAAACACAAAGAGAATCAGGGGAAAAGGTGAATTTGTTGTGGGCGAAGTGGGCGAAGCGCCGGCCATGGAGGTGATGATGAAGAAGGGGACAGATCAGCTGTTTGCAGCCCGGGAAAGAGACGTCTGGGGATCTCATCTGCTGTCACTTCCCATGCTATACCCTCTCACTGGACAGTGTGTGTGTGTGTGTGTGTGTGTGTGTGTGTGTGTGTGTGTGTGTGTGTGAGAGAGAGAGAAAGTTAGTGTTTGGGCATGTGTGAAACTGTAATATTGATTCATTTAATAATGTGTTGTATGTACATATATGTGTGTTTGTGCTTACATGTCATGAATGTCTTTTTTTGTCTGCTGGGATTTATATATTTGTGTGTGTGTGTGTGTGTATGTGTGTTGTTTTGGTCGCATCGAATCTCTACACAACCCAGTCGCCAGAAAAAACAACAACATGTTGACATCAATGGGATGCGTTTGACGTCAACATTTCTAAATCAAAAATCTGCCTCGTGAATACGTTTGATATGAGCCTCGTATGACGCTTGGTTAATGTTGTGAAACGGTTGGTTAGGTTCAGGCAGCTTCGTGAAGACTAGCAAAAACTGTGACTGTGACTACCGTAAATAAACAACAACCATGAACTTTGTAAAGTAACTTTATGTAACGAGCACAAAGCCACTGTTTACTTCTGGTTTCACACAGGATGCGAACAGCAGCCTACTGGGTGAAAGTCCTTTGTTGGACCCATCCAACACACCTCACACACCTGCCCTTTGTGGTCACTTGAAAGGACTTTGTTTTGTTCGGTGAGGAAAAGCATCATGGGTGGGCTGAGAATAACTGCATACAGTCAGGTTTAGGAAACAAAACCACGTAGAGTTAGTTAGTTATTAAGGAAAACAGTCACAACTGTTATAAAACCGTCAAACACAGGTCTCTTGGTTGAAAGTCCTGGGTTTGTTGGACCCGTCCACCATAAGTGGTCTTTTGTGATATTTGATACTATTATTTTTTATAGTCACCTTGATGCATGTTTCCACCATGAATAATGATCCTAACTGACTTTCCATTGGCTTTGTTTTTCTCCTGAGCAAAACTGTATGTCCACACACACACACACACAACATAAAGTTTGCATGTCGTGCCTATTACAGGACCGGCCGTGATACTGAGCTGGAATGTGAGGATGGGATTTGATTTTTTCACAGTGCACATGAATTTTGCCGTATTACCTCGGTTTCACGTTTGTCCGATTAGGTTGCATCAGCGGTTACAGCAACTCTTTCAGATCAGTGAATAATAAAACCAAGAAGCGAACATGACACTGAAACTGTTCAACAAGTGTAAAAGCAGCAGATTCATTCCTCTACGGATGCATTATTCATAAAAACCTTCCCGTATCCATGTCGGCTTTTTTTTGTGTAGTTGGGTAAGCAGCGACCACATGCAGGAACACAGCAGCAGCATCCACTCTTTAAATTCAATTACTCTCCATAGAAAGCAGAATACGCTTCTTTTTTTTTTTGGTCATTGAGGGGGGGGGGGGGGGGGTTTGATGATTGCGATGGATTTCTCACCGGTATCACCTTCATCATCATCAGCTTCATTGCTGTTTCTGATTAGCTGCTAATGGGTTCACACGTCATTATGTTCAATCATTGTGGGAAGTCCCTATCGCTCCAGCTGAGTTATGCAGCCGCTGCTTTTGGCTGAGGAGGGCAAAAACGCTTCCTGTCTGCGCTGAAATGACAAGAACAAGAGCTCAGTGGAGGCCAAGAGGACTGCTCTTCTGCCATGTCTGCCATGATGATTTCCCCCCAAGTTGGGATGTTGTCTTAAAAGAGGAAAGAAGTACAATCTAGATGCTAAATACAAAGAGCAGGTGCATGAGAGAAATAGCAATAATCCCACATCCATTGCATTTTGTTCCCGGACTCCTTGACTAATATTCATTGACCACATTCTGAATTTTTCAAACACTGAGAGCCAAGATTGTTTAATCTCAGAGTAGGGGTACAACTTTTGCTCACCGTGGTGCTGATACGCTTTGACAAAACGGACACAAATATTTCACTTCCACTCTTGAAAGCTAAAATCTCAGTTTATTTTTTTGGCTCCGTTCACATTGTTTTGTCACATGCATTGGGACAAAACAGCACACTTTAAAATGAAATAAAAATGATTTTCGTCAGACTGGAAGTCCAAGTGCGCAGCTGATACACGTCGAGCGACGGTAGGCTGCTGAGGAAAGGGGCTGAACTGAGGAGACGTGGTTGGCCAAGCCTGTCTGCTGGAAATGAACTTCACAGCCATTACCCTGATTGTTCATCTAGGCTGACGTTTTTATGTTCTGCGTTGCCCTGGAACTCGATATTATCAAGAGGACAAATCGTGATGACGATGATGTTGATCTCCAGCCATCGGCTTTAGTGTCAACAACAGGTTTACGTCTGTGTTCCAGAGTGAAATATAACAACTGGTGTTGGATGCCTAACAAAGTGATTTGTTCACACTGACCATATCAGCAGAACACGTCAACACATTTATTCATCAAGGATTCTCATTAGTTTATTCTCAGTTTTATGTTGAGTGTCGAATGTCAACATCAGGTGTGTGGGGCTACTTTTTGAATTGGTTCTCATTGTGTTCTCTCTACTCCATCAACCAACTCATCAAACACAGACGCTTGGTCAGTGCCCATAGGCGTCTGATATCGACACAGCACACTTTCAACGTCCAAAAAACCCCCATCCCCTCAGAGCCAACTGATGTTGTATAAAGAGAGAGATAGTCAACATGTGTCAAACAGACAGAGGACTTCCTTCCAGGAGTCCACTGTTTGTGTCCCATGCAAAAGTAATTTTGCCATATAGTCAAATGAGTCGTTCGTGTTGTTATTCACATGACTTGCTAGTCAGTGAAGTTAACCTCATCCGTGGTTTTGTTGCCTAAACCTAACGTCCTGTGAAGATGAAAGTTTATTTGAAAAGACACTATGCATGTAACTAGTGGACGGAGGGGTACTTAGAGCGCCATTGTTTGAAGCTTATGTTGTCATCCTAACAATGGCCCCCTGACAACATGCAACACATTGTTGAAATGCTCGTCCCTCCATCTGCATTGCGCAGTCGGCTGCAGCAGAATGCGTCCAGTAGAACCCCAGAAGTGCATGTGAGCATCGTGCTGTGACTCAGTGGTTCCTTTGCAGGATGGTAACACGTGAAATTATCCCGGGCCATGTGGAGCACTGACTCAACTGTGGATAATTAAAAGGAATCTAAATGTAAATGCAAGTCCAATCCATATTTTTAGTTTTTATTGTGGTGAGTTCCCAGACAGGAAGCAGTATCCTAAAACTGCAGAGCAGTCCTCTAATTTACAGGCTACAACAAAGCATGAATACAAAGTCTAAATGTAAGTACACCGTCCTTTTAAAACACCACAGGTCTCATCAGTGTTTCAGCCTGAACAGAGTGGGCATACGTGATGACAGGTAAAGGCAGTGGAGGATCCACTTGCTCTCGAAACAGCAATCTCTCAGACGGAGGAATGTGGCTGTTCACACGCCTCTCTGTGCCAAAGGAGTGTCTTCATTTCACTGAGAGCGGTAGCATCGTATCAAGGCTTCCAGCATCACCATACTTCAGATCTCAATTTTCAAGATTTGTGAGAGAGAGAGAGAGAGAGAGAGAGAGAGAGAGAGAGAGAGAGAGGATAATCAGAATGAGGGAGAGGGAGAAATAGAGGATGATGGAAAAGGGAATAAGTGGGACATGCAAGAGAGTACTGTAATCATATCAGGAATGTTTTTTAATTGAGTATACTTGAAGACGATTTTCAAAAACAGAGATGGGGAAACGGGGGGCGGGATGTCACAGAGAGGATAGAAAGATAAAGACAGCAATTCCAAGCTCTCACCAAGTAAATGACAAAGTAAAGCACAAGGGTGTATCGTCTCCTTATTATTGATCACATATGTTGTGGTACTGAATGGTGCTGAAATATTTAAACCAAGTCTGACTTTGAGTCTCTCTCTCTTTGCTGGAACAGTCAAAGAAACGACGTCTTATCTCTCTTCCTAAACACTTTATCTTGACCTCGATGGAAATCGTCATGAGCTCAAGAAAAGGGAATTCATGAGGACTTGTGAAAGACAACCATGGTACGAAGATAATCCAACTTTACTCATGCCACAGCAAATTGTTTTTATTTTGTTATTAAGGCAACTTTATTTATAACACATACAGTATTTGTACAGTGACAAACTCAACACTGTACGATTCCAGAAAGGATTCCTGTCCGGAGCAGAATCACACTTCCTCAGAAGGATGTCTTCAGTTCATCCATAGTGTTCACTGACAGCGATGGCTGATGACCGAATGGTGCGTCACTTTGAATGTTGCTGCCGCAAGGAATTGTGGGATGGCATTATCTCCTTTCTTTTCTTAAAGGATGTTCCAGTGCACCCTATGCTAAAGGAGATAAGAAAGGAAGCTTATTTCCTGAGCATTTAACGGCTTCGTCCAGCTATTATCATACCACATAATGCTTTTAGGTCATTTCATGCAGTTAGGAACCTTCCTAAGCAAAAGAAAACGATTGGACTGCAGCCTCGTTCTCTCTGTGGGTCTCTCTCCATGGTGCTGAAGCAAACTCTTCGGCCTCTGTTGCTTTCTATTGATATTCAGTTCACCCTGTAAACACACTCACAGGCAAACTAACGTGACTGACTGGATGACCTACTGACTGAATGCCTCTGTGACTTACTGAATGTCAGGCTGTTTACTAACTCAGTGCGTGGCCCCCGGTAGTTCACTGACTGACTGACTGGACAGACTACGGGCTGCTACTGACAACAACAAGGGGGGAAAGACAACTTTGGTAGTTTCTGAAATCTGCAATTTCAAAGTTTTCAGTACAGAAATTATAGTGTTTTCGGGCGCGACTGTTAATATATATTTGTACCTCCTGTTGTCATATTCCTCTTGATTACCATGTTAATGGTTCTCTAAACTATTCAGCAGTGATTGAGTTTTATGGTATTATGGTTTTGTTTTGTGTCTCATTTTATTCTATCCAGCTCTTTATTCACTCGCACACAAAATCTTCCCGCTCAATAAAGACTGCTGTCAGCTTACGTGCTATTAGCACATTTTGAATGAGGCAGAAAGTGAGACAGAGCGGGAGAAGAACGACACAAAAGGGCTGCGATGTTTGTCACTTTCACATGAAACGTTGCACACATAATGCAGCTATAGACCCCATGGCTCTGCCTCTTATGTATGCACACACATGCTCACAATAATCATAGCTGTGAACAATGTCACCATAATTACCTTTGAAACATGAATTGAGTCGCAGACTTCAGACACTTCATACACACAGACTTGTACACGCCCACTCTTTTACAATTCTCTCCTTTCAAATTAAAGTTGACATGACATTTTCTTTCTCTTACCATCCATTGTCTTTTCAGTATTCTTTTTTTTTTCGTCCTCTGTTATGACCTGCAAGTGTAGCTTGAATAAGTTATGCGTATGTGTGTGTCCTGTTTTATATGTGCATTAGTGATAGCTGCCCATGCAGGCGTGGGGGATAGCAAATTCAGTGTGGTTGCGTGTGTCCCTGTGCATGTTTGTGGATGTTTTCCGGGTATGTGTGTGCCACAGCCAGAGGCGGTGGTGGGAGGTTAGAGGTCAGATGCAGCTGGCTTTTTTTAACCAGAGGGACAACAACAACAAACACCCCCTCCCCATCTGTCTGTCCAACTCAAGCCTCCAGCCCAGACAGTGCCAAGCTCAGGGATCACTGGGTTTTTGGCAAAGACACACACACAAACACACATACACGTCTCCTCGAGCTACAGCTGTGCACTACATCCAAGAATAAGACCTCAAAGCAGCACCAGAACAATCCAACCACCTTGTACCGGAGAGCAGGGGGATTTCCGGTCAGAAACGCACCCTCCAGCAGCCGCGTTGGAGGTGTTGAGCTCCTGGGACACGAGGATATTGATTTCAAATGCATACGGTCTGGACTACTTCACTTGATTTACAGTTTGCATATTTCTCTCTGGGGTATAGACTGAGCGATAATTCAATATTATCAGGTATTATACTACCATTAATCTCCATGAACAGATTCTGCATTCAGCTGTTGGCAACGGGACAAGATTTTGGTTCCGGTTTCTGTTTGATGTCTGAGTAGTATTGACCAATCACCTCCAAGCAGGCTGGGTTGAATGCTGGTTAACAATCCATGTGATGAGCAAAAGAGGCGTGACACATTGGCGGAAATGCAATAACGGAACCCATCGGCTGTCTTCTGATAATGATTTAGCTTTTTGATCGGTTAGAAATTAGCTGGTAAACTGGCAACTTGTGTAACAGTCCGGTTGTACATGTTGTCTCACAACTCCAACTCCAGTCTCGCAGAGCAAGTTGCAAATCTGACTTTAAATTATTAGTAGCGCACGGAAAAGGAAGTCTTATCTTCCGAAGTCTTAGTCTTCACCAGAATGTAAACACAGTGGTCCACCCCAAAGACAATCAAAAGCAGTAAGTGTGTGTACCTGCAGAAAACAACACACACACACACACATCATGGATATGACATGCTCCATCACGATGTTGCCTGGCTGAGTGAGCAGAGCCACCAGAGGCTTACTCCCAGGCCTCCTCTTGTGTTTTATAACTGACAGCTGTTCCATGTTTCTTTTTGTAATGTCATTTCTGCTCTACTTGGTACACTGTCTGTGCAGAGTGAGGGTCAAAGTAAGCACTGGTCAAATAGTAGAAACGGCCAAAAGCAGCTAGCAGCCCCCTGGGGGCTTTGTGATGAGATACATCGTGACTTCGGTCGGTGTGGCTCCCAATCAGTCCACCGCTATGAGATTAACTCCGGCTTTTTGTTACTACTCTTTTGCACAAATTGGAGTGGTTAAGATTGTTGGTTCTTACTCCTGTTACAAGAGTGAACCATTTAAAAATTCACAACCTTGCACGGTTGTGACGAATATATACACAACTGGCAAAGTAGTACAAACTGGTGTCTCCAGGCCTACTTGTTGCCGTGATGGACCACAGACTCACGGGGTGAAAACAATACTCGTGCCGCTGCGGTCGCTCTGAATGTGGAACTTGTATTGTGCTACTGTTTGAGCCTGGGTCTGCTCGAGTGCTTGCTGATGGTGGGAAACTGTTGGGTCTCTGTAAAAATATGGTCTAGACTCGCTCTATATAAAAAGTGCCTTTTTAAATTCTTTTATAATTTGGCGCAATATAAATAAATCTGAATTTGACACACAGAATGAGAATGAGAGTGAGTGAGAGAGGTATGGAAATGTGGGAAAAGGGAGCAGCTGAAAAAAAACAGATTCAAATCCCTCCACTCTCTCGTCCTCTCTCTCCTCCTCTCGGCTCTGTGCGGGGAGCTGACACTCTGCCCCACCCCTCTGGGATCAGCTGGCAGGCATTTCTAACAACCTAACCAGCTGAGAATTGAGAGCAGAGGACTGTTACACGCTGGCGCTGGCAGCAGAGGCCTTTAACCTCCCGGCTGCAGCGCCACTCAGCCTCGCCGAGGCCTCGCTGGACCAGGGAAGTCACGGAGAAACCGGTGACTAAAGACGATACGGCGGAGCGAGTTAAAAATAGCATCAGCAATACAGACACACTCAGTGCACTCACTGCTAAAGTTCCAGGTTTTACTGCATGATAGTTATACTGCTGCTCCCAGAATTACTTTTTTGTTTGTTCCAGCACTCAAAGGATCCACAGAACAGTAAGTATGTATAAGGTGTACTGTACGGTAAAGGTAGTATGTCAACAGTCTATCAGGAGAGGACCCAAAGCACCTATATGCTTGAAAATGTCTGTCTTTGCCTTCTCATAGTTATTAAAAGACTAAACGTCCCCGGTTCATGTCAGCATTACAGGTGTCAAGAAAAATGGAACTCTCTCAAAGGCAACACTTACAATCTTTAACATCACCACGCCACATGATGATTTGTTTCGTTTTGATCACCCGACGGCGGATTCAGAATGTGGTGCACAACAGGCTCTCCACTTATGTTCACGTTGAACTGCAGCTGGCAATTTGCCAACAATCGGTGCCGATGAACCAAGGATGCAGACGTCATGGTGGCTGATTGGCACGTAGAGCGTCTTACCGACCCATATATAATGGCTGTTCCCTAGTGGTTTAGTTGCATATCAAACTCTGCCATCAAACTTTAACACAGAGCTTTCACTCTTAAGTCATTTAAACTGGATCTGACCCGGAACAAAGGTGGACGGGACAGCAAAGCCTCCAGAACAGGTTTAGGTTAGCAGGGCTCTACTCAGCAGTCTTAAAACATAGTGGCAATAACTACATATCCTCACATAACGTTATTTAATGCGAGTGTAATTTATGTCTGTCGGGGGAAATGCAGCAGACAGAGCCTGATGGGAAGGTGTCGGAGATTGAGTCAGAGCGCGGGGCGAGGTGGTGGTGGAGATGATGAGTTTTCAGCATGAATTGGAAAATGAGATTCTGACTGAGAAAAGAAGATTATTTCACCGCTCAGGGAAGAGGTGGACCATGCCGAGTGATTGGAAGAGAGGGGGCGACCAGACTTCTTTGGCTTACCTGCTTCTTTAAACATTGCAGCAGATACAGTTGTCTTTCTTCATGCTATCATCTTATCATCTTGTTGCCCTGCATGCCCTTGCAGTCTGCAGACACTTTATGCCATCTGTTTCAACATACATTTCTACTGTATCTAATCCAAATAGTCTCCAGAACGTTCAACCTTTGAACGATGCCCAAACATTCCTGTTAAAGTGAAAGCTAGCTTTCATAAAGTCTCCTTCTTCCAAACTCGACTCTGCCGAATCACCGTATCTCTATCTATGTTGCTTCACAGCCACACACACTGGGAGATTTGACCTTGCAGAGCTGGACTATTATTTTCTCCTTTTTGCTGTGACTTTGAAGATGTTTTTAAGACACATGTGACAATCTTTCACCTGTATCCGTTATCGGTAGGAATTTAGTGTTTTTCTTTGGCTTCTTTCTCTTCTGTCTACAGTGACATGTACTTTATCTCTCACTGAGTCCCAGACACTTTCCCCTCATCCTCAGCGGCTCCTAAAATGGAAAATGACATATTTTCTTGCCCCAGAGTGACCACTGCTCATATCTACTCTAGAAAGATATCAAAATAACACTTTATTTTCTCCTTTAAGCTCCGCTGCAGGCTCCCATCCTCTTAACCCCCTGACATTACACATGTGTTGCGTATAGAACTCTAGCTCTCAAGTCTCTTGGTCACAATCAGCATCCAGGTAAATTCGGAAACAATTGTTATTATGTGCTACCAGAGGGCACATGACTACATGACTGAAAAGACACCCAAAAAGTGTGTTCATGCAATTCTGGAACAAGTGGGTGAGATATGTAAAGCCCTTACAGACATATATTGTGGAGGTATTGAATAAATGACCTTGTAATATTGTTTATGCGTACACACTCCCAAAATGTTAACCAATTTTGAAAGATTGTGGCCGGCAGACGAAAGAATATGTTGAAAACACAATGCAAAGATTCTATTTCCTGTCGACTGGGACGGGTTGAAATATCGTTAAGATAAATGTTCATCTTACAGATGCAAAATTAAAGCAACGACGGGCACAACGAGTTCACATGTGTGTTAAACTGCTGCCGTCCCAGAGAGAAGCTAGATGTGACGGATCGTACGGATCGTAAATAGCAGCTTTTTGGACGGTCTCTCCTGAAATGCATTCATGTTGTCCCACTCGGCTGGAAACATGACAAGTGACAGAAGCAGTTGTGTGAAGAAGAAAAATCTGCATATCTGGCCAATCCTTGCGTAAAGTCGGCTTGATTGTTTGGTTGTCAGTTGCAAAAATTGTCGTAGGCTGACCTCCAATTACAACGTCTGTGAGGTGTGGATGGAGAGTGTTTCAGGCACTGTTACAGTGTTTAAAGCGTACTGACTTCTTTACACACTTTTCTAAATGGATGTTGGGACACTTCATTGTAAGAAATAGACGACAGAGTTTAAAATGTATGGTTTGATTGTTATAGGAGAACGTGTTCACGTTTAATGATTTTACAAGCCTGTTAGTGATTGTCAAACTTATCCTCTTCATTTTTTCTTATTATAAGATGTTGTCGTACAACAATTGCAAATTACACTTTGTATCTCACAGGAGGGTTACATTGTTTCCCCAAAATCCTCCATCTGATGACGCAAAGACGAGTCTAGCAGCAGCAACAAAGGATCATTTCAGCTCTAGGAAACGTCCACTTTACCAGATAAAAGAGAAAAAGAATAATGTTAGACACAGAAATGACAAAAACATCATCACACTTTGAAAACAGAGAGGAATGACAAGTCGTCAAAGAAGACAAATGATAGTGATAGAGGTAGAAAGATAGAGGAAGAGAGAGGGAGGCAGCGAGAAATGGAAGGGGAGTAAAGGGGGGAGTGGAGACAAATGTGAGCAGATAAACTAGAGAGGGAAGAGAATGAAAGTGAGAATGAAGGGACGGTTGAAGAACTGCAGAGAGAGAAAACTGAATAATAGGAGGAGGAGGAAGTGAGACAAGAGAGAGGTAATGAAAACAGAAAAGAAGGATGAACACGTTATAAGAGGAAGGAAGCAAAATTGAGTTGATAGTTTTGTTTTTAAACCTTGTTTACTAATGTCACCTCGGTTGACTGAAAAACAACCCTCACAAATGTTGGTTTTCGTATATTAAAGCAATAGAACAACATGAGGATGTCTGTGGGTGGGTTGATACATTAGATTGATAGCAGGAGCTCAGATATTACTTTCCATGACGCAGCCTGAGATATCTTCAAAAGTTCCTTCAGTCTCCACCTCAGGGCAAAATGCCCCTGCAGCAGCTGCAAACAGCAGCTAAAGGTACTTCAGCATGGCTGGGTCAACCCACCAGCTGGCCCTGGTACACAAATGAGCCACGGGGGCTTAATCGACCACCGTTCCTCCAACTGTCTTTATATTGTGTACGTATTTTGTCCCCTTCAGGTACCTGTGTACAGTGCACCAAACTACAGCGTACAGAGCACATTTGCTCTTAATGACCAGAGACCAGTTGATGGACAGGGAACCTACAGCTATCTGCCACAAGGCCAAGGCCTTACTCTACCAGGCGGGTAATCCAGCCTTGTACTTGTACTGACTTATTTCATTATATTACAAGTATTTTGATGATGCTTTTCTCCAAACCGACTCGCAAGAAGGGCGTTCAACTATGTGGGTAAAACCCCAAAAAGTACAAGCACAATAGAAGTACATTAACTTCATCAACTACTTTAAGTGGTACATTTAGAGACAATGATAGATTCTTTATATGTTGGGTGGTTAAATCCATGCAATGCATCATATTTTGTGAGGTTTTGAGTGTCAAATGTTGCTCTGTCGGGAACTATAACAACAGCAAGGCTGTCGCATAAATACAGTGCCTTCGGAAATGTTGCGTAGTAAATGTAGAAAGTAGAATTAAATGGAAATAAAGGACTCCAGAATTGTGCAACAGTACTTTTCAGCGCTGCAGTTTCAAACCTGTCTCACTGCAAACAAAAACAGCAGCTTAGTCAGAGCAAAAGAAAAAAGTCCAAAAACTAATATTTCCTTTTTGTTTTTGGAGAGACCAACTCATCTCCAATGGAAAAATGAACTGGCTTAGAAAACTTTAAAAAAAAGAACCAAACTGCCTCTCGTTATATATATATATATATATATATATATATATATAGAGATATATATATAACAACCAATTTTCCACTCTTAGCATCACCAGCCTTCACCGATCATAGAACATCACTCACATATGACAGGTCACCAGCATGCTCGGCTGTCAAAATGCAGATATGTGCGAGGACAGACAAGTGACGACAGCAGGTAACAGCGAGCAGCTTTACAGAGATAAGAAGCATTCGACACCTGAACAACCACGGCGTGAAGACGACGGAGCAACAGGAAACCGCCGAACGCAGACTCTGACACAGACAGATGTCATTTTCACAAACATGCCCACACAATTATCTCTTCCATAGTTTTAATTATGACATGGCCACGGAAAAGCAGATGTTGATCTGTTGTCTTACAAGTGCAGCTCACAACAAACAGGGGGGGATATTAATGTGCAGGCAGCCATAGCTACTTCAGTTAACACGTACGAGTGAAATTGACGTACTGTAAGCTAACTTTGACATTATTTTTTGTCTTTTTTAATAATAATAAATTTATTCTTGGAGAGGCCTCACCTGATATAATAGCGGGATGAGCACCTGCACAGGCAAATGAAGAAGTCGTTTTCTTATTTTGCACAACAATTCTCACCTACAGACATCCACCACAACAACGGAGCTCGATCACAAACGCCCATGATGCAGTCAAAATAGCTGCCAATCCTTACTGTGAGTTTGTTTTTCACCACCGCTTAAAAACACATGTTCAAAACCTTCTGCCCAGGCAAAGCTGGATTGGACGTTGCGGTTCCAATCCCAGCATTCTATTTTTTAGCTGTGTCTCTTTTGCACTGAGTCTGAAGGCCTCCCTCACCGTGAGGTTTAAAGGTCTGGAGTGAATACAGCGGCGGCGGTGGTAGCGAGGGCGAGAGGCAGGGCGGCGTGAGAAGGAAGCAAATGCAGCCAGCTGTCGGTAGTTATCACCGTGCTTGAGTGTGCAGGCAGACTGGTCGACGGGGACTTCATCTGCTCTGCCACACAGGGGGCCTGATGGCAGCAGGCTATTTCAAGGTGAAGGTGAGCAAAAGGCCACCGACTGGAAAGAGGACCGACAGACCGACTGCTGTTTGAGAGCTGACATTGATCTGGGCGGGCTGCTTAGTCGAAGCTCATCTGTGCTGCAACGCACCCAAGAGTCGTTCATTTATTGAACCTGCTTTTAACATTGTCTTTGAAAAACACTGTGTAGGATTTAGAATACCCGCTCACTCCTCGCTTTCCAAGAAGTGAGCAGCAGAGTGCAAAACTGTGCTGGCCTCAAATGACTAATTTAGGAGCAACGGCGGCTGGCGATACCTGATTGCACTCTGCAGCTCACATTACTGTACATATTAGTGTCACCTTGTGTGAGAGAACTACGGTGGCCTTCAGGTAGCATAGAAATGCTAAAGGCCCTTCCTAGAGCTGGATTTTGGTTTGTCTGCTCCAGGCTACTGTAGAAACACGGCTGTGCAACACGGCAGACTCAGTGAAGAGGACCAGCTCCTTATATGAATATGAAGAGCTAACAAAAACACTATTTATTATTTGTATACACTAATGAAAACAGTTATGGATATCATATTCCATTTCTTCTAATAGAGCTGCCAAAAATGCGTAACACTGGCCCTTTAATTGTATATCTATAATGCACTGGATTCTTTTTAAAAAACATTTTAAATGTCTTTAATTTTTGCATTGCACGAAGCCCTTTCTCTTTTACGTTATAACCTTTAAGGTGTGTTCACACAGAAGCAGCAGCCAATTATAAATGTAGTGTGTGTGGCATACAACGTCCATGGAAGTCTGCGAAAGGGCAAAAATGGTCGCAAATCCGCTGTAGGCGGAGTGAACTGAGGCAAAGATGCATCTGCACGGGTTGAAAATGCATCAACGGCAAAAGCAAACGTGCTTATCCCAGGGCTCTATTAATGTTATTCCATCAACATCGAAAGACGAGGAAGAATCAGGGGGACTGGAGTTCTGAGGTCATTCAGAGCCTGAGCTCTCGAAAACACAAAGACGTTCCTCTCCTGATTCTACTTTGCTAGCTAGCTACAGCTAACACGTATACAGTCAGCACACTGGCTGTTTGGGCTGAATGAATACCAACAACACCAATAGCCCAGCAGCCAGACTCTGCTCCACGATCTGTCTTAAAACACATTCAGAATAATCAATAATGCACAAGACTCCAACAGCATTCATGCTTTGAGGTAATGGTGCAGCCGCAAAGAAGGAAAAGCGTGATTAGGATCTTCCAAACTTCAATGAACAGATACCAAATATAAATGGCACTGGTGTAAACTATGTGATTTACTTTGAAATCACTTTAATTACATTCATTAATTTAGTTAATTGCATTAATTTAGTCAATGTCACAAAAATGAGAATGTCTACATTTTGAGGTTGCTCATCAAACCTTGTGTGTTTGCAAACACAAACCCGAAACTCTTGAGGATGGAGCTAAGCAGCATGTGTAATAAAGCCTGTGCCTCCATCCGTCCTGTCACCCTCAATATTTGATTGACTGCAAAGTTAAACCTTCTTTGATCTGCAGTGCATCAAAAAAAATGGTCATGTTGTCAGCTGTAACCCTCGTATCGGAGCTGCTCCCCTGCTCATCTGAAAAATTCATACCAAAACACACCAACAACAAAGGGATGAGGAAATTGTCAAAGTATTGCAACAGGATTGCAGCAAACTTCGGTCCTCAGAAGATTTTTCTTTCTATCCATCCATCTTTTGGGTCTGCCTGTCTGCCTCTCTTCTGCCTCCACTTCCGCGATTATCTCCCTCCTGAACAAACCTCCTCTTCGCTCCTCACCTCTCATCCCTCGCTATGTTTAGGTGAAGGACACTACATCGCTTTGGAGCAACTATCACAGCTCAAAACATCTGAATTTATAACTGAAAATGAAAATGAATTGAAAAGCTTTTATATTTTCTTTGGTGGAAACCACAAAGGAGAATGTAGGGTCTTTTCACACCTGCAAGAAGCCCGGTTTCAACGGACTATGTTCGGGTGGGCTGGTAGAAATAATAAGTTGGCACCTTGGACTGTAGGTATTGCAGCCTGGAGGTTGATCAAGCTCCTGCAATTATGCCCCTCAGGCCTCTCCAGCTCATGGCTCTGTTGGTGTTTGAGGCGTTTCATGGGTTAAATGCAGAAGATTAAATAAAACCTGTGGGGATTAGTGAAGTAGAATTGTAATTTATGGGTTTTTTATTCATAAAGACCAATTTGAAGCAGGGAAATTGGAAGGTTGTGAAGCAGAATTTGCTGCTTCCATATAATTTGAGTCAGTGGAGGGACCATTGATTTACCCTCCATTAAAAAAAGAAATTCCTTCATCCATATTTTAACATAATCAACTCTATGACATGTCTTTCTTCATTGAATGAGCTTGGTTCTCAAATAAAATGAAAACCTAATCCAGTGAGACTTCTCACCATAGGCAATGTTTACAAAAGAAATGATTTATTGTTCAAACTCAAACTGGAAAGTGACAAAGAAAACAACTTAATCGAGCCTATAATCTACAGGTATACTTCAATGTAAACCGCCTTTTTCCTTACACAGCTAAACTGCAGAATGGAGATTACTCGAGCTGCTGCTGAAATCTTTCTCTTTCCTTCCTCTGCTTCCTTCGTTTCCTCCACCTCTGTGATGTTGTCCTTCCTTTACCACCTTCACCATCACCAGCTTCAACATTATCATGCATGCATTATCATGATGTGTGTGTGTGTGTGTGGGTGGGGGGGGATTACATACTGTACATGCATGAACTGGGTGCATGCAGGTCTGTGCGCAGATGTGTGCGTGAATCGTGTCATTTTTCTATTAATTGAGCACAATGAATGTTTCGGATTAGCTGTGGCGACACTGGTGCTGACACAGTGACACTGTTCAGTTTCACAGCAGCTCACGCACGTCTCCTGACATTTGGTGAACTAAGCACAGTGTCATAACACAACATGCCCCTGTGCATAAAGTAGGAGGGGAATTCATCTCCCACCCGGAGAGGATTACACGGAGACGTCGGCTTGGAACTATCGCAGAGCAAAGAAAGTGTGTGCTAGGATTAAAGACAGAGAGACGGATTGGTGTTTCATTTCCAACTAAAGGAAAAACATTTTGAAGTGTAAAACTTCCATTTTCACACAGTTTTTCCTCTCTAATCATGAAGTGATTTAAACATGTCTTCAAACTATAGATTAAAAAGTAGGTTCGTCTTCCAAAACCATCAGCGTGTTCAAATATGTAGCTCCAAATGAAGATGTTAATCAGAAATTCAAATATGAATATGACATTACATTAATTTACAGTCAGATGTAAGCTGTAAGCTAGCAGAATGTGCACTGTCATTGTTTGTGTACTGTGTGTCTTTGTGAGTTGATCCATCAGCATCTAACAGATCTCAAAAACACAGTTCTTTGTGTTATTTGCCTCCTTTTCTTCCCATATTCAGACGGTCATGAATCGGAGTCTTATCAAAGCAAAGTTGTATGTTTTTTTGCTCTAGACCGGCTTTATATGCAACTGTTAAATCTCTAACATTTTCCTAATCCACAGTCTAAGCACACATAGTGAATAATCTATAAAATGAACTATAATTATCAAAAGAATGTGAAGAGGTTACAGTGAGTAGAGCTTACGGCACCTCAGTGAGACGCACTGTCAGTTCGCTGTTCGAGACGGAGCATCCCAGCACCGGGTGTCTGATCCGAGGGGAGCCCCCCGACCGCCAGCCAAAAAATAAATAAAATCCAAACGTACGTTGGCCGTAGGTCAAGCAGTGATATTTTGACCGGCTCTCAGAGTTTCAGCAGTTTGGTTGAATTGTGCGTATTCTTGCTGTTGTTGTAAACTGATCGATGGAAAGTTGGACAAACACGATCACATGTCTAACGAACTATGGCACACTGTGGAAAAATAGTCAGGAATAGACAGGGAAGTCTACAGGATTATATTTTTAACATTGTTAGATTCCTTCTGTTGTAAACACAGAGCGGAGCGGCGGGTGGGAGCGCCATGAAAGGAAACGAGGGAAAAGAAAGGATAATTGCACGTTGTGCGTCAACTACTCTCTCCCTTCTATTCTTTTGTCACCTTACTGTGGACTGTGTAACATTAGCAGAAATTACATTGAAATTATAGTAGTTCCAGTCTCTAAAGCAGCCCACCTGCTAATCTTGAATTGTTCAGAACCTCTTTGTGCTGACTCACTCATTGGCACCTGTCACCTTGTACTTCCTGTGAACAAAATGTACCAAAGCAGAAGTGTGATATTAAAAGGGTCACGTGAGGTTTGACATGGAAGGGAATGGGTTTGGACATATTTATTAAGAATGTGACAATCCGTGGATGCTGAGTTTCAACATTGGACTGGATCACAGCAGCCAACCAGACTTTATTAATAACTTGGAAAGGACACGTCTCTTACAGTAACTCCAGCAGGTCAGCTGAGAGCCAGTTGGATGCAGATTGAGAGAAAAAGACGGGAAAAAAGTCAGTGGGTGGAGAGAAAAACAGAAGTGATGGGGACTGACAGATGAAGAGACACGAATGGGTGGCCATATCATGTACGCTTTTGTCATCCCGGCCTTCCGAGGCCTCGGCAGTCATGCTCCATTTATCTGACGCATGTTGAGAATCAGAGAGGCTTGAGGTCTCCTCCCAATTTCATTATCTTGTCTTCCTCCTCCTCCTTCTATTCTTTTGTGAATATTCGATTTCCCCTGAGCTACGTATCACAAATTACAAATCAAGAATCAGGAAGTTAAGGAGAGAAGAATAAAGAGGAAGCGGAACAAGTTGGTGTGTACTCCACAAAAGAGATATGAAATGAGACAGTAAAGCTCACTCTGATCTCTAAAGTTATTTCATCTGAATTAATTCTAAACACAGGAGAAAACAAAAGCAAAGAGGAGACTAAAGCAGTCAATGCAGGATAGGATAACACAGTTCTACACTGAGAGAAGAAACAAACGGCAATTGGGGAAGAGTCGTTGCGGAGGCCAAGACAGTCAAGGAGGAAGAGGAACCAATGTCAAGGGGAGACATGAGGATAGAGAAGGAGGATAAGGGGACAGGGCAGTTACGTAGAGAAGACGAGGACCAGCAAAGGCGAGGAAGATGAGCGAACATCCCCAGCAACCGCATCAAAAAGCTGTTTCATCACAGCCTGAGAGGTGTCAACACATATCACCGGCATTTATCATTTCCCTCTATGTTCTTTTGTAGATAAACACAACAATACAGCGAGTCATTACACAGGTGTCGAGATAAATCTCCAAACAGATTTCAGCGCTCCCTTATAAGCCAGACAACCGCCGCAGTCATTTAGATTGAGCGTTATGTGCGTGTAGGGATTTCTGGAGTTATGAGAGATTGGTATTTAAAAAGAAAAAAAAAAACTGAACGCAATGTGAATTTTGAGCAAAGAGAGGAAGTTTCCGTCATCGCTAATGTTTGACGCAGTAAAAAAATAAAAAAATAAAAGTTCCGCAGGGCGAATGTGAGGAAATATGCGAGCAGATAAAGACACAAAAAGTAGCGGTGTGTTTGCATCCCCTTCTCTTTCTCTTCATGTCTCTTTTCTCCTCGCTATCACTCCACCCCCAACACCTCGGGGAGGTAAATGACTCTGCTGTGAAGGTAGGAGTCGAGGCTGTTTGACCTTGATAGCAAACCTGCATTCCTAAATAAATATTCAGTAGCTCAGGAGCGATGGCGCGTGCCTTTTTGCTCCGCCTGATAACAGGTTATGTATGAGGCACATGCTTCAGTTTTGGGCCCAGCCAGCACCGCTACGGTCGACAAAGGGAGCATACGGGATGTAGTGATGTTGCAGTATATTACAATAGGTCTTTTTCACTGAAGACAATAGGCTCATTCGAGATTAACTGCTCCTCGACTGGAAAGTAGACGAGAGCAGGCGGTAGCAGCAGGGGGCATTGACAAATAAATGCGGTGAAGTCGGACAGTTTTCAGCCGCCTGCAAAGAATAAACAGGAAGTCACAGAAACAGTTACTTTCGGTTAGATCCGATCTGTAGGCTACTTGTAGTTTGCATACTTTGTTCGGATTTATTCATGTGTGTTTGCAACTATATATTTATGTGGAAATGTGCATGTAGCTTCCTTGTATGCTATCTTTTGTTCTTTTTATTGCTGCTTGCTTTTACATGAAAATTTGGATTTTCCACAAAATGTGGTGTTTGTTTTCAAAGCTAAGAGCCAATCAGCTCTTTGATCCGGCGACAGCCAGGCATTTCCCATCATGCCCTGGGCCATGCAGTCGGGGGAGAGCAACTGCGGCGCCTGGATCTAAAATCTGCGGCCGCCTCGCTCTCCTGAGGTTATCGTTGCCCACGTGTCCATGACGTCGTAGCAAGTCTGAGTCTACCCTAAAAGTTCTGTCAGGCCTAGTGCACAGAAGGAGCACCTGAGCAGACACCAGTGTTGTGCATCAGTGTGCTAAACGTGCTCATGTTTTTTGGGGAACGATGAACTGAATGTATCCGTGCAATTAAAAGGATCGGAGACAGACATCAGCCGCTGTCTATTCAACTTTTGCTCGTGTGGAAAAAATGTGCTTTTGCAAGAACGGCTTCATTTAACAGCCTTGGTATCATGCATGCTCGGTCAATATCGCTCTCAATGGGACATTTAAATAGAGCAGAGCCATTGTTAGTGTTATAAGTAACACCCGCGTGAGTCATAATATCTGCTGTGAATAAAAAAGGTCTGTGGCCCCGTCTGCATTGAGTTGAATAATCATGACTTGCAGGTCAAAGAAAGCATTTAGACATCCATGTCAAAACTGGGAAGAATAAGGTTTAAAGTATTTTTTTTAAGTGGTAAGTGCGGTTAAATGCCGCTGGTGCCTGAATTCTGATTAAATTATAACGCTCTGATCTGTCTGAGGGAGAGCGTTATTATCTCATTGATATCAGCTCCGTTCTTTACTGTTCAAACTGAAAAAGTAGGAGTCTATGCATGTCTCGTTTCCTGTGAATCCTCCGGTGGACTCCACCACCTACACTGAAAACTACTGTGACGTGAATGAGCTGTGGTGCTCACTGGTAGACCAGTGACATGAATGAGCACGGGACTCACTGATGACTGAATGGGAAACGGACGTGACTGATTGCAAGCCTGTGAGAGTCACGTAGCCTATCAGAGACTAAATTAGCTGTGCCTCTTTACCTCACAGGTGGATGATTAAGGCTGAGACTATTGTCACATATCGGAATATACAGGCTGGAGGCAGTTACACAAACAATTAAACCCCCAAATCCTGTGTCACCTGGAATAACAATAATAGAGTTTTTACCAACCGCAGGCTTATCTGCAGGAAGTCAGCTGTTTCCCGATCAATACTTTTGACTCAACCATTAACTCAGCAGATAGTTGGCCATGAAACTTTAAGAACTAGCTTTCCTGTTTGGAGAGAGAATCTCCCTTACAAGCCAAACTCCTGATGAAATTCCCCCTTCTTGTAATCATATATTCATTTTATTGTTGATATTTCTTAATTACAAAACATCCAACATGAACACATCATGGAAGTAGTCCCACTGCTGAGAAATTTGCATTGGATACAGCATCATATGTAGTAGGTCCAATATGTTTTGCTTTACTGTCAAGATATTTCATTGTTACATGTTTAAAAATTGAGAAAATTGTCTTCAATGAAATCCTCGGATAATTGACGTCAACTGCTCCTTGTAACTGAACACCGCAGCCTCTATGTTGACTGAAAATAATGTCAGTTGAGTGAATACGTCGCTCCCTAATTCCAACTAACAAGTGAGGCCAAAAAAAAACAAATCAACCCTCCTTGCCAGACAGAAAAAGCTCACATGATGAACAAAACCTAAAAATCCTTTCTACACTACGTGCTCGGCACAAAAATGCAAACCCTATAAAGTTAGCTGGTGAAAGAAATGGAGCATTTAGCAGTGTGTGTTGCTCACCATGCAACTCCCATCCTGCAAACCAGCCTTGGATCAGCACCACGGACAGCAGCCAAAGAGCCACATTAATTGAGGCTAATTTAACAGCCGGCCCTGGACTGGGGGGGGGGGGCGCCCAAATGTTATTACACACACAGATTACAGTGTAGGTGGACATTTTCCAACATATGAGAGGTAACAATTGCATTGCTGTAGATTAAAATCCCAGATCCTACTCCATTTAAACAAAGGCAAACCTGTGTTGCTCACCCATTTGGAGTTCATCCCGAGGGCCTTGCGCTCAGCCAAGTCAATAACAATACTGCTCAAGAACCTTTGTCCTGACAGAGTGCAACACAAGCGATCGTCAGCGACAGCATCAGTAAGATTGCATTGTTTTCTAAATGTCTTAACTGGCCAACAGCGATACAGCTCTATGCAGCACAGTGCTGCCTCTGCAGAACTTTTGTGGGACTTCCTGTTTATCTTTAATCATGTCGCTTTGTTCTCATTTCACTACAAGAACCTAAATAAGGTTGGACGGTGATCGCCAGGGAACTGTGTTTTCTACTTGCTATATTGTATTCCCATTTCCAGTAGATATATCCCAATACAAACCATGTGTTTTCTGTTTAAAAAGAACAAACGCAGGAAGATACGTGGTTACGTCTCACGTCTGATCTCGAGCACCTGGCCAATAAGTGGTTAGTTTACGTGATGGAAGTGCATCGTAACGGATTCACGGACACGGTGTTGGAAGGCTATTTCTGGGCCTCTCGCAGCTGCACCGGTTGCACTGTTGATACTTTGGCCGATGATTGGAGTGACATCTCAGGATGAGGTTTGTGGTTGCAGTCGACATCCTGCTGGGCATATAATGCAAATGATCTGCTTTCTTTTCCCTGTTCATTTTACATCCAATATGCCTCGACATAGCTGCGTCCCAATAAAACACCTCAGATTTCCCTTCAGATCAAGCTTCCTTTCTGCAGCGAACCCTATCAAACACAACATCAGAGCCACAATCATGCAAACATGAGAAAACCCGACGACAGGCAAGAGGTGTTGAATGAAATACATAAAAAAGCAAAACAAAACGCAACGAAAACAAACAAACAGCAGAAAGCGTTACACCTTCACTCTATATTATGTCACCTGTAACAAAACACGCACACCTTGGAATATGTAATTCTTATTTTCAATAACGAGGTAAGATAAGATGACAGATAAGATAGATTTTACACTCCCGAAGGAAATTTGTCACAGGCGCCTCCAGCCGTTGAATTAATATGAAGATCCAGAGTGACACAGCCTATATTGCTCGCTGGCTCACACACTATGCTAGTTTAACATTACCCATCAGTCAACACACACCATAAGTTCGTTACAACAATAACTGCACTCAGAGGGAAATGTTTTGTTTTATCAGGATACAAAGGTGAGAATAAACTGTGAACATGTGAAGGAAGATTCTCATTTTCATCTGACATACAACTTGGGCCTCATGGTGACAGTTTTGGAAACACATTCACAAAACGGTTCAAGAAACACAAGCGTGGTTGTGGACAGGTTGGAAACAAACCAACAACAATTATCAAACAACAGCTTTTTATTTATTTACTTCATAAAATGCAACATTTAATCTTAGCCTTTGTTTTCCGTTTAGCTACTGCTAAGCTTTAAGCCGAAAGTTTGAACACAAACAAATTCAATCTCATCCAAACAACAGTTTTAAACCCATTTATCCATTAATCACACGTCATACTCAGTAAAATAGTTAATTAAAGTTGATTTGTTTTTTACTGTGAGGTCATTGCAGGTCTCTCAGCTGCCTCTAATCTTCTTCTGTAAATCCAAAAACTGCAAATCACTTCAGACACATCAAGACAGGACAGGACTCTTTTACTTCAATTCCTGATCCAAGCGTCCTCAGCTGCTGTCGACGGTCTCTGAGGAGGACCCTGAGTGATCGCAGCCTGCCTTCACCTCTGCGCTCGCAGCCTCGTCTTAATTTGTTTTCTCACCAGGTAATTAAAAATGCAGCGTGGCGGAGCAGGCTGATCAATGACACCTGGCAGCCACGGAGGTAAAAAAGATCAGTATGTCCATTCATCCATCTGTGGAAACCTAACTGTCCATTTATCTGTCCATTCACACACACACACACACACACACACACACACACACACACACACACAGCTATTCCTCATGGATCATTCCGTTCCGGCACCTTCACCCACTGCTGACCTTGGGATAAATGTGTGTGTGGTTGTGCGGCGTTTGCAGATGACTCACGTGCTCCAGAGGTTGAGGTGATTCGGTTGTTGTGTGCAGGTCAGTGTGTGGAATCGTCTCAAGAGGTCGAGGTTATACCGGTTAGGAAACAAAGGCAAGGCTAGTTTACTTGTTCCATAAATGATATAGAAAATGAGATTAATGTCATTACCTGCTGTCTTTTTACTGTGAACAGCCCGATGCTTTGTTTTGTAAAATGAAATTAGATAAATATGGATGATGCACAAAGGCTGAGGTAGCTGTTCACATGGGAAACCTGGGAAAAACTCTTTAACAAGATCATTTGTAGATAATAGTTTTTAGATGCAAACATCTCTTTAGGATTTCGTTTTTGTATGTGTAAGACTGGAAGATGTATGTAAAATAGTCCCGTAATCCCACGTGGGATGGGCCAACTCTTTGGCGTGGCACAAATTATTAAAACATGAATTAATCAATTTAGCACCTTTCAGCAACAGAACAACTCAAAGTGCTTTACATAAAACAGACACATGCAGAGGCACTCAATCTCATGACAACCTACTGTACAAGGAATGTCCTCTTTGTCCTTCCTGGGTGACATTTAAGTCATACAGTGTCACTCTCCTCTTGATTATTATTATCATAACACACACACACACACACTTGTGTATTGACTTAAAGTGATTTCATTAAGGGTTACACCAATAACCTTCGGGGGATCTATAGGCAAAAATGGAATATAATATGCATCACTATGTTTTAATTATTGTGTAATCACATGGTTAGCTTGGAATAATCTATTTTACTGCGGTGACTGTGGTACTGCAGCCGCTACTTGACTTCCATTTCTCCTGAAGTAGTGTTGTATTGGCGAGTGTGGCCTCTGGGCGAGACACAGCAGGGAGGAGTAAGCTGCTGGGTATTCAGTTGGCTGCAATCTGTGCGTTGTTCCTTTAATACTAATTATATTATTATTCCACATCACTGTGAATCAAATCGTTGTTGTGTTTCCTGCTGCCAGAAGACACTGAACACTGCACTTTACAATACACGTCATACTATTGTAGAATCTTGGATGAATGGATGAATGGAGACGATGGTGGGATGACCTGATACAGGAGGAAGGATGATATTGTTGGATGGTCTGATCAGTCAAGAGACGTTTAAAGAATCCATTTAGGGAAGTCTTCAATCAAACTTAATAACCACCAACCGCTTGGAGGCTCCCACTCACCACAAACGGTTATCCACCACAGAGAGATAGTAAGTATGTATCCGTGTATGTTTATTATATGTGCATGTACACCTATGTCATTAGCCCAATTAATGACTTGTAAAGAAGAACTGAAGACTTCAAAATGTCCCCTGAGCACGGTGATTACATGTGTGCTAATGAACCAGATGCTGCACACGCAGCTAACCATGTTTGTTAAATGTGTGCTCTAATAACATGACCCGCACATCTTCAGCAAAACCGTATTAATTCACTTCTATCCCAAGTGTCCATGGCTAAAATAATTACATGCTGATGATGAAATCATTTGAATAAGCTTTTCTTTAGATTTACATGTTTTTTCTTTCTTTTCTTTTTGTGTCAAGTATAGCATTGTTCATTATAGTATTGCCAAAGTAACTTATAACGACAACATTTCATGAATATTTCGTGGAAGTAAGAAACGGTCGATGAATTGTTTGTGTGGTCAACAAAAAGATGATTTATCCTCTGGGAACCATGAATAACCACAGTCAATGTAATGAACATCTGGCAATAAATGCTTGCTATCTTGAGCATATTGTCCTAAAGTTGGTGTTTGGGAAGCTCACAAAGTGTTTGTGAACATTGTCAAAGAGTAAAATGTAGAGTCGGTTCTGCGTACCAGTTAGTAACCGCCCACATTGAGCACTGGTTCTACAGCGCTGACAAATGATTTGATGTCAAATGTCAACCTTGTCTAAAAAATGATGTTCCTTTAACTAAACACAAACTGCATTCTCAATGTTAGAGGGAATTTTAGATTTCATGCAGGACATTAACAGTGGTTGAGGAAGTCCTGTGTTGGTCGACCCAAAAATCCACCATGACCTTCTTCCAATGAAAACTTCAACAGACTTTCATTAGATATGTGTTTGTAATTTGTCGAAAACAAACATTATCTGGGAGACAATATGTTTCCTGTAGATCAGAGGTCTTCAACAGGGTGTTTGCGACCCCTAGGCGGTTCGCGGAGGCACTGCAGGGGGCCCGCGAAGTTTTTGGTTGATTAGACAATTTTATTTATTTACATTTTTTCACAAACATGAATCTGTCCATTATTTTAATAGTTCAGTATTGTATGCAAGATAACAGGTATGTTCATGCATGGCAGTGGCACTAATAGGCCATCACTCATTGTTAGTTTCCACATAATAAAAACGTCAATTTCAATAGCTTGCATGCATGATTATCATGCATTTAACAGACAATGTTGATGTTGGCATTGGTATCAGTTGACAACCCTGCTCACTGTACCTTGCACATGTTTAAAATAAAAACATGAATATATGAACCTGTGTATTATTAGAATAGCTTAGTATTGAATGCACAATAAAGAGGTATGTTTATACATGGCACTAGGCCCAGTTTAATATAAAACACAATTTTATAGAATATATATAGTCGGGGGTCCCTGCTCCATCTCTCTATCAGTTTGGGGGTCCTTGGCCTGAAAAACGTAGAAGACCCCGGCTGTAGATGATACAAATATCATCAACTGACATGGTTTTTGATTCATTCTTGAGTCAGTAATATGAGCTACATTTAAAATGAATTACAGAGAGAGTTCATCTTCACAGAGACGGCTTCAGTCTTCCTGTCAACTGGTTTGGGACATTACAGATTTGTTTACTTTACTAATAATTAGTTTAAATTAATATATGTTTGGACTGGAGACTGAAGTCAAGATTGCCAAAAAAAAGAAAATGGCAGTTCATAACATAGTAACCCTGCTGTCATTTCAAGTACGAAAGTCCACGATCATCTCTGCGTCTTCACCACCAACATGTAGTCTGACCGTCATCTTCTTGGACTGTCCAATTAGCAGAAACCATTCATGATAAGCAGAGCACGTAGGAGAAATTACAAATTAAAAAGCGCTGCGTTTGAGATTATGAATTATGCCTCTGCAGCCACACAACCTTTCGATGACCTCTCCCTTCCCTTTTTCTTTCGCTTGTCTTTTCTCACTCCCTCTTTATAATTCCACTGTCTCCTTTGTCATTTTGTCTTTACTTGGGTGAAGAAAATGAAGATATTAGTCGGTGGCAACTTGTAGTAAAACAGGCCATTATCATAACCCACAGAGGACCGGTTGGACAGTTATTCAAATGCTGCTTTGCTAACTGAGGACACATGAAGAGGGCCATGAAACTAAACCCATGCATGACATCAGCAAGACACACAAGTCCAACAGCAAGGCTACATTGAACATACGGATGTGCCACGGAATGTATCTTAGTTCAGGCTACAGCTGCAGTGCACGTACGGTGTAGGGTTGTGTGAGTCACAGGCAGAATACAATTTACATATTTCTTTTCCACTGTTCTTTGGACCCAGGAGTGTGAAACGCTCTCGCCACGGCCACTCCCTGGCTCCGTACTAGATACTGATCCATGTACACATATCGCAGCTCTAAGTATCATAACATTACTTTTTGAAATTTTTTTGAAATTTTGCGAAAAAAGAGACATTTTTTGCATTGGAAAAAGGTGGGAGTCTCCCGTACATTTATGTCACATCTAATCAAAACGATCAGGCTGACTCGACTATATACACTTTACAGTAATTAATCTAAGCAGCACATCACAATGTTAAATCAAAGGCAAATTGCACAATTACTAACAATCAGGTTGGGATACAGGAAATTTGAGCACATGCCAAGTGAATAGACTATCATTACCACTCTCACCCAACAAGAGGGTTAATCATGTATGAGTAGTGGCGGTGATGAAGCATCTGGGACGAGTGGGCGAAACATCTTCGAGACAAAAACAGCAAAACCCATACATTGCCTTTAATAACAAAGTAGTTGTAGATACCTCAGCTATGACTTGCGCAATGGTGGGACACAGCGCTGCACGTCGATCACAATCTGGGGCTGTAATGAATGTTCATGGTGATGATGAATTAGTGATTTCAAACACAGACGTGCACATTACATACTTGGCTCAGGCTTGGAGCTAAAGCGACTCCTGACTCTGTATCTGTGTGTGGAGAGATGGAATGCATGTACGGATGAGAGAAAGTGTGAGTGTGGACTGTTCACCTATCCTAAATGAAATTGACTGCCTCCCAACTCAGCAACTTTGGTACCTTGTCGAAGTGGATTAACAGAAGGGAAAGAGGAAAATAGACCCACAGTGTAAACCGGACAGAAAACAATGGACAAAGCTTCAACAGACATTTTCTGCACCCTTTTGCAGATATCAAAAGTTGTATGGCTGGAGGAAATGACACATAAGGCGCTGATTAGGATTCATTGACAGTTTGAGTGCAAATTCAATCAAAAGTGTGCTACTCCGCTGATATACTACTCAACCTGTTAATAAGGTATGCCGACCATTGTAACAGTATAGAAATAGTATATCCTTTTGCCACATACATAAGACAACCAACACCTGTTTTCCCAACAGTGGAATAGTTCAACTGGTGAGAACTGACTGGATGGTCAATTCCATTGTCACTAGTCTGCAACAGTACAGCTCCAAGCTTCCCACCTCTCAGGTGCAGCTGGTTGCTCTGATGACTCACAGGTTCCTGCAAGAAAAGAAAAAAAGCACAGGAGGCTAGAAGATGGCTGGGCCATCAAATAAACTATATATGCACTCAAATCTACTTTTACTAAGTTTCACTTTTAAATAGAAACACAGAAAAGTAGTAAATGTGTTTGCTATATTGCACTAATATGCCATATTTCCAGGATACACAGTCATGAATCATTCCAACCACTTCTGAGAGTCTGACAGGAGGGAGTGTGTGTAATGTCACTAATAAAGAGGATGCTTTAATGCTTTAATAGAAAAGTTATTTCATGAGAGAATAGGCTGAGCGTTGCGGTCGGTTATACTGGACCCATAAGCAGACACAGAGATGGCAGAGTAGGGGAAGGAGGTGGGTTTTAATGAGTTACTCGTAGAGCAGGGGGAGAATGCAGGTAGGGAGGTGAGGCGGTGTGAGTGGCGGCGTCTGGGCTGCAACGTAGGCACAGGGATCTTGAGACACAAGAAAAACAGGTTCGTCGTAATCTCAAAGATAGAAGTACAAGAAAATCGCTAGTCGAGAAAAGTGGCCAAGGTTCTAGCTACCACTGAGCTGACGAAACAATGAGATGAACAATGGCGATGAGAGGGAAGGAAGCCGGGGTACTTCATTGTCTGATTGCCGGCAGGTGCAGAGATGAGCCCCGGCGCCGGGTGATGGAAGCCGCGCCCATGCCTCACACACACACACACACACACACAGAGAGAACAGAGGGGAGACACCAGGAAAGGGCCGTTGCAGTACCACCCCCTCAACTGGTGCCTCCAGGCGCCCCAACGGGCTTGTTCGGATGTTCCTGATGAAATATCCCGGACAAGGGAAGTTACATTTTGTAACTATGCACCATTTTCTCTAAAATCTCATTCTAAATTAGACAAATTGTCTAATGAATGTGATTTGAAGTGAGCTCATGAATGAGAGCCCACTCATCTAACCCTAACCCTAATCATAACCCTAACCCTTATCCTGTGCTTGGCCACGCCCCCAGCCCAAAGCAATGGGAGTCTATGACAGCTATACCAGAATAACAAGCTACAGCCACCAAACTTTAAACAAAGGTCTTATGGAGTGCTGGGACTACACACACACACACACACACACACACACACACACACACACACACACACACACACACACACACACACTTCAGGAGTCTAGCACAAACTTTCAAAAAGTTTGTACTAGACTCATTCATGAGTGAGTAAATGGAAGACTACTTTAAATGTGGCTTTACAACAGATTGAAATACTTCAATTGATTGCTCTTTCACATGGGATTGGACTGAGCAAACGCACCCTTGAAAGGACTTTAAGCAAGAAGCAGCTCTGGAGTATAAAGAATAAACCCGATGTGGCTGAGGTGGCGACCTTCTTTAAAGAGAAACTGGAAACATCTGGCCTGTGTCATGGTTACAGATGGATGCAGCAAAAGTTTTTATTTTTGTAACTTTTTTCCTCCAGGAAAAAAAAGAAAAACTGACTTTTTTTTCCGGCGATACACCGGCCGCGTTCATCGCGTTTGGTGTTCACACACCGGGTGAGGTTTCCCCGGCCGTCCCTCTTAATCATGGCCCCAGTTCAGAGAAAAACCCACAAAATAGAACCTGTAGCCACACAAGAGTCCACGCTTCTTCCTGATGTTCACATTTATTATTGTCCTCTCATGGAACACCGGGAACACTAGAGACACAAAACAGCTTCATGTACAAACAACAAAGAAACAAATACTCTGTCTCTCATCACCTACAAGTATAACAGTGCTTTAATGAGTGAACTGAATAAACGTCACCGTGTTCTGGTAGACCAGCAGTAGAATAACAGACGGGGAAGAAAAAGTTTGCTGTTTTCACCTTTCTGAGCTCCGCTTAACTTCCGGTTTAATGGTCACGTTACAAAAACAAAAGCTCGTCTATCATAAGTAAAACAACGGCAACACGGTTACGAGTTTAACACAAGGTACCCAAAGTGGCAGTAAATGTAATGTATTATAATTGCAGAAATAAACTAAAGATAATACAAATCTCAAACCAACTGCAAAATGTTTGCACTGCAAATGGTATTGTCTTATATGCATTTCACACAAAAAAGAAATGAAGGGCTATAAATGACCAACCCTCGTGACACGTGCCTCCATCCTCATCCACCGGGGCACAAACATTCCTCTTCAGCATCATGACCTCTGCTGGTCCCCGTCCACTGAATCTGTTTGTCAATAATTGATTTGACCTTCTGTTTAAGCAATTAGCCCCATCACCTCCCGTTCAATGTGCATCGACCGTCCAACAAAACAATTCCTGTGGGAAAAACGCTGGGAATGAATACAGACGTCGAGCGCGAGCAGAGCTGCGATCTGCCGTCGGCTGGGGGCTGAGGGGAAATTTACTGTTTCAGTGCTGTATCTGTTTTAATGTAATTATGCGTGCATTGATTCGCTGCATTGACAGGCTTACAGTAACAACTGGAGCTGAATTAAAGAGGTTAATTAATATGACAGGGTTTCGGTACATGCCAATGTATAATGATGCAGGAAAGGCTGACTGTGTAGACGGGCAGCAGTTGATTACCCTGAGGGAAGAGTGATTTTATGGCCAGCATGCTTTCCAATATCCCTGCAGAGCACCGCTCTCTCCCTCTCCCTCCTGTATCTTTACATCTCCATCTTTCCCTCGAAGCTTTTCCGCCTCTTTCCTGGTCGGCCTTTAAGCCACACTCTCCCTCTGACTCACGACATCACGTGCTTGTACCCTGAAGTGCTGATTCCTTTTCCTCTAAAGAGGAGCCATGTTGCCCCAATTAGATGGACAATTTAATCTGATGTGAGGTGAGAATATTGGTACTTCCTGCAGAGATTTCACGCTTTATCATTTACGGAGCACCAGTGAAAACTCTTTTTTTCTTTTTCTCTCTTTCTCCTGAGGCGCTGTGGCAGAGACACGAGAGACATGCAGCATTATACGCCACCTTGGTTTAATTTCAGCAGGCAGCATTTAGGCTGTGTAAGTGTGATTGCTGCTGTCAATCACCTCTAAACTGGTTCTAGGGGGAAGTAAACTGCAGTTTTAAAATTCAGAAACAATCACATTCACCCATCTATTAGTTTTCACTCTGCAAATGTTGCTACTCCAGAGTGCTGGAGCATATATCCCAGCATGCACTGGGCAAAAGGCCAGGAAATGGTAACGGCAAACATACGAACTTGGATTATGATTAGATATGTGCAGAATTAATACATTCAAAATGAAAGAGAATAAATAATAAAGATGTTTTTTTTCACAAAATGATCAAGGATTTGGGTGTGCATCCAGATATTCTTACCCACCCACAATCATACGTATGTCTCTGACAGACCAGAAACCCCTCAAAATAAAAACACAGTGATACACCACACAGTATGTGTGAACAGAGTTATCAACTTAATGACGCGATGACGAAGAAAAAGTATTGCTGGGACGTTTTTGATGACATAATAAGCCTTTTTAGAATCAAATATGCCAAAAGAAACAAACGTTTAAATTACCAACACAAATTGAGGGATTTATATTTTATATTCATTCAATAAATGAACCTTGATAAAACATCATTACATTATTACAGTGAAATTGGATTTACACAGAGACAGTCGATGTGGCTCAGAGGAATGTCTTCCAACACATATTAGCCCTCGGTCTCTCTTCACCGGTCTCTGGCACTTGTTGGGAGGAAAAAGTGCAGACCAGAATTGAACCCAGGACTGTAAATTAGCAGGAACCTAAAATCAACTAATCTATGTTTTTGATCATTGTTTCACAAACAAATTCACAACTATTCTCCAAAAAAGACAATGGTAGAAGTCTATGATTATGAGTAAGAATGTCATAAACGACCGTTTGCTTTAGCTTTCTTGGTGCTCCAGTGCTATGCTGAGGTCTTACACCAACTCAAAACACAAAATACAAGATTTCATGGATGCAAGCCAAGGAAATTGACTATAGGCTACAGCCTACATGCTACAGCCTACATGCTTTGCACACACATCATCATCGACAGTAAGTTCACTCACACTGCAATCACCAACAACTATGCCCAGCAAACAGAATCCACACAGCACACTCACATCTCTTTCTCTGTAACCGCACACACAGGTCTTTACTCGGCTTCTTCTCGTTGCCGTCCTGGTCTCCAAGAACAAAGAGAAGCAGAAAAACCTGCTTAAATCTGGGTTCTTACAAACGGCACTCGATCACATGTGTCCGTAGGAGGTCAGTTTACGTCCACAATCAGAAGGGAAGACCGGCTCTCTTCGTGCAAACCTACTGTGAAAAATCCTTTCTTGCTCTATTAATAATTTACAATTTTAGTAATTACTACTGCTTGACATAGTAGCCTAAGCTCTCAAAAGTAATTTTTGTGACAATTGCAAGAGGAAAACGTGTTCACTGAAGACTGCTACATGGATGTACAAATAATTAGCAGTGTCTTTAATATATTACACCCCACAGTGTAATGTCTGCATACAAGAATGAAATGGAAACCTCAGCAAAGGGGAGTGCTTGGAAGACGTAGATGCCATTTAGAGGGTTTGTTTTATATTACGAGGGCAGCAGTTTGCGGTTTGAGTGAGACGCCTCCATCCATTAACTAAACTCTTCCCTGCCAGTCTCCCGACATTTAAGTATTTGGGGAAGAAACACAAGCGCGGAAGATCCTCAGTGGCGTCGGTGCCTACAACGGCGTCCACTCACCACGGTGCTAACCGGTAAACAGATATGACAGCTCTCGGCAAAATGGGCCCTTAGTCGCAGATTTTAATCTCCCCAGGTGAGCTCTGGCCTGCCGGCTCACCTTCGCTGTATTTGCTCTGCGAAAAGCAGCGGCAGCTCAACACAACCCCAGAGGAAAGCTTAATATAATTCCTCCACTTTGAAAGATCTCATCTTTTTTAAATCTCTGCTAAGTGGGAGGAGGAATGGAGGGAAGAGGTGGAGGAAGACGAGGTGGAAGTGGTGGAGGAGAAACATGCCAGTCTTTCCCTTATTTATTTTTCCCTCCCAGTCTCGGCTTGTCTCCGTGTATGTGTCTCTTTTCCTAAACCTTTTCTCTCTTCCTCAGCAATCAGAGGAGCGGTGCAGAGATGTTAGCAGTGTTACTATCATTCCTCCTCCATCTTCCCTCTGGGAGAAGAGAAAAGCAGAAAGCTGCTTACTTGGTTTTCACTCTCATTACCTGCAGAACCGAAGGTCAGACTGCCAATGAGCTCGGGCGAGTTCATCTTTAGCCAATGCCTCTTTCAAAAATAGTGAGTATAAAATAAAGCAGTTAGCCGCCCCTTTGCCATAATCTGTAATGTCAAGCTGCAGGCTCAACAAGTGAAGGTTCAGTCCAAGTGCACCGAGGTGGAAAGACTGACGAAAGGGTATTGAATAGGAAAACAGTTACACGATGAGTTGCATGTTGATTAGGTACTGATCCACCACTGACAGAGTTTGACAAGTTTTGCAAATATCAACTTTTGCATATTTGTAAATCTGCTGGATAACTTTCTTTACCTTTCCAGCGCCTCCTGAAAGTCAATATACTTATTCGTGAGAGTTGAGAACATGGCTTGATTGGCTGAAACGTTAAAAGATGTGTGTGTGTGTAGGTGTGTGTGTGTGTGTGTGTGTGTTCATTTGCAATGTTGTGGCTCCACCAAAATTTCTGAAAAAAAAGCTTCATTGTAAAATATCTTAATTCTCAACAAAAAAGTGACACTTTCTCATCTGTGAAACATTTTCATTGTTCAAAGTAGGATTTCTCTGATTTTGCGTGTGAATAAATAGGTTGAGGTGGACTTTTGCAACTGTTATCAGACGAGAGCTCGTTAAGTTGTGAGGCAGCTGTAAAACATTTTCTTCTGCTCATTAGGGGAAACATAGTTGTATTTCATCAGTGAAGTTGTTCTTACTCCCCTGACACAGTTCAGTTTAATATTTATGAAGCATTACAGCTTCCCCAGTTGACAGAAATAAGTATGACCATCTTTGATGTCGTGTCAACATGCAGCCAATTAAAAATCTATTTTTTCTCTAAAACATGAGAAAGCAGACAGTATGATTATTCAATAAAACATTTTCAATATATCTGCTTGAAATAATTCACTGTTTCATTACAGTTCATGCAACAAAGTCCATTCAGAGGTTCAACATTTTACACATAACTTTTCAAAATGCTGAGTTTGTAAAGTTCTCAAGATTACTTAACATCTAAATTTAAATTATTAGTTTTTCTCTGATGTACAGTAAAAAACAACATCATCAGGAGAATTACTTAGAATAATTTAAATTTAGAAAATGTTTTATCTGATAGGATATTAAACAGAATCATCAAACAACTGGTTGCTTATTAACTTCAGAGAAACAATAGGTTTTGTTTTTTCATTTGGTTCCCCTGTGGTAGTGATGCTTTAAAGCCATGATAGATGCAATACTGGAGGCTTCTGCTGGAGTGGTGATCGGAAAGTAATTCCTCATTCATGTGTTATCACTTTACTCCCAAATAGTCAAAACAAATGAGCAAAATTAACAGATCACCAGAAAAGGGTGTTGTCCCAGAATTTCTTGGCTTGTTGGCTGTAACTTTTGAACGCTTTCACGGAGAGAAATCTGGATGTTATCGCTGAAATCTGTGGGAAATCCTCGTGCTGTTGGGTGTGTCATTTGCCGGGGGAGATGCAATGGCCTCCATGTTGGAAGCATTTTCGGAGTAGTTGGATCGCTGGCTGTGGCGTAAAATACATGATACTGTGGCGGATCTTCTTAGTTAGTTAGTGTAATAGTTTATAATGGTGTTTGCAGTGTGTAAAATGGTTTACATGACTAAGATGCTGAGACTTAAAAAAAAGAGGTTTTAACTTTCCATTTGCCCCATCGTCAACATTTTGATTTGTCCAATATTGTGATACAAGGTATTCTTCTTGTTTTTGGAAACATTGAAACAAATGTCTGTATGTTTTTGAACCACGAGTGACTTTTGAACTGTAATGATTATACCTGTGTCTTGGTGTCCTCGTATTGTATTTATTTCTTTTATTTTTTTTTCTTATTGCCATATGGACTCATGTTTCTAGAAATAAAGTTGAATATAGTGTTTGATGACCAAATACCTGCAAAACTGATATCATTCCCATCAGCCTCAGCTGTACTTTCATGAGAGCTAATTAGCTAATTAGCAAATGCTAAGATGCTAATCTAAGATGATGACCAGAGTAAACATTGCACTTGCTTAACATCAGCCTCTCAGAGCTGATAGTATGGTTGTGTATACATGTTAAACTGTAGTAGTTGTTAGTTTTAGTTCAACATTTAAAATTTACTTTCCTTTGACAACTAGGCTGAAGAAGGAGGTTTGGGCTGAGGGCTAGCTAGCTGCCGGCTGAGAGTTGACATACACTAAATAAAAGTACAACTCTGCAGGAAAAAAGGGGATCTGAGTGTAGAGTATCTGTGTAGAGTGACACTGCTGCTCGGGAACCATTGCACTAATATTTGAGGGCATGATTGCAGTGGGTCAACATACTGCAGTGTACAAATGTCATTGTCACTTAGAGCTCCACCGTCCAGATGTCTTTCTGTCCCTCCCAGTTTCTCTCCGTCTGTCTGGTGGAAAAGGTCACCTGTTCAAGAGGATCACAGTCCTCTCTGGCTGATCTCTTCATCATGGAGCTGCCACACAGATCCCATCAGTAAATATGTTGCTGTCTGCTGAGACCTGACCTCCTCCTGTACCTTGCTCAGCATGAGGAAGGGGAACAGCTCTCTCCTGACAGACTTCCTCTTTTAGCAGATGTAACATTTGCTATGCCTGAATAAGGAAAACAGTCTTTGATCAGACAAGAACTAAGGTGGTTGACAGCCTCCACAGGGCCATTTGTTTTTTTGTCCTCAGTCCAAATATTGTGGGCTGAAGGTATTCATCCAATCTTTGGTTGCTTTGTTGAGAAACGCATTGCGCATTTTTTCGTTCATTCTCTGTCTTTCTTATTTGTCTTTGCAACTTTCTCCCTACTTCCGCCACTGATGTAACCTTTGCACAACCTTACATAGGTGTCCCTCATTGGGTGCTAATGGGTTACTGTAATAGGCCAAAGGCTTGATGGCCTGAGCCAATTTGGACCTACAGAAAACAATGTATATTATTTTACTCTGATCCTGCAAATGAACATCAGCTCAAAAAAACTAAAGTCTTGCAATATTCATTCATTACAAACTTTAATGAGGAGCGTTTTTACACACCTGCACAGCCCCGAGGAGTCTAATCAGGTAAAATGAGTGAAGAAACTATAAAAAGTGTAACTCTAGCCGCCTTATTGGTCAGGAATTAAAATAAATATTGAAGCAGTGTCCAGGCTCATAGGCAGGCATTGAAGATGAGTGAGGTTAGGCTCAATACTGTGAAAATGCATAAACATTTTCTCCACTGCGTTACAAAACCTTTTAGCACAATTAATTAAGAAACATGAAGCGGAATAAAAACACTCTACGTCCACTTGTTAAATTATAACTTTTAAGGAAAGAATTTGAATGTCTTTTACACCGCTAACATTACTTCTAAAGTAGAAGTAGTGTCAACAAATGAGACGATAACTGAAGTGTTTCACAGCCTCCTCAGGGCCACTACACTGCAGTTTACCAGGAGTCCCACTCAATTGGTTTTGGTGGTGCATCTGCTGGGCTTTAGCACTTATTATGAATGAAGTGTGTTTATTCTTTGCAGCGGTAAATCAAACAAAATTCCTATTTTCCTGTGAAGAAAATACAGCTTCTTCCAACTTTCTATTATGCCACATGTGGCAGCAAGCTAAACTGTGTAAACTTGCTCCCTTGCCATTTCATCGAAAACCTGGGTTATAATGGCAAACGTGCAAATTTGAAGGAAATGTCAACTTGGAATTTTAATAATATATATTTTTTTAAATGACATTGTGATATGGAACTCGTGGGAAAACTATAGAGCAGGAGGGAAACCAAAAGCCTGAAGGATGAATCATTATTTATAAAATGGGTCCGTGTCTTATGTGCATTAGTGTCGAATACAAAGTGCGCTGCTCTCTTTCTCCTCAGGCGCAGGGTATGAATATAAATGACGGTATTTCACTTTGTAAGAATCCAAGCACGAACAACACACGCATTTCAGCCTACGCATAGACGTCATTGTACTGCACATCCACATGTGTAAATAGACAGGTAAATGCACACGCAACCATGACATTATATTCACAAAGAAAAAAAGCACAGTACACACAGACACAAGCATAAAAATAAACTATACACACACGTCTGTGTGTGTACGTGTGTACACCTTTGCCGTGGCCATATTTGTGCGTGTACATGTATTTATATCCACACATTTATGCAGCAGTTTGTGTGTGTGTGTGTGTGTATCCAAGAGTAGCTTTTTTTACTGTGCACCTGTGTGAAATTGTGATGTTGCTAGATGAGTGTGCATGCATCTGTGTGTTTGTCTGTGTGTGTGTGTGTGTGTGTGTGTATAAACCATGTGCAGGGCTACTGATAAGGATTATCCTGACCGGCCATTGGTCATAGGTGTGTGTGTGTGTGTGTGTGCACTATGGGGTCCCCTTGGTCGCCACAGCGTTCACTCAAACAAAAGGTGAAGTAATGACCCTCTGAGCCAGACATTTATGACCACATAAACACTGCTTGGCTGTTTTATTTTTGTCTTCTGTCTTCCTTCTGCCTTCGTCAGTCAACACAGTCTCACACCCAACCCATCAAATACCACGACTTGGTCATTGGTCATTGGCCACGAGCTTCAAACTACGACGCTCTAGGTCCTCCTGTAACATCACTTTTGGATGGTCAGAGGAAGTTATGTTTTAGGAAAAGAAACGTGTTTGACGTTAACTTGAGGACGTAACTACCAAGTGACCAACAACTCACGTGGCTAATGAGTGACGGACAAGTCACATGACTCAATCGGCAAACTATTCGATGTCTCGTGCCCATTTTCAAAGTTTATTTTTAAATTTTTTTTACAATGCACAATTTAAAGTCGTGGGGGCGACTGTGGCTCAGTGGTAGAGCAGGGTCCTTCAATCAGAGGATTGGCGCTTTGAGTGGTCGGAAGACTAGAAAAGCGCTTTAAGAGTACACTCCATTTACCATTTACCATTTATATACGGTATTTACTGCTGCTGCATGTCTTTCATCCTAACGGATCCATTTGCTTTACAATGCTAATGCTACCACACCAATACATACCTTGTAGCCTACTATATTGTAGGCTTCAGCTTGAAGTATGTCATATACGACACATATGAATTTCTCTGAGACGCTGCATGCTAGAGACTCTTTTAGCCGAAGAGCTAGTCGTTTCGATGAGGGTTCTGGAGCTTTGTAATGCAGCCTTGAATTGCAGCGTCTTTTGAGATCCATCGCTGAATGTTTTTTTGTGATTATTTATCTATTGATCCATGCTGATTACGGTTATTGGTGTTGTTATCTTTATAAAACCCAAACGGTGAGTCAAACCATCTTAGTGCTGAAGGCCTCAAAAATACATCTATAGTAGATGTTTTTTTCAATGTACCATCTCTATCTAGATATTTGAAGTGAACCCAATGAAATATTGTTAAAAAAGGTTATTTTCCAAGGTTTGCTTTTCAGTTATTTCCATTATTAAAAATGTCAATGTGCACAGAAGATCATAGAGGAAATGTGATTGCTTGCATGACGACAAAAGTAAAACAGAGAAAACTTTAATTACACTTAAGGTAATGACAGAGAAACTCAACCATTGTATCTCCTTTCTGCTTCTCTCCTTGGGTTTGTTAACAATTTCCAATTTCTTTTCTGCTCTCTTGAATTTGTTTTAATTATTAATGTATTGTCTAATAATTTAAGCCTCTGTGTTTATCCATATTCATAGCACTCTGTTGCATGATTTGCCATATATTTTCTTCTTTCAGGTAACATAGAAGAATACAATTAACTGTCCTTTCTCTTGCTTGCTTTCTCTGCCTCTTTCTCTCCCAGGGCGGTCTCTCAGACAGAAGAGTCACAGACCACATTAACCTTTAAGAGCTAAAAATCAATGTCCTGCTGTTAATTTGTGCTAATTTGCTTCCACTTAGTTTTACAGCAGTCTTGTTTTTTTTCCCCACTCCGGATTTCAAAATGTCTCCTTGCAGCACATGAGAACATATGGCAGTTCTATTGCCTGCACGCCTCCAGACGTTAAGTTTGGTCTGTCCTCAATACATGTGTTCAGCGCCCCCCGGGGCCAGCTTAGCATAAAAATAACCTTAAAATGTACAATTGTTTTTTTTTCTTGACTCTCTGATGAGGATAAAACACAGAGAAACCTACATATAAGAATCAGTGACGTAAAACATATTCGTTATCAACTCTCACTGCAGCTCAATATATAGAACACCCACATCAACTTGCAAATACAATAGTTTCCACTTTAGACAGAGTGAGTTTAACCAAAGTGTATTTACTTATTTAAATGTCACTTTTTACCTCCATGAATTTTAATATGAAACCACAAGACACAGAGAAACAAACCTCAGAATAGGAGTCCGTAGGTGGTGATTTGTACAAAAAAATACTGTTTTTAGGTATGCATGAGTAAAAAAGTTGTACTGAAATGCTTCACATAAAAGTACGCTTTTCATTTTTTAAATATTTAATTATTTCTACTGATGCATTCATGTGTTGGCAACATTTTACTGTTTTCTGGTCAAACACAGCAAAACTAATTCTCTAAATAACTATTTTACATGCTGTATTGTTTCAACTTATTCCAGAACTACAAGGTAGTTAGTAGCATTAAGAGTATATATGGAGTATTGTGTTAGTACATGTTTATAGTGAAAAACAGTTTGAGCACTTCAAAATTGTAAAAAAAGTATAATCCTTAAGTTAAGTTGTTACTTTTCACCAGTGTTGATGTGGATAAATACAAACTAGCTTAATACCTAATTGCATGGTCAAACTTTTAAAAAATGTCAGTCGTATGGTTTGTTAGTGAACATAATTATTTTTCATTGTTACATTTAAATGTTTGGTTTTCAAAAGTAAAATGAAATGTACATTTTCCCCATTGTGAAACATCACATCCGTATTTGATGAATGAAAACTAATATGTGTCCCAAACAGCAGATCACAGTGGTTCGAATTTGCTTGAAATTTTGGAACATTGTCTCTATTTGGTGTTCCGCCTCGCCTGCTGACCTCAGTGATGTAGGTGATTGCCTGAAAAAAAAGGGCAGAAAACCCCATCTGAGAGCAAATATTTGTGCATGTGTGGCTGCATGATTATCATCTCTCAAACTTATTTGTCAGCTCATAGATGTGCAGGCACAATGTGTGTGTGTGTGTGTGTGTGTGTGTGTTTGAGTGCACTCAGTGTGCCTACTTGAAAACCAGCCGCAGTTTGTGCTCTTGTTACAGGAGCATCTCAGGTAGATGCATCAGAGCCACACTGTGTTCAGAGACTGGACCCAAAATCCATAATGGATCGGAATTACAGAGGTTTCTGAGACTGTGTGCATGTTTGTTTGAGAATGGACCAACTTCAAATTCTCCCTCTGGCAGACAGGCCTCCTTTTTAAGGGAAAAATGCATTATGGATGGCACTTTGTCACCATCAATAGGCCTCTGGACTTGAGGAAAAGTCTTTTAGGTGAGCACCCTTGTTCACAGTGTATAAAAAAAGAATGGATGGTAAAACGGATGGATAGATGGACAGATTCATAGGTGGATACGTAAATAGTGGAGTGGATAATGGATGGAAAGATGGTAGTGTGGATCAATGGTGGTTTAAAACTATGAATGGATGGATAAGTGAATCCATGGTTGATGGATGACACATTCATGCTGCCAACCAGTCAAATATGGCAGCTTGGTCAGTGGCCTTGAGCTTCAAACTATGGCGCTCAAAATATACTGGTTACATGCATTATGTCTTTTAAAAAAATAAATAACTTGTCTTCAGAGGAAGTTAGGCTTCAGCAACAAAACCACTTTGGGTTATTGTTAGGAAAAGATTGTGGTTTAAGTTAACTTAAATGATCACGTTAACTTGAAGTCACGTGACTAGCCACTCATCTAACTCACGTTACCAATGTATGGCTAATGAGTCCCATTACTAATGACTGACATGACAAAATATGCTGACCTTTGTCTCACATGGGACACGAACAGCTGTCTACCAGATAAATGTCTTCTGTCTATTTGACCCATCCGCCACCCCGGCCGAGTGTTCGTACTTTCGCGTATTTTTACTACATCAGTGAAAAAATATTTTATATAAATATATATATATATAGATGAATAAAGTTTCACTGCTGAAATCTGGGACAATCTGTTAGGACAGGAAACATGAGCGGTCAAATTGACACTTTCACCAAATTGTCAAAATGACATTTATTTTGTGAGTGAAAGCAAAAGATTTAGACGATATAATTTAAGGATTTAAGGTCTTAGTCTTGCATTATTATGTTTTTCCCAAATTGTCCAGAAATGACTTGCAAAAAACAAAACTAACAATGTATTAGTTTTCAATGAGACACTTAGCCCCAAACCCATTGCTTCCCTCTGAATTTTTATCAACGGCTCACAAGTATTGTTTCCTTTTTTGGGAAAAGAATCTTCCTACAACAGGCACTGAAGCTTTTGTTAGGCACTACTTTTTAACACCAGATTAATACACAAAATGAACTGCAGTGGGTGTGTTCATGAAAGAAACATGTCTCCCAGTGCAACAGGCTGGCTCCAAGCTGGAAACTCTTTTATCTCCCTGTCCTCAAGTCTTTACAGTTAGTATGGTGTGTAAAATGTAATGATACATAGTTAAATCTACCGTATAAAGAGCCAGGTGTTAAAATCACAGAATTTTCCTCAAATGAAAAAATCCTGACTATAGTGTGTTCTCATCAAGTGGCAAATAAAGTGGTTTGATTGTGTATATTTCTCCTCTCAGTTCAACTGATTCAGCACTGCGGAAGGCTTTCTTAACTCAGATGATGTGGGAGTCAGAAGTGCTTCAGTAACTTCGTTTCCGAATCGGAGGGGAACACTTATCTGTTTAGATTTTTTTGAAGGAGGACAAATTGCTCCTGACTGCAGTCTGTCACCTCTGAACTCCATCATGGATTATTCATACTGTGATGTGAAGAAGTGCTGGTGAAATGTTGTGTGTACGTGTGTTTGCATGTACATTTGCTTGTACGAGCTCATGAGCTGGCCTGTGTATGCACGGAAGTGATCTGTTTGACACTAAAGCCGTTACTTTCGTAAAATTTAAATTCATCTCAAACTTCAATTTGATGATTTATGTCTCCCAATTAAATTTTTCTCACCAGCTAAAAACATGAATCAGTTAACTAGGTGATTGTGGCCGTGTTGATCCCATCATTACTATTATTACGCGCCCATACATAACAAATATAAAGGCTTTTTCATTCAATGAGTTGTCCAATTCCAGACCTTGCTAATTCATTGTATATCATCCCAAATACATAACTAATTCAGTTTGACGATTAACTGGTTTTGTTTGCAGGAGTTCAAAGCTGGAACCTTTGAGTTCCTTGTTTTGTAACTGTGTCCTTTAATGTTCAGCGCACAATTTAGCCATAATGGCTGTGACTGCTCTTACCAAAACCCAGTTATTGTAACGTTTATTTCAAACAAAACAGGTAGCTAGAACTATTTTGGCCAATTATGAAAGAGCCTGAGCAATGTCAAATGAGTTCCGTCACTGAAGGACCAAATGTATCCTGGCTGTGTCCGAAATAGCTTCCCTTTGGTTTATCTCGTTTTAAGGGTTGCATACTTATTATTTGGGCTCAGAATCAACTCCAGTTAGGAGCCAACTGTACCGGTGTCAGCTCCCTGGGTTGGACCAGTGGTCTTTGGCCAACTGAAATAACTGCCCTCCAGCGCAACACATCACTTTTGGATCAGACACCCCAGGATGATACTATTTGTCAGTGCCTTCCAAAACTGTTACATATCTTTATTGCAGGTTTGGTTAGGAATAGGAAAAGATCTCCGTTTGGGTTGAAATGACAACTTGATTGAACAATTTTGGTCATGGTTAAAACAATGTTGACTGTCGGTAGGAAATGGCAAATTAACAGCAGTCTCCCGTGTCAGTCTGTCCTGCCATGTCATGGCTTATCTGAATAACTGTAACCTCTTTGACCTGCTACTGTGATATTTTTAGCATCTTTATGTCATTTTCTTTTTCCTCTTCCCCTTTCTGATTCCTGTTTTTTTTGTTGTGCCATTTCTTTCTCCCTCTTCAACTGTCTTCCTTCTCTGTTTCCCATTACGATTTCTGTCTCTTCTTCGCTAATAGTCGGGTATCTGCCCGAGACGCTGATGAGGCCCATTAGCGCGAGTGAGCCGCAACAAAGGAGGATCACAGCACTGCAATGTAATGTGATGAGCCTCCTCTCTCTTATCAATTCCAGGGAACATTAAAGGAGTACGGGAGAAAAAACTCTCATTTCATACACCCATAATTAAATGACACAGACGGGTTGATAGTCTCTGGACCATTGTGAATCCAAATTACGCAAAGTAATGAAGGAAAGCAGTTTTAAATTGCAGGTAAAAAGCCAGAGAGGCTTTGAAATCATCCGTATGCCTCTGCTGCCTTTTTCCTTGTGTCGTGTGCATTTATAAAGTTGTAGATGTAAATGTATCTAAAAAAAAATAGAGAAATAACAACCTTACATTTCAATTATAACTGGTTTTGATGTAGCCATGTGTTTTTTTTTACAGAGTAAGTTATTCAGAGTACATATTCATACCACAAAGGAAGTCTTCCTGACTGAATATTTTAGAATGCACATATTGCTAATGCACATATTGTATGCCACAGATGTGCAGAGGGCCTGAGCTTGAGAAACAGCATTAAGAGTCTGGGACTAACAAATGTGAAAATACTAGCTTGAAAATGTGTTGCATCAAAACTATTCACACTCTTTTTAAAAGTATTCGTGACAAAAGCAACAGTTTGTAAAAAATATATCCGTGCACATTTATCGCACAAATAAAATTGCCCTGGTGTGAAAAAGCAATGCACTTTAATTTTTATACAACCCCATGTAATCAATTTGTATGTAATCCGCATCATTGTGAGCCATGATAGATGCTGTATTGTAAAGAGGTATAGTTAGGTCTAAAAACAGTCGTCACATAACTTCTGCAATGCAACTTTAGTTATTTTAACCCAATAAACAATCTATTTTTAAACCCGCTCAAGTTGTTTTGTTGCCTAAACACTACGCAGGTGCACTTGTGTTGCTGAAAACAAAGCTCAGCAGCAACAAGTAAAGTCTTCCACAATAGATTTTCTTTTTGTATATATTATAAGCTGCAGGTTGGACTTTGATGTGTATCACATCTTGGACTACATACAGCGGTCCGACTAACCTTTTTTCAAAGCTCAGTTTTTCTTATAATATCAGGTGTACTTTAAAAAAGCTGACGAAGGCTCTGTTCCATTCAGGTGTAGTGAGCCAGCATGCACTTATAGCCCTGACCTGAATGAAACGTTGCTTGTTACACCAATGAAAATGTGGGGAGAGGACTCAAACATCCAATTTACCAATGTTGCAAAGTGCTTATTGGGGAAAACAGCTTTTTTCTTTGGTTTCACTTGAGAAATTGTTCTAAAAAATCATTTTAGAAATTGTAATTTCAAAGATATACTCAGATGGCCTTCTGTTTTAGGTACATTAGACACATAACATTGCCTCAGTGATAAAAAAAAATAAATACAGTGTGCGTTCTGAAAGCCTTTTAGAACTATTAAAATGTTTGTCTCTTAAACTAAGTTATTATTATTGTTTTCTGTCTCAGTTCCCATGGTGAGAGGAATGTAAGCTTCATGATGTCTCCCCCTTTTGAATATTGAATGTTTATTGTGGTGATTTGACTAATCTGTGAAGAGAGTAGTTTCAATATGGACCTATTGTGGCTAAACAGATTGGACAGAGCTTGAATATGCTCACTTCATCTGCAGTGTAAACTGAAGTATGAATTGCAAATAGCAGAATTTCAGAGGAAATGGTATTGCAAAATCTCAATTAAATCGACCAAATTAATGTTTTTTTCTCCCTTTGCTTAAGGTGAGCCAAGACTGTGAATGCTTATATTTGTATGAAATATATTATGGCAGATACTATATTGATGTATTACAAGAGAACAAGACTAAAGCCAAAGATAAAAAAACAAAACAAAAGCCAGCTTCAGTTCTCTGGGTGTAACAGATGAACAGATACGTTGAGAGAAGCCCAGCACTCCCTTGGTGCAAAAGCACATCCTGGCTCAAATTCATCCTCATTAGTTTCCCATGATGAGTTTAATGAATACCTTGTTGGGAAGGTTTTGCTTGGCCCACGGTCCTTTGGGGCTTTTGGCATCACAGGCCCACGAGAGCCCCTCCGACACAAATAGTGAACGATGCGACACCCACCATCAAACAGAGGCAAGAGGAGATGGTGAGAGAGAGACAAAATGAGGAAACAAAAACCCAGACAGAGAGCGGAAAGGAGAAAACGAGGGGGAACAACAGCAGATGGAGTTGAGAGAGGGTCCCCCAGTGGATGAGGGACAGGCGGGATCTCATGACTGGCAAAGCCACATCCATTATCCTGCAGAAGAGAGAAAAGGTGAGGAACAGAAGAAAAAAAAATAGACACAAAAAGTGACGAGAAAAAAGGTAAAAAAGCCTTGAGGGGAATCTCATTTTTGTGACAGAAAGCAATAAACACAGGACAGAGAGTCTCTGACAAGTGCACAACAAAACATACAAGTGGCAAATATTTGCTTAAATTTACCAAATATCTATTCCACAAACAGGAAAGACCACATGTGTATTAGCTTTGTTTAAATATTTTTTAGAAATCAGCCCCTGAGGGGACATGGAAATCTGTAGCACATGCTGCCTGATTGCTCAAACATTGATAATGTACAACCCAAACAATCATCGCACAGTTCTATTAATTCAGGAACTCAAAACGGCTGCTCCTGCTGAGGCCGGAAGGTGGAAGGACTAAGAAGAATACCTGCTGGTAATGGTCCATTATCTTATTTTTATTTGTTTTACTTTTGCTGAACTTTTGCATGCTATAATCTCAACTAAAACTATGATCACATCATTTGCTCACTAGTCCATTCCCCACAAACTGAATTATGAGTAGCTAATGACTAAAAGGTGGAGTTAAACTAAATGTAATACAATATTTATTTCAGGCCCTGGAGACTACAGGTTGGCTCTTGGGTTTCAGGGGATTTGAAATTTTGTATTTTGGGGACGAAAAGTGAAATTCAGTTTGTCATACTGGGATATGATCTCATAAATAAAACAATGTTACTGCTCGGGAATGATCCTGCTGGTCATTCTGAATATTCCCATCATACCTGTTCTCAAAGGTTCTGGCTTTTACTTACTTAAGCTGTATTTACAGATTCCTTAATTTTTCACTTTTAATTCAGTAAGAAAAAATTATCTTGGAAATCTATGAGTTATAAGTTGATTTGCCAGAAGAGCTTTTTGGCTCACTTTCCTTATTTCACGACAGTTTGTAAGCAACAGAAATGGGATGTCAGACCAAATACATTTCAAGAAAAAGCACATGAACATTTACCTAGTTCGTCTCTACTTTTTAAAGCTCCCCCTGTGCTTCATTCCTACATTTACCACAATGCCTACCAAAAACATTTAGAGATCAGGTGTGATCTTGCCGTTTATGTGTGTTTTAGTTGCAGGTGAAGGATTACGACCTAAGGAATTTTTCAAAACAACAAAACTGGTCTCTCTGCGCTCACGATCATTTCTCGATGTGTGTTTTTTACAGATATGTGTGAAATGGCGAGTCTGCAAAGATGTCATTGATTCTTTGCCATTGAGTCCCAGTTTCTACCCGAAGTTCCTTCCTTCCTTGTTGAAAATAACGAGACACAATGATCCATATCTTAGTTACTGTTTTGTCTGAGATCTGATCTGAATCACAGTGGAAGGAAACTCTTTCGAGGAGCTTGGTAGCATTGTGTCTTAGTCCTCTGTATCCATGGTCATCCACCTCCCCTTCCTTTCTGAGGAGGGGATTTCTGGGATTATTTTGCTTCCCTTTGGACTTTCACCACAAGGCTTTTCTACCAGAGGTCTACCTCCACAGATCTTCCTCTTCTTCCTTACTGGAGAGGAGATCTATAAGATTCCTTTGCTGCCCTATGAAATTTCCCAAAAAGTTTTTTTTTTTACCAGAGGTATACCTCCACACATTATGCTCTTCTTCCTTTCCTTTTAAGCCTTTTCTTGAGAACAAATGGGGCAAATACCGATTTTGCTGTGTGGGAATCACACCATCTAGTGACAACCATTAAAGGTCTCATTTAAACCTTATTATATGCAGCAATAACCAACGCATCTCTATGTTTTAGTATTTAAATTGCCTTGAACCATCACTTGTTGTTCCTTGCTCATAAAGTAATTAAATATGTGCAGATTCAAGTTTCAATTTAAGAAAGTGCTGCAGATAATTGTGTTTCCAACCTTTAAATTAAGTTATAAAACAGAGAATTGCCACCACCACTTTCTCCAATCTCGTGGGCTGCTTGTGCTTGATAGAGTGAACACAAGTACCATTAGAGCCCTGGTGAATTGGTTGGAATTAACAGAGATGTTTGTCATTACGCGTGAAGTCAAGCATTTGCTTAGTTGAGCAAATTCAAGTAATCCGGTTTACCAGTATAATTTTGCCTGTGGCAGAGAATACGAGTAAGCAAAAAAAAAAAGGAAATAAGGAAATGAATAAATAAATGAAGCAGATGACAGACTGATGGAGAACAGAGGCAAATAAGACAGAACATTAAGAAGCAGGGAGACCTTTGTGCAGCTTGTGCCAGATGAGAAAAGAACCTGCAGGGGGTTATTCAAATGCCCGAGTCATAGCCTGTCAAGAAATCCAAATTCAGCTTGAGCACGTGTCCGCGCTCACCCTCTGTGGAGTCCTAACACGCTTTATTATTCATTTCCAGGCATCACTTGTGGCTCCTGGCCATATTTTTAGAGAGCAGAGAGGGAGACATCCTTGAGAAGCGCTGGGCAGCGAGACAGGGAGTAGTGTTAGCACTTGAGCTCACTCCAAAGGCACTACCAATCCCTGCTGACGAGCAGAGCCCCACAGACGAGTGGATGGGACGTCGAATAGCATATGGCCAGCCATATCATTCTAATTGCAGCTGCCTGTGAATGACCGGCTTCTGCACAGGACACTAAATCCACCTTGCGTTGCGGAACGCACTTGCATCTGCTTATCACTCACCATGAGCAGAAGAACACTTCTGTGCTTGATAAACAGGCCTCAGTTGAGAAGCTGCTACACAGAGAAATATCCAGAAAAGCAGGAAAGCAAAAAATACACCATTAGCTCTCAATTGTTGCTTTAAAGCACATTCGACTACAAGTTGAAAAGTTGTTACTGGGCAAGTGCAATCTGAGTTTGAGTACATGCTTTCTCTCTTGTCCCAGTGTTTTTGCTTCCGTTATTATCCTGCTCTTATTGCATTGGTAGTTTTGAAGGCGATTACAGTGTTTGAAGGACCATGCAGGGGTTCTGCATATCTTAGCCCATTTACTTCACAGTATGGAATGCATTTGAAAATGGCAGTAGAAAAACACTGGTATGATAAAAAAAATACCCCCGATTCATCTACCATCCTATAAATGTAACTGTAAAATCTGGACATTGCTTTTCTCACCTCGTCATCATTAAATACATTACTGATGTTGACAAATGGTCACCAGCATCAGAAAACATCCCTGACCTGTCTCATCCCATTCTAAAACTGTAACTATTAGTTATATTCATTTTCATTTTTTTATGGTTTAAACATTTTTTTTAATGTTTTCTTCTGGTCTTTTGATTAATGTATTCAATATATTTGAATGTCCCTGTAAAGCACTTTGAAGGTCATGTGTCTGAATGGTGCTCTATGGATACAATTACCTTGCCTTACCTTGTCTAGAGTGAAAGAAGATTCTGTCATCACACAAAAAACAATAGCAATAGACATTTGTATTAAAGCCAAAATGGACCTATTTCTTTTTTTTCCCCGTTTTTTAAAGGCAGTGAAGATATCTTACTGGCTGACCGATTTAGCAACTGAAAAGCTTCCAGACGCCTACTCTAATTCAATTTCCTTTCCTACTCATTAACTTATCATTAGTTAAAGGCAGTGCTGTTTGGATTGGCTCAGCATTTTGTGTAAATTAAGAACAGGATGGTTTGTCAGGCTGATATGAGATCAGTGGATGAAATCCTCTGAGGTAATTGGAATTTGTCAAAAAGCTGCCAAACATATTTTTTTGCCCTGTTAACAACAATTTATAAAGACGTTAAAGAGACATGTTGTCTTAATTATGTTCTAAGAATATTGTGGTGCCCAGCTGGTGTCATCAAGGCCGAAGTGGAATCAGGACTAAAGAAAGGATGTGGTATAAAGTAACAGCAGCAGGGCTTTATGCAAAATGGCTGAGAAGTCAGAGCAATTACTGGCAGCGTGGTGCATTGAGAAAGGACACATGAAGTGTGAAAGTGCTATACAGTACTCAAGGGCATTTTCTGTAATGTACTGCTCTGCTATGCTTATGAGTGTAGTGACTGTGATCACTGCATTAATGCACAAATGGATGTTGCTATACACTATAGATTGGCCCATGTTAGTAGAACATTTGGTCTACGAAGGAAATCCGTGTAAAAAACCACAAGGCGAATACCTGAACAGAAAAACATGGGAATGGAAATATATATATATATATATATATTTAAAAAAAAGGTTTTTATTGGGTTTACTTCTAAAAACTACTAACAACACACACAGACATAGCATGCTGCAGTATTATGAAGTGGGAGTTTGATTATAGTCTCATAAAGTGGCACACCACGGGGCAAAGCAACCTTTAAGCTGCCTCAAGGCCTAAATCTAAACTGATGTCTAACCTCCCACATAGCACTGCTAATATACTGTCTCTGTAGAACATAAGGAGAGTAATTACATATTACTGCGCTCTTACTCACTGTGCAGAAAAGCTGCCTTCTTTTTCCATAAAAAAATGGTCTGACCAGGTGTCCTTGCCAAAGCTATTACTCCTTTTTAGCTTCATTAATTTGTTGTTTGGAAATTGTGAATCGGGGATGATTTGGAGAAACTCACGGAAGTCTCCAAGGGGGGGCTATAAATCAAGAACAGGTGGTTAAATAAATGATGCTTAAGGCTTACGTTGAGTGAGATATGAAGGCCTGATTTACTGAAGGTTCGTTCAGACTGAACGCAAAGTAGAAATTAGAAGCAGAATGAATGTAAAATAAGTGGAAAGCTATGAAAATAATTCACAATGCGTTCTGGGAAGGGAAATCTGACATTTTTAATTAGAAAACAATGTGCATAATTGTTGGCTGCATAACAAAGACAGAATGCAGCATGAGGAAGAAAACTTTGGCACAACACAAACCATTGCACAACAAATATAAAGATGAATGCTGTAAAAATGCCTACAGGGGCACCGACCCTATTGGTATTGGCACCGATGGAGCACTAAGTACTTGATATAAATTGTATTAATTTGTTTAGGACAAAACAAATACTTAAACTGCACTTTGATGTCAGTGAAGAATCTTCTCAAAGCAGACCCTTTTCCCTCACACCAGATGAAATGCACGGCCTTAAAGTTCATGCCATTTTGTTCCATATTTTGATATCTAAAGTTAAACACACACCGTTCATAATGCTGATCACTTAGATTCAGGGAGTACACAGGAGCAAATGTGATAACAAAATATGGTTTTCTGGAGAGTTTACAACCATCAATGCTTATAAAAAGGACAATGGCGTATCACAACAAGTCAATGTGCATGTCATGTCTGAAGGTGCCACAAGTGTGTGGGCTTACACAGCAAAAAATGGTTACAAGTATATTGAACTGTCTCTTACGCCACTGGTGTGTTTTGCCGGTTGCTCAAGAGGTATCAGAGTGGTCATCAGTTTATTAGAAGTTTGGTGGTTTTATTCATTGCCCCTGCAGTCTACATGTCGAAGTGTCCTTGGGAAAGACACTGGACCCCAAATTGTAGGGTGTGTATGTATGTGTGTGTGGGCATATGTGTGGATGATTATAACTGAGGTGGCCATGTATATGGCAGCCTCTTTCACAATCGTATGACTGCTTGTGTGAATGCTGGCTTGTGTTGTAAAAGACCTTGAGCTTGTCATAAGTGCATTCCATTTACCATACACGTCGTATAATATAACTACCTGGAAAATAGTCACACGTATCAGTAGTCTACTCTGTGGTGTTTACTGGGCAATATAAATGACTTTATCCTTTAAGGCAAGTACCCCAAGAAAACCAAGGCCGGGGAGAAGCCCTTTGTTAAGGGCAAACTGGAAACTTAATGTCCCTTGACATTGGCATTTTTTTCAGGTGGAAGAAGAATGGGTGAACTGAAGCTTAGATTATGTACCTTTTGGAGGTCCAGGTAAAAGTGCGGTGACTTTTAACAAATAATTGTACATATAACTTCTACCTTACTTTTTCATGTGCCAGTGTGCATTTATGTTGCTGAGTGTTTATCATTCGTTGGTCAGCAAGTGTGTCGACCACCTCACGCTGATGCCTTTTACTGTTCCAAAGTGGCAGAAGTTGACAGCTCCATAAGCATTTATTAGGAACGTCTAATGGTAATGACCGTTGACATCAGCTGTCATATATGGTGTGCATCTACATCGCTGGCAATAACAACATAATTACACGCCTGAGGAGTAAATTAAATTAAAAGGCGTTAGCGTTTCATTGAAGTAACAACTGAGGCTGTAAAACCACAGACTAAATATGAAGTGAATTGCATTTTAATATCGTATTTACTTTACATAGAAGTCCCAGTTATGATTGCTTTACAGCTATTTTGTAAACATTGTTGCAGTTCATTCCATGAAGTGTAGCTGTCTGAAACCAACAAGTTGTTTCTTTCCTTTCAGTCTTTTGGGCATTAGACAGTTTTTAGAGTCTCTGTTTTCCCTGTTATTTAATGCCAGGCCATTACTTTCTGTGTGGAGGACAATCACAAGTTCACTAACTCTACACAAGACATAAATAGTTTCCATAGAAGCAAACCACATTCCTTTTTCACTCAACAAATATGGAGGCTCATTCGATGTTTCACCAATAAAGCCTTCAACATTTAAAATAACTCCCAACATCAAGATCAAAAATGTGCAAAAAACAGGCAGATAAACCTCTAACACAGAACAAACCGAGACACTTAACTTTCAAATTCTGCATTTACACCTGAACATGCACCGATTTCGATTCAATTAAATTCAACTTGAGCTTACTCAAATTGAGCGTGAAAAATAAGAATTTGCAAACTTTCTTTTTTACTTTTTTCTGTCCTTGATTATCAATGAGTCTCCTGTGATATCGCCTGCCACGTGTCAAGCTTTCTTACATTTATTTTTAGCTTTTAGTGTGAAATCCTGTGTTACAAGGACTGCAGGCAAGACCTCAGCCAGAAACTCCATGACCAAAAATAAATGGAGCTTAGCTTTTTAAGAAGTCCCCTGCTTGGATGGTGATGGGTGCCTAAAGGCTCCTATGCCAACCTGAGACCTGACCAGGAAAATGAATCAGTAACGCTTTTCCTTCCCATAACAACAATCATGGAGGTTCCTCAAACTGGCCACTAAAGTTTGATCTGCCAACTGTGCATGCACTGCCTCCAGGTGTCGCCCTGTGTATTTTCATGAATGCAAAACACAAGTGTACTAAAACAGTAAGAGCAAAAACATCTGCAACAAAGTCACAAGTTGTGTTATCCACATGGGAAGGAAATGCGTGAAACTGTTTAGATTTGGGTTGCAAATTAGCTCTGAAGCTGCTTCGACAGCTGAGAGAGTCTCGAATGAGTTGAGCAAGCAAGCTGTGTTTCTGTTTTATGCACTGTGAACCCACCATTTTGTGTGCCTTTGCATGTGTGACTGCATGTCAGATCTCTTTTTACAGAATTTGTTGATCTTTTTTTTCACAGGCAACTCACACTCCGCCCTATAATTAACGGAGCACTGGCAGCTTCTCCTCATACGCACCGACTGAGCGCTCGGCTTCCTCCGAAGTCAAGAGCCAAGAATGGGATTCAAAAAACAACAGGGGAGTGAAGTTTGAAAAAAGCAGGAAAATATGGTCGTGCGCAGATTCTTACTGAACTTGAGAGATACACTTTAACTTTTATTATGTTATGTGTTTCCAATCTGAGGGCAGCAGATTGTTTTTGTATTTTAATCTCTGTGGGCGGGCCCCTCAGCGAGCGATGTCATGGCACAGACATCTTTGCAAACAACAAAGTGCTATTGCTGCCAAGTAGAGATCAGTGTAAAAAAACTGTAAATCAGTTGTACAGAGACTAAAGTCCAACTTTTGTCTGTTGCTACCGTGCTTTTAAACCTCACCTCACAATGTGAATGTGACCTGATGCAGACCAAAACCTTGTTTATAAAGTAAGTTCATGTGACGTGAATCCAGCGTTTTAGGTATGATTTTCTTCCTGCAGATCCTCGGAGTAGGCGTGATTCATACGGGGAATCTAATTATGATTGCTTTCATTTATATTGAATCATCTTTATTGGCGTCATTGTTATTTCTGGTGACATTACTCATGCAGTTTTCAGGTGTGTTAAACTTATTTCTCTTGCTATTTTGTTTTTAATATGACTCATTTCCCTGTCTTCATTCATGGCAATGATACACATTCATTCTTTGGAGCAAAGCGTCAACTAATTGAAGGCAGTAAAACTATAATAATAATTTTTTATTGTCTTTGCTCTTTGCTTCAATTTGCCTTCTCTCTTCATTCTGTGCTAGTTGGGAGACATGTGAGAAATGATCTGGATATGTCCATCAGTCCAGTCTGCCTCACTTTAGTCTGTTCATTAGGAGCTGTTGGCAGTCAGATATCAGCATCTGTCTCCTTTTACAGACAAATCCTTGTGTTTTGACGTTGTTGCCTCATTACATGCTGACTGTTAACAAACCCCACCAGAGCTTGGTTGTCAGAGGACTAAGACCTCAGTTTTCAGGAGTATTTACAAGTTGTTCTCCTTACGTGGGTTCAGCCCAATGAGAAATCACCGTGACGTTGAGCTATGCAGCTACATCTGAGTCCCTGTGACGATACCTGGCTTGGATTATATTGGAAAGACAACAGGTCATTGGTTTCACATCAATTCCTGAAAGCTCCTGAAGTGCCACAAAGCTCCTTCATATTAACAGTGCCAAAAGACTAATGAGAATTGCGCGATAGTTACATGGAACCTACCTACAAACCTAATTCAATAAAAGAGTAATTTCAATCAGATAACAATCACTAAATATTACATGGTTCATATGTTACAAATAAATATGTAAATCCTGAGCAGACCTGAACTAAACAAATGTGCAAGTAATGCCATCAATGTGTGTCATCAGTCTGCAATACTTTAAACTTCAATGTCCACAATGTGGAAAATTGTCTTTGGCTTCACCGCAATCAACATGATTTACAAATAAAACGGTAAAAACATCGGGATAGCTTGGATTTGCAAACAAATACAGTTCAGCAGACCTATCACAAAAAGTACAATGTGCAAAATCTGCAAAACTAAGAAAAACATGCAAATTCAACGAGGGGTATGGTGAGGGGGTGCCCCGTACGATTCACTATGTATTTAATAATTAAACTGTGATCGGGACAAATTACTTCTTGTAGACATTTTGGTGACTCGCAGCCTTCCTGAGGGAAGCAATTTAAATTGTGGGTACAATGGATGGGACGGATCACTTGTTATGTCAAGAGCTTTCATTTTGGTATTCAGTACATGCCTACCCCCTTAATTGCATTTGTGGTTTCCCTATAATTTTACTGTCCGTGTTAACCGGTCATGACCGTTTCCTTTACATTTGACGTTCAAGTGTCATTAGTAAGAGACCATGTTAAAGGAGAAGATGCTTTCCATCAGATTATTGTACTACAACTCATTTAACTTCATAAGTAGGTGCAACCTCTGCATAGCATTTTATATGAAATTAAGATGGCTATCTATATATTTAAAACAACTTTTCAACAGGGTGCCCTATGTTTTTAGGGGTTAGTTTACTGGATATGACCATTTTTATGGTTTTATTAATCTTTATCTCAAGAGCACTGACACCAGTTCTTGAGAGATATTACATGATTAAAATACAGACTTTCACCTGCAGTGTCACCTTCGCAAAGGAGGCTGATGAGAGCCACATCATCAGCATATTTAAATAAAAATAAAAATAAAAGCCCTAGAAAATAACTGTTTCCTTGGGGGCAACTCGGGATGAGGCTGCTTTTCCTTTCAAAATAAAAGCATCACAGCAACCAGATTTTGCTACACTTCTGTAATGGGATGTCGTCTTTCATTTGGGGCAGTTAAAAATCTCACTGTGGCTTGTTGGTCAAGGATCCTGTCTAAATCAAAACTTTAACTGCTGCAAAAAGAACTGCACACCCAGGAGTTCATTCCACCATTGTGGGGCCAGGACAGAGAAAAGCCGTGACCGGGTCGATCGGCCGCAGGGACCTCTGAGCGACGGGGGAACCAATCGCCCCGAGGCAGCAGAACGAAGTGGTCGGGCGGGGGTGTAGGGCTTGACCATGGCCTGGAGATAGGAAGGAGCTGTTCCTTTCACTGCCCTGTAGGCTAGCACCAGAGTCTGAAACTGGATGCGAGCTCTTACAGGGAGCCAGTGTAGAGCACGGAGAAGGGAGGTTGTGTGGGAGAACTTGGGGCGCTCGAACACCAGACGAGCTGCAGCTTTCTGGACAAGCTCCAGCGGTCTGATGGCCGACGCCGGGGCTACGGCAAGTAGAGAGTTGCAGTAGTCCAGGCGGGAGATGAGAAGAGCCTGGATTAGCACCTGCACTGTCGTCCATGTAAACTGTGATCTGAACATTTTCTCTGTGCTGAAAAGTTCTATAAAAACATTTGATATGTGCTTTTATAGAGTAAAATGATTGCAGTGGTACCCAATAATATATATATATACAGTTTAAACCTCCACATTGTATTTTTATATATGTAAATATAATGTGGAAGTTTAAACTGTCCTAAAAAACTAAACCTCCTTGAGCAGGGCTTCCTGTTTACTCCACACCTGTCAGCCAATAACAGTGCCACCTGTGTGTTTCCCACTTTGTCTCAGGTCAGATACATCAACCACAGGTGGCTGGATCAATGTGAAACGTTTAATTATTGTTGTGACAAATGGCAGAGGCATTGAGCAGGTTTTGCTGAGCAAATGATCTCAGTGATTGCAGCAGGGGAGTGTGCCATGATTCACAATGACAAGCCATGAATTATTAAGCCACCAGAGCTGCCTGATGCCCCGAAGCCATGTTTCTCTGTGAAGACGGAAGCCTAGCAGGGGCAAACAAAGGGGACACAAAGGGGATTTCAATTCTAGCCACCCACAAAGCTGATGCTGAGGGAAATGTAGGTTGGTGTTGGATCTGCCAGTTGAATGAGGGATTAACACATTCCTCCAGCGTAGTTTAGGAGAAGAGAAATGAGTCATGAATATTAAAAAAAGATAAGAAATATTGCTAGTTGAAAAGATGCAATTAGGGAAGTCGACGCCTACACACCATCAAAGGTTTATTACATAATTTGATTTAAGTAAAACACATTTGGTATTTAATGATATGACCCAATTTTGCTCCATTCCTTCACATGAGAAAAACTTGGATCTGTGACAAAAGTATACATTAAACAGGTCCAGTTACTACTTAAGTCAAATGGCGTAAAATAAAAACAAAATTACATGTTAAACCAACAGCCATTTCAGAGCTGTTTTTTTACTAAATAAATCCATACAAGCCACTCTCTAGTTTTTACTGCACATTTGGCCGGTTCTTTTCTTTTTTACGCATTTTATTTCATGAATCACTTCCTTTTATATATAACCACAGCTCTTTACTCTGTTGATTAGAACAGTCACTGAAGGAGACCTTGTACTAAAATATTGTGAATACTGATGATTAATTCGGACAAGGTTGATTTTGCAAAGGTAAGCTTGCATAAACAGCTACATCACACAGAGCAACAATTGAAAAGTCAGCTTTGGCATTAGCCTGGCAACCGGTGCTCTGCAAAACCAGAAGCATTATGGACGATCAAAATCATCCTTTAGAGGAAAAGCTTTGTTTTTACCCCTAATTGCTTGCATTTTTATGAATTATTCTCAAGCACATTGTTGTGCTATGTGTAAACAATTTGCATATTGCATGTTTTCTGTACTATTTTATTAAGTTTCCCTTGACAGGACGATGAGGTGAAGTCAACTATGAGTAGAACGGAATGCATTTACTCAGGCTTAAGTTGGAGCAGTTGGGACTTTAGTATTGCCTCCAGTTTTTCTGTATTATTCATATATATTAAACTTACAAAACTGCTACGTAATTATTATGATCCTGAAAAAGCACTTCATGGAGCAAAACATGCTAATTATATGCAGCAAATCTGTAACCTGGTGCTAATAAGCACTAAATAGGAGACTACTGAGAGAAAAGCCATAGTTAGTGACTCATACATCACTAATATATGCCAGCTAATAACCGGCAAATAGGATTTTCTTAATTGAAAGTGTTACCCACCAGGCTGATGGGGTTTTGTGTTAGTCATCATAGTTTTCAAAAGCAGAGCTAACTGCTGAATAAGCGAGGAAGAGTGACATATTTACCATCGACAGCCAACATTTATTTGTAATACAAAGTCCTGACACATGATGAGCTCCGTCTTATTTCCTTAACACTTTTTTGCAGCGCTGCCAAATTATGAGTCATGGGGGTGACGTTTCCCCAGCAGGGTCGCTGAGGGCTGTGATTCCCCCGCAGCATGCCACTGCCTCCTCCTGACCTAATTACTGCAAATAATTGCTCATAATACTACGCCGGCAGGATTCCAAGAAGAAACACTCAAAAATAGCACCCTCAGCAATTATTACCAGCTGTTACATGAGCATGTTGTATTCTAAAACAACATATCCACTGTTTAACAGAAGAGCACACCATATCAGAGATTGTCGTCATTAATACAAGCTTGCTGAATGTATTTTTGGAGGCTTTGTAAAGAGGGTATACCTGCTGTTTTTGCCCTTATTTTTTTTTTAAACTTATATTGAAGAAGGATGTTATTTCATGAGACACTTCCATGATTAATGCTCATCAAAGAGGCAGTCAAGCACCAGAACAACCCAACTAAAAGTGCAGCTATGGTGTGACCTGAGGGCAAAATGAAATTACTGTGCATGAAGATGTTCTCTACACAACCCGAGCCCTAGAAAGTTGAACATGCTTCTGAAACTTTGTCTTTTTTATCTATATGGTAACCTTACTGCCCCCTACCATCCACCACTGCCAAAAAGCAGCTTAAGACAAATTGGGTGTTTTCTGGAATTAGAAATCTGTCAAATTTGGTCAGAGTAATAACGCTTGGGGGTAAATGTCTGTTGTTTTCTTCATGCACATACCTTTTAGAACATTTTAGTGAAATTCATCATGGAAATAAATGTGTCCTGGAGACAACCACTGTAGTGGGAACTACCACAGAAGCAGTTTTGAGTTCTTTGACAGGTTGTATATTTCTGTCCATGGACATATTTTGTCACTGCAATTGCGCCACAACTGTGCAAGACGCAGTCACGAAACTGCGTGTGTGTAGTTGCGATCGTAATGAAGGCCATCTTTGAAGATGGACTTGTTTTTGTTGTATTCAGGCAAAAATGCTTAAAAACAGCCTTACTCATTTTGGTGCAGTTCAGCCTAATAGTCACTTCATCCTCCATCTATGGACACAGAGTGACTTCACAGTGAAGTTTCCCCTCCTGATGGTGAAGAATTCCAATGATCCCTCAGTGTGTCCCCAACTTTAAACAGATTGCACGAGCATTACTGGGAGCTTGGCCCATTGGTCACCTTACCCAACATGTGACGGGGAGATTGGCACTGATATCATCTCTGCTTTCTGTACGGTGTGCATCACACCCATCTGGCTGCTCTAAGTAGGTCAATCTAGATTCAAAAACTTATATGCAAATCCCCATTTGAGTCCTGCGGGTCTGGTTCCTACGATCACAGTCTACGGGATTTGGTGCCGGATGAAAAGTTGAGGTTGAGACGACTTTTGGGATGACTTTAACCACAGTTTTTATTCTCCGTTTGTCTCACAGCAGAAACACACAAACACGCACACGCACTCGTGAGGTTTAATTGATTTTCTGTTGCTGTAGATAAATCCATGTTCCACATCTCATGTCACTGGCTGCGGCCCTTGTCTTCCAGCCTGGTAAACCCCATTCATCACACTCGGCCTCTGCATACGCGACCCTCGCGGCAACGCCTCTGTTTCTGAGCTCGCTCAACCTCAAGCTGCCCTTTCAACACGCACACACACACACACACACACACACAACAATGATGATGACAACATTGGAAGATAATTATTTCAGTTATCCTGAGGGTACATGTAGCTGTGAAGTACATGCATTCACACTGATGTTAACTCTTATATAATCAGATCACACAGATACATGTTCTCACACATACAGACACACACACTGATGAGACATTATGTACGCCCGCTTCATTTTAAAGCCAAGGGCTGATTTTAGATTCTGCATCTGTCAAACTGCACTCCAGGGTTTGTAGCTGGACCCTGAGCTTGTTAGCAGACAGTTACAGTAAGAGTGAGTGTATGGAGCTCGACCTCATTCCTGCATTGTCACTGCATACAATTTGTGCCCTCACATTTATACGGCAGAATTTGATTAATGCACTCTTAAACAAGTTCTCAGAACACGTTTCAAATTGCTTCGGGTTTCTTAAATCCTCTCGCTGCCATTATGAAAGAAAGGGCAGCAAACGTGAGCTTATATGTTCACCTTGACCGCAGAATTTATTCAGATTTTCTCGCAGTTTACAGAGCACGTCATCTGTGTGCTTGCGTGTTTGTACATGCAGATGCATGTGAGAGATGACAGATAGGTAGCAGAAGATGTTTAATAGAACTACACTTCCCTGCTGGACAGCATCACACGACACTTCACATCCAGAACACAGTAATACGGAAAATATTTAGGTCAGCTACGCACAAGTCATAGAAAATAACAAAACACACAACAACATATCAAACAAGATCTTGACTGTATTATCTGCTGGTCATTTCAAAAAATGATATAATTTCTTATTTATCTGAATAGCATGCTTCGAAAGGTTTAAGTGTTGGTATAGGTTATATCAGTTGGGGTAATGTCCTTATAAAATACATATACTTACCAGATAAAGTCTTGACTACTGAAAAAGAAGCCCTGTTATTGACTTGGGCCTTGGAGGATTTTAATGTTTGAGCTCCAAACGAGAAGATTCATAAGATGGTTGGAATGCAATGGATGAAGACAGTTTACTGTGTATTATTACAATTTTAAAAAGGTGCTGAGTACGAGATTGGGAGCATTTCAGTTGCCTCTCAACAGCTCTCAACATGGCAAACGGCTGAGCCAGCGGCTTGCAGCTAACGGTGCTAACAGCCCTAACAAGTGCAAACAACAGCAAAAGCACTGGCAGAGCGAACAGTGTTTATCTGAGGGGAAGCGGAGGGTTGGTGCTCCACTTCCGCAGTGGCGCCATCGGTTTGAACAGCATTATCTGCAGTAATTGCCATATGAGGCAATGCAGAGCGACTGCCCTGAGCTAGCTCTCGGTGCATGCTCACATGCACGAACATGCAGGGGGGAGAGTGACTCAATTCTCTGCTCAGGTAGACATTACTCCAATAAATCTTTATATATGTTTAGTACTCTATCGCTATTTTTGTCATTAATCAATCAATTTTCCCACAGAACTGTGTGTTTCCCTTTCTTTGGTTTATGAGCTGGTGTGAACCATCTGCTTTTTCCGTGGTCTTCTGGCTTTCTGTGAAATTCAATTCATTTTACCTTGAAAGCTTAATAAACTGGAGTCCCCCTACAGAAAGGGAAGTATGTGTAAATGTACTTTACATGCTGAATGAATTGATGTTGCTCATATACTCAGAAAGCAAAGACAAAACAGGGTTATCGCTGTATACTTTATTCATCTTCCCGTGGAGAGTTCAGCACTTCCTGCTGAGGCTCTTGTGAAAAATGACAGAACTGTCGTTTCAACTCAAGCAGGGTGAGCAACATGTGCCGCAATTCATTTTCCTTCCAGCTCTCAAAACGCTGACTGCTGCACGGAGAAATGAGATGTGCCATCAAAGCCAACCCCGGCCTTTATTCTTTCGTGAACCCAGCTATGTTTAACCAGCCGAGGTCCCGCAGGGCTCCCGGCAGGAGAGATGGAATCAAGAGAAACTTCGATCCACACACACAGCGAAGGTCGGCGTTCCACCGGAGCGGTTAATTCAATATGAAAATCCAAACACGGAGCCCGCCGCGGCCCGCCGTTTGATTCCTGACACTTAAAAGTGTAGTTCTGAAATTTGTGTGAATTGAGCCTCAGTCCTGTCAGCGGGGACGACGAGGAATGCAATTTGGCAAAAACCATGAACACGAAGATGAAATCTGCTTGGAAAGATTACTGCGGGTGTTTTCATTCCTCTTTTCAGAGATTCATATTTCTCACCTCAAAACCTTTTGTTTCATGAATCAAGTTTGACAAACTGCAATTAACAAGCTCATAGGTAGGTTTATTCTACAATCACTTCTATTTTCGACCCAAACATACATATATATATATATATATAGAAAGAAGGAGAAGGGCGCTGTCATATTAATCATTCAGCAGCCACTCTTCATCTCCTCCTTTAACCACACTAAGTTAGGAGTGACTCCAGCCTTGTGTTACTCTTTCCTGACATGTCATTTTGTCAAATGAGGAGACTTCCCCGGAGACGACGCACGCCAGATTTAAAAACCTTCACTGACAAAGACGTGGACTCACATCATGTGAGTTCCAGTGAGTCAAAGATGTTGCAGGTAGAGCTTCTCTCAAGGAAGAAATCATCTTATTTATATCGTATCTCATTTTTATCTGCAGCATTCGTGGAAGTCCTAGTTAGTATGTGAGCAGGTGAGAAAACTCGTCCCCTTCGAAGTCCTCCTGAAGTGCTTGGTATCAGTTAACATGAGTGCCTATTGGGCAGTTGCTTGGGGTTCCTGTCACATCCTGTGTTACTGAAGAAAGATGAAGAAATGAGTTTTAAAGTGTTATACCGAACTGATTTTTAAATCTAGTTGCATTACACAAATAAGAGAATCTTCACAGACGTTCTTCTCTCTAATCTCAAACATGTACACAAATCTTGTTGTTCGGTTGGACGATTTGACTTTTGGCAACTAAACCAATAGGTTTAAGCAAGAAAATGACCTCGTTGGGTTATAAGAATACAGGTTTGTCACGTAACTTCTAAGTTAAAAAGTTCAGCTTGTGTTAAAAATAATTCATTTCTTACATAACTTATTTTGTAGCCTACACAGTTTAAAAAGACTCAACATTGAATTTCAGTTCGACCCATCCATCCACCCAATATGACCTCACAGATATGTGAACATTTCTTTTTAAATATTTTGCCTCCATCTTTCTCACTGTTTATATCACGTCACTAGCTCTAAACGTTGCATATCCATATGGATGCAGTTAATTTGTGTGTCCACCACGACAAAGGATTCTAATTGATTTTCCATCGGTGCCCCTTCACCGCCACATAACCGCAACACAGGTTATTTCACAAGTTTCTGTGAGATCCTGCTGAAAACACGGTAAGATTGACTTTTTATCAAAGTCTATACGTAGTTTGTGCAGTTCCCAGTTGCCCTATTGGAAATAAGATAATATTGTCAGGTCAGAGTGTAAATCTTCTGATTGGAAAACGGAAACATTTTAGATAGCGAACAAAAAATTAAGAAAAGCACAACAGCGATTTCAGTGAATAAGTGTCAGCATACGTGCATGGATGTGTTTTGCTTGTCAGAAGGATTATCCATCGCCTATTCCATTACAGAGAGAGAGAGAGAGATCACTTAATAATTCCAAAAGCCTGCAGCCCTCAGGGGTTGTTCTTACATGTCGATTCAGCACTGGCACTGAGTTACTCACATTTACCTAGTGTGCGAGTGATTGCACTCTTAGAAGCCAGCGGTTTTTGAGTTTCTCTCGCATGCTGAACTCTTGCTGAGTCAAATGTTTTAAAATTAAACTTTTAATGTCAGCAGAATCGTCACAGGATATAAAGATAGACCTTCCGCCGCCTAAGATTCCTGAACTGTAGGTACGGATGTTGAATGATGAAGTTTGGGTAATGAGTGCGGTCCAAAATGGATTCAGTGTGGTACTAAATATAAATCTCCATGGCAGCTCTCTTTATGCTTTAGCTGTAATACATATCACAATTCTGAATTCATTTTAGGTTTTGGAATTACTTACAGATAACATATTTCCTCACAATTGTGACTGACGTGAAAGAAATGTGGCCGCAGTAATGACTTGGATTTTGAATCTGCAGATTTACTTTGATTGATGTGAGGCAGCTGCTCAGAGCACACACACACACACACACACACACACACATATTAAAAATGTGAGCTGTACTACACATGATATGCGAACCACACACAAGTTATGTGCCCACGACCGAGGACACTGCACATCATGTCTGCTAATGACGTGTGGCTGAAGACCGGGACGAGGCCTACATACTAATGTCTCTGTGAGGTGATGAAAGCAGGAGAGCGTGTGTGCTATCTCGTAATGAAAAGAGAGTAAAGGACTCAGAACTTGTTAAGTGGATTTTTAATACCAAAGCAGAGATGATAAGGAAGAGCCCTGTAAGAGGAAATTCGATTTAATGTTGAGCACAGCAAAAGTGACATCAAATCTTATCTGGAGATGATCATCAGCTGCTGTGATGAAGACCTCTGCACAGAGGGAAATAACTTAAATAAGTGGTACATGACTCACTCTGACATCGGATACATTAACATACATGGAGTCACCCTGCAGCTGGCTTTAAGGTCTTTTTCATATGGGTCATTACAGGTCTGAAATTCAAATGATTTGTTGTCATACATTAACTTAACCAGTACATGAAGTAAACAAAGAGCCCTTAAATATTGCAAACTCCATATGGACATGTTCTGCAGCGAAGACGGTGGACGAGAAACCATGTATACTACCTCAGGTGGCAGTGGATGCATGCAAACGTTGGCAAAAACTCAGGGGTGGGAAAAAAATGTACTTCATGTGGTTCCGCTCGTGGCTTAACTTGCGAGGCCTCTGGATTCTCGTGATGTCACGAGATCTTGCGAGATTCGAGGGCCTCAGAAATCGTTCCCTTTATTCCCCCTCTTATGGGCAGGCCTGACAGTAAGAGCCACATTCACACTCTGATAATGAGCTACTTCACAGGCTGTCAGATTAAACGTGTTCCTGCAGCTTGGAAACTGCTCTTTTGCTGCCACTGCGAACTCAGAACTCCCATAGCATTAAAGGAGGATCTTGATGTTGACTACAAAAAGAAACATCAACACTTAGGAGTTGTGGAGAACTGGAAATCTGATTTCTTGTACTGGAAGTAACATCGTGCTCTGCAGGAGGTGTGTGTGTGTGTGTGTGTGTGTGGGGGGGTGTCCGTTTCATCCGGTTTTCTGGCACACCACTCTACCTATCTAATTGGTTTATTCATGGCAACGGGGAGAGTCAGTCAGAGGGTATCAACGGTTCATGTAAACTAACTTGACTTCAGTCGAGAACAGCAAATACCTGCGTCGCTTTGAACCCAACCCGAACCTTTCCTGGGGTCGGGAGGTGTTACATAAAGGGCTACATGTAGTAATAATTAAAAGGAGGGACATGATGATGAAGAGGAAAACTGAGGATGAAAGGGCCTTACAGCTCTGTGGAGACACTGTGGAGCTTTACACTAGAACTAAAGCCATTTCAAAAACTTCATTCAATCAGTAGAGGTTCATACAGCATAGCTAATGTTCCTGGTTTTGGGTATTTGCCACAAGATAAACACAATTTATTTTCTTTCAGAACATATCAAGTTAAACTGATTTCCATCTACTGGCATGCAGTGTTGATGTATTTTCTACCCGGCACACCATTTTTTATATTTATACATATATTAGTTTTTTTTATAGGTATTTTTTTCTCTATCAAAGCTGAAAGTAACCAGGCCGATGGGATCACACCAGCCCAATGCCAAATTGGAGCAAAGGTGTAACGTGTGTGTGTGTGTGTGTGGGTGTGTGTGTGTGTGTGTGTGTGTGTGTGTGTGTGTGTGTGTGTGTGTGTGTGTGTGTGTGTGTGTGTGTGTGTGTGTGTGTGTGTGTTTGGGATCTGTAAAGTTTTGTGATGCCTAATTGGGCCAGCGGCGTGAAGTGGTTGGGCCCCTTCGCCTCCTTATTTGGCCTCACCCAATATTTAAAGTCAGCATTCATTTTGATCTCAACTACACAGCTGTAAAGTTTTTTTGACTGCATCTTGCACAGTTGTGACATGATCAAGGTGACTCAGACAGACGGATGGAAGGACGGACAGAAGTAAACACCTGGCAAAGTACTCAAAATCACTTCTGGGATAGCTCCCGCTTCAATAGGTGTCTCCAGGACCATATTATTCCATGATCACACACACACACACACATACTGTACTCATAAGAGGTGAAAACAATACCAGCCCCACTCTGTCACAGCTGGTAATTATTCAGAACACAACAGATTCTAAACTGCAGACCTTGTATTTGGACAGTTACAGTTCATTTTGATGTATTTATTTTCTGCACGTTTTCCACATGTTTAAGGGATCTAGACAAAGCTTTGGGAAACCAAACACTCAACTACCAGTGGGTGATGGATATAACTTGAGAGGAGAAGCGAGCGGTTGTTTCTATCCAGCTGCCGTGGTGTGTTTTTGAGTGTTCCATAATTTATTGCATCTTCTAAAAACATCCTCTGAAGGCAAATCATTTATGGAGTCCCCGTGTGGAAGGCGTAGCAGCAGCTGTGAAAAAGACAATTTAACACAACCAATCCTCCACAAACCGCCGCTGGTTTTGTTTTCCTCTCACGTGATTGATCAGACGCAGTTATTGATCGGTCGGAGAGCGCCGAACTGTGGTTGGATGCGAGCGTGTGCATGTATGCGAACATGTGCACTCGCTGTGAATAATGCCTCTTGCATTGATTGTTTGTCCTGTTTCATCTGAAATCCTTTACAGGAGATGCGTTTTCCTGTTTGAATCCATCTCTGTGATAGCTGATAGCTTTTGCTTTCTCTTTGCTCATAGTAATCACTTTCCCTGACACACTGAATATCTGGAAACGGTTTACTCTTCACTTAGGAGGTGACGGGGTTCAGCGTGGCTTCTTTTACTGAACTCACTGACAAAAACTCCTTCCTTAACACATGTAATTAAAGGTTGTATTTTGGGGAGGATGTCCATGTAAATGATGCATTTGATTGTGGATGTAAAGGCATAGCCACGCAGCTACTTGTGTATATCATAGTTGGTGAACAGATCCAGCTGGACTGTGCTTTCTGACAATTTCTTTGATTCCATCGAGGTCTTTTTAGACCAAATGCAAATAATTTGTGTGAAGAATTTGTACGTTAATCAAAAAATTTGAACCCATCTAACTTCATGAGCCTATCCACACCAAATCAGAAACCTTCGGATTTTACAGTGCCAGTTTTCTTCCAACACTGTTTAATTTCAGTCAATTTGGGATCCCATCAAAAACAAGCCAACCGATACAACAATGACTTATGATCACACCATCAGTAGATTTTCTCTGTTCAGTCCACTCATGCATGATGAGAACCAGTGCAATGAAGCTCAACCTTTACACTCATTACAATATCATGCTTCTTTGACATCACCCAGAATAAATACGACCACATAGTAACTTTTTCTATCCAGTACTGCTTGTCTCCTGTGTATGAAGTTGAGTGCCGGTTTATTATTGTAAAAACGATGTCAACGATGATTGTGTGTTGTGCAAGACTTCCATCTTCGAAGGAAAGCACAGATTGCGAAAGAAAACCCCACTGTTTATACTATGCCAAAAGGGAGGATAAGAAGTGAGCCGATGTAGTATAATTTATAATATAAAGTAATCTACATTTCTCTTCATGTGGCTGAACGATCCGTTTGATTTGATTTTAGAAACCGCATGTTGCAAAACATTACTTTACATTACGACGTCTTAAATTCACGGTAGAGAGTGAAAGCAGATAATAGAGGTTCATGCATTACACTGCACTAACTGTATCTATAAATTGTTATGATGTGCTTTTTGTGAATGTGTTACGAACACTTACTATATGTCTTGTTTATACTGCTGAGACAATTCCAAGGTTTAGTTACTTTAATTGAGGCGACCGTTTATTATCGGTTCATGTTTGATGTACAGACATGATAGTAGTATTGATCTTCACATCTAACTCTCGACATGAGAGCGATTATGTTTAGAAATCATTTGAAAATAAATGAATGAATAAACCTGAAGCACATTGAGTAGAATACAACTTGTTGAAAACATTAAAAAAAAGGGTTTGGTCCTTTCAAGCAGCCAGTCGTCTCTGTCCAACTGCATCTAGCAGCCTCATAATCATTTATACAAGCGTCTGTGAATACCAAGCAGGCCCGGCCGATGTGTTCCTGCTGCTGTTTGGCAGCGAAAATAAAGGGCAGAGCGGGAGCTGAATGTTCATCATTTGATATTAACAGCAGACAAAGCAGGCCTCTTTGATCAAGGCCCGAAGGTCAAACGCAACAGCTGTTGCGATGCACCGACAGGAGGCAAACCTTTTCTTCTTCACCCCGGGGTACGGCAGCCTCCCGCCAGGCAGGAGCTGCTCCATGTGCGTTCAGGAAATCTCATATCAGAGTGGATTGTGGGAGTATTTTTGAATTCCTGGTGGGAGGAATGAAACAAGCACACACACGCACACACACACTACAGCCGTATAGGAAATATATAAATATACATAACATTGTAAAGACTGATCTTACCAGTAGAGGAAGTATTCTTTGTTTGTTCAGAAGCTTGAAACAACCTTTGTTTAAGAAGTGATATCAAGACATACAAATACAGAGGGTGATATACAGCCTAACAGTCTCATGTGGGGGAAGACGGTTGTCCGTAAATGTGTGAGACCACATTTCCCAGACTGTCTTCTAACAGCAGTTGACATTGGTTTGTTCTAACCATGTAGCCAGTCTTTCTAAAAGTAGATTAAATCACCCAAAACCTAAACCGAGTTCCTATTAGCATGCCATCCTTTGCCAATAAACACAAAGTACAACTTAGGATGATGGGAATTTCATTAGTTTTGCAGATATTTGGTCATAAACCAAAGTGTTGGAAGAATTAGGATTATGACCTGAAGATTATGCAGGAGGAAAAGTCGCGACATTTCAACGAAAATTAAAAAGTGTCAAATTTATGGTGGCACTCGAAACAGTGTCAGGGAATGACAAACAACATTTACAGGATAACTGCAGATTTTGACCTGCTAGTGGCACTTGAGGAGAAGTTAGAGCACCAAGTTCATATGGATTTATCTTCTGGGCACCATGAATGTCCAACGCCGTGGACTGACCATTAAAAAGACTGATCCATCTATAAAGCCACTCCAACAATTTATTATTGGCGGCAACGGACACAAGTTCCGAGCACACTATTGACAAATTACTTTTTAAATTTAAATGGAGAACTTGTTAGCAAACAGTTGCTTATATGCATGCCCAGCATAGCTATGGAACAACATTATCATTCATTTGGAGTCTGTTTACCATTATTTAGAGCTTTTTCAATAAAAACAGCTGGCGGCTGCCAAAACCAACACTATGAGATTGGTGCGTGAACCCGAGTAGTGGAGAAAAATAAAGAGCTGAAAAATCACTATAAAGCTCAGATACAGGTGATAATTCTCTGTAGATGCTACAAGCAACCCATTATTTACATTGTTGCATTGTTTTGTCAAATGATAAATTGCTATGATGAAAATATCCACATAGTCGTTTTAATGTTTTAGCTTTAGGGGACCAAATAGATTAAAAGCAATAATGGCTTTTTAAAAAACAGCATGTACTGCTACAGGATACGATCAAAGTTTAATTTGCTTTGTCCTCCATTTATCTCATCTTTACATAATGAATTGTTTTTATTCATAATTTTTACTCAAGCAGTGTTGATGCTTGTCTTGGTAATCATATAAAAATTGCTTGTCTGTGTTTGGGCACCTGGTCAGAAATTGCACACATTACTGCCACATATTTACTGATTTATTCTTCTTTCTATTGGATTTGTGCACAGAATGTCAGATTGGATCTGCTTTTAACTGCAAAGCCACAAGGTTTGTTACCTGCAGGCTCTCGTATGTGTGACATTGATTTCCTTTTACATTCTGCCCCTTAACAGCGCGGTAACACAAGTTTACTTGTCACTGCAAATGTCAAGCAATCAGGTCCTCTTAAAAAGGTCAGCATTTTATGGGATGTTTAACATGTTGGAGGGATTACAGCAGCATTCTCCCAGCAGAGCGAAGGAAGGATCGCAGTGAATCTTAACACATTATCGAAATGGCTGTTTGACAACCAGGTGACCTCAAATTGTGTGACCTATGAAAAGGTGAGAGAAACCTCACTGCCTTCCCCTAATCCATTTCATCCACGGATGTACATGTCATATGCTTAAATGACATGACATTTTTCATTTGAGTAATTGCTTTTGCATAACTATTAGGTTCCCATGCGGCATGTGAAACACTGAATGAATATTGATCACCATGGAACGCTTGTGACGATACATTTTACTTTGACCTTGTTTTTTTACGATTTATGCCGTCTAACAGGGAGGCTACTTTCTGGCAACCAGGGTTGACAACGTTCAGTGCAAAGAGTGGCAACATTTAATTCAGGAGGAAGTACGAGCCAGCTGGATGGCAGGGACGGGACAGCAAGGAGGATGGACTACATAGGTAAGTGTACTGCAACCAAAGGTCCAACGCCTGACAAGCAGTTGTCCATCGCATCAGGTTCTTAGTCCAAGCTGTCTACGGTGTCCTACGGTTTTTTAAAATTGATGTGCATAGTTAGTGTGTTTTTAATGTAGGATAAATGAAATACAGCATTTATGTTGCCACAGACAAATTGTTGGTAATATTGCAAAACTTTCATTCGTGGGCCAGAGGCTCAATCAGCATTGTGTTACCACTTTTGGTGACAGATTGTTTTAACAGACATTTATTTAAATCAAAATCTTCGACATTACCACTTTAAGGCAGTCGCTGAGTGTTTAGCCACGGCCGTCAACACCAGCAAGGGCCACAACCAGCCAAAGACAGTCATGTTCCTCTAAGCTAGAGAGAAGCCCAACTTACAACCTTGAGCCCAGTCTGGTCTCCCAACATCCCGACACATTCTCATTCCAACTCTCCACATACTGGAGCTTTGTCACACCTCTTGGTTTCACTCTCTAATGCACCGGGTAGCCTCTGTGCAAGGTCGCTGTAAACCTGTGGTTAACGTTGTGAATATTCAAACACTGAATTGTCTAAACTTGCTTAAGTTTCTACAAGAATAATGCTGAGTAAAGTTTAGGAATAACATTAGGGTTGGGCTTAAGATAACAAGGTAAACAAAATAAAATGTAAAGAACGTAACAAGGATCGAACCTCCCCCCATCTGATTGAAGGACGGCCCTGCTCTCCACTTAGTCTTACCTCTGTTTCTCCACACAGGACAGAAGAGCTTTAAGCCTCTTTATCTTATTACTTTTTTGATGTTCTAAGACACCTACAAGTTGTTCACATCCACAGTTCAATGGAGGAGACACTGGCACAAATTGACATACGGTGAGCTTTTTAAATATTTACTCACAATATGTTGCTGCAAGCAGTTGGCAGGCTGTATTAAGTATGGAAGCAAATGTAGCTCTGAAAAATATATGATGTGTCTGACTTGGCTTCACTGCTGCCACAGATGGTGACCTCTTTCTTTGCTGTGATGAGGGATTAGAAAGAAGCAAGTCAATCTAACAACAAGGAAGAAAGAGAGGAGCCAGGAGGAAACAGGGGAGTCTGTTACTGAAATTAGGACACGCTGATCCTTCACCAAACAGAAAGTCAACGACGTCGTTGGATTTTGACTACAATTCGCAAGCATTAATAAAATGTAAAAGCATGAAGGTGGAAAATTAGCTAAGTCTCTCTTGCAAAAGACAGCTTGAGCTCAATGGGATTTTCTGATTAAATATAAGTTATAATAATAACAAATAAGTATATCATGAAAACAGGTGTAATTGGATAATTGTTAAGAAGCTATACAGTAAAGAGTTATCGAATTGATTGCTTTACACTGGAATAAAGTCATGATGAACTAACTGTATATTATGTATTAATTACCACATAGTGACCGAGCAGCAGCAAGGAGTAGATGGTGGAAGCTACGGCTGAAAATCCTAAGAAGCATCCAAGAAAAGTTTCTCGAGTGGATGCTCCAAATAATAAAAAAAGAAACTTGGTGGTCAGAGGAAGTATTAAAGTCTTTGCATGGGAGATCTTGAAGAGAGCAACTCTGGTACACTATGAAATACAGAGACCTGCAGCTTGCGATCAGTTTTAGCTGCAAATGTCTGCGTGCACGCACAACAAACCTACATGGTCTGCATTTAAAAAGGGCCTGGACCCACTCACAGGTGTTCCCAATTACTCTGGCTAATTGTGCCTCTGCCCGGGTTGAAGGTGGGCAGAGTCTATGCTGTGAACCAGGTCACCACACTCCGTGTACTAATAAGAGTAATAAAAGGTGCAATCTGTCCCACCCAAACAGGAGCAAGGAACCGAAGAAGAGAGTTGTGGAAACACACACAATCCATACACGCCCACACAGGTCTGAGAAGTTGTCATAATTAAAACATAATTAATATCACCTGTGTGGGTTTACCTTTAGTGTGCCAGGCTAAATGCAGAGTGGGTTGTTTGGAGCATAGCGGTTTCATGTTGGTGACTCTACCCCAGCAGTACTCAGTGTGATGCTTTCAATAAATAAACAGCGTTTCTGGTAACCCTCTGAATTCACCAAGAGACGATTTCAGTGTCGGAGTGCTGAGATACCCCGAGTGCACATTTTTTTAAGCCCACATGCACATGCACTGGTGCCAGCAGTGTTTTGTTCAAGTCGCAGTCAGATGCACACAATGCATGTCATCTGTTTCACTGTGACTGCACGGCTGAGTGAAGAAAGTACAAAAGCTGTGACTCAGGAGGAGACAGAGAAGCAGAGAAATGGAATGACAGAGAAATGTGTTTTTGTGTTTTATGTTTATTTAAAAAAAAAAACACAATGGGCACTAAAGTGGATATGCAAAGAAAGTAAACTATTTAATTTACTTCTTTGCTGTTCGACTGTCCATAAATGCATCGTGCTTTCACCTCAAGTTTTGGGTGTTTTATTGCTTTGACAGTACATCCAATTGGATACTTAAGTAGTTTATTCTAAAACATGAATACAATTTGTCGGGAAACTGTGCGGTAAACTAGGAGTGTCGCAGTTCCTGCATCCCTCCCTTCCTATGTAAGGAGGCGGGCAGGTAGCCACACAACATGAGCAATCCAAGGAAACAAATAATTGCTACATCTGCTGTCTGGGAACTTACATTTAAAATGATAAATACTTTTGCTGCAGCATGTTGATTGTCCATTTAGCTTAACGTGTGAGTAGTCTGGCGTATGTACTCAAAATTATAAAAGCATTCTTTATGTCATTGTGAAAGTTCATTCTTGTATTGAGACACAAGCTTCAATATTTCGGCAAATATATCTGAACTCTAGGTCCACTTAAAAGCCTTTCAGAGCTTAAGTATATGGAACCTCACTTGCTTGATAACAGGTAACAGGTGGTGTTATATGTTGGGAGGTGGTTACTCCTGTCTCTTTCACCTGGAGGAGTGATTACATTTCATAGCACGGGGGTCTGACTCTTCCCAAATCCTACCCCCCCTATTTCCGAAACCCTTGCCCGGACCAAACCAATCTTCAAATGCAACCTTTATTTCGTTGTCATGACAACATGCAAGCTATCGCAGTGACAAAATCCATCCACAGACATATAAACACCTGACAAAGTACTCTAAACGGCGTCAGCAGCGGCGCAGTCACAGCTGCATATGGTCACGTGAATATTTTTTGTCATAACTATTTTTGGAAGACAGTTTGTTAAGTTATTTTGAAATGAAGGTGCATACATTTCAGACGGTGTCAGAGCTTTTTATTCCCCAAACTTGGTTTCCCCTTAGATGTACAACAGCTCAATAAAGTGCTGCTTTTTTCTTCTTTTTACTTGCCCTTTCTCAGAAAAGGCCGGGACAGATTTGACATTCAGGCTGGCCGTGAGTTAACGAACAAACACAGACTCAATCAAAATGTGAGAGCTATTTCTCCCACTGTACCTGTGCTATGTGTTTTTACCAAGAAGATAGACTATTACAAATCACTGGAGCAAGTAATTACTCCAAAACTAATTAGCTGAAGAGTCAAGGACGGCTAGAAATGCAAAAACAATGGAGGGTGGGGGACTTCTAGTCACGAGAAAGGGAAAAAGCAATTAGATGGAAAATGTATGGCAGCGTAGCATGTAAACAACTGAAGAGGGCAGCTTGGGAGGAGATCCAGCAAGATGGAGATTAACTAGAATAAGAACACTTACCATACTATCAACACACACAAACACACAGTGCTCAAAAACCGTTGGCTCACACCTTCTCAAAACACCTTCTCTTGCCTGTTTTATACTGCATCAACACCTAAAGAAACTACCTGGACCGCAACTCAGACGCTGATAAACTGGCCGACATTTTGGGGAGTTTAAACTTGATTTTGGCAAGATTGTTTCTTAACTGCCTCGGTGAATTTGAGCCGATTGCCTGCATTCATCTCTGTTTTTGAGTTCGAATGACGAAACCTTCCGGGCCATTGGTGTCTAGGCGGAGGGTTAGCCAGTTGTGGGTTATATTTATTTGATAGCACATTAGAGCGGTGGTTGCTCTCTACTGAGCGCACCTTTCTAGTTTTCTTATCTTTCCCTTGCTCTTATTACATTTTCTTTATAGTCACCAGCACCCAATTACTGCTTGGCCTTACTGCAAAAGAGGACCATAATACACTATTGTACACACACACACACACACACTTCCAATAAATATGATGCTTTTAATTAACATTCTTCCTCCATTCACCTGCCCTCTTAAGCCTTATCATGGAGTATTCAAACCAGGCTCCTTCAGCCTGAGGCTCTCCATTATGTTTCCCAGTTTATTATTTTTAAAGTATCATCCCTCCGACATAAATTTAGCTTTCTAATTGAGCCTTCATACCAGAGGTGTCCAACATACGACCCGAGGGCCAGGACTGGCCCGCCAAAGGGTTCAATACAGCCCACCAAATTACTTTGTAAAAAAGTGGAAAAATTGCAGAGAAGTCATTGATTTCAAGTTTTCAATAAAGTTAACTGCTATTCCTACTTGTCCGCTGGGGGGTCGCGCTGGCCTTACACTGAATGAGCTATTATAGATCCCTAGAGGTTATGAGCAGGTTACGACACGATACTGTCAAGTGCAGGCTGCTGTTGATGCATGTCTCGTCAAAAAGGAAATAGTGGACACACACCGTCATTTGCACCTTTCAGAACTCTAGGAACATAACTTTTGGTGCCACTATCAGACTTATCATGGCAAACAAATACAAGAACTTGCAAAGACAACTGAGAACAGAAGATTTAATTGAAGGGTCAGTGAGACATCTCATGCTGTTCATCTGGTTTGTAAACGAATTGTTTGTTAATTGTGAACGTTTTCAGAATGTACAGTTATGTATACATTATTGTGCATTGGTTTTACTGGTTTCGGCCCACTTGAGATCAAACTGGGCTCTATGTGGCCTATGAACTAAGATGAGTTGAACACTCCTGCTTTATACAAAGTAATGCCACTTAATCTGATCATGCTAAATATATATTTTTTTCACTGTTGCTAATAACTTTAAAAAGCCAATTTCAAACACATTCTGACTCCTAACTCGTCAAATACAGACGCTTGGTCAGTGGCCCGAAGCTTCAGACTGTGACGCTCTGGGTACATCCTTCTCAAACTCCCTTGAAAGGCTCTGCACATTCATACATTCTCCAGTATTTGTTTAGGTTTCTGGATATTACACGACTGTAATACAAAAAGAAGGAAAAAGTTCTTCCACCTTAACGCTGTATGAACTTGCTGTAAACACAACATTGACAGAGTATCTTATCCAGTTGTAAAATGTCTCTTTAGCTTGTTGATACTTCACTTTCATCAAAAAATAAATAAAAGAAAGAAACAAGACAGTGGTGTGTGTGTGTGTGTGTGTGTGTGTGTGTGTGTGTGTAAGACAAGAGGAGAGACACAGACGGGCAGAAAAAGAGAGATAAGACAGCGAGACTGGTGTCACTCTTCTCTTTTCCCTCGACAGTCCCTCTGCTGTGTCACAGTGTTTCTGATGTACGACGCCACGTCACAGTTACTTACGGAGGTCCTCTGGCATCCTCGCGCCAAATCCCCGCGGTCGTGTCAGTTTTCTGAACCTGCCACTTTTGTGTCAACATGCATTCTGTAACAGTTTAGCCGCAACATTAAGCTTCAGGCCCCCGACTGGAGTGACAAATCTGTGCCGCGCCCACTAGGATCTTGCTCACGGTCAGCCAACCCGGCGGGTAGCGGAGTGAATACAGATGATATCACGTCTGGCTGGTTTTGTATTCAGCCATGGATCTGAATGTATAGCATGGGGGGGGGGGGCAGGATTTTTCTGAAGCCGGTGTCTCACTCAGCGAGCAGACAGATGTTAAGTCCAGTGGGAGTGGAGCTTGTAGTAGCTGGATGGAAGGATGGAGAGGGGTTGAGAGAGAGAGAGACATGAGAAGAAGGGATCTCCTCATTACTATCCAGTTGTCCATGTCTACATTCTACATTCCATCCATATTTCAGTTCCTTCTTCTCCATCTCTTAAGTCACTTCTTCCTCTCTGCAGTACCTCTATCCCTCTATCTCCTATCATTCCATATCTCTATTCTTGTGCACCTCTCCCTTAATTCTCCATCATTTTATTGTCCTTGCATCCCGCCAACCCTGCATCATGACACCTCTTTTCCTGCATTTCTATTCTCATTCCATCCTTCCATGTCTACGTCTCTCCAGCCCTGCCTTCCGCCATCACGCCATTCCTCCATTCTTGGCTCTAGTCTTTCATATACCCATCATGACTCTCTCAACCCCTGCAATTTTCATCCCTCCATCATTCCATGTCTCATTGCTGCATTCCTCCATGAATGCATCTATCCAACTCTACGTAACTCTCTCATCCGTCTATCTCTCCATACATGCATTCCTCTATCTCTCCTTCTTTGTTTTCTTGCATTGTCCCAGCCTTTTATCTCTCACTGACTCCATTTATTCTTTCCCATGTCCCTCCATGCCTGAAATATTTTCCCATTACCTCTCGTTTTCTTATCTTTCCATTCCTCCACTCCTCACCCTCATGTTCAATCATCTCTCATTACTCTATGTCCTCCCATCTCTCCATCCCTACATTTCTCCTTTTAATTTATCTATTGTTCCACCTCTCCATTCTACTCCTTCATCATGCATTCCCCAGTTCCTCCATATTTGTATTCCTGCATTAGTCCATCCATCTTTTATTATCTCTTCATCCCCTCTCCAGCTGTCCATCTCTATCGGTTCAGCCTTCCCTCTCAGATAAAACCCTGATTGGTCATACATGTTTCCCTCCATCATCAATCCACCTCTCTTTCTCTGCTTTTCTCCATCCTTCCACCTCTCATCGTTCCGTCTCTTCATCCTTTCCACTAATTCTATTTTTATCTTCTTACTGTTGTACTGACAGTTCATTGTCTGACAACAGAGGACAATGATCTCTCTCTCTCTCTCTCTCTCTCTCTCTCTCCCTCTCTCTCTCTCTCTCTCTCTCTCGCTCTCTCTCTCTCTCTCTCTCTCCCCCTCTCCCCCCCCCCCTGTGACAGCAGCCCTTCAGCTTGTCAGCTTGTCCTATCAGCCAACACCGACGCCCCTCTGCTCTCACCTTCTCCCTTGTCACTACCTGTGATGTGTTGATTTCACTACTGTAAGGCACTGTATGTGTGTGTGTGTGTGAGAGAGAACAGTGATTGTGGTAATACAGTGAGACACACACACACACACTCATTATTTTATTAGCAAGCAACCGCCTTTCTCTTTTCACGGTCAACAACTCACCTTTTCTGTTCACATCTGACTCCGCTTCAGGGCGTGACCTCCGTGGAGCTTAGAATACACTCATGCACAACAAGAGGGACGTTCACGCACACACAGGCGCCTCTGGCAGGCATCGGTGCTGCTGCTGCTTCCCCGTGTTGCAGGCTGTAATTGCGAAGTGAAGGCTTTATGACACACTGGTTGTGGCAGGAGCTGCGGAGGCGAAGCCATTTTACAAGTTCCCCAGCTGCTACAGTGCAGTGTGGGAAAATGCTTACACTGTTAATGACCTATATGTAGCCAGGAGTATGATCATACATTTTTTTTTATTGGTGGTCTCAAGAGTTGTTGAGGAAATAAAAGCTCAAGTGTTATAAAGTAGTTGATGCTTTGTTTTTGTTTTTTCAAATAATCATTGGAAAACTTGGGAGTGTTACAACTTGGGTCTTATTTTTGGAATCACTTCTGATAACACAGCCTTTCTGAGATCTGGGAACAAAGTGCGTGGCGAACGTGGCTAAGTGGAGAGCAGGGCCGTCCTTCAATCAGAAGATCGGCGGTTCAAATCACATCTTGATGTGTCCTTGAGCAAGACACGTAACCCCAAATTGCTCCAGTAGCTGTGCCTACGGTGTGATATAATCTGAGTTGTAAAATTGCTTTGGATAAAAGTGTCTGCTAAATGACTGTAATGTAAGTTATATTCCCTCATTGCACAGTAACTGCGTATATCTGAATGTTCTGTATTTGTTACACAACATTATGTGCATGTGTGTTAATAGGGATGGACTGGAACATCTAGAATATCGGGGATTTTTCCTCCCAGGACTTATTGGCTTGGCGTGTTCTGATTTCTTTTAAACTACAAAAAAACGTTCTCTTTGTTTTTTTTGTCTGACCGGCCCATAAAACGGGTAGATCATCAACCCATTGGTGTGTTTTTCCTAAAACAGTCCATGTGCACACGTATAGTGCCTAGATTGGTAAGACAAAATGCAAAGGAGGCGCAAAGAACTTTTTTTGGCCAAAAAAAAGACAGGCCCTTCAGGTAGGATGACCTGCGCATCCGAGACTACAGCCATGAATGTTTCATGAACAGCCCCGGACTTTTCAAACCCTTTTCACAGACTCGCTGCACAGAGCAAACTCAGTCAGCGGCTCCTCTGGCAGCAGGCAGGTAGGAAAGATCGAATCACGTCCGTCTGCGTTGCCAGCTCATTTTGTTGTAAGCAGCTTGACGCAACCGTGTCCGTGTTTTTGTCCTAGAACTTTAACCCTTCCACATTGTGTTTTCAGTTAAAGGAAGTTAATTGCATCAAAACCGTAGTCCACAAACTAATGGGTGACGTCACGATGACTACTTCAACTTCTTACATAAAGTCTTCTTAAGCCCTCATTTTTGTTACTTAAATCCAAGACTTTAATTTACTACTTTATGTTAATCAACTGACTACGAAGAATACTGTATCATATTCAGAAGAAAAAGGCTCTTACATTCAGTGTGACTGCATTTACGGTGCTGATTTTTCTGTGAATAATTCCTTGGCTGGCTGCACATAGAGAAAGATCAGCCCTGCATACATCACGACAGCCAGAGGAAAAAAAAAAAAGAGTCAGAGAATACCTCCCCTGTGATCAGACCATATGCACCTGTCAGCCATTTCCTTGTGCTGCTGAGACGAGCAGACTACTGCTTTTGAGAGTTTTATATGTACGATATACTGTATGCCACCATAATTAACCAAAGCCATACAGGGTATCTGCGCTGGGCTTCCCATCTGTCACCACAGAAAGGAACATCGCTACGAAGTTTTTATAATTCAAGTTTTTATTTGGCAGGCAGAGTGAAGTTAGGGGATTCTTTGGGGTGGGCACAGGGGGTATTGATTATCCTGCAAGGTGTTGTTCAGGCACGCGTGGCATGCCGTGCAGAATATTGATCATAATATTTGCATGCCACCCCAGATGTTGGAGAGAGTTATGTGATTTACGGGCAATAAGAGGTTGGAACAATCACTTCTTCTCAGCAGTTTAGTCCGTGCAGGGCGCTCGTGGCAGACATCACTACCGGGAAACAGCTGCATTAACTCCCTGTTCACACATATTGACTCAAACATCGGGGATGCAACTGGATGCAATGAATTGTGAATAGAATCTAAATGTCCTCTGATACTGTGGAGGGACAACCTGGAGACTACCAATCACACTTGCTTTATCTTTTGTGGTCAATTGCTTCCTGATGATTTAAGGGTAACCAAATAAAAACAATGCAAATAAATCGTTTGGGTGAGGAACTAGCAGCAGGTTTGTGAACAGGGAGGGTAGTTTGTTTCCTGCTCATCTTCAGCTTAATCTGGACCACATTTTAGCCATTTCCAAATTACAAAAGCTGGTTCTGTATGATTTTTCAATGGAAAAAACATTTTACCTTCATAAACAGCAGGGTTAAATGATCAAATTATACCCTGAAAACAATCTGTATTAATACAACTGTATTATTTATACTATTAATGAAATTATAGGATAAAAAAAAAAGAAGAAAATATTCCCCAACAGCTGCAAACTACTCCAGTGGCCATACTCCTGCATACTCTGGCCATCCGCATCCTGTTTTTCTTAATTTATTTCCCATTATTTAAAGAAATGTATCAGGACACTATACTTAACTCCCTCAATAATGTCTACTTCAACCCGCTGTCTACGGAGGGTCAAGAGTGGGATTGTTTAAAGTGACTACAAAAGTATATGAAAAGTATAATGTATACAAATGTTTAGATATGTTAGGAAAGCACATGTGTGACTATATCTTGTTGTAGCTGATGATGTCCTGCTCCATGATCTCCAGTGAGTCAGCTATTCATTGGGCTGTAACTAAACAAGGCAAATTCAAATTAACTCAGTTTATGTTTAGCAATGTTTATCACTTTATTGTCATGTTGGTCTGAAAGTTTATTGATCGGCACTGCTTTGCCTGGAATTGTTTTTCTGAAGCAGTGCCATTCTTCTGATTCACAGTAAGTAAGGTTGTGTGAATGTGACTCCTATTTATCAGTGATTGGGACTCATCAAGATATGCATCGTGATATGATTGAAAACAGATGCTTCTGAACTGTTTTTAATGTGCAAATTAAATTCACAACTGTTGACTGATCACCCATCCCATCAATGAGAAACACTGCAGTTTGATTTTACAGTGATCAAACCTGTACAGAAGCTCAGCTGGTCCCTTATTGTCATCAACACACATCCGATCCAAAACACAGCAAAGCTCTATGAATTGCAAAGAGGAGCGTCGGATTATAAATACACTCAAGTGCTCAACACGTGTTTTTTTTTAAGACACAGTCACCATTTAGCCACTCGGCTTGTGTTTACCCCCTCTCATCTCCTAAACGATCTCCTTTTACCTTCGCTTGCTCAAAATGTAGCTTCATTGCATCATCGGCAAAGCATTTAAAACACCTCGCAATACTGAGCAGAAAGAGATCGGTGCAGTAGGAGAAGAAGAAGTATAGGAGGCAAAATAGGACTGAGTGACGGTGAAAAAACAAAATTCGAAATAGAAAAATAACCCCAAGCAGGGTGCCTATCTTGGCTCATCCACTGGCTCCTTTTCGCTCTAATTTATACATTAGCTGCTGAGGCACTGTTTCTGAGGACACACTCGGCAGACTCCTGGCTGTGGGACTAAATACTGCTGACATAATGTTATGCACATTACACCCATAAAAGTAAACTTTGAGCAGTCTGCCTGCTAGCTGGCTTCCGAGGCAAAGTCATGTATTGTGTCTGAAGTCTGATATTGGTCTTTTCTTTCTTCTTCTTCTTCTTCGTCATGTGATTTATCCTCAGTGAAAGAGAGAAACTCCTGGAGGGTTTTTGTTTCCTTATATCATATTTGTATTCCTCTCAATTGACGTTTACAGGCAAATGTGGACTCAAAATAATTTAGACACAGCAGGGCCGTGATGTGAGAGGAAACGTGGTAGTAGTTATATTCAGAGCCGCTTGTCTGCGTCTCGATACATTTGTCTCCTGTGTCTCTCGCCTCTTTGAAAAGCTTTTTATTCTCTGATCCTTTTTCTTTCATATTCAAGTTGAGCGCAGAAAGTGTTTATCGTTTTGCCGGCAGTCAAGAAATCCTCGTAGGAAACAGCTGTAAGAATATTGAGACAGGTGAGTAAAGAACAGTAGTGCAGATAGGAAAACAAATAGTTCCATTGCAACATGAGGTGTGGTTGCATGTCTTTACTAACAACGTTTTTAACATACACCGCTGATTATTATTCGATAGTTGCGTCAATCAACTGGAGTAAAGGGTGATAACATTTTGAAGAAAGTGATTTTGGCATCTACGTTCCGTTTCCTATCGTTTCTTGAAAAACTGTAATTTTAGAGCAAGCAAACTCGAGAGCAGGGAGAGATTAATGAGCCAGACGCCAACTACAGTTTGTGTTTTCCGCAGAGTAGCCACCATGCAGCCAGACCGACATTCCAATTTGTCTTCCCCAACAAAGACATCATGACAAAATGCCACAAAGAGCTGGAATTCCACTCAATTTTCTTTGCTAGCCGGTGTTTCCAAAGCGTCTCCAAGTCCTTGGAATTTCATCGACGGAGACCGCGAGTCTTGACTACACGTTCACATCTCGCCGTTATGTCAGATTTAGTGATTGTGGTTGCAGAAAAATACCAGACGACACTTGAGCAGCACTGTCGCTACTTTGCCTACTAATTGGGAGTAACACTCCACATGACATGCAACAGGAAGTAGCTAATTACTGCAGCACAATATTTAGCAGCTTCAGTCGAGCGGCAATAATCCTCGACTAGTCCAAACACTGTATACGATAGTGTTATTGTGGCCAAAGGAGGGTTATCCTTAGTGCAAGATAGATGCAGACTACGTACTATGCAGATGGAGATGAGCGAGTGCCACATACAAAATATGGAAAGTAGGCACGACAGGGGAGGATAGCGGTGAGAAAGACGTGTGAAAATAGGGAAAGAGAGGAGGGAGACTAAGGGAGGAGTTCATCACAGGAGCAATAAGGAAAGCGACAAGGAGAGGAGAGGAAATGAAAAGAAAGGAGGGGAGAAGGGTTGCTGAGATGAGGGGTGATGAGACACGGGGAGAGGAGAGGAAATTGGAGAAGAGCAGATAAGGAGAGGCGAGAACATGAGCTGTGTTGTGAGGAGGTGAGAACAGGTGAGGGGTGAATTAAATGTCAGTCTCTGCTAATGTTCTTTTAACAAAAGCACTACAAGGGATTTTGCATTGCTTTCTGCACAACCAAATAAAGTCAATGTAAAGATAACACACTGTATTTGTCTCAATTGCACTTGTTCATCATCAACATATGTCGACACATTTATTGAAGCTTTAAACTAAAAAGTTTAATTATTTCCTGCATGTATTATTTATAACAAGTGAAATTGCCACGGTTTTGAACTTAATGAAAATGGAGTTTATTCATTTTATTCCTTCTGGATTTAGCAACTTCAATTATATTTAATAAATAGAAATTGCTTTGGTATGAGGCGTGAGGCAGATGTGTTGGTTATGAATCTTGAATGGTTAAATGCAGGCAAGGAACTGCAAGGTTGAGGTTGAGTGTATGTTGTTATGGGCTGAAATTTGTTGATATGCAATTAAGAATGTCCAGAGTGGATTTGCACACTGGGCTTCAGAGCCCAGCAGGACATTATCTAATGGATTGCTGGTTGCCCAAATTCTGCTGCTGCCACAAATCTGTTAAAATACTATGCTGGACTTTTTCTTAGCATACCAGTATACAGCCACTAAATGTATGGAGTCACACCTGTATCATGTCTTCTGCGGTTCTGGAGGAGAGCATTGCCCTGTTGGTGTCATCAGGGCAATCTCAGTTTGGACTTGGGAACAACTTTTATTTTTAATAAACGTGAACCTGTTGCCCGGGGAGCAGGCATCTTCAAAAGTTCTATTCAGTTACATTACAGGAAGTGAAAGAGATCCAGTGTTTTGCGAGTTGGACCCATATACCTTAAAAGAAGTTTGGATATTTCATCAGGTATACTAACTTATGTTACAATCTACAACATCTTCGAATATTACGTTGACTGACGGACCTTTCATTACAATAAGCAAAGCTTGTAAACCTAAATGAAACATGAAGCTACGTCCCTGAACATGATCAATGACACAGAATTAGAAAAATACAGTTGCTGAGTTGTTCCACAATACACCACACAGGCCGTGTTCATTGAAATGTAGAGATTGCAGTGTGTCTCCCAATGCAATTTGACTCTTATATGTGTTTTAGAATATCTTTGAGGCACTGTTTAGACATATGGCCTTGAGAAATAATTTAATTCAGGTCTTGGCTGTAAAAAAAATTAATATTTTAGCAGCATTTTAGTGAGCAGGATAAATTCAATGTTGGTTTTACCTGTCTTCCATGGAATGTGTTTATTAATACAAAGCTACAATAACACCAGGCTTATTCTTCATAAAACATACGAAAGAGTGTGTTCCACCAGTTGGAAGACACATTGGCAGATGAGGGGAAACAAACATCGATGCAAAGAGATGGTGGCACTGGGTGGAGAAATGGTTAATAACGAGAGAGTCGTTTGGTGGAGGCCTGGGGAAAAGAGGTGGATGGAGGACGAGGCAATAGAAGGGTTAGACAAATGCTGAGAGGTGTAAAGGGTGACTGAAGAAGAAGAAGAAAGGAGTGATGGCGGGATGAGACCGTGAGGGCAGAGAGAGGGCAGATGGTGAGAACGACAAAAAGATGAGAGCGAATGTAGAAGAAGATGAGCGAGCGAGCGATTGAAAATACAATAATGTGAGTGAAGAAGATGAAATGAGACGGACAGGACGTGGAGGAATTAAGTGAAAATGAGACACTCAGATTGGAGCAGGACAGCGGGAGGATAAGAGAGCGTGCTGCCCCGTGTGTGGCCCTGGCCGAGCGAACCCATCCGTAATCCAACCAGGATGTTAATAGGCAGGAGGGGTGAAGGGTGGGAGAAGGAGGAGAGAGGGAGTAATGAATCAGACCCGACCACTATCCCTGATCTTTTATCTCTGGTTTGACAGGCGTCAGAGATCAGCCATCCTCAAGGCCCCGCGATCCATTACAGCCACGCCTTCATTATGATCGATCCACCGGGAAACAACTGTACCGGGGGAAGCGGTGGTTGTGGTTGGAGGGCACACATAGGGTGCTGGGTTTAGACCTTACATGGTGTTACAACGTGCTGCCCAGTTTCAATTATACTTCTGCTTCAAGATTAGCATCAGCTTACCCTCTTCAATGCTGTAGCTCAGAACAGCTTCAGAACTTAATGGGAAAAAAAAGGTGCATAGCCTAGTTCTTAAAGTCGGTTTAGATTGAGCATAACATGTTTGCAATTGCTGCAGCTTGAGATTTCACTTCCTGTTTTGTCCGAGCTTTATGCTAGCTTTGCCTTTGCTTTTCCTTTTAGTGCACAGTTCAAAGTTTTGGTCCTTCTCACCTTGTGTTCTAGTCTCTATCGTATCTAACGGTCAAAGAAAAGCTCCACAACAATAATGTGTGAGAGGAGTTTTCTCCCCAATAGATCTTTCTGGTTGGGACTCAGCTGAGATTTAGTTGGAAGTGGCCCAAGATTCCCTGCCAGACCAATGCGTCACATCCAAACTGTGTGGTGGTAGAAGAGCTGATTCAAATATCTGAGAAAATGAACATTTTAATCCTCATCTTCAGACAGTCTTCACGCTGGTTTTTGTTCATTGGTGGTTTGATTTATTTTCGTTGTATTCTTTTTACTTCATCTTTTGTGGGCTAAAGGCCCCCGTGGTGGTTTTCATTCTGTCAAGAGAGTGTACGTCGGAGTTTTTTTTCAGCCTGTGTGTGAGAATGTGATGTGGACACCTCGGCTGATGCGGTTCTTGTTTGATTTAAATAGCTTTGCTTCACCCACGGGGGGCCACAGTGGGGTCACACATTCTGCTGACAGAATGTGTTTACCTCATTGAAAACACATCATTAAATGGTTGTTTATTCTCATATACATCCAATTTCAGCGCCGCTGGTCTGTATGCAATCTGTAGAAATGCTGAAGTTAAAAAAAAAAAAAACCTGTATGTGAAGAGCTCTTTAACTCAAAGGATTCGTCTCAGAAATTTGCCTCTTTTTATATCTCTAAATAAATGACAACCATATTTCTGCACAAATATCAAACTATTATTCACTGAAGTCTTACGGAAGTGACCAATAAGGGGCCAGAGACCGAATTCACAGTGAGTGTTTGTGTATGTCTACAAAACGTTGCTCTTCTCTCTTTTAAAGGCCCTGTTCTCCAACATTTGTTTTGTCTGTTTAAGTGTTAACTTCCAATGTTTGTCCGGTGCATTATCAGATAAAAAAACCTTCATCTTTGATTCGTCATGTTTGCAGCCGTGTACAGACGGGACCGCTGTGTTCCTACGGATCAGTGTTTAACAGAGCACATCATAGAAATTGTCAAACTAGGAGAGGGGTAACAAAATGGGATAAAACAACTTGTTGCACACAATTTTTTTGTTCAAAGCCCCCCAAGTCTGATGTTTAGTTTGATATCTGCATTAAATATGATCAAACATGTTGTAAAAAAACGCACTCAGCACCAGACTGAATCACAGTTCTTGTCAACAGGGCTACTCTCTAACACATGGTGGTATAAATCCAGATGTAATGCATGAAGATCCTCCAGCGCTAACGAACACCCAGACCCAATTAAAAGCCAACCAACACACCATCTCTATACCCACTTCCACTCCGTTTGCGTGGAGGGTGTTCCTAATAAGCTACAACAGATTTTAAAACATTAAAAAATGTTTACAAACATTTTTTTCCGAAAGATGCTGATACAAAACCAATGGTTACAATGAGTCACGACAGTTTCCCGTTTCAGCCGCAGAGGGGTACGTTTGTCCTGAAGCTTTTTTACAGTTTTACTCAGATTTTACTCTGTGCAAAAAGTCCTGCAACTCTATGGAAATATCACCATTCTTCTGACAAAGTCTATTTACAGTCAAAGATAACTCATCATGGGTCTCCATAAAAAAGTCAGCAATACAGATTCTTACATATATTTTAATTTCCGTGGTTAAACGAAGCAAATAGAAGAGTAAACACACTCCCACGGCCCTTTCCTTGGCCAGCAAAACCTGGATGATATCCTGAAAAGAAGCTGCCAAATGAATCACATCTCCTCCTTTCAGGAGAAGCCCAGTGCTGGGGGAGAAACCTGATGCAATCGCTTACACACAGTGTGTGCATGTGTGTTTCAGTCCACTTTGCAATGTGATATTCGAAGGAGAAGCTGGCGGAAGCCGGAGGTTTGGAAAGGTGAGGGGAGGGGGGTGCTGTTGGAGACATGCTGGAAGCAGCAGCAGCAGCAAATGTTTATCATATCACACATATGCTCACACACAATGTTACTGACACATTTCCCCCGACAGCTATGATGAGCCAAGCCGATTCATGCAGAAAATTGTTAGCTTGCTCCCAACCCCAATTCAGCTCAAACAGATTTTTATCTCAGTTACATCCTCCTCAAACCCCCGATATCCGCCTGCCTCGCATTATTCCATCCTCCGGGTCTACATCCCCTTGGTGTTCCCTCTTTCTCTCCCCTCCTTCCCCCCATCCCTCTCTCTGCTTCTATCACTTATTAATGGTGGGTGTGATTTCTCCATGAACGGACTGAGGATACGATGGAAGGAGGGGAAATGAGACTCAAAGAGAGAAAATACAGAATCAATATTATCATATTATACTTATAACTGTATTTCCCCTCCACATTTAGCCTGGTTTGAGGAAGATGGAAAAAGGCTGCAGGGACAGTACTGACAAAGTGGATTAAAATCTCCAGCAGAGACGAGTGTAAAGCTGAATACCCCGTCCTCTTGCGAGTGAATTGCTTCTCGAGGCATTGTCGGACAGCAGGCCTACAGTTTGAAAAATGGGGAGCAGTCAAAGTCAAAACGATTAGATATTATGCAAATAAAGCTGAACTTCGCCTCCCCAAAAAAAATCTAAAAATGTGACAGGGTTATTGTTGGGACTAAGTTTTATCTTCACCAGCTGAGGGAAATCTGCAGTTTCTGTAAATACTCCACTAAACAACCCTTGCATCCAAAACTAAAAGTTAGAGGTTTGCAAATGCTTGTCTTCGTCTTCACAAAGCTTGAAACATGGCAAATACCAGCTGACATGAAAGAACGATTCAAAACATGCCCAATTGAAACGAGTTCCTGTCATTGTTTAGGTAGCCGTGGCGTGGGCATGGTTTTGTTTCTGGTTCACAACCTCTACTTCCATTATGTTTCCAAGCTAAAAGCAGCCATGCGTAGAGCGGCAACTTGACCCAAAACTACTCTGTAGTCCGCTCCTAGCCAGTTGATGAAAACACATATTAATCACGTTTAAATTTTGCAACATTTCAAATGTTTGCTCAAAATTGTCAAAATTGTCAAAATTGTCAAAATTTTCAAAATATTTTAAAACAATTAAATGGAAACACGGCTTATGACTAAGAGGTAAGTGCTGACTTCCTGCTTAAATTTGAGGGTGTTCATATCCAAAACAGATGAACTGAGAAGAAACTGATGAAAAGATGTTTCTAGCCAGTTAGATGGATACATAGAAACAACCGGAAAAAACTTGCAAACCTGACAATGCTTTCACCTCATCATCATTGTTTTTCATTCATCTCACCAATTACTTTTACGTTTCATACCTGGGTGCTAATAGTCTACTTTAATTAAAGTAATGTTTTGAATGCAGGACATTCCTTGTAATGGAGTGTATCGACATGGGGATTTCTTGTCCAATTGAAACTGAATTGCATGTTTACCGTCGACCACATCTACTCTGTAATTCTCCTTTAAAAAAGATAACATACCAAGACCATATTTCAACAAAGGTAAAACAAATGTTCATCGTTACGTCAGCTCTCTATATTACACAGTCACAGTGAGACACACCAGTATTTCCAGCCCAATCACAGTATAAATCTCACCCGATTCAATTAAAAAGAGCCCAAATCATAATCTTGTGAAGTATACTGAAGTGCTGAGTATACTTGTGCTTTGGGGCACAAAATGGATTTTGTAATATTGGTTACACCAAATTTTCAAAACGCTGCCAAATATTGACAAAAGCAGCGCAAATTTCTATAAATCTTTCTCCGCATAATTTAATTAAAACCAGCAGAATCAGGCAACACTGAGCCAGACAGCATCCTGTTACACAACACAAGAGCCACAGACATTGGACAACAACCACAAAAGAGCATTTTTGTTCTCTTTAACAGAACAAAACGCATTCAAATGAAACCCACAACATTATGTTGGACAGCAAAAACGGATAACTAGATCTGATTTCATTTGGACATTGAGTCAACAATCTGAATAACTTTTCTTTAACGCACCGCGCTGTAAGAAAACATTTCACAGAAAAGCTTTGCCAACCAAATTCCATCAAGAAATGTAAAGACTAAAGGGTGATGGAAACATTGGATACCATTGAACGTGTGAACCTTTTATCACCGACTAAAAGCTGTGTCGCAACGACTCACACACACACACACACACACACACACACACACACACACACACACCTCTACAACTGCTGCACAAAAGATCCTATTTAAGAGTTTCTTCACATGTTTTTTTTTGCTTATTTTGTTATTTTGCTCTCATGTGGGGATATGTGTAAATATAGAAACAATTTTTCTTTCAGCGGGCTTTAATGTCGGGCCTTTATGTGTGTTCCGTTCAGATAAAGCAGCACTCATGAATACAGGCGGGAAGCTCTTTTTCTTCGCTTTGTTTTGCTCCTCTAAGCATCCGCCATTAATTACACAGAGCTTTCTAGGGCTATGGATAATCGTTGGTATTCATCATCATTGCAGGAGAACGACATTGAAAAAGGCATTGAGCGGATGGGAAGCAGACTGATGTCTGATGACACTGTTTTCTTTACATTTGGATAAATGGAAACTATGCTGAAAGTACACAGAAATACAGTGCTAGTCAGACCAGTTACCTACAGCACGACAAACCTACTTTTCAGGTTATTTTTCTGTTCTGTCTAGATTTCGTCTCCGTCTGTGGCTCTAAACCGTTGAGTGAAGGCTACATCAAAACAAAGGTCATGATGGTCGCTGAGCTAGTGCTAAAAAGCTAATCTGCTTGTGTGTTTGCTGTCAAACGAACACTAAAGACCTTTTTCACAGCTGACATTTAGGCTTCTCATGGTCGGAAAATCCCAGCAATTACTAATAATGTTTACGATGGCTCATATTAAGGGTCAGTTATATTTAAATATTGATTTTACAGTCAGAAATAGAGAACTCTGCGCACCGCTGCATGTGTGTTTACTCGCGTACGCACAGGCTTCTGTTTCAGAGACAATTTTGGCAAAGCAAATTACGTTGCTTGGGGTTGAGAAGTTTGAATAACGCATTAGCATCAAACACAAATAAAAACTGACAAAGAACCAGATGAATGCAAAAGAACAATCAAAAAGGAAACGGAAATTATACTGCAAAGCATTAATAACGTGACATTTTAATTAGTAGTCAGAGGATGTTCCACGGTAAGACTCTTCAAGTCCTTATTTTTACATTTTAAAACGTCTTTCAATTCACAGTTATAAGGCACCACACTGTCAAAACTAAATAGGACCGATTAAAAAGGTAAAAGGACAGAGAAACTCTGCAGGTGGATTTAAAAACTTGACCTTGTGTTTCCAGAGTTTTACTCTTTTATGGAGGATAGTCATGGTGGGCTCTTCTCCACTGATTACTTTCTTACACTGCAAATAGCTAGCGAGGATACCAAAAAAGTGTCCTTTAGCATTACTTCCCAGATGACAACTTGACTTACTATATTATTACTTTAAGAAGTGACAGTTTGAATTACTTTCCTTAGATTTATACACGTCAATGTAGTTACTTAATGCCTCTGGACCTGTATTCTCTGATCACCACTTCAAAAGTTCATCAATTGGTTTTATAGATTGTTAAGTTACGACGGTGTTGGTCCAACATGAGCTCTCGCCGGCCTCGAGTTAAATCATGATGGAACCTTTGCTGTCTCACTAATTGTGTTGCTGAGACAGAAAGTAAGTGAAGTGAATTGACCAGAGACCTTTAAAATATATCACATTGACTATAATCTGATGACACAAAAAAAGGGACAACATAAATGTCAAGCGCTAAAGAAAAACTTGACTGAAAGTTGAGTTACATTCACCTCCTCTTCTCTTGCTCTTCTACTTCATATGCCTTCTCTTACTGATATGTTTTTCTCTCACAACTCTTACCTTAAAAAGGTCAAATATGCAGGAAGTTTCATATAATATACTGCATTCATTCAAAATGTGGCAATGTGGCACCTTTCCGCAAGGTTGTGCAGAGTAGATGGTGTCTTTATTTGTGCTTAGCCTGATAACGATTTGTTATCACTAATCACCTAATCGTTGGCAGTGTTGGTTGCTGTAACGTTACTGTTCTGCAAACCACAGATACGTAACATTGAATCTCAAACTCTTAAGTTATGTACTTTTTAATGTGCTGCATTTAAAGCCACATTAAATATCCATTATCAGTAGAATAATGTTGTCTTAGGACCTGGAATGAGGACTCGACTTGCCCAAGAAAGGATAACTGACCTGGAACAAATGACTTAAGTCAGCTTTGGAATTGTCCTGCGTTGTTTTGAAAGTTACTGAAACATTCTGCAGTTGGTGCTTTGTAACAAAACACTGGATAAAGCACTGTTGGACAGGGATGCACTGGATTTGACTTAATTGATCATTTGCATAGAATGAGTCGTTTCCATAGGTCCTCTTCACAGTAGCCTCGTCAACATTTCACAGCAGGGTAAACGGGTGTAATCGCTCAAATGAATGATGGTTCTGTTATATTTAGCGTGTCACAGTCTTTGCTGTGAGCCAACATGCACAATACCAGTGCCCAAATGGAACAGGGCCACAAGTCATGTTAATTACACCTGTGTCTAAACTGCAATGGGATGTCAAAATGGCTGCTGTGAAAAGGACCTATTTATTCATTTGCTCTTCAGTGAGAGTAAGGTGTAGAGGACAATGGGAGCCCCCTCAAGCAATGTGCAAACAGTGAATGAACTGAGGACACTCAATCCACCTGTGTCCGCTGCCTAATTAGCACACCTGTGCCTGCTTCCAGGGAGCGTTGCTCCCCAATCCAGCAGTCATGTGACCTCCACTTCCAGCAAGCACTAAACAAGGGGGGGGGGGTTCTGACAGTTTAATGTTTCCACTGTCTGAGGAAAACATGAAATGATGGCATCCATTTCATTTTAGATTTTCAGCAATAGACTTTAACGTGAAGTCAAAAGAGTTTTATAATAGAATTTTAAACTGCGTTCAACTTTTGAGTTTGTGTGTTTGTGTGTTGTAGAACAAGTGCTCCAATATCATAACAAAGGGCAGTGTGACCCAATCTGCACTGAGGCTTGTGGATTTTGATGTACGGGCCAATGAATCATAGAAGATGAACAGTTCTATTGGTTCTCTCATCAATACAACAAAACGTTTTATCCAGAGAAAGCTCCATGAATACAAACTGACCTCAAAAGGGAAAACACTGACAGACGGCCAATAACGCACCGCACATATGGGATGCAACATGATCTCACGAGGCATGGCTGCATGTTTATTCATAGTCATTTGTGCCTTTAAAGACTTTAGCACAGATTGTGACACAATTGATCCCTTATGAGATGAGTTCCCTGTGTTGAAAACACAGAATCTGCTTTTACCGCCACAACGTGAGCAGAGTTCACCATTGCACTACATGGACAAGCATGAATCCATGAATCCAGTGTGTATGCCAGAGGTTATTGTGGGTTCTGATTGCCCCATCTCCAGCTAATTACATTCATATGCAACTCATTTGCAATTGTGCATTAAGTTGAAGGGTAATGTTTTCTTCCCCAGCTGGAGGTAATGTGACTGTGTTCACACACTGCAGCCAAACACACTGTTGTAGGTCGAGGTGAATTGCTGGGTTTAAATGGAGCATGACTTTTGACAGTAGAAATCAGGGTTTGTGCACAATTTATTGGTTGAAGTCAGCATCAACTTGCTTAATACTTAACGAGGGATTTAGTTGTCAACAGCAGATATTGTAGGGAAATCAATGAAAGTACTTTGCCGATTTTCTCAAAATGAAAACAAAAAAATGAACATGCTTTGAAGATTTTGTTTCTCTTAAGCTGAAGTTTTTTCCAAACCCTATTCACAAAGAGATTGAGGTAACCGGCCCTTTTCACTGCAGACATTTTAATGCCATAGCAAGAAAAGCACAGGTGTAGCTAACGATGGTCTCATTTTATTCAGCTGTGGCAGGTGCTGGTATCACTTACATGGCTTTCTGGTACAAACAATCCATCAATCAATAAGAATGTTAAGGATATTTTCTGCTATTGCCTGTCAGTGAGTACACAAAATGAATGAAGATGTTACAATACTAGAGGTACAAGGCATTCCAACTGGATGTTTAGTTTTCCATAAAATAATGATTTTCTCTCTCTAGCCTTAGCAATGACACAGTTATCCTGCAAGGATTAATGATCTCATTTACATGCACATTCATGCAGTATCAACACAACCTGTTATACATGTGGAGTTTCCGAAAGCATACACAGGCACGCAATAACACATGCGCATACGTACTCACGCACTTCTAAACTTTAAAGATGCTGTTTCAGTATTTCAGGGCGGCCGATGGCTCTGCTGCCCTTTGTCTCGTAGACAGGCAGTTCGATGAAGCATGGAGGATCAAGGCTGTACCAGAAAGGTTAGACACTCTGCTGAAAAATTAATGACCAAACACAGGCATCTACATCATGTAAACACTACAAATAAGATGTCTCTATCAGCACAGAGAGGGAAAGCAGCCGGTTAACGATCTTGTTTTTATGGGTGGTACTGAACAAAGGCAGCGAGCGTGAGTTATGCAGCAATCTCAGCAAAATGCACGAGCCAGTTATAGCTAGTGTTGCTCCTAATGTAGAGTTTCTTGTAAAAACATATTCCTGTGAGTACACACATCAACACATACATTTACACTAATGCTACTGCATGTGCTCTCTCATAGACGCACACGAACAGACACACCAGTTCTCACTTCACACTCTGCTGTGGGGAACATACGGCGGCACGGCTTTCCTCCGGGGAAATATCCAGTAAAGTTTCTGGGCAAAAGTAATTTAAACTTTGTCTATGAAGTGATCATATCTGCAAATGCAACGTCAAATAATGCAAAATACCACCGATTAGTGAGGCTTACGAAAGAGGTTTAATTAAGACATGAAAAGATAACTGAAAATAAATAGGATGAAAAAGTGCTATTTCCTTTGTCCCGTTATATGCCTGGTTCTTAAAGGGGAACACCACCTATTTTAAGAATTGTGTTATATTATCTCCACGACCTAGGAAAGTGCAATCAATATTTGTGAACAAGCGCTCCTCTCTGAAAGCCAGAAACCAGAGAAGGTGGTGGGCTGGACTTGGGATACTCACAAGCCTCCAGCTGAGCTCCGCTGTGTTGTGAGTTTGCCCGACGGCCGGTCGCTGAGAGGAAATCTCGACTGTTGTTGGAGGAACATATCGGTACAAGTTTACCAAAAGGGCTGCAGCACCGACGGTTGCCAAAGTCAAAGCCCGGGGTGTGGGAGGAGTCCGAGGAGACGATGGAGAAGGACTTTCAGTTGGCCTTAAGGAAGATCTGGCAAACAACTGCAGGAGGAAAGCTGGAGACCCGGACTTGGGATACTGTCGAGTGGTGGAAAGAGCACTTTGAGGAACTCCTACACCCGACCCGGCCCGTCTTGAGAGAAATTCAGCAGCAGCATCATAAAACGCAATTTGGTTGAGTTTGTCTCTTAACTTTGTTCAAGGAAATTTATTATTCTGGTCAACTCTTAAAAAAAGATAGCTAAGCGTTAGTTTAAAGATAATACTGGAGCACATTTTAAATTGGAGTTTTAAGTTTTGGTGCAACAGAATTAAATGTAATCTCGCTTTAGAGTAAAAACGAAACTGACGTCTGAAGAAAGGTTTAAATTGAATCTTCGTTATTTTTAAGCTAGTTTTAAAGTTTGGTGCACCATGATTTAAAGTTAGGTCCCCACCCCTACACACACACACACACACACACACACACACACACACACACACACACACACACACACACACACACACACACACACAGAATAACTTCCTGTACAGTACATTGCAGTACACCTGTGTGCCCTCATCACCATATTGCCGTCCTCGTCCCTGCCGGCAGCTTGAGGAGAGCAGCTCTGTCTGCTCTTGTTTTATACATAACCAGCAGGCTAATCTAATTACTCTCTGATGGAGAGCAGTCAATTTCACAGTTAGCCAGACACTTCTCCCGCCTAAAAATTGAGGCCACCCAAGTTTGATATATGAGGCAATAACCTGTAATGTAATGAAGTCACCTTCAGACCAAGACCCCTGTCATTGAAATAATAATGAATTATAACAAGTATAATAGTATTTGTGTTTGACACGCTGAGGCTCATTCACTGTCTCTATCTCTCTCCCCTGCACTCTGTCTTCCTTTCTCTCCCTCCCTCCTGGTTGAAATGGATTTCCTTTTTTTTTTTTCATTATTGAGGTGAATTTAAAGTTCATGGGCAAGCCTTTCGAACGGGCAGTTTGACTATGGGCTTTAAAATGAGCGACATATGCAGAGGGGGAAGTGTCAAATACCCCCCAAGACTCGTAGTTCAAACTAATTTACTTTAGCAAGGTGGTGGGCCGTAAAAATCAAATCTTGGTCTTGTCATTGTAATAGTAACTTCATATATAAAGTGATGAGTTCAGTAGCTTTATGTCTTGGCAAAATGAGCGCTTATGCTTTGCAGCAGAAGAGAATCGGTTGAATATGTGCGGTCAAGCTGAAATACTGCCGAGCTGACGATGTCATTTTACAGTTCACAGAATAATCGACTACAGACACAGTATTTCGACAAGATAACATCAAGAAATACCAAAAGGAAGCAAGACACCAACCTGATTTTGTTAAATCAAATATACACTATATGTTAGCTGAAGGCTCCTAGTTGTTCTAACCACTCTTCTGAACATGTTTTTTTAGCCACAGAACACATCTGTATTCAGTAAAATACTCTTAAAACCCACCGTCGGTGGAGACTCATACAGAGCTTAAAGGATAGTTGATATTGGACATACTGTATTTATCGAGTGCACACAAACATAACTCAAAAGGAACGTTGAGATGGCTCTGTTACTATTCAATTTGTAAAGAAGCTACTTTCTTTTTTAATAAAAAATACATCAGTGTAAATATACCTAAGTGAATATTAATGATTTGGGGAGTTGGTTACATTTTCTCTGTTACATTGTTGTCATTTAAAAGAACAGATTGAATGAGTTCATTTGCGTGTTGGAAGTCTGAAACTGCGAGGGTTTAGTTAAATGCCTGAACAGGCAAATACTGCAGCGGCACTCATGGGTGTTGTATAATACTTGTTCAGATGTAAGCTTTAAAGAGGTATTGACTTTTCTTAAGACTATTGATATGAAAGTAAGAGGCTGACTTCTGTGCTGAAAGGTAAGGACTAGATTTTACAGATTTTTTTATTTCTCTATAGAACAAAATAAAAACTGTTGAAATTAAACCTAATATAAGAGATAGATTTTATTTTCAGGACATAGATACATTGTCCTAGAAAAATCACGTCAGGCTCCATAAACAATTCATTGAAGTCTTTTAACTGACATCTGACTGCTTTCACATTAGAAGCCATCAAACTCTCTTGCGATTGAAGTTAAATGCCGATGCTTCACAACATAAGTTCTACATTAGTTTCTTTAATTAACAGGTTAGTTTAAGCTTATATGAGGTTATCAATTTAGTTGAAACACATACTCAAAGACCCGTTATGCTCATTTGTTTATCCCCAAAATCCTTTAATATTCTGACGTTAGCATTATGCTGTCATTTTAAAGTAAGCCTCATTTTGTCATTGTTCAAGTGTGAACATACTTATTATTCAAAATGGTCACAATTCCTATAAAGCTTGACAAAACAAATCTCAATGCAAGGTCCACCTGCTTGCGTTTTCTGAAGTGTTAGCCCACATCACAGTGGATGGAGTTTGCACAGTTGTCATCGTGACATGAAGGTGGCATAAAAAAACACACACACAGACAGATGATGCAACAACAGGCGGGATTAATGATTGTTATTTTGAATCATACAAACACAGTGATGTAATGCATTATTCAGTGTTGTCTGATAATGCAAATGACAGAGCACACAAGTTTCCAAAGAGCTCACTTAGTTCTTTATACTGCACAAGAAGATAATTTGAAATGATTGTCCTAGACGATGCATCATTATCATCACTCGCATCGTGTGTAGTTGACAGTATTTCCACTGATGCTTTGTTCAATGTTGGAAGTTACAAACGTCATTATTTTAACCCAAACCATGATATTTTCTTTCCTGAACCTAACCAAGTGTTTTTTTTCACCTAAACCTAATATGTGATTGTGATTGTGGCGGCTGCACGTAATGCACTTAAGATGCTGTGATTACGCTGTCAGCTTGTCAAACAAGATCGCACAGAGCAGGAAAAAAGACGGAATGGAATGATGAAGCAACATTGTTGGAGCATACAGGACGCGCAGTTTTCTAACCCGGCAATCAGGAGGGATACTGATAAGCAGAGCAATTATCGAAAACTAATCAAACTCGTAGCGGAGAAAAACCCCACTCTGAAAAGCTTTGTGCTCATGGGGATATATGCATCACACAAGATAATCAATGAAATTATACATGAGATGAATTCGGAGTCCCTCACCACTCTGAAATACTAAAATAAAAAGCAATACAAAGCTCTTTGCAATTATTGTGTATGATGTGGTTTCATTGGACAAAAGGTCCATTTGTCCCGTTGTTCCAAAAGCTCACAGCTCGAACAAATAGACACTCCCTGTTCAACAAACAGAAGCACGTGTCAAACTTTTGCAAAATGACTCAGCCTCTTATATCAGGGTAAGCCAACAAGAGGCAAATTAGGACAGATTATGCCTTCGCCATGTTAGAAAAAATGAATAAAAGGGAAGGTCCGATGACAGCATGGTGCATAATAATTAGCCACGTGGGACCTTGTCTAGGCACCAGCTCTGCCTCCAAGGCAGTGTGCTGCTCGCCGTTACGATGATAGGGATGGACCTCATTGGTGGGAAAATCCAAAGGGAGCTCACAGCTACAGGAGCCGGTTCTTTGAGGTAGTCGACCTGCTCACATCTGAGCTGACTCGCAGGTTTAACCAACTCAATCTGCTGAGGAGCATGAAAAAGGTACTCCGTACTGCAGTAAAAAGTCCCCTGGGATTAGTCAACACCAGCGCCCCCCAAAATGTGTTTGACATGGACACTGGCGATGTCCACATGGAGGACCAAGGTGGCCACATTTGCGGACATGTAGACGGTGCCCATGTCAAGCACGACCACTGAGTGGAGCTTCTCCAGTCTCCGTCAGTTAAATACCTTCCTTTGCTTAACAATGTCAGAGCGATGCCTAAACCTTCAGAACATCAAATGAAACAGAGGCAGGGAAGGCTACGGAGAGTCTTCCCAGAACTTTCAGTCATGCGTACGGTCATGGAGGTTTGAGAACACCTCATGCCATGAACGTGTGCAAAGTCATAGCTATTCTGAGCTATTATCTGTTCTGACCTTTTGTGAAAGTTGTTATCCAAAGAGTCCTGTTTTCCACATCAGCTAGATCCCCAACCCCAGAATCTGCCGATGGGATTGAAAAGCATGTTCAATTCAAAACAATCACCAAAACTCCACCATGTGTCACAGCCAGAAGCAGTAAAAAACATCATTATCGCCAGATGTTCATCTCTCGGACGATGCTTGGACATTGACGGCGTTATTGTGATATGTGACATGAGTTGTGAAGTTTGAGGCTTCTGATTATCAACATAACAACACAAAATGGTGACCTGATGATGCTTCCTGGAAAGAGAAGGGATCAAGTTGTCGGGATACATGATCTGCAAATTCTGAATGTCTGTACAAGATGTTGTGCCAAGTATGTTGGGATAAACAATAGCACGGCAATCCATCCAACAGATATTTCAGTCTGGATCAAAGTTGTGAACTGACATTGCCCGACCTATAACCTAGCTGATAGTGAGACAAAACAGCAATCTCTGATGTCTTCCATCCACCCTCAGCGCCACCGTTTCATTGTTTGGTGCCTGCTGACGTCATTATTCACATGAAGTCAAAAACAAAGAAACTGCTAAATTGTATCAAGTAAACATAAAATGCATGATTGTTTTGTAGACTGTACGCGGTGTTTTCCTATCAGTCGTGTCGCAATCAGGAATAATATGTGTCCGTCATTAGCAGTCTCTATTTGCAGCGCGTGTGTGTGCCTCCAATTAATAAATTAAAATGAACAGAACCCTGTTGAGTTCTGATTGCAGCTAAAAAAAAAGGTTTTTGTTTACATCACACATGTCTCATCCACAAACCCGTACACATTTACTGAACGCACTTCCTTCCTATGAAAGACCAAAGGCAGCCCATTTTACACTTTGGTGACCAAGGAAACAAGCACAAGCCTGGTGGGAACAAATGTGAATTGGTCAAACACGCAGTGGTCAAGACAAAGAACACGACCTGAACCAGTTGACGTCAATGCCAAATACACGAGCAATATTATTGTATCATTGCTATAAAAAGCTGCTGCAATCACAAATACTAAGACGATTCTGGAAATATGTCCAGTGCAGACGGGGTGTTACGGTCCTGTGATACTGAAGCGAACGAGGCAATTGAGATTCTGAATATATCAGTTAAGAGTCAATTTGTTTTCAATCACAGTTATCCCAACTGGTTCAGAGGTGGATAATATACCAGAGGCACGCTTCCTCTGTGGGCTTTGCTTGCGTTGTGTTTGCACTCAGCTCCAGTTAGTGATGGACCTCTGGAGGCTTCCCGAGCCTCTTGTTTGGGAACTGCTGGTTCATGTGTAGCTCGCCGTTCTGAATTCCTGATGTGTCTGGGAAAATGTGAGTAAATAACATAAATAAGTAATATTCTCCCTTATTGTCAAGGAGCCCTAGGGCACAGCATTTAACTGCCAACTCTTCAAGTGAAGCTGCAGCGAGTCTGGGTTCCACTGGTCTGTGTGGATATGAAGCAGGTGTTGCTGAAAGGAGTAGACATTCCCTCGATGACATTTTTTTTTTTTTTTTTTTAAGTAGGAGTTTACCCTTGACATTGTGTGCAGAGCTACTGATGGGTGTAATGTGTGAGGCGTGTGAACAGGCTGTTTGCACTATACCGCTCAGACTTGCCAGGCTTGTCAAGACGAATGAGGGATCTGTCTTTGTGAAGCCCGTGTCGGCCTCTGCTCTGCTCTCTGCCGCCCCGATCCACCTTCATCTGCTGCACTTCAGACAGCAAGGACAGCGAGGAATGGGGAGCTGAGAGGGTGGAATGGGATGAGGAGGGAACGAATGGAATCATGAAGTGTACTGCGCAACACTGTCTTCGACAAAAATACAGTACCACACAACTAAACACTCTCAATTACATTTCAGAGGGAAACGTGATCTCCCGGTCACAGTTTTTGACAGGTTAGGTTAGGTTTAAAACATTTTTAATTTGTTTGAGCTGCTGCAGAGATTGATGTGTTCTGTGTTCGGGGTCAGTTGAGAGAGCTGAGGAGCAGCAGGGGGGCCGCCCGAGCAACACAATATAAGAAGCTATGAGTCATGCACTCTGTTTGGATTAACGCTCTACATCTGAAGGAAAAGGCGACGCCCAGAAATGTGCAAAAACACATACGGACACTTTGTGTGTGTGTGCAGCTCACTTGGTTACAAACGTTGCATTTTTAGAATCAGAATCAAAAAGGTAAAGCTGCCAGCAAAGCAAATATCTCAGTGGAACGTCACCGGGTCAGGTTCAAGAACCAGAATCATTTCCTGATGGAGATTTTCCATTTCTTCACGGGAAGCAGATTGATAATTCCTCCTGAAAGTGGAAGGTGCTCGACCTGTTCTGTGTTAAAACTCACTGATCAATATGCAGATTAGCAAACATACACACACACACACACACGGAACTCTGCTAAATGCCATACTGCCATAACAGTTTGATTCCAATTCATAATTCAGCATATTGATGCGTTTCATGGGTAATTAGTCGGCACATTCCCTGGTACATGGGTGCAGAGCAGACCCAGCCAGCTGGGCACATAAACAGAACATTATTCATTGCTGGAGACACATTTTTTTTTTTTAATGCCACTTTCCCTGTTATTTTAATCCATCAAGGCTCTATTGATATTTGCGTGTCAAAGCTGTTGACAATATCCCAAATACTGACAAAAACATGACCTCCTAAATAGCTCTGATGGGAATTAATTGAGTCCAAGTTCCAGTATAGCTGTAGTGCCAAAGCACTAACACTGAATGCTTGGAAATACCAAATGGAAATATTGTCCCTGTCATTCATTTAGTGTGTGATAGATCTCTGATAGACCGTCTGTTTATCATGTTAACCTCACATGTTAAATGTGCCACTTTAATTCTCTATGTTACAGTGATACAGTGGAAATCAAAATGAGCTGGCATACAATTTGACCCCCCCAAAAAATAAAGTGCAAAGTCGCTGTACAGGTAATGAAGGTGATTCTTTTAGAGAAACATTTTTCCAAACACACCGACAAAAGAGACTGAGGCAGCGTGACAAAGAGTGAGACACGTGAGGAGGCAAAGGAGTACGAGAGCATGTTTAAAACTTCCAACTCTGAACGTTCACACCAGACCGGAGCGCTACAGCCTCTCTGAACATCACAGCAAACCCCACAGCACTCAGCCGGGCCTGGATGGCATTTCTTTATTTATATCCTTTTTTATTTTCTTCCTTTTGTTGTTGTTGTTTTTTTTCTTTTACAAATGGTGTGAGCTTTGAAGAGGTTTCATAATCCCAAAGGACTTTCAGTTCTTTCAATGCATAGAAAAGTGTGTAGCCATGACATTCAGCATGAAGTATGGAAATCATCTAAAACCTTTTAGAATGGCTTTAGGGCCACATTGAGCGGGGGGGAATGAGAACAATAACCTGTTTATGGCCTCACTTGGTTATTTCATGAAGGCGTCTCATACAAACATCAGGCCAACAGTTTGAACACTATAATGTATATTAAACTGCAGTTAATAGCAACTATAATGTTTCTTGTACTTGTAGAATAAACTCACTTAAATTGATCCAACCATGAGTTAAACTGACTACAAACATTACTTTTGAAAAGACTACACAGCTCTGCTTTAAAGCAGCTTAGGCCCATTAACGCTGTCATACGTACGCTACCTGTTACGTGGCGATATATGTTGTCATCTAGTAAGTAACGTAATGTAACGTAATTCCCATGGCAGGTATAGTGTTAACCATGTTACCAATCTTAATAATATAGCATGTCAGCATGTTAGCATTTGCTAAGTTTTTGGTCTAAAGGACCTTCATTAGAGCGTACATGGTTCAGCTGGAACGACAGGTGTAGAAATAAAACCAGTTGTTTTCTTTCTACAAACAACTGTTGATTTAAGTGTGCAGGTATCTATTCTTTGTGATACTTCCAGCACCTTGGACAATTATCAAATATAAATTTTGACCTGATAATGGTACTTACAGGGGATCATTAACAGATTGTAATTCATACTGAGGGAGCCATACAATGTCTGTATCACACTGTACGGCCATCCATTCAATACTTGTTAAGTACTTTCACTCCAAAACAAATGTGCTAGAAGAAAAGCCAGGGGATATCCAAACTAATATTCCTGTCATTGCAATCCATCAAATAGCCGCTGAGATATTTCAGTGTGTATCAAAGTGGATTACAACACAGCTTTCCTTGTTGGCATAAGCATGTTAACACATTCCAACAAGTCTGGGAACAAATGGACTCTCCACTTTTCTTTCATCACAATGTGTGCTTCAACTCAATACTGCCTACTAGAAATTCTGTCTGCATATTCTGTATTTGCTCTGCCAATTGTTTTTCGAATTAAATTCAATTGGCGTTCGTGTCGTTGAGTATCGTGCTGAAATCACAGGATGTTTACACCACAGACTCCTGAGGCCTGCATGCCGTTTTAGCCAAACAACAGCACTTGGTAAAGTTCAGGGAAAGGTCACGGTTCTGGTTAAATGTCAATAAAGTAAACACAGCATGTCTTGCGCTTTTATTAATGTTGATTTTAGCGATATTAAAAATACTTTTACAAACAACACAGCCAGCCAGTATCTCCAAAGTCCTTAATCCTCACTGCTCTTCACGGAGCGTGTGTGTGTGTGTGTGTGTGTGTGTGTGTGTGTGTGTGTGTGTGTGTGTGAGTTTACATGTTTGTGTGAGCTGGACACACAGTTTTTTTTTTAAATATCATTTGAACCAAGACCAACATCTTTCTAAGTTCTTAATCGTGCGCTGAGTGGCTAAATATAAACATAAAAAAAAACTTTAGTGAATTGCTACTGTGTTGCAAGAGCGGGTGTTCAATAAAAAACGAATTTAGGAAGTTGTCAGTGATAATTGGCATTGTGTTTCTTAAAAGAACATCAATTGTACATTGCATTTTCACAGAGAAGAATAGCAAGTATGCTGAATTGTAAGGCCTTGTGCGTTACACAGCAGACAAGCTAAAACACAAGTATGCAGGATTATAGTGGCTGTGCTCTGCACCTGCAGTGAGAGTACATATATAAGTATATCCATCATTAGACCGTATAATAGAGGGACGTAGTCCCCCCATAGGTTCCTGAAGAGCAGTCGTGAAGCTCATAGTGGCCGGCTCCGGCTGGCACCATCTTGGCAGTTATGACACAGCCTAACTGCCGCCTAATCTGAAAAATGGGCAAAGAGGTGGATTGTCGGTGGAGCTGAGGCGGAACAGGTGATGCAGCAGAACAAACTAGCAGCTCAGTAGGCAACCACCTGCCACTCAAAGTGGCCACGCCCTTAATTATGCCAAAACTTTAAGCCTTAATATAGTTTAAAACGGGGGAGTTCTATAAAGCTTCAACCCCAGGACATTTGCCATGAACGGGGGTATTAGCTATAGATCAAAACCTTTTTTTTTTTTTGTACCAGGCCTGAAACATGTTTATTTCTGCTGTGAAGTTGGGCATTAAAACATGCAGCCCCACAGGGATTAACTATGGTTTAATCTTTCTACACCGGAGGTTACCGCATGCACTCTTATTGTGGGCTGTAACAAACAACGTAGCCCCTAGGGGACACTAGCAGGACTTTGATATTTGAAGTATATGTCACTGGAAAAATGCATCAGTCTGATGCATTTTGACATTAACATCGACATCTGAGAAGCAGCAAAGAAAACTATTTGAACAACAAGTCTGTATCTGAGTAATCTGTCTGAGCTAATTAAAGATGTGTTGTTGTATGTAGTGCTCTTCTTATCAGTCCGTCTTGTTTCATTTTGATGTTTAATTAAGTATAAAAATCGACATTGTTTTGTAGATGTATGGAATTGTAAGAAGCAAACAAAGGCTGCATTGCATTCTGATCATTTTCTGCGCATATGGTCATGCGTATCACTCCCTTTGTCTTCTCTACTGTGAATTATTCCCTGTACAGTCAAACACCAGTCTCAAATGAGCGCTCCACAAAGGACGCCGTTTGCTGCAATTCAATTCTGAGAGAACGACACCAGAACTTGAAGCTTTCTCTTAATGGTTTCGATCGATTGAACGGCTGCTATGAACCCTGGTTGTGCTACTGGGGATGTGTGTGTGTGTGTGTGTGTGTGTGTGTGTGTGTGTGTGTGTGTGTGTGTGTGTGTGTGTGTGTGTGTGTGTGTGTGTGTGTGTGTGTGTGTGTGCTTTTACGGCTCAAGCCCGTAAATGAGGAATGAGTCATCAGAGGTGAGCAAGTAAACCAAAGTGGATCTTGACACGGCCTCTTTGTGCAGCCTGTCTTTGATGTCTCTCACTGTCTTCCTCGTTCAAAACCCTGCACCACAAAAATAAACGTGGAAACGATGCCTGGAAAAGAATTGTGTTTGTGCCGTTATTTTGTTCTCCTGGTAAAATGGAGCCACGTAGCCACCTGCCCCTCGCCATCACTTTCCCGCCAAATAACAGCAGGACAGTCAGAGGATTGACAACGGAGTGGCACAAGAGCCATTTATTTTGGAAATACTTTGAGAGATGGGTTGAGATGGGTGCAGTCACATCAACATGACACTATGCAGCTGCACAACACGTCATTTTCTCGATGATAGATGTGGTCGTTTTTTTCAGACGAATCAATTAAATACTAATCTATGAAATGTTCACAATGTTTACCCAACCAATTGAAAAGGTGACACATTTTGTCAACAGTCCAAAACCCAAGGATGTTCAGTTTCCCATTACAACAACAGAGAGAAGCAGCAAATTCCCACACTGGAAGTTATATGAGATACTTACCGGACATGGAAACGCTCCAGACATTCTGTTCTTGTCCATCGTCATCTTTTACAGTGTATTTTCCTTTAATAGTTCCACTGTGAGATGCCAAGTCAGTCAAATACTACGCAGTGTGGCCCGGGCGGCAGAGTCGTCATTACTTTTGGTGAATTCAAGTCAGTTTCATATAATCTGGAAATGATCCCTCTTGTTTAACACTTTTACTTCTAATTCATTGCTTTTACTTTATTAGGATCATTTTGAGAATCTAAGTCCGTGTATAGATCTTGTGCTCGTACATTTGTCTTTGTCTGTTTATGTTATTTGTAATGTAGCTTTGTTATAATAATGATTTCATGCCTTCTTGGGCAGAACTCACTTTAAAAAAGAAAACCTAATCACAATGAAACTAATAATAGGAAAATGAAAAGGAGAAACAACATCCATGAGAAGCACAGCCAGTGGACTGTGGGTGAGAGTCAATACCAGTCTTATCAGATGATTAATTATAAACAAAGAAGCTCTAATATCCCCTTCGCTTCAGACAAAACTCATTTTTATAACCCAATTACAGAGTTTAATATATTTGACCATAATAACATTTCTATCATCATTTTCATTGCCTGCGAGCTAAAAACCTGTTTGCAAACCAGCGTCCATTAATAAGGGTAAAAAAACATTCCACCGTAATCTGAGAACACAGAGCTGATGTGTGCTTAGCAAGCAAACATTCATGAAAGAAGATATCTTGTTGTTTTTTTCACAGCTCAATTAAAGAGTTGCCACATGCACCGCACATTATTAACTTTTTAATCACTCCGTGCTGCAACATGCTTTGTTATACAGGAAATTAAAATGGCCGCAACTGTGCCTTGTTGTTCATAATCCAATAGAGGGAAATATTAACTTAACCAAAAATAAATCAGCTTTATTTTACATTGAGGAAAGCCTTATCTGTGTTTTTATTTTCTCAAGAGACAAATACATCTGCTGTATGTGCCGTCAAAAGACATCCGAAGACAAACTCCACCAGCTTTTTCTTTTCTTTGTTTTTATTAATACAGCTGTGGTGACGAGTCTTGCGTGTAATTTCCGCCGCAGTATGTTCCCGCTCTTCATCGGCGAATGTAATTAGCCGCGACCTACTTCATGAGAGGGAGACATACTGTTCTTTAATTGCCTCGCATCCTGGAGAGCAGCAAGTGGGGTATGTTTTATGTAATACTGCCAGTCGAGCTGGAAAAATGTTAATGATGCACATTCAGGAACACTTATCAGGAAGTTAATGAATAATTACTAACTTTTGTCAGAAAAAAATGAGAAGAAGATCCCATTTTATTCAAATTATGGGTAATCAGGAGAAAATTAATGGGATGAACATTGAGTGAGCAGATATATGTTAAATGCAAATGGAAACAGTCCTCTGGCTAACCAGCAATTTATGAATGTGACGGATTGTAGCCTTTCAGAGTGATTATCCTTAATTGATCTTCTGAATACTACTGAATGACACATTTACCCGTTTATATATATTTATTGCAAACTGGTTTAACTAAGGACAATTAATACATGGCTTAACACATGCATCAAAAAAAGGAATGAGAGCTGTTTTGCATCTTAGCTGTGATAGAATGTTGGAATATAGTAAATGCAAACTAATGGTTGAGGTTGAATATTCAAGTGGCAGCCGAACTTTTTAAGACTATTCTTGTTTTTTTCTTTGGCCAACAGGGTGTGACATTCACAACAGAGCAGTCTTAGTCGAGTAAAGGTCAAATAAAGTTGTTGTTTTTTACCCTTACACAAGGTGCTTTCAGTTCATGAGAGTTAATTGTTAACAAACCAATATAGTTACGACCAAAACAGCAAGCCCCAAACTAATGGTGACTACGTCCATTTCACATATACAGTTTAAACAGATGATGAATCACGGCTGAAGCTTTAGAACTCCCTCGTCTGGTTCTGTAGATGTAAACCTCCACGTTTGCTCTTGATTAACCAAATGGTAATCTATATAAATATATGTATATACTGTATATACTTAAATTGGAACTCTAAGCAGTGTTCCCAGTTGTAAGTTATAATCAGTATCCTTTTGAATAGTAATTAAGATAAAATAAAATAAGTCCCACAACAGGGAAATTTGCAAGATTACAGCAACAGAGTGAATAGTGCAAACGAACAAACAAGAGACATACGTAGAAAAACAAGACTAAAACAATTTAATCAATTATTATATTAAATTTGCAAAAAAAACATTTAAAACAAAAACAAAGCTATGATATCAAATATGACATCATCAGACTGAATGGTTATTAATAATGCACAGTGGATTGCACAGATTATTTAAAGTGCACAGTGGATTTATGCTGCACATGAATGAATGAACGGGAGCAGTGTTGGTTTTGCAGTCTGACAGGAAGGAAGGACCTGCGCTATCGCTCCTTCACACACCAGCAGGGTGAAGCAGCCGGTCCCCGAAGGAGCTGCACGGGGCTGTCAGAGTGTCCTGCATGGGGTGGGAGATGTTGTCCGTCGGGGATGACAGCTTAACCATTCTTCTCCTTCTTGACCAGTCTGTTCAGTCTCTTCCTGCCGGCAGTCAAGATGCTGATGGCTGATGCCACCACAGAGTCGAAAAAAGGTCCTCAGGAGTGCTCCCTGCACAGCAGAACACCTGAGTCTCCTCAGCAGACAGAGTCTGCTCTGAGCCTTTTTCTACAGTGCACTTGTGTTATCTGTCCAGTCCAGATTATTGTTCAGGGGAACACCGAGGTGTCTGTAAGATCTCAACATCTCAATGTCTATTCCCTGGATGTTCGCTGGTACTAGAGGAGAGTGTTTAACACTGGCGGAAGGCCACCACCAGCTCTTTGGATTTCCCTGAGTTGATCTGGAGGCGGTTCCGCTGGCACCAGCCTAATAAATCCTGGTTGAATTCTCTGTATTCCCTCTCATCGCCGTCCGGGATGAGACCAACGATTTATGAGTCGTCAGAGAACTTTTGCAGGTTGGCTGTTAGCGGAGTTGTGAAGTCCGAGGTGCGGAGGGTGAAGAAGGGGAAGGGAGCCGGATCGGTTGCCTGTGGGGCCCCCGTGCTGGTCGGACTCACACTCCCGTATCCACACATATATAAATACAATACAGTTATTATTATTATAATGTGTACGGATATGCTGCTTTTTCGCGCAGTCAATTAAATATCTTTGGGTTTTGGAGCATTTATTGGATAAAACAAGCAGTTTGAAGACATCACCTTGAAAATAGAAAGCGATGCCCTATTTGCATATCAACATTGGAGAAATGTTTTCAGCTTGATGTATTTATTAAAATATAGTGATTGACTTTTTCTGGTATAAAGAAAGTGCTAATTGTTGAACAGAACGAAGGTGAAAGTGAGGACTGTGAGGTGTGTGGGTGTTCAAAATGACTCGTGAGACTATACAAGCCAACACATCACGTATAACAAAAGTGACTGGTGAAGGCTGCTGCTCAAATTAAATCCAATGCATATCGTACACACACACACACACACACACACACACACACACCACCTAATCAATCTTAATTGCCGTCGTCTTTTCCTTTTAATCTCTCTAGTTAATTGCTCTCAGTAAGAGCAAGTCAAGATGAGAAAAGTACAACCTGCATTTTCCACTTCATTAGTATAAATTGCCCGACTCCTCTGGTTCCCTGCACCATGTCATCATTTTGGGAATATGAAGAATGGAAATATTTGGAAAATGAAGTTCCGCTGCCTTTACAGCAGCTACAGGGAACTCTTTTAATCCTGTCGGCTCAGGCAAAATACTCTTTTTGTACAATGCTTCCATTTATTGACCTCAAATACCGAAGTTTGGTCAGTGCCTCTGCTTTCAAATAATTCTAATGTGGAAACCATCTGCGTCATCATTAGACGCCCAAAGAAACGGACGTAGTAGAGCGAGAAAGTCAGTGTCGGGAGGATGCCGGGGTAGTTGGGTCTAACAAACACTTTCACCCTGGAGACTGCTGCTCAGTTGCTTATTACCCATCATTCGCTTGAGCATTGACTTGTCTTGTGTTTAAGGAACCTCTGAAATGAAAATGGCTCATGTCAAATGGTTTGATTCTTGAAATAAGAGGTTGCAGGAACTGTAACTGGGGCTACAGGGATCGTCATGTAGGGTTCATACTGGAAAATAAATTAAGACGAGAGGATCGAAAGCTGCAGGAGGATTTTGGATTTATGTCCAGCACTGAGGTGTGTGTGAAAATATCCAGTAAATAATGTTTTAAAAAGGAAAAGGGCAAGCTGCACCTTTCAATGTGAGGTGGATTAGAGCCAAATGAATCAATCAGAGGTTAATACCTTCCTGGCATCTTAACCTGCCCCTTATACAGTCACACACACACACACACACACACACACACTGCTGCCTTCACTACTGCCAGATAACCCTGGAGTGGAGATTGATTCATGAGGCTAGTGTAAAGTTCACACCAAGGACACCCGAGCACCTGCTTACAGACAAAACAGCTGAACGCCACACACACACACATACACATACCTATGAAGATACAAGCCACTATGCCCTGGCAGAAAGGGAAACACACACACACACACATGCACACACACAACTATTTAATGGGATATAATGAGAAGGTCTAACTGACAGAACTGTTTTGGAAAAGGCTACCGGGTCCCAGGTTCTATTATCGGGCCGCTAATCTTAAAATCATTTAGTACTTTTTGCAGAACAGAGAGATTTCCCCAATCCAATGTTGGTTAGAGATGGAGGCCACCTCATCCATACTGCCATCGTTGTCCTCCCTCACACTCTCCTCCAGGTTTTGAAAAGTGAAGCCAACCAATGCTGAAGTGCCTCAAACTCGCATTCTCTCTACTGGCCATCAGGGGGCGACTCCTCCGGCTGCAAAAAGAAGTCTGATTGTATAGAAGTCGATGAGAAAATGACCCTACTTGGTCATTTGATTTATTACCGTGGTAAACATTTATCTTCTCAATCTTTAGTCCCCTCCAATCCAGCATGACGGTCCCATGTGGAGTGAAATAGACCATAAAGCAGGGTATCGTTTTTAAGACGTGGCAACCTTGTGATTGACAGGTCGCTACCGGAGCTGTACACAGCGTTTCTATGTTAAATTACAGGTTAGGAAAAATTTGAATTAAAGGGTATAAAAACAAAATGTGTGCAATGTGGGCCTGCTTCTTTTGTTACGTTAAGCTATTACATTTCCTTGTAGTTATATAGGTAAATATGTATATATGTATACATTTTTTCTTCTTCTTACCTCATTGGATGGAGGTGAGGACATGGTAAGGACTGTACTGTCTGACCTATTTGACCGTAAACTACTGTATCAAAATATATTTTTGTGTTTCTTTAGTTGTTTTTTATCCCTAAAAAATGTATATATTTCTATATATGTCTATATATATCTATATATATATAGACATATATTGCTGCTTATGTTGATAATCCAATAGAAAAGGTAAAACACACACAGTACAGTAGATACTGCAGAATACACTCTCTCTCCTCTGTCTCCCCCTCAGTCTCTCCTCGTGTGTGTGTGTGTGTGTGTGTGTGTGTGTGTGTGTGTGTGTGTGTGTGTGTGTGTGTGTGTGTGTGTGTGTGTGTGTGTGTGTGTGTGTGTGTGTGTGACTCAAACAGGAGAGCAGAGGTCAAAACTCGGTACTGAATCAAATTCACAACTTTGCCTTCTTGCTGGAAAAATGGAAAATGTCCGGTGGCTTCACGGCGAGCAGATGATGCCTATATAGCGGCTTAGCGCTGTCATCCGGATTAGTATGTCATCAAGCAGCATAAAGGTCGTTGATCGTCGTGTGACAGTCAGGAAGGTCGAGCCAATTATGTGAGGTCGAAGACATCTGAGGAACACATTCACCAGGCTGTGCACTGGAGGATATAGAGTATTTTTAATGTCTGTAACTTCAGTATTTAACAGTGGCTTTGACACTGTTCCATCCAGTTTTTCACAAATAACATTTGTATTTGTTTGTGTCTATTTATAATATCACATTTAAAGCCTGCATATGTAGAAACATCCAAAACGAAGCACAACTACAATTTATTACAACTTCTCTTTTATTTTTGCATCTCTGACCAACAGTTCTGTGGGTAATGATGCTGAGATCTCGTAGCGCTGCAACATCGTTAAAAATAAATCCAGCAGGGTGACAACTATGATCAGACAGGTTGTAAACAGATCCCCGGGGTAGCCAAACGTATTTGAAAGAGGAAACAAGCTTTCAGTTTGTTACAGGCCTACTGTTTCATATGCATTGTTGACGTGGGGAATACTTAAATGAAGCCACCATCTATAAAACAATATTTTTTTCATTAGGCTCTGGCTTCAACAGTTAGCTCTGGGTTGGAAGCTCCTGATGCACGTCCCACATGAAATGTAAAAAGGCTGTTTTTATGAATTCTTTTTCTTTATGAAATAAAAACACCCATCTTGTTTCATAGAGAGAAAGTTCAAGCTCTAAAACACTGTAAATGTCTTCCCATTTCACTTTTCAGCCAAAGTTTTCCATAACAATAGCCCCGTCATTGTGGAACGACCGAGGCAATAAACGAAAAGCAAAAACAAAGAGATTGAAAGAGAGAAAGTCTCCAGTAAGAAAAATACAGACAGCGCAAGAAAGACAGGGCAGAGGCGAGGAGAGAGAGAAGGCAAGGTCAGAGGACGACCGAGAGGACAACATTTTGGAATAGAAAGACAATCAAAATCTTCATGACTGCAAAGTGACAAAAACAAACACAAAATACTACAAACATATTTTCATGGACTGGAAGTCATCTCCCATGCTGTGCTCATTGCTGCCCCAGGCCACACAAGCTCCTCGCTCCCGTGGAAGTGAGCAGCTGCCTTGGGGCCATAATAACATATTTACCTGACTGTTAATGAAGACGGTGGACTCTCGCCGGCACAGAGGTCACTCTCCCCTTTCTGCTGACAGCGTCTGCTGATATCACACCATCTCCTCTCCCATTCAAAGGGAACGTGTCATGATTTTCAGAGGATGTCCTCGTGGATATCATTTGTGGATTTCCCGATCCTCTGCAACAAAAAACAGAACTTTTGTATTATTTAAACATTAATAAATATTACAGTACATATCAATTATGTGTAGGCATATAAATATAGTTCCCACGCTGGTGTAACAACACAGTGTCCCACATAATTGATGATGACAATGTGTCAACATATGCTCGTTGTATGCATATTATCAAAATTCACTAACAAGGACCACGCACATAACTGTATGAGTTTCGAGAGGTTTATTGCATAACGGAATGATTTTTGGATAAGGAAGCGGAAGAGGTAGAGGGGTAAAGGGATGAAGGGATGTAGGGTAGGGATCAAGGTAGAGGGATGAAAAGATGTAGGTTAGGGATAGAGGTAGAGGGATGAAGGGACATGACGGGGGGCCGTTGGTGTCCGGCAGCTGGTGGGAACGGAGACTGTTGGATGGGGGGCCGTCTCTTAGGAAGCTCTGGAGCTGTGTTCTGGGCGTGGTCCCGTTCCTGAACAAAGTTTATAAAACTACATTTAAATTCTGTCTTCACAGGAAGTTAGGCAACAAAACCACTTAGTTAGTTAGTACAAAAAGAGCATGGTTGATGTTAACTACTAACTAACTAACGACTCAAGCGACTAGCGACCCACATGACAAAATATCATTGTTCACTTGACACAGACAGCAGTCTCCTGGACTACACGACTAAGTTTGTTTGACCCATTGTTTGGTTCCATTGTGTTCCATCGTGTGACCAAAATGACAATTTATATAAAAAAGCTGTGTCAACATCTAAAAGGCAGTTTGCCATGACGTTTGTTGAGCGTGTGCATCCTAAAAGATATATTTGACTTTGAATGCATTTATCGAAGTACAAGCCCTTGAGATGTAGCAGCTCATTTTGAAGATGCAAACCTTTTCACAACCCCAAACTAAAATGACGCAAAGAACGGCAACATTATATTGTTTCCAGTCTGTGTGGTCTAAATAACACTGCAGTATATTTAGTCTATTTAACTTTCAGTCTTGTTCTTTCAGCGGTAAGTCTGGAGATGATGGGGAGTAGGAGGGGGGGGGCTGCCCTGGATGAGTCTCCAGAGCACCAGGAGGGTAATAAGACTCAGCTGAATACTGTTTATATGAGCTTATCTGAAATTCAGGCGGAAGTTCAGACGATGGCCGAGGAAAAGGTCAGTGTCATCAAACTTGGACCGGACACATTCTGCTCTTAGACCTTTTGGCAGTGACAGAAGAGGGAAGAGTCTGTGCTTCTAGCTCGGATGCCCCCTGTCTCCCCTCGGTCTGGAAATTGTCAAAAAGGGTTGCGTTGGTGAGGGTATGTTGCTACAGGCACCCGTGACACATGAAACATGATCTAGGAAGGCCAGTTTGAGTAATAGGTCCATTATTTTACTAAAGGTCACATACATGGTTATAATATTCTCAGACTAGATTTTACATCTCCGGAAAGTTATCATGGTTTCAATTATTCTTATCTTTCAACGTGACAATTGACAAAACAAATAATTACTCAGTAATCTAACAGGAATTTCCATACACGTTTGCCTTTGTGACTTTTAATGGAAAAGTGTGTCGACTGCTCATTCAAACATGAGAACGACGTTTCACCACATTTTACATAATGAAATGTCTGATAGGGGACTTTTGGCTGTCAAGATACGTTGGTTTCCACTGTAAGCAGCAGAAAGCACACAGCGGGGGGCCGAATTAAATCTGCATTGCCTGGAGATTTCTCTAAATAGATGACGATAAAGATAATTGTGAATGAGAGCTGGAAACTGGAAGCAAACTGGGAGCATGAGGGCGCAAATGTCACTCAGATAATACTGTATCCCGCGGGGGGAACATTGCCCTTTCATGATGGATCATGGGAAGCTTTGTTATGATCGGCCGTAGCTAAACTGGGCAGAAGCACTCTTCCTGTGGACTCGACATCCTGCAGGAAGAAAAAGAAAAAGTAGTATGGTTCAAAAGAGTGACAGTTGGGTAAGGAAAATTGCAACTGACTCCCGCCATATTGTATGAAACGGATGAAAATTGTTATGGGGTGGTATTGAATTAAAATTGTTATTCAATCAAAGTGATATAAGAGCCCTTGACAGTGTGTAATTGCAATCAGTTGAATTGCTTAATTCAAACGGAGAGCCATGGGGAACCACAATTTATAGAGAGAGAGAGAGAGAGAGAGAGAGAGAGAGAGAGAGAGAGAGAGAGAGAGAGAGCAAATAAGGGAAAGAAGGGAAGAGAAGGGAAGTAGAGAGAGATTGTGAGGATTTTATTTATTTTATCCTAACTGCCTCTAACTATGTTTACATCAGGCTGTGCAATTAATTAAATATGGATATTATGTTGTGTGTATTATAATGTGCCAGTGAATATATCCAATAAGTCAGAAAGACTCCTGTGTGTGTGTGTGTGTGTGTGTGTGTGTGTGTGTGTGTGTGTGTGTGTGTGTGTGTGTGTGTGTGTGTGTGTGTGTGTGTGTGTGTGTGTGTGTGTGTGTGTGTGTGTGTGTGTGTGTGTGTGCCTGTGCTGCTAATGTGTGACAGCAACCCATTCTCACTCCCAACGTGTCAAATAAAAAACGCTTAGTCAGTGGCCCTCAGCGGCCGATACCGACAGAGGCGACCTTTAACTTCAACCTTTAACTTCTGTGTGAGACAAACCCAGTTCTCACTGCGGTTCATGAAATTGTCACGAAATTTCATCTATTGATTCGTGGACATGGACACGAATTTAGCATTTTTGTTTTTGTGTCGCTCAGCAACCTCTTGTGGTTGAAAAGTCCTGCGTTTGTTTGATCTATTCACTTCCCCAACCGCCCCCCGTATGTGGTCTCTCTCACTGTTTAATACGACGTCAATAGCTCCGTCTGTTGCATAGTCACGTGGATGCCTTTTTAATTTGTGCGCACACCCCGGGAACGGATCCTAATTGACTTTGCATTGGCATTGTTTTTGTGCCAACTGAAAGTCGTACGTCGTACCTCACAATGCGCTGTTAACAGGTCGTGACCATTTCATGTATTTCTGACAAGGTAGAAAGAGCAAGAACATCTGCTGGGTGGATAGTTGGGTCACACAAACACAGGCTTTTGACCAGGAGACCACTGCGAGTGCCTCGTGTGAAACCAAGTCAACATTGACTTACTTTACCTTACTACAGTCAGAGATGGGCAGTATTTCTATTACTTGTATTTGAAATACGTATTTCAATTACTTTTGAGTATTTTGTAATTTGTATTTGATAGGGCCGATTAAAAATCTAACGTAATTTGTAACAAAATACTTTAGAGTGGAGTAATTTTGTATTCAAAATACTCAAAATACTTTCTCCACGAATCAAAAAACAGTTCACGAGTTCAGTCTTCAGATCTTCAAGTTCAACGGATTATCTGTCAAGTTAAATATTGTATCTGAGTGTGACAGATGTCAACTAGCTTGATGTATACTTTATGTCTGGGTCTGGCTACATAGCCTATTGTATATACATGGTGATGGTTATAATATCAAGCTAGCGATCGATGCTAACATGCTAATGACTCTAGCATGCTGTCTAGGCTAGTGCATAGCCAGTGTATTTCGTTGTAATACATTTATTGGGGGGTATTTTGTATCAAAATACATTTTGATGTATTTTTGCCCATCTCTGACTACAGTTACGTTACTTCCGCCCTCAACTAGTGTTGCATACTTAAGTTATGTCGGATTTTATTTATGAATGTAATGACACGTCCAATATACTGAGACTATAGGGAACCTAGAGAGTCCTAGTTTGAAGCTTGGGTTATGTGACGAGTTGGGAGAGAGGTGGTGCTGGTGACAGCATAAATACATAAATAAATAATACATAAATCTGTTTTTCTAAAATTACGTTTTTGTGTGAAAACGAAGTGCGTCCACTCGTGTTTCTATCGCTGTGCACAGTGAAATACTTGAACTGTAAGAAAAATGCCTTCTCCATTCTTCCCACGTTCTCTTTTTTAGTTGGTAAACAAAACTGTGCATCACATCCAACATCTGGCAAGGCGGGGGGAGAAACCCAGACCGGCTACTCTGCCGAGTCTCAGCCCGTTAAACATCTGTTGTCCCCTCCTGCTCTCTGCGATCACCTGTCCTGTGTTCTAATACGGCTGCATACGTGACTTAGTTGTTCTCATTCCCATTTCTTGTTTTTCTGTTTTACGTTTTCAGACAACAAAACGAGTATGAAATAGTGATTTAATCTGGGCTGATAAATGCTACATGAAAAAAATACAAATGTTACAGGTTAATTAATCAAACACAAAGAAACGCAGCGAGTCCACTGATGCATTCAGCAGGCTGACTGTGGTTATTGATTTGTTTTGTAATTTTATATTTTAAAATGTGCTCCATATTGTTGTGAGGGAATGAAAACCAAACCAAATATAGTGTGAGAATCTAAAACACACTATACGCCCAATTCTTAAAAACAACATGCAAAGAGCACTAGAATATAAATACAACAATTATCCTTTATTTCCTTTTGGAATTTCACGGCGATCCAGTTTCAGTCAGCACCTCTTAGTCTCAAGGTCACGGTGGCGTTCAGGCCTGTGTTTCATAAATCAGTGGGTAATGTGATTGGCTGAGATCGAGTCAGGGAGGCAATTAATTTTCCCTACTCCTCCAGCAGCACTTAAGGTGGCGTTACCAACACTCCAAATGTATTATTTCAATCAGAGGACTTTCTCCTCTCGCTGGATGAAATAATGGAGGATGTGATAGAGAGCTACTTGTGTCTTCCTCCTCCTCCTCTTTTAATTTCTTCATCATTTCTTTCTCTGGTTTCTTCTGGGTCTCTGATTAAAGTCTATCTTTCCTCGCGTATGCTTTTACCTTCTGTCTCACTCAGTCTTCTTTCTTTTTTATCTCCTGATCTCTCTCGCCGTAACGTATATACCTCCTTTTAATGCCTGAACATACGACTATACAAGAGAAGAGAGCCTTCTTCCTCTCCAGGGTGATCCCTTTGGAAAGTGAGTCCCTGTGTATGTGCTCGATACATTTTGGGTTAATATCTGTAATCCAGCAAGAACTACATCATCCTGTCAGACATTTTTGACACGCTTCATGTAAGATGTACTCACTGCACTTAATATGAGACCAATGTGCAAATAAACCCGGTCTCCTAAAACATTGTGCAGCCTTGGCTCAACTTAAGTTACATATGCTGCAGCTTACATAAGCTAAAATAAGAGGCGGACAGGAAACACGGAAACTGCAAGTGAGAAGACGTGCAACAAAAGCCTCAGGACCTGATTTTATAGGTGTCTCAGTACTCAGTAGTGCTTGTATTACCAGGCCACTGTTATTACTGTGCTGTGATGAACGTGTGAGAGGCTGCGTTGGCGTTGGCGACAATAAAACTGCTTCCAGGAAGGCTGGTTTGAGAAAAATATCTTTGATTTCAAAGTGTATCAACAAAACACTACGACAGCGGTTTAAAATACTATGAAACCGGATTCTACAGCTATGAAAAGTTGTCACGGTAACAATTGATACACAGGAACATTAAATAAGCATCCCAGCATGAAAAGACACACCGGGAAATTTGCATGTAGGTTGATTGAATATAATTTATACGGGAACTGCTGCTTTATTTGCATATTTAGTATTGAGGTCATTCAAAAGTACATCAATATAATCAAGTTATGTTACTTTAATATCGTCATACTCGGATTAGGTTTCTGAACGGCATTTGGTAATTTGTAATCAGAATATATTTGGTGTCAATGCAGTCGTGCCAATGAAATGAATGAAGGGGCTGCGATTTCTTTCTTGCAGGGCTAATGATGGTCTGAACGCAGCCTTACACGAGTATATAAAGCATACAATCTGGATTGTTGATGTGCCTTCATGTCATATTACCAAGGGGTGTAGCACAGTGCACGGTCTGCACTGTGCACTGTGCGTGATGGAGATGCGAGGTTTGAACTGCGTCCGCTTAGCTAACTTGCGTTGTGGACGAGCTCCGGAGAAAGAACGGGGAGGGAGGGGCACTGAATACGAGAGCGGGTTAGCCGGGTATTTATGGCACGTTTGATGAGTGGTCCTGCTCCTGAAATGCTGCTTGGTATCTCCAACAATCTGTACGTATATCATGTTCCGAACAGATCTTTGCTCTAATACGCATGCTCGCTCCATCCCTGAAGCAACATTAAATGTTTGAAGAAGGGTCCGAAGGGTTGATGCAGACAAAGGTTTGGGTGATCGGCTGCATCGTGACACCAGGCAGCTCATGTTAATGTAGACCAAAGAAAACACTAATTCAAATTGAGGTCAAGCTTTTAGTTTTGTCCTTCGTTAACACAAAAAAGAAGCTTAATCAGGACTTTGAACATGATTTCAACATCAAACCTGAACACGGGAGCAGATGACAGTGCACTGCTTTGATTCCACTTCACCGTTGGGGCTCGTGAACGCTTCATGCTCTCGGTGTTCACAATCTGGACGACCAAGTGGGATTTGAAGAAGGGAGAAGCAGCAGGCTCCTCATCTTTGTACTTTGTGTTTTATCTACCCCTCCTGCCCTACTTTGATTGACTGTGAAGATATTGTAGTTAAAGCCTATTTGTGGAACTTCATTCGCTTCAGTTTTTGACAGCTTTAATATTTTGATTTGTCTGATCTTTGCTAATGTCTGGTTGTTTTTCCATACAGTATTTGCAGCTGTATTTTTTTTGTCTGGGTGTTTGACTCGTCTTTCTCTGAGTTATTTGGTGAAACAGTCATTGCGTTACACTGTTTAAATAGTTAAGCTAGAAAAATAAGAATCTCAACCTTTTAAATACCACGGCACTAAAATTGAATCTCAAACTGACTATTTGTGCAGCAAATGTTTTCCTTGTGACAGTTGAACGTGGATAAGCATGTCTTTCAACTTCTTTTGTTGCTCAGTGTTAAAGAGCATTTTGTCTTTCAATTTGATAAACATGTATGGGGATAGGCGTGTAAAAACCAATTCGTTTTCTTTACTTTTAATTTCCGCAGCTTTATTCCCAGGAGCATCTGAGAAAAATCAGCAGCGGCACCAGACCCTCGTCATTTGATGGGCATTGTGGGTGATTGGATTGTCTGTATTAGCAGCCAGAGAGCCGCACGATGGACCCTGAAGCTGATTAAAGGCTGGCGCCGTCCGCCGCCTCCTAAACAGCTTGTGACAGGCCGGAGTCCGGCGGGCTCCACGGAGACTCCTGCTGGAGACCGTAGGTGCCATCGCTGCTTAGACTGAGTGGGACAGGAGCAGCTTTGCAGAAAGAAGGACAAAACAAACATAAATCGATGGATGCTCGGCAGCAGCAGCAGCAGCGGTGCTGTTCTGGTTGGTTGCTGCTGTTGTGATGCGTGCTGGTTAGCTGCCGTCTGAAAGCTGATCTGATCGATGCTAGTTGGTGGGTTTGGAAGACAGAAGCAGATGAATATAAAAACCAGCTCCCCAGAACGTCCTTTTGACACTTTGAGGACTGAGTGCATTGTTGAATGGCAGAACCGCAAACAGCAACCTCAACGGCTCCATGCAACAGTAAACTCAGAACAAGGAGGGAACATAATGACTTTGCTCGGTGCAACACAAAGTCCCTCTCAGCCGAAAACAAGTTAATGGCTGCTAAAGGCACAAAGAAGAAAACGGGTCATTTCACAGAATCAGAGAAGAAAACATTATTATTCCGAGCAAACAAGATAAGTTTACGAGGCCTTTTACTTTTTGACATTTCTTTATGTTCCTCCAGCTCCAAGAACACTAATTGCCTATATTTATATTCAAGAGAAAGCACATAACATTTTACCTTTACGCCACATCAAAGAAAGTAAAATACTTTGCACTGCAGCAAGATAAATAGAGCCGTTATATATATATATATATATATATATATTTTCCCCCCCCTTTCTCTCTCTGCTATTACATGTTATGCACTGAGTCACTGGAACTATTCATGATTGTAACACTTATTTATGTAAACAGAAGGTGAAAACTGAGGCATGAGCCTTTACATTTGTCTGTACACGCGTTTCAGCGAGAAATGTAGATTTACAAGTATGAAGTGGTCTCTACAAACCGTGTTAGAAGCATGGCCAAGGAAATCTGGCCCCCCTGTTTGTTTTGGTTGGTTTTCATTCATTTGAGCTGAATAGCACCTCTCACATAAAGTATAATGCAGATAAGTGTTATCCCCACAGAGAACTTGTTTACATTTTTCGGTGGAAGAACTGGAGAGTCCTCACTCTGAAAGTAAAATGAAAGGGGTCACACAGTCTAAATCAATTAACCCTGCCACAACCCCACCCCCGCAAACATACACACTTAAAGGAACGTATACAGTTTCTTTGTGGACTTCACAATATTTGTGCAGAATAAAATGTGCATTATTTAGTAAACAAGGCTGTTGTTGATCGTTTTCTTCCGGCAGCGTGACGAATCATCGTATCGTGACTGCTGAGAACCGACCGAACGCGGGTTTCTACGTCATAGTTTTCAAAGGTCTTCGGTGTCCATGTCCACACTACGACTCAACCCCGGGGGGGGTTTTCAAACTCCTCCATTTTTGGGGCGTTTAAAACTCCGGAGTAGTGTGGATGCTAGGCGCAAACCTAGCAAAATATCTGCATTTTTTAAATGGAAATGTAGTCGTGTAGATGCATCCTTAGTGGAAATGCAGCTAAATGTTCCCAAACACAATGCCTTAGTTGAACGCACCTCTGATACCGTGATAAAAAAATCTTGTCATGTGACGGTGTGTAAATGCAGCCTACTCGACAGTAACATGCAGCAATGTATTTTAAAAAGCAGTCCGTTATAATCACTAATTACCTGTGAAATGTAACGAGTGACTTGATCTAATGTGACAGCCCCTCTGTTTGGTTCCTTTGTCTGTGCTTTCTGTCCTCACAGCTGCAGGCCTGATGAGGAGTGATCAGTGGCATTGGACACACCTGGGCTCGGTGTGCTCCACGCATAAAGGCCTGAGCAGCGGAAGTCATTGGTTTAACAGATCTCCTCTCACCCATACTGCTGGTGTGGCCTTTGAGGTCTTTTTCACAGCACACATGTTCACTCATCCGCTCCTTTTATTACTGATTGATTCATTTTTACTTACTTTTTGTTTAAGAAATCACTTTATATGCTAAGTATACCCTTCTGTCTCCTGTTTTTGTCACAGTTTTAGAGCCATGCTGTGACACCAAGTACCACAATAAATTGGTAAAGAAAAAAAGTTAAGCTGTAGAGTTATTGATGTTTGGTGGTGAAAAAACGCCGCACAGTTTTCACCACCAGATAGTGTCTGTGAGTGTGTAGCAAGATAAGAAAAAGTATTCTTCCTCTGTCGTTGTTGTTAGCTGCCATAGCAAGAAAATAACTTTCTGGCAGCAGAGAAAACGTCGAAGCACACTTTAGAGTGGGAATGTATGCTGGTTTGTTTTCTAGTCCCAACCTCTGCCTGTCTCTGTGGCTGCGTTCACACACTTCGGTTCTCACAGCTGGGAGGCGTAACTTCAACTTTCCTGTGTGTGAGCTTGTTTTTCACCAATAGAAAGCATTTTTTTTCACTACGGTTAACCATGCGCCAAACCTTCTGTGTCAAGATACTAAGCAAAAGTAGACGCCGGGGGGCTTCTGCTGAAATGTCAAAAAGGAGGAGGGATGGGATCACGTTGCAAAGAGACAGTGCAGGCTGGACAAATGATCAGTAGAGGATCCAGGTATCTGGACACAGCACATGATTAGGGGGAGTCGAGATGCTGCACAGTAAGTGAGTGTGTAAGTGCATACGCGTCTGTGTGTGTGTGCTGCAGATACAGGTTTCTTCAGCAGCACAGAGCTCTCGTTGAGCTCCAAGATGAACCAATCCATGACCATCCCATTTAGACTGTGGGGGTAGAACCCCCCTCTCACCCGCCCAGAAAAAGAAAAAAAAACTCACTGCACATATATTACATCCATTGTAGTGATGTTAGGTTCATCCAAAGAAGAATATTAATGTATCCAAGCAGTTTTCAGAATAAACGCAGAGGGGATTTTAGTGGAGATGCAGTAAAGCAATAGAAAGACACAAGTGGACACAAACAGAAATGATCCAGATGGCACAGATTGGTGTAAAGATGCATCCGTGCGCGTGTCTTCTGCAGTGTTTGTGGACTTGTCGAATACATTCCTAATTAAATGAGGCAAAAAAAAAAAAACTAACTGTTTAGTACAGAGCCAGCCATGTTGATAGTTCTGAGATATTTACCACTGAGATTTGTGCTACCGTCACAGCACCCATCCCAATGAATGTAAATGGATTTGTTTGTGTTGCTTCAAACACGTCTTTCGAGTGTGTCTTTTGAAAGAATGAAAGCATCATCCACAGTTTATCCACAAGCCTCGTCACAAAGTTTTCCTGGTTGCTGTCAACCAGTTTAAAGCTTGATTTATTTGGGGTCAATATGCATCTCTGAAGATTTGGCACATATTCGAATAAACTCAAAACTAGTACACACTTTTGAGAAGACAGAGAAAATTACGGAGATGGATGGATGGAGGGAGACTGAAAGAGGAAGAGATTTTGAGAAACCTCAGAGAGAGGAGAGAACACGAACACAAGGACAGAATGAGGGAAGAGGCCGATATCTGTACGGAGATTTGGTTGAGCTTAACTCCCTTGTTGAGATGCTCCTCATGCCTGCTCAGATAATGACAGAGATACTGCCTGGCAATCAAACCACATATAAACCTTTATCACTCTCATGCTTTGACATAAAAAAGAGTAAACCTTCCCCCATATAACCAATACAACCAAAGCTCTGTGTTTATGACCCTGTTGGCGCTGTATGTCTTATAAGTTGATCACCATCAGATTGTCAGAAGAATCAATCTCAATCCGAGGCGCCCGAAAGTCGCTGCACACGCCCAGTGGTGCATCAACAGCGAGGGTATAGACCAGAAAAGCACAGACACCAATACTGATATCGGATATCTTTCTGAAACAGACTCAAATAGCCGGATCGGGTATCAGTGATAATAGACTTATCTGGTATCGGATACCATTATTTTAACAAATGACAGTGCAGTACATTCATATCTATCTATTTATTTGTTACATTTTTTCTTTGTCAAAGTTAGGAAAGCATTGTGTAAGTCAAGTCTGATGTTGCCTTACCCATAAAAGAATGAGCCCAGGTATTGCTATCAATATCGGGACTGAAAAAGGTTGGATCGCAGCATCCCTGGTCTGGACCTAACCCCGGGTTGGGAACTATTGCCCACAATTGAGCCACTAGTGGACAAAAAACACTGACATGCAGGCATCTGTCCATCTGAGAATTGAACATGACCCACCTTTGTTTCACCGCCGCTATATCGAACACAAGTGGAAGCATCAGCAACTGTACAAAGACACAATTTGTACTTGATGTGACAAGATCAACCTTAACACTCAGCTTGGCCTGTTTCATCTCTGTTGCCTCTGGAAAACTGATGCTGAAGTTGCAGCCAGTCAATCGATCGATCAATCACCGTCACTGCATCCTCACTCGGATGGTTAACGTCTGTGGTCTTCAGATACCCCGTTTCTGTTATTGTTGGACTCATAATTCATTCTCTAGATAAGACATCAAACACAGCACGGAGGACGAGAGCGGACAAGAATGCATATTAGTTTCCAGACTTCTCCATCTTACATCCGAGTCCCAGCAGCTTGTTGTCCTTGAGTTCCCGAGGCTTCCTGGAATCTTCGCCACAATCTGCTGAAAGGAGGAGGTTCATTTATCTTTTTAAGTGGGAGAAACATGCTGAGATGTTATGCCGCTCCCAAAAAAAACGCAGCCTACCCCCAAAACAAACTTGCCTGCAACGTTTCCAAACCAATTAGGGGACGTAATTAATGAAACCCAGCACCTATAGTGCCAGAGCAATCACCAGAGAGGGGACAGTGAAAAATGTAGCAATCAAATTAATCAAGCAAAAGGCACAGGCCAATTACTCACACGCCATCCAGAGTGTGGCGCCGCACTCGGAGAACAGGTGATAGTTATCATTAAATTAGAGGGAGATCAGCGGCTCGAGCTGTTCCATCATGTGGGACCTTGATGAACCGCGGGCCCGGGCGCCGCATTTGTTGCGGGCACAGTGGCAGACAAGGCAGCCCATATGTTCGATTGTTAAAGAGGAGTGGAGGAGAGGTGTTGAGATAATGATTGATAGAAATGTGAGCGATTCAACACAACAACAACATCTGGTCCTGCGACGGGCCCTCGTGTACTTCCAGTAGATCTGTGGTGGTCCTGTAGGTGAGCACAGACACACACACACACACACACACGGCCTTTGGTGTTGGAGAAAGTTGTTGGAATTAGAGGAGAATTTGCGGCTGTCACACCAATTCCCTGGGTGGAAAAAGGTACCAAATTTACTTTTTGTCCTGGACTACAGACACGGCTGTTTAGAAAGCAGTTTGGAGTCTCTGCAAGTTGACCTTTATGCTAAAATGAGGAACAAAAAGGGGGAAATTTAATTTGAAAAACAAGATTTATAATTCTATGACTAGACGTTGGTCTCAGACACATAAAACCTGGCATTCTCCCCTAATAATACAGGCTAATGCATCATTCCTCGAAGTACATTATTATAGCCTCCATCAGAATAATCACATTACGTTCTTAGACACTGAAACATAGCAGAAGCTATTTAAACTAGCCATTAGTACAATATATCCCATGAGTCTTAGCCACAGAAGCAAGGCCTAAGCCTCGTGCTAGCTTTATCTTGTTTGATGATGAGTGTGTTCAATGTTACTCTCCAGTAAAGGTATAGATACTCATGTGTATTAGATCGTGGAACATGTTTTAGCTTTTCAAAAAGACTGATGAAAAAGGAAAACTATTACAAAAAATACATTGGCCACTTAAAATCAGTGCAACAGACATGAATCCTGCAGTAGTGTATCTATACACACTGATCTATACCTAGTGCAACGTGAAATGTCATCTGAGATATCATACGTCAACATGTTTTGTACATTTGGAATTGATGCGAGGTCAAGATATTACATTGTTACATAATATCAACAGGTTTTCAATGCCAAGATATTAGCTGGCTGAGGTTTTTGCTCCCGTCTTTAGCATGTTGTTTGTCCCTGCAAAGAAATAAATTGCTCTGTGTGGATACAGTTTGATTGAAGCTTGCATTGCAATGGTAAATAAATGGTGGCTGCTGGGGCGTGAACTGAAAACAAAGGCCGGACTAAGTGTGCTGGAGTGTGAATGGCGCTGTGAATTTTAATCGAGTGAAGCGGTGGTCGAGCTGAGTGAAGTGCGAGAGGTGCCGTCCGCGGTGCTGATTAGTCCGGACGTGCGTTGCGGCTCGGCGGAATGGAAACGGCTCTGATGGACTGTGGGTAATAAACCATGAGGACCTCCTGCTAATCCACACACTGCGGCCCAAAGCACAGCCAATGAATGGAATGATGCCCGGTTGACACTCCGTACCTGCTTTGGTCACATACGTTGCAAAATGCAGCTACATTTTACAAAAAGATATCGGCGACTGAATGTCTAATAGAGATAAAAATCAAAAAGAAAAGAAAGAAAATCACCACTTACTGAGATTGGGCCTGTTCCAACATAACTCATTTGTCACTGTGTGACCTTATTACAGGTCTACATGATACGTTTTTCATAGTAAATATTACAGTTAAACAGAGAAGCATTTTGTTCAATTTAAAAGGTAATTTATCTCAAATCATAAAATTACATAGGTTTCCAAGTAGCATAACATAGAAATACTCATGTAAAGTAAAAGTACCTTATATTTTTATGTAAGAATACTTGAGTAAATGTACTTATTTACATTGCTGGTAATGAAGATAATAAAGTTGTAAAAAGTGAGTATTTGCTTTGCTTCATTTGTGTAAACATGGAATGTATTGAAAGTTAAGATACTAGTAATAGCTGAAAATGTTTAACTAAATCAAACTTAATTTTAGTTTGTAGAAATTAAACCATTAAATTGATCTCAATCTACTAAAACAAAAAAGGTAAATAGTAATTGAGGTTACATAATACATTTGAGTACCCTGAACATGAACATAGTGAGTAAACTTTACTCAAAATAGTTGAGGTAAAATTATGAATATAAATTAAGTAAAGTCAACTTAAAATATATATCTGGATTTAGATACATTTATTTCGTGCAACCACTTACCTAAAAAAAATTAAGTAAATCCAACACAACATTTTTTTCAGTGTACTTCTTGTGGTATCGAGCCATATGTATTTTAAAATCCGGTCTCAGTCCCAAGTTGTCAAACACCAACGGTTGGGTAGGTGCCCCTCGACGTCTGAAACACACCAAGCTTTCAACCAACCCCAACGTAAACCAACCTGCGTCAAAATTAGACGCTCAGAGCGACTGATGTGGTACAATAAAGAGCGATGGAGTCCACACGGGACAAGTGGTGGCTGAGGTGGTCGGGTCAAACAAACACAGGACATTCTGCAAACTGACACTCCATCCATGCCACGTCCAAAACGGATGCTAGAGGGGTTCCTAGAGCATCGTAGATTGAAGTGTCGTTATTTGACGAGTTAGGATTGACAGCGTGTTCATAGTTTGTACGCGGAGAGGTTGTGGGATATATTGCCCCCCCCCCCCCCCCCCAGTGCAATAAAGGTGATTAGAATGGACAAGCTTTTTTTTGTACAGTACTGAACCAGTATGTGTTGCTGTTTTTTTGTTGTAGTAAAGATTTTGGCTTTTTATCCACTGCAGTGATGGTTGGTTTTTATCTCAGTTTGTGTCATGAGGTCCCACAAAGTCTGCTGTTCACCACAGATACTAAAATAACCAAATTCAGGGAGCGAGTGGTTTCTGTTTGGTTTGGATTAGTTTCTTATCTGTACTGTACAGACAGTGCAGACACATTCAAATTTCTGTGATTTTTGAGTCATGAGGCTTTCAACATTGGCCCAACCCGGACACCAGAGACACACAATCCCATCACACTGAGTCGCTGATTGTGAACTACATTTGGAAATGTGACTAATTCCCTTCTTTCTTTCTTTTTGTTTCTCTTTTTTTTTTAACAGCTTGACTGGAATATGAACAAACACATCATTAAATCAGCCATGTCCCACTGTCGTCGTCATTACGAAACTCAGTTTGATGCCAACATCTTTCATTAAAAAAAACATGCAGCCATTCGGGGCCACGCGTTCCCTCGCTACGGAAATATGACGCTAATCATGGACACAGTGCTCGTCGAGCCCGGGGGGAAAAAGCTCTCTTCTTCAGGAGCGTTCTCAAAAAAATAATAATTGATGAAGTTGGTGCCGAGCAAAGGCACTGTGCACTTTAGAAGCTTTCCGTCGGCTTACAATACAATTTCCAAATCAATATTTCATTAACTGGATAGAGCTTCCTTGTAAATAAAGAAGGTTTGGCTCAGCACAGAGTTAACGTTTAGCTTCTGTGAATTTCAGGCAGGGAGGTGGGCAATTATGTTCCACCTGGCCTTCACACACGCATACAAACATTCAGTATATTCTCTCAACACACACACACACACACACACACACACTGTCTGGTCCTCCCTTGATTGTTTCTGTGTTTATGGGCCGTTTTATGAGCGGAGAGCCTTATATCGCCGGCGTCGCCGGGCATCAGGTGACTTTCCCCGCGGCAACGGGCGAGAAACAAACATGAGCTGCTCTGACTTTGGCCCTAATTCAAGTGAGAGAGAAGAAGGTGTAAATACAGAGTGAAATTCAGGACGGTTAGCTCACAGGCAGACTGCATGGATCACATTTTTAAGAGCTGATTTAAATTTAGGAAGGTAGTTGGGCAGATTTACAACCGTGATTTATGACCACTGTGAACATTCAGCTCTGATTGGCCGGAGGGGTCGTATCATTTTAACATCGTAACATCTGTGATTCATCAGCCTCTGTGTTTTATATTCCAAGCTGAAAGATGACTTGTTATAATTTGACCTGGAATTCTATTACATTTGATTCACAGATTGTACCTTTTTTAAATGTCGTATACCAGAGTATTAAAGATCTCAGTGACAGTTTTATACTCTGCTCCCTCACACCCTTCATGTGTCCATTGACTTTAGATCAAATTGTTGAACAGAATTATGTGGAATGTATTTGCGTTTGTGAAGGCAGCGTCAATGGATCGCATGTTGCCTCGGTAATACGTTATCAGGCAGAGGAAATGATCACTCACGACTCAAACTGATATAATCTTAGTGTATTACCTCCATTAAAGTGTTCTTTTTCAGGATGATTTCCCAAAAGCTCTATTCTAAAGACTTTAAGACAATACGTTCCAATCCTGGTGACCTGGTGGCCTATTGTGAAATCACAACATCCATGGATGGCCAAAATGTGTCTTTTGCTTCCTGTTTATTTTCATGATCATCCAGCAGAGATGGCAGCAGCCTGGCGAGACAAAGAGTGGAATTCCCTTCTTTTAAGAAATTCACGTTACATTATTGTGAGCATTATTATTCTCATTATCTCAGTCGAGTTGACTCAAATAATCCCAACCTGTAAAAGTTAAACTGAGTAAAACTAATGGTCACATCATGCACACGGGCATTAAAAAAAAGAGGTCAATAAAAGCATAAGTAGCACACCAGTATTTTGCCATCTGCCACATTATGTAGTCCAATAATTCCCTATGTAGTGAATGAGTGAATTAGTGAGACACCTTCTGTCTTTCAACATATGGTTACTAGGGATAGTAGGGAATAAACTACATTGTACAACAACGTGTGTTTTGTTGTGCTGTCACGCTGCAAAATGCACTGTACTTTGACTCAGCTTTAGATGGATTTGTGTGGAGAGCATCAATGCAAATGCATCGGTGCTTGTCATTCAGGGCTGTGTGCCTGGACATTTGATTAACTATTGTACAGCTGTAATGAAATATGGGAATGCACACGCACAGTATCAGAATTACAGAAAGTCAATTTTACTGTTACAGTCTTTAATAGAACCCCCCCCCCCCCCCCCCCCCCCCGCCTGCTGCACACCGTCCCTGCACTGCACGACTCTGAGCCGAGCGCTGCAGCATGCGTGACAGATTGAAATATTGAAATTCATCTTGATGAATTGAAAGACACGCGGCGCACATACCCAGCAGGATTGTGCCAGATTGGTTTCTGTGCCTCTGGTTACATGCGGGATGTGATCCGTTGGAGGATGTCTGTAGACATGTTAAGGGAAAAGCGTCCTCTGCGTCCCGTGAAACGTGACGCTTCCGTGAGCCGCCGCTGAAGCCCCTGACGTGCAGAGTGGAGCGGGAGGATTCAGATGTGGTGCAACAGTGACACCCAGTGCGGCTAAAACAAAGGGGTGCTCATTTCGCCGTGCATTTACTCCGTGGTGGGTCATGAAAACATGGAAATTGAAATTACTGACAACATGAAAATGATCAGTCGTCAGTAATATAAATCATATGCAAACTGAACATCACATGTAATGAACCATGAGAGCGTGGAGCCATGATCAGAATGTTCACCCAGAATGACCACCTGGCATGCACCAACACCTTTACTCCTCTTACTTGCCGGATCAAATTAATTTGCCCACAAGTGATCAATAAAGCTTCATCCTTTTAATTATCATGTTTCTGCTGTCGGCAGTGTCTCCTCTCTGAGCTTCATTTTGAGCTCATGCACCTGATAGCAATGGCATACTTTCCTCTTGCTTCCTCTCTGCAGGGAAGTCAGTTAGTGCTGCTTAGCACTCATGGGAGCAGCAAAATAGCACCCAAGCTTTGTGTTTTTGAATAAAGCGTTATCACAAAGCAGAGCAGGAAGGCGGAGGGTTTAAAGGAAAAGTCTTCTGTTCTGCTGATATAGACCTACAAGGACTCTCCAGCTCTGCTTACAAGGAAACAGCATTCTATATTGTTTCCCTTGGTAATTAGAGGAAGAGGGAGAAGGAGAAGAACGTTTGAAGTGGTTCATATACCTTGAGGTGGCATTCTGGACTGTTCCAACGAGGAGGATACTCTGGGGAAGACCCAGAACACACTGAAGAGATTGCATTTGGCCGCTGGAGTCGCAAAGTGTTCCCAGGACATTTCTCCCTCTGATCTGACAGACAGCCCAGATGAACTATTCCCCAGGAGGAGCTGGACGATGTAGCATGGGGGAGAAAGATGCTTTGCTTTGCTTCATGGTGCACAACACCCATGAAGGCCTTTGAGGAGAGACTGTCCAAAAAGTGTGTGCCATTATCGCGGTTTGTGTGATTCATTATGTTTCGCTCCATTCTATGACAGCAGACTTTTTGGCCCGTCTTCGATAGTTGTCATGCTCAACAGGTATTGAAACCTTTTACCAACTGGAAACCCAGATAAATGTCAGAAGGTGGCTGGATTGATGGATGAACATCCATATGGACAGTGGAAAGGTAGATTATGCTGCAGTAGAGGTTTGAAAGGTTTCTTTCTACTGTGAAAGCCATTGGAATGCATTGTAGCCGACATGAACTCAAGGTGACCACAGTCGCTTCAAACAAGAGGGAAACTGTAAACCTTTTACAGCCACAGGGTAGACACTCAAAACATCCAAAAGATTTAAAAAGTTTCGTTGGAACGGGTTGAACCGTGTGATGATGAAGCTGAATGTGAAAAAAAGAGCCTCACAAAAACAAATCAACTGAAATATTGACCTGCAACAAGAACTGACAAGCGCTTAAGCACTTTTGTTTCTGCTGCTTTCTTTTCTTTTAAAAACAGATGCGTCCCTGTCAGAGATAAAGACTGTGAGCTTTCTTTTTTTTTCAGGGAAAAAGAGGTGAATGTGGTGTTATTGGAGGCTGTCCAGAGAGCTAACAAAGTGTTTTGTGTCTAAATTTGTTTCTCAAGGGCAAAGCATCCAGCGGCGGCCAGCGGGCAGCCTGCTCTGTGGTGTTTGTGCCTAAGATTTCATTTGGGAGCTAACATCATTTTGCCGCTGTTGTTCTCTGCACACCGCCACCGCAGAGGGACGGGGAGAGTGAGAGAGGAAAAAAAAATGGAAAAGTTAAAAGGAAATGAATAACACCCTGAGGCGCTCCCCACACAACTGGCTTCTGATTTCTATTTGTTTCTCAATCTGAGCCGCCGCTGTGCCGCCCCGGCACATTGACCGACAACCAACATTAAAAACAAATGAAAGGAAGCATCATGACATCCCATTCTTTCATCCAGGTGTGTGTGTGTGTGTGTGTGTGTGTGTGTGTGTGTGTGTGTGTGTGTGTGTGTGTGTGTGTGTGTGTGTGTGTGTGTGTGTGTGTGTGTGTGTGTGTGTGTGTGTGTGTCTGGCAGCCCGGGTTGTGTAGCTCATACGCTTGTGTACAGAATATTTTAAATGCACATTCTCACTCGTCATGAATAATACAGCCCGGACTGTTTGAATCTCTCCTCCAGTTGATTCCCAACTCAGCAAACACGTTTCCTCGTCTTGTTGCTTGATGAGCTCATGCTTGGAATGAGACGATACATAATTCACTTCATGTAGCTGCACCGAACTCCACCAAGACTTCCCCGCGGAGGGATAGTCGGGGGGTAACCTCTGCGGATAAGAGCTCAGTCTCTTATTTTCTTTCAATTATTAATTTGACTTCCTCTGAAATCCACGGTAAGGAAAATAAATGGTTCACCACACCGGTGACTCCTGACAAAAGATATTTGGATTCCAGAAACGGCGTGTTAGTTTTGCATGTTTGCATGTGTTATTATATGAGGAATGATGAGTTTGTATTGGTCAGCCGATGAGAGACAGGCAGGTGAGAGGGGTGTGACACACAAAAAACAACTGCTGATGAAGACCATGTGATATGGTTGAAAGCCCTGGAAAAAAACGTAGTAAATGGACCTTGAGTTGGTATTTTGTCCCAAAAAAAAACATAAAGAGTCAAATAGTGAAAACACAGAGGGAAAGCGACTTCATTCTCTGTTAAGGTAGACATTAATTCACTAAATCTTAATATAGAGAAATAGTTGTTTACTGCTATATTAATGCTCTGGATGTCGTAGATTGCTCCTTTAACATGAGTAAAGCATTGTGTTATTATCTTCTTCAAATGCCATGATGCCATTGACTTACATAATCCTATGTTGTTTTGGTGATAACTGTCCCGTGATCACCAGTGTGATTGCAAGTTTTTACTCCTTGACTACATTTACACTGTCTATTCGCAAATGCAGTCTGTGCAGTTTTCAGTTTTTTTTGTATGTGTTTTTCCGACCACTCCAGGATATCCATTGACTTCCCATGTTTTATATGAAGTGTAAAAATCTTTAAGTAGTCTTAAAACTTACTTGAGTTGTGCAATCCACCAAGGTGGTTTCATGAAAAAGTCTGCAATAATGTACTGGAAAGCTGAGCGATAAGCTTTTACATTCTCTCTCTAGGGATTGCTCTTCTCCTCTCAAGCCCACAGACACACACACGGCACAATGTTCACACATCCATTAATCAGCAGTATTGCTGCTTCACCAGCACGATTCACAGAAACATGTTCCTCTCTGACAGAAAGCCCAGACGGACAACAAGCCTCTCAGCTTTATTGGCCGAAGCTTTTTTTCTCTTCAGTCTAAGTGTGAATCTGTGCATTCGTAGCCGCCGGGCAGAGGCAGTCGTCTGTACAATGCCAACTCATTTTGTTGTGCCAACTATTATTGTGATATTACACAAGTCGTGTGTGTGTGTGTGTGTGTGTGTGTGTGTGTGTGTGTGTGTGTGTGTGTGTGTGTGTGTGTAGCCTGTCTTTGCATGATTACAGTTGGGAGAAGTTTGTGGAAAACAAAAGTAAAAGCAGTATTCTGTAGTTTTCTGCGGTATGAACACTTCGCGATGCTCCTGAATGCATTGTTGCTCAGTTTACTGACTTCATGGATCCATTCGGTCATCCCTAGTCTCTGTGTATGTAACCGATCATCCGTGGACTTTTGTGGAAGTTTTAACTCCACCTCAACAGAGCCGATGAACTCTGCGGTTGGACTTTACCAGAGCCGTCCAATGAGAGTCACGTCATCTCCATTCACTCCAATGGACCATTTGTTACAGCGATGGCGGATCATGGCCTCTCAATAGTTCCTGTAAAAGCAGCGAAGACTATCGGCGCCATAGAGTTACAGCAGAACAGGCCGTTCCTGGTACATTTTTAAAAGAAAAAAATGCGTAAAAGAAAGAGATTTTATATTATCAGCACAACTGATTCATATTAACATGATTACCTTGTACATGTTTTAGTCCTAACTTTATGTTTTGGTCTGTAACTTTTGAACCGTAAGTCTCGGAAACAAAAAAAAAAATGTTTTTCCTGGATCTGGATTGTCTTGCAAGAACCCAGATCTTGCAAGACACCTAATGGAGGGGAGGGGTCATCACAAGATTTACATCTGCAGACCTTATGTCTGATTAGAAAGTGAAATCAAACAATTACAGGATTAAAATAAGTTAATGTCTTAGTTTGTAAAGAATAAAACTTAACTTAATCCAAGGCTGGATTTCCAGCTGGGTACTGGGGCCCCAAACCCTCTGGGGGCCCAAAGGCTCCAGGCTCATCTTGTAGTAGGTTGTGATAATTCAATTCATTGCAAGTTTGTTAACACCTTCTGCAGTAATAAAGCCTTAAGGCAACGCTTGCATTAGAGACCCCATCCAGTCTCTTTTTGCATGTTTGTGTTTGTGCTCAGAGAGGCGGAGGAGTAAAGAGAAACAGGCGGGCAGTGAAAGAGTAGGGGAGAGAAAGGACAAAGAAAACAGGAAGAAGATGAAAACCTTTTGGTCTTTTCAGAAGTCCACGTTGCTTTGTGCTGAGGGACCGAGCCGGCCTCCAACCTGAGATTGAGGGCACCTGTCTGCTGAAATTGGGGCCAGCAGATGGCATTTTATTTGAAAATACACTCAAAGCTACTCAGAGCTGACGAGAGCTTTGGAGGGACGCGGTGACAGGCAGACACGAGCTGAATCACTCACATCACCAACAGGAAACTAAAGGCCAATTAGAAACAGCAGAGACCAAAGCTCTGGGCCTCGACAACACAGACACCGTGGCCTTTAGAAAATACAAATTCCCAAAGAATGCTTTTTCTTATATCTCCTCCCCAGTTTGTTCTTCTAAGGATGTTCTGCTTCTAAATTCAATTTATTAGCAGAATAGCAGACAACAACGACATGAAATTCAAAAGAGAATGCAAATAATAAATAGATGAGGACATGAGAGACACATAATTACATCCTGCAGGAGTGTTGGATAAGAAAGCGAGGAAAACCAAAAACACAAAAAGATGTTAAAGAAATAATCATTTACATGTCAGTCCTTTCAAATTAAAGGTTTCTTTGCACATTAACAAAAGTATTGTTGAATCTTATTTCACATTTAAAAGTGTGTTTTTAAAGAAGCCTGCTGTTAGCCATGAAATCATATTTTTAAAACATCAGATCCTTCCTATTTTCCCCCGGACTGCAGCCTCCTAGCGAAGCCAGTCACTTCCAGCTTATCATTTCCTGTTTTTCTAAAGACACCGAGGCAACTCCAAGGATGTCTGCAGGCTCGCAATAGAGTGCTGGAAGTGTGGGGCTGAAGAACAGTGGAGCTGACAGGTTTGTACTCCCGGCTGGGAGGAGTAATGGTGACTGCTGTCACCCTAACACCACCAGCAGACACATCCCAATGAAGCTGCGACAGCATGTCACACACACACACACACACGCTTACACTTCTCCCAGACATGGAAATATCAAAGTCATGTGACATTAGTAACCCTTTCAAATAAACAATCATTCATTTAGAAAATGTTACATTTGTGACTGAGGTGGCTAATGTGTAGATATTTACAGAATTAACATTTATCTCAGTACGCAGTAAAACAAATTATTTAATTTAATAAATATGTATTAGCCCAATAGGACAAGACGTAGCTAACGACATCACAGGGCTTATAGTGTACCTGCAAGCTTTTCACTAAATATTGCGATCTTCCAACTATTGCACCGAGCACATGTAGATTCAAGTGATGCCAACTGAACTTTATGTGAAGCATAAATGTATCACATGTCAGATAAACTGTGATTACATATGTAGAAAATGAGAAATATATGCCCAGTCCTAAACATTGCTGTGCTTTATGATCTCTGTCTGAAGTAGTCATCACTGTATTTAAAACTGCATGACTGGCTGCATTATGTCAAAATAACACATAAGACAATGAAAATAAGTAATGCTATAAGATCTCAGAGCCCAGTCTTTAATTTGTTTATTTACAAATGTAAAATGAAAGACTCACACACACACACACAGAGACAGTAAAAGGTAGATGTTAAATATGATCAGGTGGTCTACAGGCTGTGGATGATTGTTCGGTGCTTGAGGCTCTGGACGTACTCTTTGGCCTGGTCAAAGCTCGTCTTCTCCTCGGTTTTGGGCGGCGAGCCCTCCACCAGCTTCACAAAGTAGTGACAGTTAACTCTGTCCATGATGCCAAACATCCCCCTGCCGTGGTAACGGATGCGCCTCAGGTACTTCCCTTTACCGGAGTAGGACTCAGCTGCAGGACGGGAGACAGTAGGGAGGGAGGGAGGGGGTTGTTATTAAAGAGGGGATGAGATAAACGGAGAGAGAGATAAGATACAGAATACTCATTGAATTTGTAGAGGTGCCTTTGAATGAAAACTAGTCAAAATAACAAAAGAGTTCAGGCGTATCTGTGATAACATAAATTACCCACTCTGCACACCGTCTGAACTCAAAACTAATCTACTGCTTTTTTGATTTATTTTTTTAATTCATTACCTGCTTACCGTCCTACTGAAGGTCATTTCCCCCGTTCTGAACTAGAGATGCACTGATCCCACTTTTTCAGTCCCGACACCATTACAGATATCTGGGCTCCGGCCGATACCGGGTACCGATCCGACACCAGCGTTTAACTCATTAGCCGTGTGCCTCACTGTGCGGGAGTGACTGGGATCACTTTTATTTCTAATTATGTGCAACATTAGGCTCGACTTAAACATTGCAAAACATAATGTAACAAATAAATACATGAATATAATGAAATGTTTATTGATATAGCTTTGATACCAAACTGTTTTCCCCTCCACCAACAAAGGAACGTGTTTCTGTCGCCTCTCACATCAGTCACACAATGTTGATTAAAAACCGCAAAGCCGACATTTACATAGCGGACTCCACTTGTTTTTAAATCGTAGCCATCGAGCTACCGGAGGTTCTGCTTTGTTAATGATGTGCAGCAGTGTATCCCATCAGTGCTGTAGACACTTACCTACATACAGGTTGGATTTGTACTCTACGTTGTGATTTTTGACCGCCATCTCTTGAGCTTCTTCAAGAACCTGAACAAACAAACAAAGAGCTGTGACATCTACAAATACACTTCTGGTGCTCGGGTGTGATGGGGGATGCTGTCAAAATAATGCATGAACACATACAACAACTCAACAAATAACAAAATACGAGCAGTGAAATTGGAAACATTGTAATCATACAGGAATTTAATGAAGTAGTATCTGTGACTGTGGTGTCGAATTACATGAAACACACAATGATGAAAGGTGAACATGATGCAGCTACGAACCTCTTTCATGACCTTTGCTCCTTTCTTGTCGTTGAACTCCAGCTGTGCAATGGCCTCGTCGATGCTCATCCCTCGGATCTGTGAAGGAGAACCAACGGTGAGACGAAACAATAACTTCACCGTTTCTTCCACAGCTGTTAGGACTGTACGCCGTGTTGCACCGGTCGAGGAAGCCACTGTTTTTGGAGCATGTTTGAGTCAACCCTGACCACAGTGGGTCTGTGGTTAAAACAGCAAGAAAGAGCCAGCTACAACAGATACGATTAAAACTCATGAGGACTAAAGGGTTTGTATAGCCATGGAGACGTATGACTTTTCTGTTGTTTGTAATAATGAAAAGCGGGAGTACTGCAGGGATGCACTGGCTCCCTCGACAAGCCAATGGGATTGATCCATTGGATTTTGAATTATTGCATAAATTAAGGTCTGTGGCAAACTATAACGTTTATGATACTTACACGTTTTGTTCGGCAAGATAATCGAGTGGGGTATTTAATGACTTTGTTAGAATCTCTTAAGCTTGTGTTAACCACGGACCTTATTTCAGGCATCTAACCAGAAACCCGTTAAAAAACAACAACATTGACCTCAAGATGGTTTTAGGACTCATTCCTGCAGCACTCTATAACTTCTCTCTCTCAATGTTAACAAATACTTTCTAAATATTCCTGGATAAACTAATGTGTACTAATATGTTTATAGGTGAGTACTCGGATACTTTCCATCACATTTCAACCTTTTAAATTATCCCGCTAACTAACAAAAGCAGATAAAACACTGACAGTATTTTACCAAAACTCAATCTGCCATCAGCAGGCGTCCGCTTCAAACATTCAACTGAGGTGACGGGTGCAAAATAACTCCCTAACGTGGAGCGATGATGTACTTGACTTTAAGATACGACATCGATGAGGACATCCTCCGCTGTGGGTCTCACCATTTTGGCCAGGTACCACATCTTGTCTTTGCTGTACTTGATCTGCCTCCTGCTGTGGTGCACCTCCTAAAGAAGGAAACCCCCAAAAGTATTTAGATATTTGTAGAGACAAAAGACAACTTATGAACAGTCTGAGGGTTATGGAAATAATTGCACAACGTACTCAAACATACTACAAGCAGACGGAAAGACTTACTGCTGGTCTGCGATCATCACCTGGTCGCTGAGGCGGATACACCTTCAGGTTGCTCCTCTCCCAGTTCTTTGATTCTAGTGAAGTGCTGGTGTGGAGACATGAGAGCTGCTGAGGACCTAGAACCTGTAACCTGGAGAGACATTCAGGAGGGGGGGGGGGGGGGGGCATTTAAATGCATATATATGTACAATCATATGTATCCCATCTTAACCTGCTAAGATCTGCCCTCTGAGGGTCGCTATCGATGTACTTACCTTGAATGCAACACCCCGGATACATTCCTAATAAAAGCCATACCTGAAAACAAGTACAACGCCCTTTAGACATCGCCAGCAGACACAAAACATGTCATAACATGGTACATTTGTGAACAAATTAGGCTGCATTTCTCTTACCACGTCCTGTCATTGCAGTCGCCATCTTGCATTTTTACGACACTACCGTGTCTGCTTGACGGTAAGTAATGTTTACAGCCACAACAGCGAAATTAGTTTTGCCATTTTGTCGTCTATGCTGAACATAACTATAAAGTGTGGCTAAAGATTGAAGTTGTCTTAATCGTAATGTGTGAAGGCGGTAGTAAACATTTTTAATCGTGGTTTAAACCATAAACCGTATATTTAAAACGGCACACTCGACATGGTTTGACCCAACTAGGATTCCGTACTCGGCACTTGCCGGATTTACGACACCACGCTGTCCGTACGGCCGGTAATGTAGTTGCTACGACAGTGCAGCTAACATGTGAGAAGTTTGGTTTGGCTTTATCAGACTGTATTAGAGAATTAGTGGACGTTAAACGATCCGGAGACGCCATGCACGAAAGGTCGCTCCCCGCCTCCCCCAACTGGTACTGCTCGCGCAGCAGCGACGTCAGCAGCAGCGGTTTGTTGGGTGTCGGAGCCAAAAACATCATCTTCTTGATTGACGTATCTGCATCTTCCTGCAGGGTTACAGGTGAGACTGCGGGCACCGTACATCACAGACACGGTCACTCTGGTACTTATCTTCCAGCCTCTATAAGGCTAAACGTTAACTTGCAGGTGATCAGATCACCTCAGGTGTGAGTAATGGAAGGGAAACAGACATCTGATCACCTGGCTAGTCTGACATTGTTGGATGATTAATAAGTCAGTTAATCACAGAAAAGCCTATTCAATATTTGGCTTAACAGATATACTCACTGTTCGACTAACAGATCTTTTTGAGCTGCTGGTCAGACAAAATAAGCAACTTAAAGACGTCCTCTTGGACACTGGAGCATTGTGATGGGCATTGTTCACTGTTTTTAGAATACATAGCGCCTCAATTAAAGGGGTTCTCCAGTGATGCATTATTGCACTTACAGTCTGGGGACCTGCGATAGATACATTTGGCAAAATCAAAGCAGTAAAGTTCTATCTTGACTTTCAGTACAAACCTATAATTCCCACAATGCAACTCAATAGCATCTTTTGAGTTGCACACACTTTTTTTTTATGCATGTTTTAAATTTGAAGTCACAATCCCCAAACCCAGCTAACAGTGATGACGTCACAATGAGATCATCAGGGTCAATTTTCTCAGACTTTGGGAAGCTCGTCCGGAGCCACAGAGGACCGTATACTTTTATTTCCTGTGAAACATCAGTGCTCCTTCATTGAAAAATGTCTTGAGCTATATGTCTTCAGTTTGCCTGTGTGATTTTGAGATTCTAATCTCTTTCTTGTGACTCAATCAAGCAGAGTCACCAGAGGACTACTCCTTATTTTTGGTGTATTGTGGCCCCCTTTTCTATCTTCACCATAAGACGCTGACATCCAACGCTCTGTGTTTTTCAGGTGAGCTTGTCGGCCATAAAGACTTGGTGTCGGGCTTCTCCTTCTGTCAGCATGCAGGACAGAGTCACATCTGCGTCAGCTCCTCCGTTGACGGGGCCGTTCGCTTCTGGGACTCGGACAAGAAGGCTTTAATAAGGGAGGATGCAGCTCATCAGGTGAGAGTCGACTGTCCTGTTCTGTTGTGTCATTGCAATGAGAAACGGTGCGTTTTCAATGCCGCGCCGGCGCCCCCTGCAGGCCGCAGTCAGCTCTGCTTTCTGGGTTCTGAAGCTGAAGCAGTCTTTCTCTTCAGTTTCTTTTTTTTTTTTAGAAATGATGATTCAGATAGAGGAGCACGTCAGCTATGCTGTCACACAAATGTGCTTTCACATGTTTTGTGCTGTCGTGGCGAAAGTGGGCTGCTGACCCGGTCTGGAGAGAGAAAGCTAACCGTCTGAGAGCTCATAAGAAACTTTACCGGAGCCTGATTAGTAAAGTACATTTGACGTATCGTTTCAACAGGATGTCACACCAGGTGTTGTTTTTTTTCCACACACACACAGAGCCCGGTCGCAGCGGTGCACTGGTCACCGGTGGACAAAAACCTGGTGGTGTCAGGGGACGAGAAGGGCATTGTGGTCTGTCACTGGTACAACACGGGAGACACCGTCAGCTTCTTCCCAGAGCCCAGGACCATCTTCTGCCTCACCTGCTCCCCTCACACCTGGAGCTCTGTGGCCGTGGGGTGAGAAGAGCACACAGAGCACAGCTCACTCTGCCGGCATCGCCACTCTTTCATTTGTTTTCTTCAAACAAAGTTCAGAAACTATAATCTGAAACTAAATTAAGACGTGTTTCAGTGGGGCTTAGTTTGGTTATAATTTCATATACATTTTTAAAAGGGGCCTTCTGGTATATTTCAAATCTGACATGTAAAGACATTCTCAGTGGTCGCATGTGGTGAAAGTAGAAAACTTGTCTAAAGTTTAGTTAAATTCAACCTTTTAGCTGCAAAAGCTGAATATAAGTTGTCAGTGATTGTGACGGTGCTGTCACCGTTCTGTCGAAGGTACAAAGACGGGATGATCGTGCTGATCGATGTGAGTAAGAAAGGCGAGGTGATGCACCGTCTCCGTGGACATGAAGATGAGATCCACTCGCTGGCGTGGTCGCCGATGGCCAGCGAGGATGCCCTGTTCAGCAGACCTGAGGACATGGAAGGTAGACTTGTGCAGTCATTTAAAAAAAACAAACACCAGTCCTATTTCCTCTTTTTTTTAATGTGTTAGTTCTGCAAAAATAACTACATTTTCATCTTACAGCAACCAGTGGAGGGTCAGCAGGAGACGAGAAGGGCTGCTATCTTGCGTCTGGGAGCAAAGACCAGACGATGAGGATCTGGAGCTCAGCGAAGGGAAAAAGTAAGAGATTCTTGAGAGGTTTGAGCTGCAAATGGCCCGGCTTTTGTGCTCATTGAACATTGAGTTTAAATGTTGCTTTGTTTCCCCAAATCAAAATAAAGAATCTTAAAAAAAATTAAAATTGTTAGAATTAAAGAAAAGCAGCTCAAATGCCACCGCTGGTGTCCTTTTTGAGAGAGAGTGAAGTCTCTGATCCGCTCTGAATCCGCTCATCTTCTGCCCCCGGCAGGCGTGATGACTCTGAAGCTGCCGTATCTGAAGAAAAGAGGCTCTGCAGTCGACCCCGGGGTCAAAGAGAGACTCTGGCTCCACGTCCACTGGCCGAAGGGACGACCGACACAACTTGTGTCCAGCTGCTTCGGGTACGTACACACACACACACACACGTCTTATCAATGGAAGCTTCAGAGGGAGCCTGATGAAACATGACAACAGCAGAGCTCAGTAGTCCGTCTGCTTCATACATGTGACCAGTAGTTTTGCCTTTATAAACCGTTAATTAATGACTTTCCTGTGTGTGTGTGTGTGTGTGTGTGTGTGTGTGTGTGTGTGTGTGTGTGTGTGTGTGTTCTCAGTGGTGAGTTGGTGATGTGGGACTTGACCAGGACAGGGAAGCAGAGGTGGACTCTGTTTGGGACGTCTTCAGAGGGACAGAACCACAGCAGGATCGTCTTCAACATGAGTTCAGTCCGCCTGCAGGACGACAGAGAGCTGCTCATCAGCACCTCCATGGACAGAGAGGTGGGTCACCTTCCATTTAATAATGAGCTTAATGCCAAGTCTACCACTCTCTTATTGTTTCCAAAAAAGGCCTTTGACTTATCGGAGGAGTGTAGCATCTGCAAAGAGCCCTGACTTTGCTTTGTGTTCCAGATTAAATGCTGGGACCTGGCCTCTCTGGACTGCTGCTGGACTCTGCCCACCCTGGGCGGCTTCGTCTACGCCCTGACCTTCTCCCCCGTGGGCGCCGGGTGTCTGGCGCTGGGCGTCGGTGACAGCATGATCCGGGTGTGGAACACACTGACCACCCAGAACCAGTACGACACCAGGTGCTTCTGGCAGGGCATCAAGTCCAAGGTCACGGCGGTAAGATGTGTTTTTTAATTTTCTACTGGATGTAACGGTGCAATTACTTTTACTTTACAGAACAGTTTTGTCATTCTCTTTATTTTTGTGGCATATAATAGTTCTGGTATTTCCTATAGTCTGAGTATTTCTGAAATGAATTGGGGGTTCTCATAAAAAGAATCTAAGAAAACCGTGACATTCCTCTACCGTGTAAATATCAGCTTTTTAATGAAGCTGGTTAGACCGAACCAACTCCTTTCAACCGCTCGCAGCCGTAACACTTTGTAAACTCGCTCTGATTCAGACTGTATCACGTTTCTCACTTAAAGTTTGAGGTTGAAGACAACATATCTAATGAAGAGCTAACATCAACCCAGCCCTCCGTTCATCAACAGCCAACGCTCATTTCAGAAATGACACAGATCTGAGAATAAGGTTATCAATAAACTTCTTCTTGCACTGCAGCTGGCGTGGCACCCGACAAAAGAAGGAGCCTTGTCTTTTGGAACAGACGACGGCAAAGTTGGAATCTTTGAAGTCTTCTCAAACAGGTGAAGGAGTTATTAAGTTATTTCTTTTGGTTTGAAGTAAGTATATGTAATGTATTTTATAAAGCGCCGCTTTTCACAGACAAAACGTCACAGAGTGCTTAACGGGAGCGGTATGTCAAGAGAAGAAAACTTAGAACACAACGTGTGAGTCTCTAACTCTTCCTCACAGCAGTCTGCGCAATACAACGTTTTTAACCCAGCTGGCCAAAGTGTGCCGCTCTGCAGTTCAGTAACGCTGAAATAGCTTTTAGCTTTGTTACTGCGAAGGTGTAAAGAGCTGCTCAGCAAATTACATGTTCCTGTACTCGATTATTAGACTGATTGACAGTTTATTGCGGCAATAAGCAAAGAAGCAAAGTGCCTACAGAGGCAGTAAAGAAGACTGGTAGCATGCAAACATGGATATAAAGAGTTAATTGTTTAATATATTCAGAAATCTGCTTCGTGAAAATAAACATAACTTTTGTTTCTTCAACAATAAAAACCTTCTAAACATCATTATGTGAATGATCTTTAACTGCCATGAAGTAAAGTTATTGCTGGTTTGTTTTTGGTGGATTTCTTCACATAATGCCGTGATTCCCCTGCGTGCCGTTGTCCTGCAGCTATCTGCGTCACGCATTCCTGACTGGGCATTTGTTCTGCTTCGTCTCCTCCCCAGGCCTCCTCAGATTTCGAGCTCCTATCACAGGAAAACGGTGTACACACTGGCCTGGGGACCCGCAGTCCCCCCGATGTCGTTTGGTAAGTTCCTAATGAACTCTTTGCAACTGCTGCTGTTTTTCTCCAAACGCTCCGACCCAGCAAAAAACGTTGGCGGCGGGACGCCGGGAAAAACCGACGAGTCAGCTAAAAAAGCCCCCAACATCTCCGCACGCCCTTTTTTGTAATTGACTCTGTAATTGAATGAGCTGAGATAACACTTACTGCTCACCTCCCTCCCACTTCGGTCGCTCGTGGGGAAATCTAGACCTGGGGAAGTTAATTTCACCAGCTGTCGGCAGATGACATTGTGATCACTACATCAGTCGCTCGGCTTCCAAGCCGTAAACACGATTGTTGCCGTGCCAACAATCTGCTGAAAGCTCCCAAACCGACAAAAGAAGCAACTTATTTGTTGAACTTGACACCGGCTCAGATCATTACATGTTTCTGGTGGAGTTCTGTGATCTCAGAGGGAAATTGGTCCAGCTGCTTCGTCACTTATTGTTTCTTACCTTCAAACACTCTGCAAACTGAGCGCTACTGTGTGTGTGTTTGTGTCTGTTTGTGTGTGTGTGTGTGTGTGTGATGTTCAGGGGCAGCGGGAGGAAAGCCGTCCCTCAGCCTGTACAGCTGCGCCGGCGAAGGCATCATCCTGCAGCACGATCCGTCCAAGCTGAGCGGAGAGGCCTCGGACATCGACAAACTGATCCGAGACACCAACAACATCAAGGTGGGAGGGATGTTGACGTGGCGACCGCGCCGTTCTCTGGGCCGTTAAACCCGCTGTCTGTCGTCATGTGGTTAGCGTCATGCTTTTTTTCAATGCGAGTTAGTGCAATGATCTGCTCATTGAACCACACAGCGTAGTGTTAGATGCTCTCATTAAATAACTTCATGCAACTGCAGCGTAGGTCGAGCTGTTTGGGTCGATGCAGGGAAGACATTCGCCCAATGATGATGATCGTTTTTAGGTCTGTTCTAAATCCTGCAGCGGTTCTTTTGAGATGTCGTCAGAAAGCAAACCACTGGATGGTCTGTGCACACAAGGGACCGATCTATGTTCAAATGGATACAAGTAGCTTTTCTTTGAATGTTTACATTTTAAGGATAAACAAGATGGCAGCAGTCAGCTGTGACACCCAGCGCTGAGCTCTTAGGATGAGCAATGAAACTAAGTATACGCATATTAAGAGAATTGAATTGGTGTCAGTGCTCCTGTTATCTTTACATTTATCTTCTCAGTGTCCTCTTACATCCACGCACAGAGTTCAGAAACCCTTTAGTGAACCACCTGTTAGCCACAATAGCACCTGATACACATATCCTCTAGGTGAGGAAGAAACTCAGTAGAAGTTCACAGACGTGTCAGAGCTTTAACGGAGCCCATCTCGTGGCCGGCGCTCCCGACTGCGACAGTTTTGTTTCATGTTTCTTCTGCTGAATGTAAATGGAGGTGATTTGAATAGGTTATGAAGGTGAGCTCTGCTTCCCAACAGCACAAGCTGTCTCCACACACCGACCTCAGCTGGAAGCCAGATGGGAAAGTGGTCGCCATCGGCAATGAGGACGGGTGAGTGACCGACCGGGCCTGACCCGCGTCATCATAGACCACCAGCCTGTGGAGTCCTGTGTGGGACCAACTGTCTAGTCTTTAGGCTACAGAACAATGGATTTGTTTCTGTGTGAAAGATTGTTCTCTGCTAACTAGGTCACATTCTGAGTTTATGATGGAATGTCACGAGTTATTCACAGTAAAACCAAAAAGACACAACTCTCTGGTACGATGATTTCCTTCCTCGTGAAGTTCTTGTGATCCCCGTTTCTTCCTTTCTCCTTTTGCTCCGATCGCGGCTGCAGGTGCGTTGAAGTGTATGAGGCTCCCAGTCTGAAGCTTCTGTGCAGCATCCAGCAGCATCACAAGATCATCAACACGTTGCGCTGGCATCACGACCACGACTCCGCGCCAGAGCTGCACTGCCTCCTGGCATCGGGCTCCAGCAACGCCACCGTCTACGTGCACGATCTCCGCTCCATCATAGGTGGGGGGGGGGGGCCGACCCTTCGATATGTAGCATTATAAAAGCTCGGTAGGTGTTGACATTTGTGTTTTCCCCCTGTGCACAGAGAATCCTCCAGAAGGCCCCGTGGTGTTGACGGAGCCGTATCGCAGGCTGTGTGGTCACACATCTAAAGTCACCGGCATGGCCTGGAGTCCACACCACGAAGCCCGGCTGGTCACCGTCTCGTACGATGGCACGGCTCAGGTCAGTACCAGGCCAGCATCTTGATAATGTTCCCGTCTGATGCACCAGCATCTTGATTCTGAATTTTTTTTTACCTGTTCAGGTGTGGGACGTGCTGGAGGAGGCGGCTGTCTCCAACTACCGAGGTCACGTTGGTTATCTCCTGTGCGTGGACTGGTCGCCCGTCGATCCGGATGTGATCTGGACCGGAGGGAAGGACTTCACCCTGCAGGAGTGGAGAGTCTCCAAACAAGAGTTTACAAAGCCACCCAAAGGTAAATGCATCCCTCAACACAAGAAGTTCACTTTCTGCCTTTTCAGACCGTAACGTTCACACGCTTCTCTCAGGGAAAAAGATGGTCGACCTGAGGGAGAAGATGAAGGCCAATCCCAAGCAGAAGAGGAAGAACAAGAAGGCGCCGGGGGCCGGAGGAGCCGCGCCGCCAGAGACGAATGGAGAGCCAGTCGCCGGAGGAGAGAAGGCGGCGACGGGTCAGGAGCTGTCTGGTGAAGATGAGGAAGATGACAGTCCTGTACCTCCAGCAGGTGAGAGAGTAGTTGTTACGGATTGGAAAAGGAAAAAAAAAACACAAGATTGTTGAGACTTTTTAAGTGTATAGCTAACGTAATTCTGAAATTAAGTTTCAGCCGCTTTTGAGATGCAAAGGAAATCTTTCACCGCCGTAAAAAGCAAAGACAAACCAGGTACGTACTTCAGCTCTATAAAAGCAGCTTCAGCTGAATGTATTTCTTTGCATTGGGGTGTATGCACGGTTTTGTATGTGACTGTAAGGACGCCTCTGTGTGCGTCTCCAGACCTAAACTTGCTGAAGAAGAAGAAGCCTCGCTCCATGCTGCCCCTCAGCACCTCCATGGACCATCGGCCCAAAGAGGATCTGCTGCAGGACTGCATCACTCTGGCCTCCGTCAGACACAGCAGCGGTATAAAACTCCGCCTGCTTATGGAGATGCTTGCTTCACTTTATTGGTTGTCACAGTGATTTCTAGTACAGAGAGAGATGGTTTAGAACATGTATTAACTGGACTCTGTGTGTGTGTGTATGTGTGTGTGTGTGTGTGGTTCCCAGCTCCCCCTGCAGGGTGCGTCCCAGGCCAAGGAGACCACATCCATCTGGGCCTCTTCTCTGACAGACAGGCTCTGTATCGCATGTTTGAGGCCGAAGGTATGTTGTTTTATTCAGCCTTGAGAATGTGACGTCCACTCTTTTTAAAATCACAGATCAGTTTAATAAAACATGTCGTTCAGGGATTTCTTTTCTTTACTATGAATGAGCACGCTCAAAGTGGGCAGATTAACAGACCGTTTTAAATGCTTCATGTGCTCCCGATTTATAAAATCAAAGCACTAAATCAGTGTTCATGTCAGGAATTCGGAGTATTAGAAGAAGCCTTAAATGGAGCTCAGATGTCCGATGTTGTGTGGGTGAAGTCGTCTTGTCTCTTGTTCTCCAGAGGAAGGCCACGTGGAGGCCGGGCACCACGACTCGGTGGTGTACCTGCGGCTGTGGAGCGGAGACCTGGAGGGGGCGCTGCAGCTCGCCACGGAGAAAGGAGAGCTGAGTGACCACCTGCTGTCCGTCGCTCCCATGGGTACAGGCTCGCGTTATATTCATCTGACATTGATCTTAAGCTTATGTTTTATTTAAGAAAAGCTCCTCAGATGTGCACCAGAGGCCGGTTACACAGAGAAGCTTTACATCTAACAAACAGTCAGGATTCAGGTCGGTTGTCAAACAGGAAACTTGTCTGTTCAAGCGTAGAATCAGTAGTCGTGTGACGATAACGTGACTTTGCATTAATGTTCAAAGCTGGTGGAACACAACATTAGGAGGCTGCAGGATATTGTAACAATCGTTGTTGTTTCCTCCTCCAGCCGGGTTCGAGGTGTGGCGCCGGACCGTGGAGGCCTTCGTCAAGCAGCTGTGTCTGCAGGAGCAGTACCTGAAGGCAGCGTCCCACCTGCTGTCCATCAACAAGCTGTACGAGGCCGTCGACCTGCTGCGCTCGCACAAGCTCTACAGGTTCATCTTTTAGTTTTTAATAACAATAAGTGACTATTTGCTTCTTTTTGTAATGTTCTTTTGGTCATATACGTACAGAGTGGTACGCAAACGTTTGTTTGCTTTGCACTATTTGTTGAGCAACCAAAGGGATTATAAAATAAAAGCACTCGTCTATTTCTGCTTTGCAGTGTTTCATTATTTTCATTTTGAACTGTAATGCTGATCTCGACATGTCAATCGTTTCCAGTGCCTTCTCCAGCTGATGTTTGTTTATATGCTAACAGAAGAGATGTGTGTGTGTGTGTGTGTGTGTGTGTTGAATGTCAGGGAGGCCATAGCTCTGGTCAAGGCCAGGCTGCCAGCAGACGAGCCCATCCTGAAGGAGCTGTACACCTGCTGGGCCGCCACGCTGGAGAAGGACGGACATTTCTCCGCAGCCGCTAAATGGTGAGAACTGGAAATGTGTACGGTATCGTTGCCTCCTCGTGCCCTTCCCTCTCGTTTACACTGGCGTTTAATATGAATTGTTTAAACTTGTCCTTTTTTTCCGTTCACGTTGTCTCTCAGTTACCTGGCTGCCGGGGCCAGTTTCGACGCCGCTAAAGTCGTCGCCAGGAAGAACGACGTCCCCTCGCTGAGGACAGCGGCCGCTCTAGCGAGGATCTCGGGAGAGGTCGCTCTGGCTCAGTCGCTGGCGCTGAGGTGTGCTAAAGACCTGGCTGCTGCTCAGGACTGGATCGGAGCCCAGGAGGTCCTGAGCTCACAGGAGAGCCTGCTGGTCAGTGGCGAAAACATCTGAAGCGCAGTAAAACTTTAATGCAACACCAATCATTTTATTTTTTAAAAAATCATGGAAGTGAAGAATTGTTTGAACCTCCTGCAGGTTCACAGGCTGCACCTCTGCGTCGCTGAGCTGATGACTGCGATGCTGGCAGACTCTGAAGCTGCTGCTGCTGCTGCTCAGCCCCGCGCCTCCGGTCACCTCGTCGGCCTCCAGGACCGAGTGAGAGACGCGTGGGAGGAGCAGTTTGGCGTTTCACCAGATTCCGTGGGACACCGCAGCGCCGGAGCTCTGCTGCAGGAGCTGAAGTCTGCGGAGAGTCCAACACCCACCGCCAACATTCCTCTCAGACAGGTACGGGGTCCCCAAACTGTGTCCTTGATTTCACACGTTTTCAGATGTACGCTGGTTAGAAACAAAACATTTTAATATTTACATGAAGCGTTTTACAACCTTTCATCTGACTCTGTCTTGTTGTCTTTCTGTTTTTGTTGGGTCCCGTGTCTCACGTGTCCTCAGGTTCAGCTGTACTCGTCGCTCCATCTGACCCGTGCTGTGTTGAGCTGGTTATTGGGCGATGATGGACAGCTGATAAAGGAGCTGTGGCAGGCGGTGGCCTGGCTCAGAGACGCCGGACACTTCGGCGTCTCCGCAGAGCTCTGCAGGCTGCTGTTCCCCGACAGTACGTCCCATCGGGTTCCTCAAACATCATGTTTTGATTCGGTGCAACACAAAATCCTTCATTTTATTCTCAGAGAGAGATATATTTGCATGTCAGCATTTAAGTGGACAATCTTCAAGTGTGGCCTCAAATGAACTACAAGTAGTATGAACTTGTGGCTGATTTCTACCATTTTTAAGACGAAGCGGTTGTTTGATCAATCAATAGATGAATTCATAATAGAAATAATCATGGAGCCATAATGCATTTATTTGGTTTTGTGAGCTGTAAGCCGTCGCACAACCGTCTGTAATTCTCTTTCACTCTTTTTTTTTTTTTTAATCAGATGACGTCAGTGTTTGTTCCAGGAAACACTCCAAAGTGCTTCATCACACAGAAGAGGAACCCGAAGCTGTTTCTAAGAGTCTGCAGGCTTTTGTCGATTACCACCACCTGTATGAACACTGGTGGAGCAACTCCATCCAGAGCAGGTTTCCCCCCCGAGCAGCTGACTCCGGTCCCGGAGACGAGGCGGAGGGTAAAGCGCTGAACGGGGACGCGTCGGAAGAGAGCGTCGGCCCGGAGACCCGGAGTCGTGACAAACTGGACTTTGATGCGTCCGCGCTTCTGTCTGAGCGTCACGCCGCCTGTCAGGCCACTCGGAGGTCGGTGAGCGAGATCCAGGAGCGGCTGGCGGCCATGGTGCTGAAGCACAGCAGAGCCCAGGGAGGGCAGCTCGACTCTGGGGAGAAGGAGGCGTACGCGCCCGCGCAGATCTCCGCCACTGCAGAGCCGTCGGAGAGCCAGGGGTCCGGTGACGCTGGGCAACGGTGAGGGATGATGATGACTCATTCGTTGTTCTTTTCAGATTTGAAACCATCAATAACCAAATGACTAGTGACAGAACAGAGGTGCATTTAAGGTGGAAGCTAACATAGCAGACAATCGGTTGCTCTTATGCCGACCTAATTAGCATTACCAGCAGTAGCAGAAAGGAAAAGGAAAAATAACTACTTAAAAAGGGTTATACAGTACAAAAAACGTAGTAAAACTCATTGGAAATGCAGAATGTGGTCCCGCCCCCGAAATTCTGCTTTGTAGCTTCAATTGAGCGTCTCTATTTTCTGTCCCTCAGCCCCGAGGACCAGGAGACTCTGCTCTCTTTGTCCACCAAGATGTCAGAACACCAGAAGCGGCTGGTTGACCTACCGGACACAGTCAAGGTACAGCTCCCTACGCAACACATACAGGACGGGATTAGAGAAGGAAGGAGGGGCAAACCTCCTCAGAGTGCATAGCTCGTCTGCAAATACAAGTTTCTCTGTCAGTTTTTGACTGATCTTATATTTTTACAGACTTTATCCCACACATACTTTTTAACGTTAATTTGTACTTGCAATAAACTCCCTACGGATTTAACTTTGTTTTTTGAAATGTTAAAGCTTTGTTAAAGACGTGCTAAGATTTCTCGTCATCACTGCTCGTGAACAATAAGATCTTTGTGTCCTCGCAGATGTATCCTCACCCAGACGTTGTTGAATGCTGCCTGGTTCTCCTGCACCTCAGTAAGTCTTCACCGTCCGTGTCGGAGTCGCTCCAACTAAAGGCCAAAGATCTGCTCCGAACATACGGAACCGACGCCTCGGTCTTCAAAGCCTCCCAGAAATTCCTCACCTGAACGCGTCATCGGCAGACTAAGAGAAGCACTTCCACTGTACAGCTTTTTGTTGAATGAATAAATCTTTAAATACCAAATGCTGTTCAAGCATCCTAGTTTCCTTTGAGTCCAGAAAAGCCCGAAGGACGCTCAAATGTATGCGTGCCCTGAGAACAAAGCTACTTTTTGACAAAGTATACGATGACTCTTTTCAACATGCTATAATATTCATTTTTTGACATACTATACATTTTTCTATACGCTATAGTACTATGACTTTTTATTACATACGATAATATAGCATTTTTATAACTACTATACTGCCATGGTTCTGGATTTAACAGAAAATAGCAGACACACACACACAGACACAGACACACACACACACACACACACACAGACACACAGACGGGCAACAAGACCGGTTCAAAGAATGTCTTTACTGAAAAATGAACGGATCATAAACTGATAATCAGTCCAATTACAATCAACCAATCCAGACGGCAAGAAGGGCAAAATCCAAAACAGGGAGCAAGCAAGTGTAAAACGAACACTAGAATTGCTGGAAAGCGATGTGTGCACGAGGTAGAATGAAGACCAAAGGAGTGGGTATGTACAGTAAACGAGGTCAACTCGTACCAAAATAAGAGACCGATGAGCGATTGGAGGCTGAGTGTGCTATACTGACTTTTTATGAGATTTTACGCTATTTCTTTTGACATAATATACTATGACTTTTTCATGACATATCCAAGACATTTTTATGATAAACTGATTACTTCACATGTTTAAGACATTCAATGAAATTACTTTGATTTAATATCTTACTGTACTATGCCATTTTATGAAATGACATATTATACACTGTCTTTATTTTGTTATGACATACGTTATGTTTTTTTTTATGACATGCCTTTCTATGACTTGTTTTAACATATCGTCACTTTTATTCATTTTATAAGATTACTTTTTATGACTGTTAAGACCTTTTATTTAAAACTACCTTTAAAAAAAAAATGATAATAAAAATGTATTGACATGATCGTTTTCATGATATTTTAAATAACTAATTTATAATGCTATATACTAATACTTTTTCGTCATACTATATTTTTTAAGACATACGAAAAATAATTTTCTGTGAAATGTTATGACATACCCTACAATGACTTTTTAATGACATGACTTGCAATGGCTTTTTTATAACAATATGACTTTAAATTACCTTTTCTCGTGGCGAGTGAATTGCTGAATTCACGAGGGCCCACGAGTGTACGCACGTCTTTGGCCGCCCATGCTGCCAAAAACAATCTGTCCCAACTACTCCCAACTAAATCTGTCATCAGCAGACTGAAAGTAGCACTTCCACCGTACAGCTATTTGTTTAATAAAAAGTATTTCATTACACAATGCTGTTCAAACATGTTTATGTTTGAGTCTACATCCAGATAAGCCTAAAGGACGGATCGCTGTCAGAGCTGCACGGCCTGGAGGAGGAAGAGATGTAATTTGACAGGAAACACCCGTTATCATGCGCTTATTTTCAGGCAATTCTCCACACGAGAACACATGATTGTGGTTATTTTACCGTCAGTCTCATCTGCTGCGACACAAAATATAAAGAGACTTTCAAACAGAACGGTTGACGCTGTGTGTCGGTGTGTAGCTGGTAAAAAAGATGAAATACTTTAGGTTTACATTGAAAATACAAAACAATTTAATATACAACTGTTTAAAACAATGTAGAATGTAAAAACAACAGTAACCACAACATCTGTAAACCTGACTGTGGACAGTTTGGTTTGGTGGGTGGATGTACAGAACGACAGTAGTTTGCCCATTGAAACACATGCATAACCAAGCACAGTTATACACCTTCACGCCCGCTGTTAAAAGTTTCTGAAAGTGGAAAAAGAGCTAAAACATTTTTATTTTCATCAAAATTATACATTGTAATTTACAGGCCCTTCCAACATTAACTTAAAAAAATGAACTCCCTGCAACAAGAGACAAATCCCGCTGATGAGGAGGAGGAGGAGGAGGAGGAGTCTGAACTGAAGAATCGGACTGTTTTTGGCAACGTTTGGTCTGAAATCACAGTATGATACAGGGGCTGGTCCCACGCTGTTAAAGAAGGGCGTCACTACAATGCTGCTGAAAAGAAGAAAAACAAACGTTTTTAAAAGTGTTCTGGATATATGACCGTATACTCAGTAAAAGCGCCTTAAAAAAAAACGACTGAGCCAGTGAGGGATCCTATGTCACTGTGAGTCCATTTTACAGTCACTCGGGAGGAAAATTTAAAGAAATAGATTTTTAGTCTCGTTCGGGGCTCGAGTGTGTTGAGGGAGATCAGAGGGGAAATCTGCTGGTTGGGTTTTAAAACAAGGGCGTATTCCACTTGAAGACGCGAGCGCTCGGTCAGTGCTTGTTGTTGGTCTCCTCCTGGCCCGAGCTGGAGATGCCGTTCTGGGGCTGGGTGGAGCCCGAGCCCAGGCCGTACAATCGCCCACAATACTTTGCGTCATCAATGTTGTCTTCGAAGAAAAGCTGAAAACAAAAAAACAGACATCAGTTAACACCTTCTGTTCTTACACGCTGTACGTTTAGAAAGCAGCTCGCTCCCATTTATTCTGTGTGAGACGCAGTGAAGCTCTAGCGAATGGCACATGATATCTGTAAAGATATTCATGATTAATAAATACTTCCAGAGGGCATCCTTCAGCACAGTTTACAGTACACAAAGTCGTCGGGCAGTGAAACGTTTTCTGGTAACAAAAAGTTGGTTGAAAATCCTACAAATCAGCTACAACAATAAAAACAACAGCACCACCTCTGGATATTTGTGTGTCGGTACCTCTTTCATCCTGAAGAAAGCCATGCCGGTGAGAAGCGAGTCGGATCCGGCCTGATGCTGCCGCCCGATCCTCTTCAGCTCCAGCTGGTCCGCTACTTCCTGTAGCCCTCCCTGCAAACACACGAGTCCAAAAAACACATCAGTGAGACGGCTAAAGACTCGTTCTGGCATGATGTGATGAATCTAGACTCCTATGTAAGTGGAGGTTAAAACAACACGAGCCCCATCCTCAGCTATGGTCTCAGACTGTTGAGCTGGATACATGCCTCTGATATGGTTTCATTCTACAAATCCCCCCCCCCCTGTATGTCTGTACCCAGTGTAGAATACCTTTAGGTTCTTGCAGCTCTTCATCAAGTATTTGACGTCGTAGATTGCGGGGAAGAAGAGGTTGAGGATCTGGAAGAAGTCGTGTTCCTCCTCGGGGAGCCGTGTGTCCGTCAGGAGCTTCACCAGGTAGCCAAAGTCATAGCCACTGAGGAACACAGGACACAGGGTGCACAGTGTTACAGATGTGACCGTAGTGGCAAAGCTTTAGTTCTTTGAGAAGAAAGCTGCCATGCCTTGTTGTTAATAATAAATAAACAAACAACGTGAGAATCTTCCCCCCTCGACTGAAATATGATCTCCTTCATGTTGCCAGACTCGGCTCTGCAATATCCAATTAAAAAAAATGAAGTGGTGTGAAAAACTCATTTAGTTTTAAGTAACAGAAATAACCACGAGACATGTGGTCCTTGGTGTAAAAAATGAGGATCTTCAAGGATGCAGGCGTTGTTATTTTTCAATGAAGACAAGAACGAAGTCTCTTTTAACCGAGCCTCAATAGATTTCTTGCTAGAAACTGAAGAACACGTGTGTAAAACATTAAAGAAACGGTAGGATTAACAGTCCTCTGACCTGTGGAAGGAGAGCCACTTGGTGTTTTCACACAGCACCAGACCGGACGTCATGAGGAGCTCGGCGAAGTAGAGCGTTTCAATTCCTTCTTCTTCGTGTTGTTTAAACATGAGGCCGGAGTTCTGGAGTAGGTCTATGGAGTCCTGTGAGTACATGTCTTCTCTGTGAGGAGCAAAGACAAACCGTTAAGGGAGTGCTACCATCAAGCTCCACCACGAGTACAGGCATAGATCAGAGTAGAAGGTGATAGAAGACGGTCCGCATACGTGAGGTTGAACTTGAAGTTGAACTGCCACGTCGTGGTACCGGGCGGGTAGTCTCCATCCTCGTTCATGAACGTGAGGCCCAGCTGGATGATCTTCAGGAGGTCCACGTTGCACCTCAGCAGCTGGTACTGGTAGTCTACTGTGCTGCGAAACTCGCCGATCGGCCGGACAACCACCCCAGGGAATTCTGTGTCCTAATGAAATATAAAGACATGAACAGAAAATCCCACACGATAATATTTCTCATACTGGAAAAACAACACAAAACGTGTAATTACTGCACTTTGCATGATCTATACGGCTCTATAAACAGGTAATACAATGTCTCTTACCATGGCAATGAAATTGTAGCTTTGAATAATTTGTCGGATCTTCCTCATTTCCTCCTCCACATTGCTCGCCCAGACTTCACAGATTATCTGACTGGAATCTGTAAGTGCGGCTGGCATGTTGGCGGGTCAGGTAAAGAGCTAAAACCCCAACAATCCTGCAACCGTGTGAAGGGGGCGAAGGGGGGCAGCGTGATGAACGCAGACACCTCTGGGAGGGGATCAACACAGGTATTAGAACATCAGATAAACAAGGAGGAGGGTTCATGTTTGTACCACTACTGCTGTTACAACTGAGAATGATGCATACGCTAAAACACAGAGCACAACGTATACAGAACAAGAACACAAACCACTGAGAGATCAATATATTCATTATCAATTGATACTTTTTGACGTCACATCCTTTCAAATTAGATTGGTTATAACGTTCACCTTCTGTTGAAACCGTTTAAGAGATGTAATGATTTGAATACTTAGTCGTTGTATCGAGTTATACTGGGAGGTGTTTAGCCACTAGCGGTACAGAAACGGATTTTAGCGGCATTTTTCTTCTTCATTCACCGCACTGATTACATTATTTTGATGCTACTCCTGACGAATAGTTATGAAATGGGACTTCCTGCCTTTATGTTAACATGCCATTACGTTGAATCAACCTTATGTAAGTTAGCTAGTAGTTGTTTATAACCCAACAGATATCTAACAAAATAACACCAGAAATAAAAAAAAAACCTCTCTCTTAACTTAAAGTCTTTGGAAATTAATAACGTTAATAGTGTTTAACAACTCGGCAGGTTTTGGTTACAGCACAGTTTGAAGCAATATTGATAGAAACGCTGCAGCGAAGGACCAAAGCACTGGCTACGTACTTAGCATGAACGGCTAACATTTACAAGCTAATCCTCGCGCTGCCGAGAAAGCTAACAACACCGGAGCAAAGAATAAATGAAACGGCTCTGCTTTCACACTTATCGACGTGTCACCACTGCTACGCACACTGTGGACGTTGCATCGTATCACTGTGTGAAGTATACACGTATAACAAATGACAGGTTTACCTCAGAATTTCCTCGACGTAACCTGACAAGCTAGCCAGTTGATAGCGCTTCTGATGTTCTTCTTCTTCGTTTTCTCCCTATTCTACATTTTCTTCTTCGTGTGTGTTGGCAGATCACAACTAGACGGTACACGCGCACACCGCCGCCTACTGTATGGGCTGAGTAACGACGTGAAATGATACGTATTCGGCTCAACGGGCAAAACAATACATTTCAGAGGCAAATTAACTTTTTATTCTACATTTATTTGAGAACCATAGTTACTTGTTTTTTGCAAATTCTTATTGTAAAAATAAAGATTGTAAATTTAAAACATACAAGTACAAAACATCATGAATTGGAACAAATTGCTATTTTCAGATTAATTAATCAATAATACAACAATATTACTTTTTAGTTGTTTTTTTATCATATTAGTGCTCTTACTTTTGACACTTTAAGTGCATTTTACTTCAACTTGAGTTTTTAATACAGCACTTACACCATTAAGTGGATATTATGCCCAAATGTGATTGTCGAATGAGTCATTAAAAAGCCTCTAGTCTTCTGGTTTCAGACTCTCAACCAGATTTTGGAACCTGGCTGGAAAGATCTGCTCCCATTCAGCCAACACAACCTGGCTCGTAGTCGGTGCTGGATGGGGAGTCCGTTGTCATGTCCAACAGGAAAGTTTAAACCTAACTGTTTATGAATTTGAATTGAATGGAACTACTGCGTTCAAACCTTGAAACCACTCTGAGATCAGAAGTACATGAAGGTATCTGCCCTGCAACCATCTCAAAACACAGGATTTTAACTATTATCATACCAAATTTATTGAAAATGTATTTCTAATACACACTAAAACTAGTAGATTAAATCTGTAACTAACTAACACACACACACACACGCAGACAGATGACAGGCCTCTGTGAAAGCCAATTTATTTGAAAACATCTCAAACACCTGACATTGGCTAATAAAGACGATTAGACGCTCCTTTGATTAATAAACACCTGAAGTCTCATGAATAATGAAGTAGATGACAGTAAAGAGGGAGCTTAAAACGGCTGAAATGAAAACAGAAATGTCTGATCGGCAGAATGTTGGAAGTCGTTCTGGCCTTATTATCAAAAATAGAAGCTGTGTGGCCAAACGAGGCCTGACTGGTGCAGTCTGATTATTGTTCTTTTTTTGTGCTCTTCATTTCAACGAGGTCAAAACTTGACACTTGAATTCATTTTAATTAGTTGTAAGTTTCAAATAGAGTCCAAGTCTTTAGTCCAGGAAGTGAACATGTAGAGCATCTGAAACATGTGAGGATGTCAGCTGACAGGAAATACTTATTTAAAGCTGATATTGTTGTACAAAAACAATTGATCCCACACACAGTCAGAGGCTAAAAGAAAGCATGGCAGTAAACCGTCTGCCCTCTACAAACAGTCCTGTAAACCACCTGCAGCCAGTCTCATGATTTAAGAACGATGCTGTGGTTGCCAAAAACTAACAGAACAATAATCTATACATCGGAGATTTGAAGAAGTAATGAAAAGCTTCTTAAGTCAACTAGAACCCAGGTAGCTGGCTTCAGAGAGATATTCCTCTCTATGCAGTAAAGAGAAACAGAACGAAATCATCAACATATCTTACTATTTATCATGAGACACACCTTTTCTTTTAAAAACAAAAATAGTGTACATGTTCGAATAAAAAGGAAGAACAGGTTGCTCCCTGTTTAACACAAATTGCGTTGGTTTTTCTGAGCTGGCAGGTCCGGACCTCTGCAATACTCGCCTTGAAATGAGACCTTCTCCTGTGCTTTAACAAGTAAACCAGTACCGCAACAAAAGTGAACACTGTTTGACAAAAGACACACTTTTTCTCCAGGGAGTAAAACAGACCAACAACAACAAAAAAAGTTTCTTAAAGACGTGTCGGTTCATCGTGGCAGCGGTGGGCTGAGGCGACGTTCAGCCGGTCACTGCTCTGTGGATTCAGACCTCCTCTGGATGTGGGAGATCTCCACGATGGGCATCAGCAGCTGGAAAGCATCCTGGATGTACGACGCGCTGTTGGACGCCTGCGAGGAAAAAAGATTCATAATAACACGGTTCAATATCGTTCAGAAAGCCTCGGATTGTCTGTGCCTGTAATGCCTTATGACACAAATATAGCACTGAAACAGGTGGGATAGCATCAAACATATTGTATTGTTGCTTTTAACTAATCATTCATTATAAGGTTTAATGACTTAATAATTGCTCAAATAACTATAAATTATATTCTACTGATGCAGCATCAATAATGGCCTCAAGATGTGGGAACATCTCCACATGTGTAAGAAGGCAATGGAATGCAAACGGATACAACTGTAACAGTGTGACATCATTAGTGTGTGAACAGAGTGATGCAGTGCTATGACACAGACCTCTAAGAAGACTCCTGTTATCAGCGGGTTGAGGACTTCTCCCTTCTCGTTCGCCTGGAAAAACACAACGTTCAGATTACACTCTCAGGTGAATAAACAGCGGCGCTGATAACGTGCAAAAAGATAGGGAAGCAAAGAGCTGCACGTGTTAAGAGGTTTGCTAAAATAAGATTGACATTTAAGAGAAAAACCAACACAAGGATGAGATGAGATAAAGATGAGAGAAAACAATAAATCAGACTAATTCAGATGCCGTGACGGGTTGTAGCTCCATAAATATTCTGAATATCGCCTCACTCTCACTGACATCAGCTCCACTGAGTGTTAAATCTGGACGCTTCTTCTGAGAAACTCAAATCCACAAAGTCAGTTTAAGGCTGCGCGGCAAGTTTTAAAGCGTTGACGTAACGCCACAGTGAGCTCAGGGACCTGTGAGACCTTTAGAGGCTGAGACAGACTTGACTTTTAGTCCTCGTCTTGGATCAACCTCTGAAAACACTGGATCCCAAACTTCCCAGACTAACATTTGATAGCAGCATAAAAGAAAAACATGTATTGCTTTAATGGTTAGAAGTTGCGTGATGATGATGAAAATAGTCATTTAAAATATGATCCCATCAAGAGATTCTGTCATTTGGTGAATAAACATTGGCCTTCAGGGATTTCTAATGTATTCCATATTCCAGTTCTACTTTCACATTATGAATAAATAAAAAACAAACAGCTTGATGTACAAGTTAAGTGAGAATAATCACACTCACCCCCGCTGTCGTGAGGCAGGAGGTGAACTTCTTGGAGAGCAGAGAGAGCTCTTTACACAGGACGACGGTTAACCTGACAGACAACGGGGAAAAATACAGATGTTTTCATTCGAGTACGGATACAAATGGATTCATAACGTGAAACTTTAAGCAGCGTCTCCGAACAATAAATCCACGGAGTCTCACCGCGACAGAACGCCGGCCTCTGTGCTGCCGCCGGAGACGAGGATCATCTCAGCCAGTTTGTGGAACAGCTCGATGGATCGAGCCGTCAGCTCCGCCAGACTCCTGATGGCTGCGGCATGAACCTCCTGACGAAAGACAACACACACACACACACACACAGAGTTCTTAAAAGTACAACAGGCCACTCAGACAAAAGAGCATCCTGCTTTTACTATAAAAGACAGAATAATTGTCCTTTAGCAACATCTGTGGTCTAGTTAGGAGCATCACGTCATGACTCATCAAGTCAAAATATGAATTCTGCTTCCACCTTCTCACGGTGTCAGAATTTTATATTATTGTGAATTTAATATCTTTGGATTTTGGACGGCTGGTCGGACAAAACTAGACATTTGAAGCCTGCGGGCTCTGGGAAATTGCGTAGTTTCAACAATGTCTTAATATGTCTTATTATGATCGATTTAACTGTAAGGATATGGAAAATAAAATTCCTTAGCGTTTCTAATGAAACATTATTTTCATGCTTCTGCCAAAACAGGACTGCAACCGTAACAATGTCTGCAGCGTCTACAGCGTTATAATTCCTCAGAGACTTGTTGTCGTACGTGATACGAGGACAACGTTGGACTAACTTTCTTCCAGACAGAATTAGCACAACTCCCAAGCTACGAGCTTCACCCGTCAGTCTGATAGCAACTTGAAATAGTAACGTTGAAATGGTGATGATGTCAGCAGCATACCTCTACAGACGGTGTTTTCTTCACATCTTCCTCCTCCTCCTCTTCCTCGTCCGTCTCTGGTTTGCTCATGTCAGCGATCCGGCTGCAGGTGCTCTTGCAGGCCTGTTGCAGGTTACAGATCACGGGGATTAACATCACCACCGGACGATCACAATCGTTTGACACGTGACACGTGTTTCTGTTATTTTGAGTAGTGCGTAGCTGCTACCTTGCTGAGTTTGTCAGCCGTGGCGGTGATACTGAGACCTTCCAAGGACTCCGCTAACTCCCTCTCAAACTCTGAGCCGTCTTCGTCTGGAATTAGAAACGTAAAAAATCTTTTTGCGTCACTTCCTCTCTCAGTGCTGGTGTTTATAAAAAGCCTTTCACAGAGACGTCACCTTTCTTCTCGTCCACGTCCTCATCATCAAACTCCACCAGGGAGAAAGAGTCCTTGATTAGCTCCAGCTGCTCTCTGAGCTGAACCAGCTCATCTCCTGATAGAGTGGTCAGAACCGACTTCACCTAAAGAAACACACACACACACACACACACACACACAGTCACATTTGAGGGTGTTATCACATCAAATTGATTTATGAGACGTAGCAGCAAGGATTCAGTCTGTTTTTAGACACAGTATGTGTCACCGTACCTTAGAATCACTCTCTCGAGACAGAATCTCCAGCGCCTCGAGGTGCGACAGACCCTGAAACTCATCAAACAGCATCCCGTAGTGAGCGACCACCTTCTTCTCGGAATCTGAGAACTCCTTTTCCGCTGTCTGCAGCTCCTCCCGCTCCTTCGCCTCCCTCAACACCTACGAGACGGGGAGAAGACGTCAGCTACCCGTCAACACAACCGGCGGTAAAACCCCAGCGTGAGACAGCCGAAGTCTCATCTCGCCTCCAGCTCCCTCTCATCTTTTAGAGGTGCTGAAGGTCAACTCTAGGCTGCTGATATATTCCAGTGCATCATGAAATATAAATATGAGCTCCCGGTTTACGCGGTGGCTCTTGGTCGGCCTACCTGAGACAGAGTGGAGTTCCTGTGCATCAGTCCTTTGGTCTTCTTGAAGCCGGGGTCGCCTTCTGCGATCACATCCATCGTCTTCTTCCCGATGAACTCCAGAGCATCCAGGCCGCCCGATATCACCGTCTTGCCCTGCGAGGAGACGATATGACGCGTCTTGGTACTTTGTAAACAGGAACACCTGCTGTTAGCGGACGACGACCACAAACTGTTTGATTTGTTGAGTTATTACGAAGCTTAAGCTGCCACTAACTTCTGCTGTCTCTGTTGCTAGCTTGCTTCCTGCATCAAACTGGGCAAATAAAGATATATCAATATCATTAGTATTATTAAAACACTACACATGGGTCATTATTTCCTGGTGAGGAAGCAGTGGAACAGGGATGATGTTTGAGCAGAGTTGCAGCACCTTGTGAACTAAAGAGTTCAGAACGACCTGACCTCATGACATCATTTGTGGCCGAATACAGCCTGGTTTTGTTGGCATTGAGCGCTGTACGTTTTCAGTACCATTGCTCCACCTGAGACTGTTTTCTGCTTACTGTGCTCTGGACGACGCTGGTGAGCGACGACAGCATTCCCATCGCACCACCCACCGCCGCCGCCGCTCCCTCCCCCGCCACTCTGTCCGTCTCGCTGCTGGATTCACCTGCAGGACGAGACACAAACACACCACGTACTGCTATACAAGGTGAACGCGATATGGACAAAATTTGTGATCTATCATATATACACATCTGTGTACAAGAGGAGTAGATCCATGGCGGTTGGAGCCATGCTTTACCGTGCTCGTTCTGCTCTTCCTCGACTTGTGCCGAGAGCTCGGTGGGACTGGGGATCCCCAGCGACGTCTCTGCCTTCTCGATCACCTGAGTGAGCCCTTGGCCTGGACGGACGGACGGAGGAGACAGGAAGCATACGTTCTTGGACTATCACTTTGGCACAGTTGACAACATAGATGCTAAATTAAAGGTTAATAGATATTACATTTTACGTCTGCATTCTGAACTATTAAAGCTTTACTTCAACACGTGTAATGTTCCATGGCACGCTGCTTTGTTTCAAGTGAAGATGCAGAACCGAGGCGAGACTAAGTGGAAGCATCTGAAGATAAAACGGGAGAGATCGGGTGAGTTCGGTGGTCTATGCTCACCCACAGTGGCCACAGTAGCTGTTGCAGTGGAGATGATGGATTTGCCCCAGCTGCCCCAGTATCCCCAACCACCCTGAGACACAGTGGACTCACTCGTTGTCTAGGAGAGGACACGAGGAGACGAGGATGAGGACGGAAGGAAAAAGGAGGGAATGAAAAGACAGAGGGAGAGCAATAATACGTAAGGTTGTGAAGAATCAGTCAATAATGATTACTTAATATATCAATAATATAAATTAATTTCAAGAACATCATACATAGACATCAAAGAGGCCCAAAGGAACAAAATAAGTCCTTTAGGAGCCGGGTGAAAGTCTACAATTGTATTCTTTTGTTGTACTTTGAGGTTGCGTAACCCTCTGAGCTGCAATACCAGGCTGTATTCAATGAAGTCTGAATACTGTGTTTTGTCTCGTATAACCAACGATTATCTTTACCGGTGCCTTCGGCTGCTCCTCTACTTTCGGCATCTCCTGAGCTTCGGGTGCAGGCGTGACGTCCGGCCTCCTCCTGGCTTTCCTCGTCGGGGCCACGTCGGTCGAGGTGTCGGGGGCGGACGGCGAGGAGCCGTCGGGCGTCTCTGCAGGAGAGGCGTTCTGAATCTCTGGTGCCACCTCGGCACCCTCTGCGGCTGTAGCTTCGCTGTCTGACATCTTAACGTCTCAGTGCATGCCTTAATTTGAAAATATGAGAAAAAGATGTAAATATTACAGATAATTATCCAAATACACTACTGCATACAGCGCAAGGTTTTGCTATTGAGGTTTGTATTGAAGTTAACTGAAGACGTTTGAAGTGTTTGATGTGAGGGGTTTATAACTAATCACTAAATAAACACGGGGAGGCTGTCCAACTGTCCAATTATTCCTCACTCTCTGATATCCAACGCATTCATTCCAGGTGTTGACTTCTCTTCAAACGGGGGGTGTCGTACATTTCCCAGAATGCATTTCAAAACACCCAGGGGCCCTGCAGTTAACTAATCAGTTGTTGTTTATCTTGTGAAGCTGGAGAGTGTTCGTTTAAAGTCCAGATCACAAAAAGAGCAGAGTATGAATACTGTGTATCTCTGTGCATACAAGCAGGGATTGATATTATGAGAATTACAACACATAAACTACACATGTAGATCTGTAAATCACACTGAAAACACATTCTACTGGTGTCATTGTACAGTAATACTAGTTTAACTAACTGCTATGCATGCCTTCATGTGAGTTGCTAGTACTTTTAGTAAGCTAACGTTAATGACAAATTGGCAACATGGCTAGGAGGAGCGTTTGTTGTTATTTTACACGTTGTTATCAACACACAACTTCATGTTAGTCGGGAAAAAAACAACACAACGTTACACTGTTACACTACAAACTCACCTTTCTCCTGTCAAAGTCTTGATGCTAACAGTTAACATGAGCCTGCCTGCTACCAGTTTCCTTTCCCCAAATCAACAACACGAATGGGTTATCTTCTTTATTTCGGTTTGTACGTATGTCTCTCCACCTTTAACGCCTTTTACTTATCCAGTAAACAGTTTAATGATTCAGGTTGTCTGGTTCTTTTTGTCCACAGATTAGCCACGTCACAGTTTGTTTTCCCTCACCAGGTCTCAAGTTAGTCACATTGAGAAACATGGATTCCGGTCAGCATCTTCAGAATAAAAGTATCAGTTTAGAACGTTGAGATTTCACAAAAACAAATCTGTAAAAATAATAATGTGTACGAACATGAACGGCAACATGTATTAATGTTCATCTATATATTTATAGACGCCTGAAATGTGAGCTGTACATTTTAGATTAGCGTATTATTTGACTTTTCCCAAGGGTGAGCGGTATTATGATTTTATTTTGAAGGAAGGCCGGCCATACTACTGGTCTCCCTCTATCTCTCGCGAGATAGCTTGATGAAAGGATTAATCACGTCGCCTATCAACTTCCGGAACAGTGAAAATTAAATAATGTCAACTTCCGGTATAAAAAAAACACTGCCGACTTTCGTTCTCACATAAATAAAAGACAGCAACGTTATTTTTTTGAGTTTGTCTTCCATGTCTATTTTTATAAGTTAAGTAATTCATAAATTCCTTTGTTCTAGAAAATACAAATAACATTTGAACCATTAAAAAATGAATATTGTAAAACAAAATCAATGTTTTGTTCACGGCTCTCCTGTGATTTTAACACATGTTACCAACATTTTAATATGTTATTCAGCAATAAGTGCTAAGCTAAATATGTCCAGGGTTGGGCTTGGAGTCAGTGAATTTAGTGGGAATGAATACCGTTATTAACAATATGTAGCCTACACCACTAAATCTTGTCCATCTCACAGTTGGAAAAAGAGAATTCTTGACCAAATATAGAAACAAAATTGTTTGAATTGTCCTCAATACATTTAACTGGACGCAAATATACAAAAGAAAATATTTGATGTCAAAATGAGATGCAAATATATTTTCAGTATCATCATTGGTACAACATTTGCGATATTTAATTCAGCGCTGATTACACATACAGAAATGACACACCTGTACCTGAGAAGAAGCCACGCCCACTCAGTCGCACCTGACGCACCAGGAAGTGAACGGACCGAGCGGAGCTTTGCTGAAACGAGCTACAGCTGGTTAGCAGACTACAATAACTCTAAACGGAATATATTCGAACACCGGAGTTACAAACATTGTTGGTCTAGGATTTGTTGGTCTCTCTGTCCGAGCACGTGCGAATCAAAGGCTCCAGGTGTGTTTGGGGTTTTGGCGAATTTGCTGTTTGTGGGCTTTCTTCCTTTTGTAAAATGTGCTGGATGGGCCTTCATCATGACAGATGAGCTTTGAATTCAGTGCTTAATAAATCAACTGGACGGCTATTTATGTAGCCTAACAATACTGATTTAATGAAATCTCCTACAGAATCACTATAAATTACCAAATAAATCCACCGTTTGTAATGTATTTAATGATAACATGCGTTCTTATTTCTTCCACTGGGCTAATCCATTAACTGTTATCTTCAGCTGTGTTTTGTACGTCATTCTTGAGGGACAACACTTACCACAGGTTTTATTATTTGGCATTAAAAAGTCAAGGGAACAAATCAAATAAACATTATTTCTAGCTAAAAGCAATGCTTTTCAAGAGTAACAAATGCACAATGAAAACATGGGCAATAAAAGTCAACACAATTAATAATGAGATGCATATTGCTCTAATTAAACAATGTGATAAAGGGAAAAGGAAAATAATCAAGAGTGGTAAGAAAAAGATTAATTAAAGACAACAATAACGTTAAACTTGTAGATGGAAAATGTGGTTTGAATTTAAATGTCTCTATTTAATTAGAAAGTAATCCATAAAAGTAGTCCTGAAGAAAGTTTTTTCCACAAGCCTGTTTTCTTCCATGAGCCATACCCGTTGACTTTTCCTGTTTTGCAGGTTTGTCCCGTCTAAATGTGAGCTGAAGCGGCAACTCCTTTTCGACATGTTCTCGCCTCAGAAACGCCACCTGTCCCGCCTGCTTCTCTCAGTCCTGCTGCTGGGTGTTTGGACAGCGGACGGAGCTCTGAACGGGTCGGAGGCGCTGTCCTCCGTGCTGCTGCCCAGCGTCCCCTCCAGCAGGGACATCGTGGCGAAGGAGGGAACCAGCGCGTCGATTGAGTGTAACGTGACCGCAGAATACGACGACATCAAGTGGTACAACTCTAAAGGAACTCTGCTGGGTGACACAGGTAAGGAGGAGGAAATGTGTACATATATATATATATATATATATACATAATAATTAAGTGTATGTTAATGTGTATTGTTCTGACACTGGTGTATTTAAACAGGGACACCCTATAAGTCAACAACGCATGTCTAAACACCCAGCTAGTGAATTTCAAGTAAAAATAACACATCTAGGTTACTTGACTTACTTTATTTACAATATGTCCAAAAAAATTAATTAATGTATTCAAACAAAGGTGACATGTAATTAAACCTAGTTTGAATCCCTAGTCATACATGGCTTGGCATCAGGGACCAGAATGGCAAGAATCAAACTGATGTATAAACTGCTTTTATCTCATCAGGTAGTGTTCTGTTTGCTAATTTGATTCAATTGACATAAAGTACATTTTGAACTGTGTTTTTTTGGCCAGTGTAAATGTTTTTGATGCATCCCAAACCTGACGGAGGAGATGATTAAAATAACAAATGTTCCGGCTTTCCCATTTCTTGACTCACAGCGTTGTCTCATGTGCTTTGACTTCAGGTGGGAAGTGGAACATGCAGGAGAAGGGCGTCCTGAACATCACCGTGGTCTCCTTTGACGACCGCGGCCGCTACACCTGCGTCACCGACGGAACCGAAAGCTACGTCGTCACTCTCCGCGTCGCCCACATCGACGGCGGCCTGGGCCTGTACTTCGTCGTCATCTGCCTGGTGACGTTCACCATCATCATGATCATGAACGTGGCGCGCCTCTGCATGGTCAGCAGCCACCTCAAGAAGACCGAGAGAGCCATCAACGAGTTCTTCCGCACCGAGGGCGCGGAGAAGCTGCAGAAGGCGCTGGAGGTCGCCAAGCGCATTCCCATCATCACGACGGCCAAGACGCTGGAGCTCGCCAAGGTCACGCAGTACAAGACCATGGAGTTCGCCCGTCACATGGAGGATCTGGCTCGGAGCGTCCCGCTGCCGCCGCTCATCCTCAACTGCCGCACGTCCGGGGAGGAGGTCGTGGAGACGGGGAACGCGAGGCCCCACGCGGAGCAGTTCGGGACGTCGGTGTCCAGGAACAGACAAGCTATAGGCCCTCCCTCCGCCGGGAGAAAGGGAGAGGAAGAAAGGGGGGAGGTGTGTCGGGCGCTGCTGCCAAGTGGAGGGAATAATAATGTCAAAGTTTCAGTCCACACAGTGTCTGAGAAGATGGACGACGAGGATAAGGATGCTGGGAGGAGCCTCCGTGTGCCAGGCTCGCGGACGAGTGTGTCCTATGAAAGCAACGTATAGGCTGTCGGAGTCTGGATCCCATCAGAAGGACGCCCTCTGACGTGTCTAACTGCAAGTGCTTAGAATACAGTATCTAAAAATACAAATTATGGGGTTGGTTACCGTCTAGGTCTTTGTGATTCAGGTTCTACATATTGGTTCCCACTCTTATCAAATCCTGAGTGGAAATCTTGTCGTAGTAAGAGGAGAAACCAAAACATGTCGAAAGCAAAAAAAAACTACTGTCTTGTCGTGTAAAAGTTGTGTTCTGTCTGTTTTCCACTTGTTCCTCCTAGAGATGGGACCCGAGCTCCGAGTGATCTCGGACGTTAGGACTTAAGGCCTGAGTCATGCTTCCTTCTCCTTCCTGCATTAGAGTGATTCCAGGTGACTTTGTAGGAAGTGCAGTAGGTCCAATATAGCTTTCACGAATCAAAAGGCTGTTTCGGAATCCTCAATTCTTATCAAATTGCTACAAAAATCGCAATTTCCGACCGTCAACAGGGCTCAGAATTCTATTTTCTCTTCTCTTGCCTTAAATCCATTTACTCTTTAGCTTCCATGTTTGTGTGGAGGGATCCCCTCAACGTTTCGTTCTGCGGGCACTGTGGCAGATAGAACAGCTGATGTTCCTCGACACCATTTGCTGCCTTTCACTTTGACAGTCAGTCAGCTTCCACTGAACAAAACGTTGTAATGAAATATCCTCATTCCATTGTGTCGATTGTTTTCATGTCCCTGATTCCTGTCAATCATCTGTCACTCACACAGGAAGGAGTGGGAGACTTTGAAATGATGCCTCAAAAACATGTCGCTTCACAGACTGATATCTGCAGCTCTCTTTATTCAGCTAGTCAGGACGGCAGATAATTACAGGTTAGCTTTTTCTCCAGAGGGACGTTTTCAGTGAAAGAAGCAAATATTTAAAAAGAAATATATATATTTTAGCAATCCATGATGTTTGAGGAATTTTTCAAAGCTGTTGAAGCAAGCCTCCTGCTTCTTTTACCTTTCAGAAGCAGCAAAGGAACCGCCATATAAACGGGATTATTCACAGCTCCAATGTGATGGAAAATGTCTGAAATTGTGCTCATAACCATGCAGGTGTAGTTTATCATATGTTGTGTGCATGGCTGGAGAAGTCTGGGACTGTTTTTGTTATGAAGGTGATGCAGTGTTTTCTCTGTGTTTCTAGTGACATTTGTGAGGGTGGAACGTAAATAGTGACGTAAAAAGTTTGTCATTTATTCTTTTGTGTCGTGGTTTACATTCGTACGCGGATCGTCCATATGCAGGGGAAGGTGTCTCACAACAGGAGAGTCTCTGAATGGGGTCACTCGGCTGAAAAATAAGATTTAACATATTCCGATGAAAACGTATACAAATAACGATTGTTAAATGTTTTGAATTTGTCTTCCTGATATCTTTTCAAGCTCATGAAGTTAAAGATGAGAGTCACAGTACTTGTATCTGTGGCTATGAGGAGTTTGTTTTACAACTTAAAGACCAAGTCAGATGCCAAATGTTGAGAAACATGGAGAAACAGCTTCTTTACTCCGTCTGAGAGATATGTGTAAGAAAATGATATCATGCAGGATGTGGGAACTGAATCGGTTGTGGAACTGGACAACTTTAGTTGAACTTGTTTTGTAGTAAATTATACAATGTTTTGCTGAATCTTCTGTGTGAAATAATGTCATGTTGTCATATCAATAATGTATTTAAGTTCATACGAAAGGACCGAAAGCAACATCCTACATTTTGACAATCAGTAAATAAATACAAGCCAACACCTTGTCTGGTGGTTGTTTCTGCCGTTTCAGGAAATGTTAGCAAACTGGTTAATGAGCCACTGGGGGGCGCTGTTGGGTAAAACATCCCTTTTGCATATCAGCTATAACACTGACTACTCAAACACACTTGATATCACTGTTTGAGAGGAAGGGGTGAGCTGAAGCGTCACTTTAAGTTCAGATTTCTGGGACTTACTTGGTTGAAGTACAGTTTGGAAATGTGTTGCTGTACCATTCCTCCGTAACTTCAGACGCATTTCATAATATGGGTGAAGCTGGAATATCTACTGTAATATTCTTGATCTACGCAGTGTCACAACTTCTACCAGTGCATAATTACTCACCTCATCTTTGAATAGTACTTTAAACACAGCACAGTTGATCCAAAGTCCTTTACTCTGTTCTGAGGGAAATAAACTAAAAAGATGAAAATAAAATTGAAGTTTTTCTTTAAAGCTGTAGTTGGTAATGTGGAAAAACGTACCCAACCGGAAAAAACCAGCCCAGTGTTGCCAACTTTTCCCAATGAAAGTAACTCGCAGCATTAGCTCTAAAAGTTGTTAAATCTCGGGAGAAATCTTCAGGCCTCCCTCCACAGCCACGCCTCCAACATTGTCACTATTACTGTATAATTTAAAAATAGAAAATAATTAAAAATAAAAGAAATTGCGACGAATTCACATATGAATGTAAAGAGTAAACAGTGTAAGTCTACAGTATACACACAAGCCCGGTATTAAAAAGAAGTGTATCAAAACACAACTTTCCCGGAGGTTCATATCTCAGAATACAGCTGTCAACGTGTTACAGATACCTGCAACATATCAGGTTGGAGAGCAGCCCAAACAACAATAACCTTGGGCCTCTGTGTTGCAACTCAAAAAATCCATCCTTCTTCCCTTTCCTGTCCTCTCTGGAGGCAAGCTTATCTAAATAGAATTGATTGGTCCGAGCGATCATTCATCATGCCGAGCCAAAGCAGACGTATAAGGAGAAGGGGAAGGAAGATTGTAAGGATAGGATATTTCTAGCGTGCCCTCTGTGTCATCGAGGTAAACTAAACAAATTCAGGCTGAAAAGGACGAACACTGCATGTGTGTGTGTGTGTGTGTGTGAGCGGAGGAAAGGCTGACGCTCAAAAGTTTGGAGTCATCGGTTACATTGACGTTTTTCTTCTTTCCTTGAATAATAACTATTTAATGGAGATGGATTGAGTAAAATGTTGACACCAAATGTATTATTTACAGTTGAAATAGTTTTGGCCCCAAAAGAAGAAGAAATAGACATTTAGTCCCCGTGGTGTTACACGGCAGGAGAGAATTCAGTTGTGACCATTGTTTTCCCCCAAATACCGATCGATTTTTAATTTATTTTCCAGTCCAGCAAAAACATTACTGACCCTCGATAGATCTGGAACCACAACAGTGCTTGAATTTGGGCTTTACATATTTTGGGTAGCCGTTTTTCTTCGGCCCCTCTGCAGTCTACTGTGTTAGTGGTGAGATTGAATCGGTTTAAACTGTGACTTCTCAGTCCACAGTACGTTCAACTGATATTCCAACAGTGCTAACCCAAGGCTAACCTTCAATTTCTATTGTGACATTTAGGAATAGCCTCGATAACAACACGGCTGTTAATATTCCAGCTTGCTACAGGCAGTAAAAGCCTGTCACAGACTTTGAGTGACTGTGTGTGTGTGTGTGTGTGTGTGTTATTACGCATACTTATGAATGAATGAAGCATGTGCATGCAGTAAATTTGAGCCTCTTGAATTTAAATTGCTCATAAAATCGGGTCAGAAGAAAACTGTTGCTAATTGCATTTTAATTCCAATCAGCCTGAAGGAACCAGACAGGAGAAAAAGAAAGAAAAGTAGAGGACAGTAGATGATGAATTAGACGACACAATGAGAGAAGTGCTTGTCATATCTGTTCATTAGACGAGAGGACTCGGCGCAGATGCAGCAGCAATCGTGATTAGCTCTGCTGTGCCGGCTGTATGTGTGTGTGTGTGTGTGTGTGTGTTTACTTTCATGATTCACTGGCATGATCCCAAACACAGAGTTGCCCTCTTTGCTTTGAGCTGGATTGTCTTGTGTACTGAAGGACAAACTAATACTCCAAACTGTTAGTTGGAGGGGATTTGTCCATCCAAATCTTATTTCACTTACAGATACAATACCTGGCTAAAGATATGTAGACACCTGCAGAGTACAACCATGATCTGACTTTGAGGCCCCTGAATAGGCCGAGGGTGAGGGCCGGCCTTCAGTTGGCATTCCAGTTAATTTCCAAAGGTGGTGGATGTGGATGGTTCTCAGGGCTCTGTGTAGGCCAGTCAAGTTCTCACACAACAAAGCAGTTCTTGATGGAGCTGGCTTTGTACACGGGGGCATAGTCATGTTGAACCAGGAAAGGGTCAAACGCAAACTGTTGGAGGATCACTTTTGACTAAAATATCATTGCATGCTGTAGCACTAAGAGTTCCCCTTTGTTTGATTTAAGGGGCCCAAACCATGTTGACAGCGGCGTTGGTGCACATTTCAACTCGAACCTCCCACATTCACAAGGAAATTGGGTTTCAAAATGATCTTATTCACCGAAATATTTCAACATCTACCGGATTGGTTCACAATGTGGTGTTGACATTCATGGAACTTGATGAAACGTTGTGACTTTGGTGATCTAGTGCCATCATCAGGAACACTTTTAATGTTGTCCAAATACTGTTTACGACCTGCAAAATGACATCCCCATTAATTGTACTTTGCGTTTGATGCTAATTAGCACACGTTAGCATGCTAACACAAGATGGTGACAATGGCAAACCTTATACCTGCTAAACATCAGCATTATAGCATTGGCACTAAGAGAATGTTACTTGTCTTGTTATTAAATGTCTTCTCAATATCTTCTGTTTTCTCTCTCTTTTCTAAGATTTGAACAAATAAGTAAAGTTTACATTCTTACTTTTTGTTTTAGCTTTCAATTCAACTGTACTCGGTAGTACTGGCGTTCATTCAAAGCAACCTATTTACAGCAAATGTAGGTTACAAGCTTGTTTGTCCTTATTTTCAGATAACCTCCACCAAAGATGTGGACCCGTAAACGGTCCACGCGAGGTCGAACACCACATGTGCCAACAAAGGGATGGGGGCACGGTGGCTGACCTGATTCTCGGCAGGGTCTCGCTGCTACAAACAGCCCGCTGTCAAGCACTAATGGGAAATAATGGCTGCAGCAGCATCACAGCGGCGGGCTGCGCTCGCTGGGGACTGGGGTGAAGGTATTGGGGTCACATCTTCCGACGGCTCCTTGCATCCTCGGATAGATACATACTGCACAGGGGAGAACACATCTTGAGGGAACACGGCGAGCAATGACGGCCAAATGAGGTCGCGTGGAAAGGTTGTGACTCGGAGGAAGTCAGGCGGGCTGAGTGTGTGTCCATGAAGCTTTGGGGGGTAGTTGTAGATCAGTCTCCAGGGTTCAGGGTGGGGGTCTTGTCCTCCTTGATGGGAATCCTCATGGGGTCAAGGATAGATGTAAATAAACATTTGATAATGCTTTATTTTACAGGTCAATCTTTACAAATTCTCCAGGCAATTTTATGCAATTTGGTATTAAGTAGGAACGTTTCTTGAAATGAGAGCTTCAGTTTAAAACCAAATCCATTACTCTCCATATATATTGAATTGTGTATTTTTTTATTTTTTATTATTATATACAGTATATACAGCTAACTGTAAACGGACTTGGTCACAGTAGCAATTCATTGGAATTGATTATTTGTAAGTGTTGGACAGTCTCTATGAAGGGTTCAGGTCATCAGCATCCATTAGGAGTAATTGGCATAACAGTGAATTGATCGATTCAGAGAGACAAATACACTTCTAATGATATCAGCCACCAACATCACTCCTGCATCAGCTGCGTGGCAACATCATTCAGCTGGCAGGCTGTTCCTATATTCTTCACTGAATAACAAAGAATCTTTTCAGATTTTTCAGTGCAGTCAACTTTTTTCACCCAGAATTTGATCACAAGTTCAAGATCATGGTTGCTGTTGAAGAAATGATCGGGTCAATTCTCGCTCAATTTGAAACATTATCCACAGTGTGGCTCGCTTCCTTCTCTAAAACGCGGCGATAGCTTCATATTCTGAGCACACCTTAAGCCATTTGTTTAAAGTCACAATCAATACTTTAAGGTATCAAAAACAGAAGCTGGAAATTGCGTCCACTCTGGAGTCCAGCTGTGTTCTTTGCACTCAGAGGAATTTCAGTCCTAAAGAATCAAACAGAGCCCGCTGGAAGATATAATTTGTTGCATTATGAGAGTCTGAATACGAGCATG